>NC_134458.1:40541922-41191922 GCF_047948215.1 Lycorma delicatula
AGACCACTCTACAAAATTGTTCAGATGAACACAAAAAAAATTGCATAATATATCATAAAAGGAAAGTTAGAAGATTTAGCTCCAATAAAATCCCATAAAAAACATCAATGTGGAACAGTGAATGTGACGAAACAGTGAAGAAAAAAAAAACATAACGCATGGCTATTTCACCAATCCCAAAAATCAGAAATATCCTTCCAAAATCTAGTAAAACAAAGAAAAGAAACCATTTGAACCCTAAAGAGAATAAAAATACAACACTATAAAGACACACTGAGGTCACAAGCACTTGAAGAATTCAATAAAACAGTCGAGAATCTACTACCAAAACCTTAAAAAATCAGCTCCAAAAACAGGAACCCGTCAATCCTACTAATAAAGAATAAAAACGGTAAACTGGCCCATAACAATAAAGACAATGCAGAAATCTCAGCTAAATATTTCAACAAACTCCTAAACTTCAACACCACACCTAAAAACATCAAGCCTCCCACAATAAAAAAAAGTCTATTAAGCACTGGGTGAGATGAAGAATTACACAGCAACAGGAGAAGATCAGACTTTTGTAGGGATCTGGAAACATGTAAAAAGATCACCAAAAATTGCCTTTCATCAACAGCTTGTCAACATCTGGATCAAAGAACTACCAGAACACTGGATGACAGTCCTCATCCATCTGCTATACAAAACGGGGTGAAAACAGATCCTAAGAATTACAGGGGAATCTCACTCCTAGAAACAACATATGAAATTCTTTCAAGAATCATCCTCAACAGGATCGGTTCGCAACTCGAGAAAGAACTAGGAGAATACCAGGGGGAGTTTTCAATCCTGGAGGAGCTATCCAGACCAGATCATGAGTCTCAAGATAATAATGGATTAAAACAGGAAAAGAAATAGGGACATAAAATTTGTAGATTTCAAGAAAGTTTATGACTGCATCAACCGAGAATCCCTAATAAAAATTTTACAACATCTCGAACTATATACCAGATTAATAAAGCATGATAAAACTGATCCTAATAAACACTAAGTTGAAGGTAAAATTCAGAGGTGAGCTCTCTGAATTATTTGAGATAAAAACAGGACTGCGCCAAGGTGATGGGCTCTTACTGCTATTATTCAACTGTACTCTAGATACGGTAATGACAGAATTGCTAAAAAAAGTCCCCAAAAGTAAAAATAGGCTGAAAAATCAAAACAAACGACATCAACAAAGCTAAATCACAGATATTACAATTTCAAAACATTGAAAATAAAGTTGCCTCAAAATATCAGTTGAAAAGAGAGAAATTATGTCCTAACACGATTAAAAGAAATAAATATGAATGGTAATAAAATCAAAACAGTAACCCGATTTAAACATCTTGGAGAAATAATAACAAACAACCTAAATGAAAAAAAAAACCTCGATCCAAATACGAAGAAACAAACTAACTAAAGCTCAAAAATTACCTGATACACTTACAACAAAAAATGTTTATCAACAAACGTAAAAATAAAACACTACAACACAGTTATAAAACCAGAAGCCACTTATGCAGCAGAAACACTCTTCTGCCTGAACGAATAATCAAAGGCAGATAGACTTCGGAAAATCAAAAGAAGAATTGGAAAGACCTGCATGGATAAAAAGTACCAGAAAGATGGGCACTGGTGGATCATGCCCAACAAAGTCATGTACAAAGAGTTAGAATCCATCACTGATACTATGCGTAAGAGGAGACTATGATTCTTTGGACGTATCATGAGGATGCAAGATTTCTTTTAACAGCTAGTACAGTACTATCTCGACTCAAAAAACAACAAGACAGGATGCAGATGGTTTAGAGAAATACGAGAGGATCTGAAAGAAATTGGCCATACACCAGAAGACATCACAGATAAAATTAAACAAGAAAATAAAGAACAAAAACACTCACTTCTCATTCACAAGAAAAAACTTACAACATGACCATTTGAAACACTAAAAAGGGCACAAACATTAGAACGTGTGAAAAAATACTGTAAAGATCGCAAGGCCCAAACAATCCCATACAAGAAACTTTGATGACGGACTTACTAAACTGATAAAAGATACGAGGGCAGTTCAGAAAGTAACCTCTGTTTGATCACTATTGGGGAAGGAGGGGATAGCACTACTGTTTTGGTACGAACGTTCGCAGGAGGCCAGTCAGCAGCAAGGTTGTGCAATCACTCACTGATTTTCTTTGACTTGTTAAAATCTGCGCTGCAATAAAAAAACCCCACAAAATGTGAACTGCGCGCTGTTATAAGATTTTTCAAGACAAAACAATATTCAGCAGCAGATATTTGATCGGGATATTTGATATTATTGATCGGGAACTTTGCACTGTCTATGGACCAAAGATTATAAGCAAAGGAGTTGATTGAGTGCGTTCATTCAAAAGTGGATGATGAAGAAAGGAGTGGCCATCCATCTGTGGTCAATCATGAAGTGGTTCAAAAGATTGATGCCAAAGTGCGTGAAAATTGATTTTTTACCATTACGGAGCTTTCCAATGAATTCCCACAAATTTCCAGGACTGTTTTGTTTGAGGTAGTGATGGAAAAGTTAGGATACCGTAAGTTCTGTAAGGAACAGGCGGGAGCCTTTTTTGCAGCTGGAATTTCTAAGTTAGTGACAAGGTACGATAAGTGCTTAAATTTAAATGGTAATTATGTTGAAAAGTAGAGGAAATATATAGTTTTTAGATGTATATAATGGTATGTATTTATCTACAACTGTGATTTATTGATAACCAAACTGAAGTTACGTTCTGAACGACCCTCGTAATAATAAAAGGAAAGTTAAAAAATAACAGAATTTAAATAGGGACCAGAAAAGTGAAGAATATAATGTACTGGAATGTAATGTCACATGAGAATACATAGCAATTATCAGTTCTTAAACATTGAAGATTAAATCCTAACATAGAATAAATAGGTACATGGATTGTACATTAATGCACTACGATCAAAAAAATTTAGTACTACATGAAAATCTAATGAGAACACCACATTACTTCCTTGTATGCCTATTAAATTACATATACACATTTTTTTAACATGAAAAGTACATAAAATTTTATTTCATTCATAAGTACTTCTGACATTTTTTCATAATTTTTTTTTATTGTTATTTTCAATTATTATTTATCATAAATTTTTTTTATAATCAGAGGTAAATAATTATTAATAAATCAATATATTTAAATTAAAAAAAAAGGAGATGAAGTCTGATTCGAACTGCATTCCCCTTGTAAGATCCAAATCTTTCATTAATTAAAATTCTAACTCTGGAACCAATGAAAATAAGTACCACTTATGATATGTCGTTGAAAAGCTCTCAATGAGGACTTATTACTGCAGTTAAGAAAAAGTCCAAAAGCCAAATTTCTGTTGGATTTTGGGCTTTTTGGTTCAAACAATTGCAATCAAAGGGGGAGGTGCACAACTAGATGTTACAACAGTCCTAAGTCTAAAATTTCAACATCCTATGGCTAATCGTTTTTGAGTTATGCAAGATAAATACATACGTACAGACATGCTTAAACTAGTCAAAATGGATTCAGGGATGGTCATGAATATTTCCATAGAAATCTGACATTTTTTGTAATCACAATACTTCCTTTAAAGTGGAGATTAATAACTACTGAGGAGAAAAAATTAAAACAAAGTAAATTATTAAACACACAGATGAAAGGAGTTCAGAAATAAGATATAATTAAAGTATTAGTATGAAGTTACATAAGAAATACTCAAACTAATCAAATGTGTGTAAAAAAAAAAATCAAAATTCAGATATAACATTTACATTTTCAGGTAAAAAATCAGTTTCAGTCATTCCAACAGACATGAATAAAAATTTTGATTTTTCAATTTGATCTTTGATTTCTATTTTAAAATCTGAGATTAATGTATTTCCTGCAAATGAGTCATCTACTGGTGTACCAGTTTGCGGCAAAAAAAAAACAACAAATAATACATTTCACTGTTTCATCTTCACCCCTCCCCTCGCAATTCCAAAGCCATCATTACATTCTGGCACATAGAAAAATTGGATATTTTTTAAAATTAAATATAACAGTTATTAGTTTGATATTGTATTAAGGATAAAGTTAACAGAGAAGTACACCTGCAACCTCATGCATGTTATCTCGCCCACTTCCTACAGTGTCTTTATGTTCTATTAACATGGTTTTTCATGTAATTAACTTCATTTGGTATTTACGTATTAACGCCACCGCAGCTACAGCTTTATTTATAAACAAAGTAGTCAATCGAATTTCGGTGGAAAATGGGCCGATATAGAGTTTAACATAGATTCAAAACAGTCTTTTTATTAATTTTAATAAGTGGTTATTTATATTTATTTATTTTATAAATATAATTTAACCAAACTTAACCTATGCTCGCTAACCTTGACTAATGGAGTGTTTTGATTATTTAAATAATAAATAATTGCAATAATTACTGAATTTATTAAATAAATACTCAAAAAATTACAGTGTTAATTAGTCAAGGTTAGCGAGCGAAGCGAGCGTAGGTTAAGTTTGGTTAAATTATATTTATAAAATAAATAAATGTAAATAACCACTTATTAAAATTAATAAAAAGACTGTTCATTTTCCACCGAAATCCGATTGACTAGTTTGTTTTTAAATAAAGCTGTAGCTGCGGTGGCGTTAATACGTAAGTACCCTTCATTTTATTATATTACTTACCTGTTTCAAAATCAATCAAATAAGTATCAGCAATCAAGTACGTGAATTTTTTACAATTTGTAAATTAAGAGGGATGTAAATCCTGCTTAATTTCAGAGATGTAAATCAATCATGACTAGAATTTTGAGGAGGAGATATAATGGTACTACAGAATTAGCTCTAACACAAAAATTCAGAACTCATTAAACTGGTCAATTGATAAACAGATAACAAAAATCAAAATCTTACCTGATGTAATTTCAGTTCACCACCTTTCATGGCATCAAATAAACAAGAATATTCTATTTCTATCTTGATTTTTTCTTTATTACAGTATAATGGATCTTCATCCACAAATGAATTGTCAATTGGTTTATCCATGTCTGCAACAGTTGGTAAAAGTTTACTCATGAAGCTAGATAATAAAACTAGCCAATAACCTAACATCAATTGTAAATTGAAAATACTTACTCATCCAATGATCACTTAACTTCACCTGTAGTATGTTTCAGGCAGATATCCACATTCATATACAGAATCTATTAGTTGTACTAATGGAACATATACTCTTTACAAATTCCCACAAAAATTTATAATTGTTTATGTAATAATAGATTTGTTTATTAGTAGCTGTAACCTAACAACTGCAGATGACCTGAGCTAATTGATAGATGCCCCTCAAAATGCCAAAACCATCCTCAAAATAAGTACAACCACAGATATTTTTTTTTAATATCATTACCTATATAAACTCTAGTTTGTTCATACAAATATTTTAAAATATGAAATATATCATGTCCGACAATAATTTGAATGCCATTGTCACCAATTCATATATACTGTTATACCAAACTCGCTAAAATGCAAATGCTATTCAGTTACTATTTTATAATAAAGTACTAAACATGACGTAGTGTGCCTCGGCGATTGCTAATCGCGCAAATAAAATCTTTTCACAATTCCTAAATTTGAGCAAAATGTATGTTGAACACATCAGTCTTAATTGACGAGAGGGATGAGCAGAATATACTTATTAGGTCAAAACTAGTTCCCAAAAAAATTACAACACGTAAACAGTACTAAAAGCATTTCACTATTATTTACTTACAGGGAAGTCACGTTCATAACTTCAAGCATAAAAGGTTAAGGATATACATGAAACAGAGCAATATACTTCAAACGGATCTCCAAGAACATTTAACCACTATTTTCGAAAATGAGTAATACATTATTACAATCACTGCTGCAAAAAGAAAGGTAAAGAATAATAAATCACTCGTAATTGGTATTATTATACGGAAGGGATGTACAGAAACTCCCACTGCATTTAAGAAATATGGAGCTGGTGACCTGTAATTAAAACCACTATCATACAACAAAACTTACAGCGATTTTACTTAATATATTCTGAAGCTTCCAACGAAAACAGATATTCCTGAATAACAGTGAACAAGGTAGATAATAAAAACAAAACGTAATCACACTAACGATCACTAAACATAGTAATGATGCCAACATACACAACCTACTTCAAAGCAGACAACTTTGAACATTTCTCATAAAATTATTTGACGAAATAAGTTGCTTACTTTCAAAATACGTTAATATCTAACTACACGGATAAAAACCCCCATAATTTCACAATTATATTTAAGTACTCTTGAATATTATTTTACCATACTATTTTAGCCTGTTGTTAACGATCAAAATATCTTTTAGGACGGTTTTGGTATTCTATTGTTTGATTTCGTTTCATAAGCTATGACTAGCTCCTTGTTGCAGCTTCGCCCGCGTTATATACTTGCGTTTTCCGTTGCGATGATGCGTTTTTATTTTATTTTTTAGCCAAGTAACCGGAGGCAGATACAGCCACTCACACATACATAACGGTGGCAGTGGCTGTATTGGTTGAGCCAGCGCCGTTACATTCACATTCCTTAGAAAAATAGAAATTCAGAAAAACCTGATAATGGTTTATAAATATTTATCTGAATAATATTTGCAAGCCCAAATCTTACTGAACATGTCGTTTAGTATAGACGGAATTTTGAAAATTTACAATCAAATTTTAATTTTTTTAAAACTTTCTTCATCTCCCTTTCAAAGTCTAATTTAAAAAATCTAGAAATTAGTTTTTAGATATTCACTTGAAGATTATACACACAAAAAATCAAGCTGATGTCTTCATTTCTTACCGAGAAATTAGTAAAATGATCAATTTCATTGTTACTCCATTTTACCCCTTTAAACTCGGAATTTCTAAAAATCCTTTCATATTGTGCAGTTACACCCTAAGAGGAACATATATACAAATTTTCATCAATTTATACTCAGTCGTTTTTGCTTGGCGTTGACTATGAATCATTCAAGATATTTTGTCTTCAATTACAATAAAACCTCTATTGGAAATATCTCTACTAAAAAATATTTTGGGAGCGGCTCGCTGTAAGAAAGGAAAATTAGAATTTAGCGGCCCGAATGAGAAGTGCAGCACTATAAGGGATTATTTATTATTTATATGTTTAAATAAATAATATTTCATTTTTAGAAAACATTTCCGAATAACCGTGGATCTGTTAGATTGGGAGTGTACCTGATGTATGCAAATGTTAGCCTTCAAAGTAGTAACAAATATCTCGTTTGTGTTCTGAAAATTGGACGATTGTTTGCAGAGATATTATAAGAGCCCATTGCACGTCCCACAGCAGCACTCCAGGGACACCAGTTGTTACCAGTTATTTATTACACTGATAAACATGATTTTTGTTTCCTAATATGCGATACATGATTTTAATGTTGAAAACCAATGTTTTTTGATGTTGAAAACCAATATGAACTCAGAATCTTTCTATCACCCACCATTTTTGAAAAATCTTTAAATTTTAATTAAAGTTTAAAGGATTTTTTTTCATTTTTCAACATATGGTTAGCATTTTAAGCTCCTACATTGTATATTGTTAGCTCATTTTTTATTTTTTAACTTTGTTAACATAATTTGTAAGCTATAAATATACAATACTAAAAAAAGAATTAAATCACATCATAGTCACATATTATGACATCATATCTAATACTAAAGAGTGAGCCTTCATGAACAAGATTAATCATGTCTGTGCAGGTCAAAACATGTAGCTGAAAACAGCTGTGTTGTTTGTATTAAGCACTAGATTTAGGAATGAATTAATTTTGTTCAGTCTTATTGTTGTCTTACGTTTGTTAACAGTGCAGTATCATAATGCCTTGAAATTGTGTAAATGATGCGGATGCCTTTTGTTTTGTATGTGGTGAGTTTACTGTAAAATCAAATAGAAAAAACATTATACCTTTAATTAAAAAACCATTTCATTTGTACTTTCAGTGTAAAATTGGTGATCAGGATACGGCGTGGGGTCCTTGTATAGTATGTACTAATTGTTCTGTATATTTAAGAGGGTGGCTGAAAGGTACACAGAAGGCTTTGCCGTTTGGTATACCTATGGTTTGGCGTGAACCGAAGGATCATGTAACTGATTGTTACTTTTTTTTTAACAAGTGTGCCTGGAATTTCTAAAAAATCTAAACGTACTGTAAAATATCCTTCATTGCAATCTGCAATCAGGCCTGTATCTCACAGTGAAATTATTCCAGTTCTTGAGCCACCTGTGAATGTATGTTTCAAAAGCAGTGATGAAGAATCAGGCGGTACTGAAGAAGACAACAATGATTTTCATTTTGAAGTATCTTCCGATAAGCCGCATCTTATATATCACAAGGTGGATTAAATGACTCAGTTAGGAATTTAAATTTATCAAAAATCAAGTTGAACTGTTAGGATCAAGATACAATTTACTTTTGTAGAAAAAAATTTACTTTTAAATTACTGGTTAAATTTACTTTTGAAGAAAAAACTACAAAAATTTCAGGCTTTCGAAGCCAACAAAAAGAACTTTCTCAGTACTTGTCGATGAAAATAATTTGGTTTATTGCACAAATATTGATGAGCTTATGCTGCACTTAGGACAAGTTCATAAACTTGAGGACTGGCACCTTTTCATAGATTATTAGTCCAAGTATAGTTTAAACGTGGCTCTACTACACAACGGTAACGAATATCCTTCGATACCGATCACTTATGGTATTAATTTGAAAGAGACATACAATATGATGAGAGACGTTCTTAAAAAAATTATAAAAAACATAGCTGGAACATATGTGGTCATTTGAAAGTTATAGCTATTTTGTTAGGCATGCAGTTAGGCTGTACTAAGTATATGTGTTTTCTTTGCGAATGGGACAGCCAAGCTAGGGATAAACATTATGTTGTAATAATTCATAATAAGAGTTATCATAATTATCATAAGAGTGGAAGAAACAAAACAACTTAACTCCAAATGAGAAAAATATTATTCATGAGCCCTTAGTTGAACTCAAAAAAATTTTTTTACCCCTTCACCATATCAAGTTAGGGCTAATGAAAAATTTTGTAAAAGCAATGAAGAAGGATAGTCCTGGATTTTTGTACATCAGCAAAAATTTCTGAACGTAAGTGAAGGAAAAATTGAAGAAGGAATATTTATTGGTCCTCAAATAAGAGAGTCAGTCAAAGATGATGTATTTAACTTGATGTTAAATAATGTAGAAAGTGCAGGATGGGTTTCATTTAAAGACGTTTGCAAAAAGTTTCTCGGCAAACAAAAATTCGACAATTACCACGATATTGTTAATCAACTTCTTACTTCATAAAGAGTAATGGGATGTAATATGTCTTTGAAAATACACTTCCTCCACTCACATCTGGATTTTTTTTCTTGGACAACCTCAGAGATGTAAGTGATGAACACAGTGAATGTTTCCACCAAGACATTTTGGTGTTGGAAAGCTGCTATAGATGAAAATGGAATACTAAAATGCTAGCCAGTTACTGTTGGACATTAATTCAGGATGTGCCTGAGGCTATTTATAAAAAAAAAGCATCAGCAAAATCATTCTAACACAGCTATGGCCGTGCAAAAGTATACATTTTTACAGATTTTTACTATATTTCCCTTAATTTTCATTGAAGCAAAATTTATTTCAAACTAAGGGTGATAGAAAAATTTTATTTACAAATCTGTAATGTAAACAAAAAAGCAGTTCAAGAAATGGTATCACATTTAGAGAAACATTAAAACATTTTTTTTTGTCTATCAGTGTTATATTTGTAATATTATTGATTTCATTGATTCAAATCATTCAGCTCACACAGTAATACAAACTCACAGCTCACTAATTCACTTCATTAAAGTTTGTGCTTCACTCCAAATAGCAAATCTCCATTACTACATCTGTACTAAAACATGCATAATTGTAGATGTCATGTATATGGCTGATATTTTTTTTTTGAGATGAAATATATCTAAAATCCTTCTCAATTATGCCAAGAAACAAGGGTAAAAATTTATTTTGCAATTGTTAAAGTAGTTGTTTTGTTTGTCTCGCAAATAAAAACCCTCTTCCTGTTTGTGTAATAGTATAGATAGTTTATTACACAAATTTGCTGTACAGTAATTGTACATCACTATTCCTATACTTCAAACAGTCTTACTTAAACAATCTTTACTTTCATAACAGCTTTTGTATATTAAACTGCGAAATTGTTGGGAACATTTTTGGAGACATTTAGAGTAAGATTTTGTTAACACACATTAAGAAACATTACTATGTCTAATTTACCTACTTAACTGTTAAAATAAAACTTGTTTAAGCCGAGCTTTAAAAGTATTTTCTCATATCCTAAAATTTCACATTATAATACTCATCTACTTGTATTTAGAATGTTCAGTTTGTATTGAAAAGAAATGTCGCGGAAACAAAATTAAATGTATTTAGCAGTTTGGTAATGTTTCCTGTGGAATATTTTTTGTTAATTTGTTTATTTTACAGTATTTAATTATTTAGGTTCAGTAACTTTTAAATTAGATTTAGTATTATTCTGGGTGTCAATGGGTACTTTTCAAGGAGATGCCTGCAGCCAATCTGTATTTAGTCAGTTGTTAGATGGTGCCACTGAAAAGAGAAAATAAATAAATTAAAGTTACAATCTAACTTTATATAATAAATAAATATAATTATAAATATAATCTAACCAAATTTAAGCTACACTTGCTAACCTTGGCCAGCGAGTAAAGGTTAATGAGCAAAGCGAGTTTAGGTTAAGTTTGGTTAGATTATATTTATTTATATAAATTTATTACACAGTGCACCTTCAGTTTATGCGGGTGTTACATTCTGGAAAATTTCCACATATAATGAAATAGCATAAACTACTGGCGTAAATATTACTGGACTCAAAATATATTGTACTTTATTTTACTATTTTATTATTACAGTATAATTGTATTATTTTAATTATATTATGCAATAATGTATATATTTAAAAAGAAAAAAATATGTACTCTTTATTTATTTTATCCTCTCAGTGATGCAATCTAAAAACTAACTGATTAACTACAGATCGGCTGTGGGCATCTTCTTGAAAAGTGCCTGTCAATGAATGTTTTGTATGCAAGGATGCTCGTGGTTCACAGCTATTGGATACCTTGTTTTTCATTTGGTTATATTAATTGATATTTTGGGGAAAATTAGATTGATTATTATAAGTACTTGTGCTTTTTTATCTACTGTATTCTATTCTATGTATATTGTATAATTGCATTGTATTGTCCATATTTTCATTTGAAACACTAGTTGCTAAAGTTGAATAATTAGAAAAAGTGATACTGTAATGTGAAACTGTTTAAGTACAGAAGAAAAGCTAGCAGTAACTTTAAGGTGAGTGTTAACATTTTACAATGCAGTTTATTTTTCATAAAATTACAATTATCAGTTAATTTTAAAGATTAAGAATGGGCAACATTATTCTTCAGTGAACCAGCCTATTTTTGTAGCAATGAAAGTTTATTATTTAGTGTGGTTAACCCAATAGCTATGACATTTCTTCTGATAATTCTCTTGAAATTGTATGAGAATGACCCATTACTGTAGTTGAAATGATGTCAACTTTCTCAGGACTTTACAGATTGGTACTCACACTTTGTCTTGTTGAGACTTTTGAAATGATATATGTGATCCAGCTGGGTGGAAAAAATGAACCTGCACATCGTCATTTTCAAGGATAATATCTATCACTTCTCCTATTCACCACTGATCGTCATACATACAAGCAATAGAGTCTTTTTCCTCAAGTAAAAGTATTACAATACTTGACACAGGATGGTCTTCATAGTCCTTGGAGTCTGAAGTAAAGTAACATCTTACAATGCTTTCTGACACAGGAACATACTTGTGATCGCTTCTAGTACCAACAACTCTTTCACAGCAGTCGAAACGGTTTTTTAGAGTTTCTGAAATCTTAGCTATTTCTTATTTTGGGTATTAACAACAAATTAGAGATACCATTGTGATGTGTGTTGATCACATGATGCTTGCAATAGTGCTTTGTTTATTACTTGATAAACATGTCGTTTTTTCTAAAGCAATGAGTTTTCATTGTTGAACATTGTTTTTCCAGTTGTTCTTATACACATGTTGTAGGTGAATTTTGTGGGAAATATCCGGATGTGGCAGTGCCTAAAAATTAAACAATAATAAAATTAATCGCCTCTTTTAGAGAATGCAGCTTGGTTGCAGACAAGAAGAGAACCGGGAGACTGGCTGTTTTGATTGATGCTATACCAGCTGAGGTTAAGAATGTAATACAGCGTTTGGCTTCAAAGAACTTGAGGAGATTATCAGTGCACACTCAGATTTCATATGGAAGTGGTCAGTGAGTAGCAAAGCAGTTACAAGTTCATACATATTATGTTTGCAGTGTTCAGGAATAGAAGGAGCTGGATAAAGAAAAGTGGGTAGTATACTGTACATAGTTTTAGTCATTTGTTGACAATCATGGAATTGCAGAGTTTTCTTCACTGATGAGGCATGTATTAACCTAAGTGGCTATGTGAACAGTTAATTAAAACACTAGAATTTTGTAGACTGAAAATCCACATGTTAAATGAAAACTCCTTACATTTTCAGAAAATGGGAGTATGGTATGCTGTACCACGGATTGAATAGTGGGTCCCATTTTCTTTGAATTTACAGTGAATAGTGTCATGTACCACATGTTGCACATCTAATGAGACCATGCATTTCTTGCTTGAGTTTTTTGCAAGCATATCTTGAAAGGATTATGGTCCCACGTTCACCTGATTTTACGTCCCCAGATTTCTTCCTGTGGGATTATTTTAAAGGAAACGTCTATAAAAACAGGCTACACACACTGGATGAACTGAGATGAACATAAGAATGCCAATATACTCATGCTCCACAAAGTGGCTCTCAAACATGGTAAAAAGAATTTGTACATGTATATTACAAAACAGGGCAGCCATTTTGAGCATATGTTGTGAAAATCTTTGAATATTATTACTTAATATGTTATTTTTTTTATTACTTTGATGTGTGTGACTTTTGGATCTCTCTATAGTAAAAAAATCTGCTGTGGATAACTCATGAATTCCTTGTATGCCTATTAAATTGTATATACACATTTTTTTTAAAATGAAATGTACATCAAATTTTATTTCATTAATAACTTTTGATATTTTTTCATATTTTTTTTTATTGTTATTGAATTATTATTTATTGTAATAATTTTTTTATAATCAGAAATTAATAATTATTAATAAATCAATACATTTAAATTAAAAAAAAAAAGGAATAAAGTCGGATTTGAACCGATGTGCCTTTTCCTTGTAAGATTCAAATATTTCATTAATTAAAATTTCATTTGGCTATAACTCTGGAACCAATGAAAATAAGTACCACTTATGATATATTGTTGAAAAGCTCTCAATGAGGGCTTATTATTGCAGTTAAGAAAACTTCAAAATCCAGATTTTTTTGGATTTTGGGCTTTTTTTGGACACTTTTGGTTCAGTCGATTGCAATCAAAAGGGGAGGTGCATATCTAGATGTTACAATAGTCCTAAATCCAAAATTTCAACATCCTACGGCTAATTGTTTTTGAGTTATACGAGATATGTACGTATACATGTCAGACTGAAACTAGTCAAAATGGATATTTTAGTTGAAATCTGAAAACTGAGATTTTTCATGAATACAATCTTTCTTTTCTTCATGTAAGAAAGAAAAAAGTATGATAAAGGTAAATAAAAAAGCCACAGCGTTTGTATTTCAATAATTAGGACAAATTAATTATACTTTTTCAGTATCATATCTCAGAAAAAAATCTTATCTTCAAAGGATTATAGAAAGTTAAGCTATAAGGATTATGGGTATAGAATTATTGTTTTAGGCGATGATGTGATCAGAATTGATGGATGGTTTTTAAATTCATGAAGTGAGTTAGACTTTTATCTTTAGTATTAATTTTTTTCTTTCACTTTTCATTACTTCATTAATATCCAACAAAGGATTTTTCTTAACTCATATATATATATATATATATATATATGTGCATTTAGAAAAATAATTATAAATGTCCAGGCAACATTTTTATTTAAATTCCGCAAATTATGTATTAAAACTTAGTAATATAATACATTCAATAAACTTCAACAAAATTTGTCTTAAACTAAATGTAACACCTAAGGATGGTAAAATTAATATAACAAATTGCCAGTTTAATAAATGTATAAGAAAAGCGAAAGAATTTGCTGAAAATTTTAGGATAAAACAAGAAATCAAACATGCATATTACAAAAGAAATTTGAAAAACAGTGAATTATAGAGTACACATCTCTACTAAGTGAAAGTTCTGGGAATTTGATTTGATTAAGATTAATATTGATATGCATAAATACAAACTTAATGATTCTAAACATTTGATAAAAAGAAAAATAATTATAATGATAATAGTAATCATAATTATGCTTGTAAAGATTTTTTTTTTTTTTGCGGAGGGAGGTGGAAATGCATTTACGCATGGAGTGTCGGGCTACCGCTGATGGTATTATCCAATCACTATCAGCAGACTATCGACTAAAACCACCCCCTTTCTACCAGGACTCGACCTGGAACCGTTTAACACATTACTTTAGGTCGAGTCCTCCTATACTAGCCTGATTAGGTTCTACCTAATTTTCAGGACTATCCAGGTCAACCTTTTTGGCCCTGAGAATGTTGCCGACGAATCGGGCTACACTTTCCCAGCTGCTCAGGTCACGGAACACCATCGCAACCACGTTGTGGGGACTCAGTGCTGCGAGATCCGCCTCTAGTGTCCCTCGATCTGCCGCCCACCGACCACATTTGAAAAAGGTGTGCTCAGTGTCGTTCCGTACACCGGGGCAATACAGGCAATCGGGGGACGGCGCTTTCGCTATGACATGGAGGTAAGCGCGGAAGTACCCGTGACCTGTTAAAAATTGGGTCATGTAGTACTCCACCTCTCCATGCCGTCGCTCCGTTCACGGTCTGACCAGAGGGATAAGCCTTGCGGTCCTTCGTCCTCTGGTCTCGTGGTCCCAGGTCTCTTGCCATGCGAGGAACGTGCAAGTGCCTTCCTCGTTGGCAATGGTCACCCGGTCTTCGCCTGCCCGTCGCCTCCTGTAGATCACCTTGTGCTCCCTTGCTAAAGTAGCAATGGGTATGACGCCGGCGACCACAAGTACTGCAGGCTCAGAGACCATCCGATACGCGGAAGCGACTCGCAAGGCTGCGGTGCGTTGCACCTGCGCTAGCCGCTTCCGGTTTCTTGCAACTCTTAATGCCTGGGCCCACACTTCCGACCCGTATAACAGGATGGAATGCACCGTGGACATCAGCAATGGCCGTCTGCTGGCCTTCGGTCCGTCGACATTCGCCATAAGTCGGCTGATAGCAGTTAACAGCTCTCGCAGCTTTGTCGGCGGTTCTACGAAGCTGCTCAGCAAAGCTGAATTTTCGGTCAATCATCATACCGAGGTACTTTGCAGCCGGATTGGTCTCGACAACCTCTACCATGACCCGCAGGGAGAGAAGGGTGTCGATACGCTTCTTTTTGAGAACTACGATCTCCGTTTTGCTGAGGGCACATGGAACGAATGCACCAGGGCCTGAATCATATCGCTCCACCGTGTGGAGTTGAAAGCGTTTTTAACGTCCAACGTAATGAGAAGGACCACACGTCGTGAAAAATGATTGTGGTTTTCTGCTCGCCGCACTGCCTCAACAACCTCCTGAATTGCGTCTAGGGACGACCGACCCTGCCGGAAACCGTACTGGTTAGGTGACAGGCCCCCTGCCTGATTCATCGCCGCAACCAGTCTTTTCTTTAACAGCTTCTACAATACCTTCCCAGCTGTGTCAAGTATATACAATGGGCAGTAGGAGGATGGCGACTCTGGGTTTTCTTTTCCCTTGGGAATTAGCACAAGACGCGCGGTCTTCCACCTGGCGCTAAAAGATCCAGCCTTCAGACATGCATTATACATGTCTAGTAGAAGACGGGGCCTGCAGCGCCCTACTAAAAAGAATATAATAATAATAATAAAAAAAAACAAAATATTAATTACTGTTAGGTTCAGAACAGCACCAGATGCTGAAGAAGGCCACAAGCGTGACTGAAAACATTTTGACATGAGTTCTAAAAATTGTGTTTTAAAATAATATTTAAAATTATTAAATTGGGTTGAGTTTGTTTTTTTAAATTTGATAATTTTAAGTGATCAATAATTTTTATATTTATTTGTTTTAATGTTCCAAAATTATACCTTGTACTTGAGTATTGGGGACAATGTCTCCAGTACTATCTGTTAAGGGGATTGAATCTAGACTTTTATTTTTATAAATAATTGCTCATTATATAAAGTCAATGGTAACATTTTATAACAACTATTTAATTACAATGCGGTCTATATTCTAATTTCTTCGCAATTTTGGGTTTACAAACGTGACGACACTAACGAAAATAATTCGCGGTTGTTTGTGTGTAGATCGTTTTATAGTGAAGGTCTTTGCCGTATGTTGGCGCTATTATGCAATGTCGTTGGGTATGCGTATTTTGGTTTTGGAAAAGTTTGTGGTTACGATCTCTAAGAGAGTCTGAATTATGGCGAATAGAATATTTAGTCGCATTTCTCCAAGCGTTTCTAAAAAAATTCTTAGAACGATTGAATCGCATGAAAATATAAGACAAGTATAATAATTTATTTTATTGTGTATATTATTTATCTTACGCCAGCTAGTTTTGTTTGAAAATAATTTGAGGTTAAAATCTTTGACCAAGGGCATTGTTAGGAATAATGATTCATGTATTTGATAAAAATTATTGTTGTATTTGTGAAATATTTTAATAATATACAGTACCGGCACTTATAGTGCATAATTTATTTCTAACTATTACTTTTGTTTTTAGTGTCAAGGTCATTTCTTGCAGAGGTTAATTTAAATAGTATTATGTATTTTACAACTTTAAAAACTGAGTCAGATTTTAACTTATTCGTTAAAAGTAATAAATAAAAATTTACAAAAAACATAATAGACCTTTTTTTTTGTTTGGAAAATAATGTAACTTAAACTGAAGAAGTGATGTTATTTTCAGTTTTTAGGAAGGTCATTTAAGAATTGTACTTTAAATATAAATTTTTATTGATAGTCTTGTAAATAATGCTGTGCCAATTGCATGAACATCTTTTATATGTTTTGTATGTTGATATGTAAAAATTGTGTAATTAGCTCTTTTATTTCATTTTGTTGATATAATTTGGCAGTTTTGGTATGTTTTTATAATTGTTAAATTTTGTGATCATTTAACATTTGTTACACCATTGACTATGTCTGATGGGAGCTCATTCATGTGGGACAAATTCAATTTTTCATGAAGTGATGGAAAGTGATGACACTTCAAAATTATTAAATATTAAATTCACTTTCAAAGTACTGGAACTTTTTAATTTACACAAAAAAATTGTTTTATTATAGAGATATACTAAGAAATAGAAAGTGGGATACAAATTGGTAGTGTCCTTCTAAATCTCTTAATTTTAGAGATATACTAAGAAATAGAAAGTGGGATACAAATTGGTCTCCCTTCTAAATCTCTTAATTTATCCATTACTTTTTTATACTGGAAAGGTTTTGCTGCTGGTTTCTCCTATTTTCCAGCTTTATTCTACCAGAGGAAACTCTGTATCCTAAGTATTTAAAAGAATGTTTTGTAAACGCAAACATTTCTTGATTTTCCTTTAAACAGCCCCCAAGAATATTTTTGGTACATTTGACAATCTGTAAATATGTTCAGTTGCTGGTTTTTTGCACACTGCCATATTATCCAGGTACATTAGGAATTATTTGTTTTATTTCCAACAGCAGGTTATCCATTAAATAGTGAAGTATTACCGGTATACTAGGCAACCCAAATAATATTCTTGTGTATTTGAAATGACCAATAGTTGTAAATGCTATCTTCTTTTGTGTATCTTAAGCTAACAGTACATGATAATAGCCTCTGTGGTAATCCAGATTGTAGAAATAATGACCTCGGCCCAAATTTTACACAATTTCCTGATTGATGTTTGGTAGGCCTTGAATTTGGCCACCTCATTTTGAAGATGAAAGTTTGTGCAAACTCAGTACTTTGCACTTTCATCTGGTGTATTTCTCATCAGCTTTACAGATACTACCACAAACTCTTTGGTGGTTTTATTATGATACCTTTATTGAGCACAACATTACATTTTATCATTGGTCAACAGGGGTTATGGAACTTGATATGGCTTTTTCCTCTGGTTCTATCTGCTGCAATAGATACTGCTGTACATTAATTTTGACATCTTTTATGTTTGTGTGCACTGAAAACATTCACAAGCTGTCTTAAAACATCCTTCAGAAATTTGGTATATTGTTGTGGTGTTATATATTCTTGCTAATTTTACTCCTTTCCTTTTCCACAGATTTTTATTGTGGATTTTGGTAGAGGAACTGGGTGTAAGAAGCTCTGCTTACACAGCACATAATCTTTTGATATATGTGGTGGAGGTAGAGATCAAATTTACTACCTTGAAGATTTGCTTTCCTATAATTCTATTCATGGAATTTAGTAAAACCATTTGTTCTTATCATAAAATCTTATTAATCAATAGCTTCATTCATTTTTACGTTTTGACAGCTTCCTTGGGTAGCAGACCTATTTCTTTTTTCTGATTAGCCTCTGGGAATTACCGTTCAGGTATTACTTCATAGGATGAATGAGGATGATCCGCTCAGGTATTACTTCATAGGATGGATGATTTGTATGAGTATAAATGAAGTGTAGTCTTGTACAGTCTCAGTTCAACCATTCCTGAGATGTGTGGTTAATTGAAACCCAACCACCAAAGAACACCGTTATCCACGATCTAGTATTCAAATCTGTTTAAAAGTAACTGCCTTTACTAGGACTTGAATGCTGGAACTATTGACTTCCAAATCAGCTGATTTGGGAAGACAAGTTCACCACTAGACCAACCCGGTGGGTTGGGTGGCAGGCCTAGTTACTTTTATTATGCAACAGATATTAATATGTAGAAAGGATCTCTCATTTGGGTTTGTACATATTTCCTTGTTTTTTTGGTGTTTCTATGTTCTACTATTGAGTTTTTCAAACACCTGACTCAGTTTTGTTGTCTTTGAATGATTTACTTTGAAAACTGTTGTCAATTATGCCCTCCAAATTTTGTAACAAATACTAGCTAAGGAGGCCATTAAGTAAAGTTTGGTAGTTCAGAGATATTTGGATAATTTGGAATTGTTGTTCAAGTGTGATCATTAGATTCCAGTAATCGCAAGCAGGTTTTATTCTGACTACATACGAGGTGCGACAATAAAGTAATGAGACTGATGTGAAAAAAATGTTGCTTACCGTTTTAGTCATGTTTAGTGTTGTCTCCTTCAAAGTAGTTCCCCTCTGATTGCACACACTTATGCCAGCGCTTCTGCCATTGATGGTAACATTTCTTTAACTCATCTTCTGTAATATCCTCCAAGACCCTCGTCACAGCTTTTTGGACATCTTGTATTGTTTGAAAATGGTGTCCCTTGACCGCCATTTTGACTCTTGGAAATAGAAAAAAGTCGCACAGAGCGATATCTGGTGAATAAGGTGGCTGTGGTAGTACTGAAATTTGTTTTGAGGTTAAAAATTGCTGTACTGACAGAGCAGTATGGGATGGCGCATTATCGTGATGCAGAATCCATTTATCAGGAATGTTGGCACGGACACGAAGAACTCGTTTACGAAGTCTTTCTAAAATTTCTTTGTAGAAATATTGGTTAACTGTTTGTCCGGGAGGCACCCACTCTTTATGAACAATTCCCTTGGAATCGAAGAAGCACACAAGCATGCATTTCACTTTTGACTTTGACATGCAAGCTTTTTTTTGGTCTGGGTGATCCCTTTGAGCACCATTGCGAACTTTGGCATTTTGTCTCTGGATCGTATTGAAAAAACCAACCTTCATCACCAGTGATAACATGGCTCAACAAATCTGGATTGATTTCCGTTTGCTTTAACTGATTGGCTGTCACATTTTTCCGTGTTTCTCACTGTTGTGTGAGATTTTTGGGTACCATTCTTGCACAAATCTTTCTCATATCCAAGATCTTCAGTTAATATTAGATGAACCGTTTCTCGATTGATGTTGAGTTCTTCTGCAATCATTTTCACGGATAATCTTCGATCAGATCGTACGATTTCACGCACCGTGGTCAAGTTGACATCTGTCCGCGAGGTTGATGGTCGTCCACTGCAGTCTTCATCTTCAACATTCGTTCTGCCTTCACTAAAAATTTTATGCCACTGAAAAACTTGAGCTATTGACATAACCTCTCCAAAAGCCTTCTGAAGCTTACCATAAGTTGTCGCATTTTCACCCAATTTAACGCAAAAAGAAATGGCATACCGTTGCGCAATATTTTGCGTTTTCATTTCTGTGACGAGAGACACAAACACGTTTTCACTTATTACAGCACAACTCACGACCGAGCAGTTGCATCAATGTGGTGCTTGGACTAGAAGTAGCTTATAGACCAAGGTCAAAGATGGTGTGCCTATGCAAGCTGCAGGGTTGCCACATCTTGCAAAGAAAAATCAGTCTCATTACTTTATTGTCGGACCTTGTACATGATTGTACAGATAATATTCCTCTTTTTGTTGCTACGTTTGGTATCCTCATGGGCTGTGCATTCACAAGCTTGCTATTAAGAGACATCCACTGAGCTAACTAAATTTGAGAAAATGTTAAGTAATATTTTATTATTTTTTTTATTAAAATTACAAAAAGTATATATTTTAAATTAGATTTTTAATTATCTTATTGTAATAAAAACCAGTTGAAGTTATTTTATGAAGATAATTATATTTTGCTGTTAGGGTGCAATTTGTCATGTATATTTGTATTATAATTTGATTGCTTTCATTTCAGTTGGTCATTAAGTTGAATGATTTTTTCTCTTTCTTTTTTTTTCTAATAGGAAGCAACTTTATCAGCATATGATATACAACATAAGACCCCCATCCAGAAAAGAGTGGTAAGTATCTTACTTTAATTCTTTTGTTTTCTTTCTTGTACATTTTGAATATTATATTAAAAAGTATATTTAGTAATAAAAATATTTGTTTTACTTATAGTTTTTTTTGTACTACTATGATTTTAATTCTACTCGTCAAAGTGATTGATCACCTAATGTGATCTCTATAATCTGTTAGGATGTAAGTTATTTACCAATTAGAATAAAACATTTATTATTTATTCTCATTAGTGAATAATCCCATTTCCAATCCTGACAAGGTTGTTATAACTGAAACAAAGGAAATATTCCCAAAAGATAAAAGATTGTATCTTCATTTCCAAGGATTCATGTTGTGGTGAAATCTTTCTCCTTCTAAATAAATTCTTTATAAAAAGACCAAAGGAGGTTAGAAATAAACTTTGTGATTAATTTTTTTTCTTGTCTTTGGATCTATGACATTTCATTTATCATTGTAGGTTTCATGAGGCGTTTTATTT
This sequence comes from Lycorma delicatula, assembly GCF_047948215.1. Classification (NCBI taxonomy): domain Eukaryota; kingdom Metazoa; phylum Arthropoda; class Insecta; order Hemiptera; family Fulgoridae; genus Lycorma; species Lycorma delicatula. The sequence continues at coordinate 40,563,620 of NC_134458.1, forward strand.
GTGGATGACTAGAATTTTTTTATGTAAGCTTATGCAGCCCTTAGATTTGCATTATAGGTTGTTTATGCTACTGGAGATCTTTGGATTATCTCACTACACTCATGACATGACAAGATTTGGGGGAGGATCTGTTTCATGTTGTGTCACTTACATATTAAAAGATATAACTGTAACATCAGACAAGTTTGATTACTAAAACGTTATTTTCAATTGCATAAATTATATGTGCTCATCAAGGAAATCTCATACCTTGGATGAATTGGGTTTTCCTTAGTCATAAAGCTAATTTATTGACTGATAACCAATACAGTGTTTTTGGGTTCTGCCATAATTTGAATTATGTAATATTACAACTTAAATTCTGTTAAATTAACTGCCTTTGGTAAAAATCAGTTCTGTTATTTACTTGTGGTATATAATATATCAAATATGTTGGTTTGTGTAATCTACCATATTATGCCTGAACTTTGTTACAATTTTAATATAGTGATGTGACAGACCTGTCACCAGTTCTGTGTATACTGCACTTTGCCTCAGATTGTGTAGGACTGGTTTGGTTTAACATTGAGAGGATGTAGTTGATCTACCTATTACTAGTTACATCAAGATACCTCATGAAGAATAATTTGTTTCTGATTCTTGAGATAAATCAGCGATAATGTTATCTTATGGGATGGGACCACTGTTTGTTTGTTTATTCGTCTTACATGCAAGGTAATTAAAAAAAATAGTAGTGCCTCAGAATATGGATTGGATTGCAGACAAGAAAGAATATTCCAGATTAAAGTTTATTCCAGTTTGATAGTTTATATATTTCTTTTCTTTGATTTATTTCTGTTACTGTTATCTAATCTTCCTATTTTTTTATATGAATTAGAAAAAATTTCATAAAGAAAATTTCTGAAAAAAAATTTTCTTAAGAAAACATTGTGCTATTGATATTCAATTGTTTATTTGAAAATACTTTTATGGTTGGTTTATCCAAAATTAATTTTGTACCAGTCATTTGGCTTGTTTGATGATATTCTCCATTCCTTTCCATTTAGGGCTAATCTTTTATTCTCACCATATTTACAATATTTCTTATATTAAGTTATTTGTTTAATTTATTACAATCTTTGTCTTCCTCTACAGATTTTGTCTTTTACATATGTGTTTTTGTACCAAATTGCCTAATTCTGGATGTCCTAATAGATATCAAAGTCTAGGTTGCCCATCAGTCTAGTTTATGTGTGAGATTCTACACAAATTTCTCCCCTCCATTTGTCCTAGGAAGAATTAAAAAAAAGAAAAGAAAAAGAAACAGTAAAATAAAATGGTATACTTTTGAAAATCTTTTTTTTTTTCAAATTTTTGTCTTGATTATACTTAACGTCTGCAATTAGATAAAGATGTAGAAATTAATTGAACTTGAACTGTTTAAGCCATTTTATTAGTTGATGAGTGATTCATTCTTTCCATATAAAGAATTAGTTTATTTACCATAACTTGGTGCTGAAATAATCTCAGGGGAGTATCACTAAAAAAAATTGTCTACATTGAATGGCTGAGTTGGTATCCTATAAATTAGAACTGTTGAAAGCATAAGGTGTGGAAAGCAAAACATTTGGCTGCATCTGACTGAACAGCAAATAAATGACTGGGGACTCAGAATAGTTGAATACCTGCAAAAAAAATCACTTCTCACAACACACTGATAGGGTAGGTAGATTTTAGTTTGCTAGGCAATATAATGGATATATCATCAAAAAATTAATTTTATTTTTGTTTACTGATTAGATTAGAATGTTCTTATTGGGTAAAATGGTCCTAAGCGAATATAATACAGACCAGGCCGACTTATCATCTGCAAACTGAAGTCTTGTTTGGAGAAGGTTAAAATGTCTTGGATATTATTTACAATGCCTTTACAGTGATATTGATAATATGAGGTAGAAAAATTCTCAGTGCTGTTAAAGTAACTACCAAGAGGAATGTTATGTGTCTTTATCTCCATTTATTGGAGAGTCCTTTAAATAATAATAATAAAAATAATAAAAAAGAGTCCTCAGAATTGTCAAACGCAAAAAGGAGTTGAATAATAAATACTTCATTTTAAAGAGTGTTCTAAAAAAACATTTCTGTGTAAGATATATATGTACATATTTTTTTATTAAGAATTTACTCAAAATTTATAGTTAAGTAACAGCTGACATTAAAGTAGATGTTCAATAATTGGAAGAAGTTCTAATCTATAAATATTTATAATCACACACAATGTGACTTAAATTTAATGTAGTAACATTGTTTTTAACTCTTTTTAACTTTTAACAATTTTTTTTTAACTCTTAAAGTAGAAATTTTATTTGCTCACAAATAAAATGGAATAAATTTGCTCACCCTGTTTAAATGGAATAAATTAATTTAAGTTGTTTAATATTTACATCCAATACTATTACACCGAGATATTTAAAAAATGAATCATGAAGTTAAGTACCTAACAGATTTTCATGATGCTCTCCATAGTTAGCCTCTACAAATTTACCTAATTTTTTTATGGAATTCCTTTGTCATCTGTAGGATTTCAAACAGTGTTACCTGGGTACGTTTAGTTACGTGTATTATTTCCTTCCTGAAATATGCACAATTTTTTTTTCCTTTAAAAGCCAATTGATGAGTCACTTTTTTCCAAATCTATTACCTCATTATTTTTTCTGCCTTTGAATGAAAAAAACACTTTACTTTTAAGTTTATTAATAATTTTATTTTCCCTTCTCATGGTTTGGTTTATAATGTAAATTAATTTTATCCATTTAAGATTTTATAAACCTTGTATTTTCAGCCTTTTCTGTTTCATCAGAATATTAATTATTTATTAATTTCAACATTCACTGTAAGCTCTTTGAAATTGTCTTTACATTACCTAATTCAAACTTCAGATAGTGACTCCATCTTGTGTCATTAGTGAATTGTACATTGGATGGATTATGAACCTATTTTCAGCATTAGGTTCATAAACCTAAAGGCATTAATACATTTAAATACCTAAAGGAATTTTGCTATAAAGGCATTAAGGTGCCTTTCAGCATTACGTTTACTTGTTTTCTGTTAAAATTTAGAATTTCTTTTTGACTGGTTTAATGTTCATGTTATCTGAATCTTTCTTGAGATTAATTTTTATCTTACTTGACTTTATATGAAAGGAATCCATTTGTTTGTGGTGGGCAATTTGCTTGGAGATTTTAGTGGTTTAGTAGTTTTAAAACTAACTGTATGCTTTAGATGGCTTAATATGACAGCAGTTCTGTAATTTTTATTTTTAAACTGTTAACACTGGTGTAAATATTCATTTATAATATTTTGTAAGCGTGTTATTATTTCCTTGTATAAGTTAATTAACTTCTTTTTACATTTTTCATCAGTAACTACTAATGATGATTGTTTTACAATTGAAATGGTGGCCATCATGTTTACAGTTTTAAATACAATTTTATATAAATGGCTTTTATCATTTTTTTCCCAATTTATTTCAGTAATTGTTTCATATAGTTCATTCTGTATATGTAGATTAAGGCATTACTTGTCTCCTATATCTGTTTGAAAATTCTGAGAGACAGCCCACCACCCCCTTAAAATCTATCCTAATAAAAATAATTATGTTAGATTCTACGTATTTGGTTTATCAGGAAGATATCTTGTACTGAAATTCTTACAATCTTCTTTTTCTTACAATTCTTTTACTATACTTATTTGATGGCTGATATAAATCATTATGGGTATGTTATATTATTCTTTATTTTATATTTGTTATTGTGTTGTAAAATTATATTAGATATGTTTTAGTAAAATGTTTATTTTAAAATTAAGTTTTAGGTATTGAGTTTTAAATTTAAAGTTAAAATTGTAGTAAATCAGATTCAATTTACTTACAGCATTTTAAATTGGTAAAAAGGGTAATCTGTAGATCCTTTTATATTGATTTGATTTTCGGTTGGATTATTTTATTTTTCAGATTCCTATGTCAAAAGCTCAGTATGGTGGTAGGCACACAGTTACCATGCTCCCTGGTGGTGGTATTGGCCCTGAACTTATGGGATATATAAAAGAAATTTTCAGGTGATATGTTATTAAATTAAAAACTTTTTTGTGAGAATTATTTTTAAGTGGTAGTTTACTTTTATTAGATAATTTTACGTTTATTTTATAGATAATTTTACGTTTATGAAGTAGTACAGTGGCATTAATGATGTTTAAATGAACTCTTAAGATCAATGCTGACATCTTTTGAAACTAAATCATTGACTGGCTGTTTCTAAACATTATGTGTAGAAGCTAATTAGTTGACGTTATCTTTAAAGCATATTAACTGGACCCTAAATTGAACTTATTGAGGTACAGGATAAATGAATAGTTAATGTTACTTTAAAAGGTAATTGTAAAATTTTTTTTTAATTTGGAGAAAAATGAGTGGATAATTGAAAAATCAAAACTTGTGTCCAGTTTAGATTCATCCAGACTAGATAAATCAATCTATAGAGGTCAACTGAAGAAGTAGCTGTTTGATCGACTGTCAAGCAGCCACAATGTGATGTCATAAATACAGTCGAGTTGAAAGTCTTTCAGTAGGATCAAAAATAATGGAAAGAGGACATGATTATCGACTTTCTTAGGGACTACCAGACCCTTGGGAAATTAGAGTAGTTTATTGGTATTATCAGGACTGATTTTTCTCAACTGAATTAATTTCTTGTGTTAAAATCTTTTTGCATGGACAGTGCTATATAAAGCATTTGCATCTTGTTTAAAATAACATAAACTAATGAAATAATTTGATGTTAATGTGTATGGGGTTAGGTATTCTCATTCCTTATCTGCAAACAGTAGTCCTGAAGCTAAAGGGAGTTTTTAAGATCTCCTTACTTCATTAACAACTGTAGCTACATCCTCTAACTTAAATATAACTATTATAATGATATTTAAATCACTAATCAGCATTTCGTTATACCATTATATTTGACTTAAAATAACTAGTATATCAATATTTAAATATTTCAATTTACTTAGTAGACTTTGATCGGTGAGGAAGGTGATTCTTAGATTTGTGTCTTCAACAACGCATAGTATCAATGAACAACCTACGTTGTAAATTTATGTTGGACTAAAAGTTAAGAATGTGGGTGGGGGGGTGGTGTGGTGACCGGAATGTCACTAGGTGGGTGTCTTCCCCTACAGGGTTGGGATGGACTAAAAGTCAGTTAAGAAAGTGGCTCACTAACAGTAGAACTAGGCATGGGGTTTGTGCTTCCGCGAACTTGATTAGCTAGTTCAGAGGGCAACAATGTAGGACATTCAAAATGTCTGAACGAGGCCTACAGCATTGGCAAAAGCTGAGTTTAAGAATCATCAATATATATATTAGTGTTTACTGACGCATTTACATCGATGACATCCCAATGAGGCCTGGCTTATTACTGTGAGATGTAAAAAATTAGAGGGTGAAAGACGACTTCCATTAAAGCCCATCAGGTCTAGGAAAAGAGGGGGTGGTGTGGTGACCGGAAGCGTCACAAGGCGGGTGTCTTCCCCTATGGGGTTGAGATGGACTAAAAGTCAATCTCTGGTCCCACAGATGTGTTCAGAGGATTCTGTGGCTTTATTGATTGCATTTGGGGTTTTGACTTTCGGTCAAGTGTGTACCTTCCGATAGTTTCAAGGTGTGCTGATTGCATTCTGTGGCTGCTGTGTAGCATCATTCAAGTTAGACTCAACATTTTCTCTGCTTCAGTGCAGTATAGGGCAGAGGTTTCTGCGACGTGTATCTGTCTCACCGTGGTGAACAGGTGGCAATGACTTCTGGTCATAAGCCCCCATCACAAGTAAGGGAGTACTCCCTAGTCATACTTTTGTTCTTTTCAGATTGAGGGCAGTAATCCATGGTTGTACTCTTATAACTGATCCAGAAGTGGCTAAGAGATACAAAGAGTGATAGTAGAATATAGAAGATCCCCAGCTGTTCATGGCTCGCTGTGGACAGTCGTCACATTTGTGGGCTTGTCCAGAGTGTTTTGTAGGAGGAAGACAGTGAGCAATGTTGTTGCAGGGTAGTGAGGTTAGGGTATCTCTGACCATGATCGAAAAGGACATGTTAGTTAAGCCTGGGCAGAAATTTCCCCATCTTCAGAGTCAGGTGGCGACTTCTCAGAGATGGATGTAGGGACATCCACCCGGGTAGAAAGAGGCGACCCTTTGGTTGAAGAGTTTTGAGCGGCAAAGGGTAGAGCAGACAGTTCTTTCCACGTGCTTTTGGTGGCGCAGCAGAGTCTGGATAATCTTCTAAATTTCATAGAAGGCCCTTGCAGTGTCAGTGCAGGGGTGAGGAGCAGAATCCTGCCTAGGTTTGCCACTATGACAGAAGGTTTCGAAAAGTTGGCCTCCTGGCCCAAGTAGGTCAAAGTGATTCAAGCACTGAAGGTTCCTGCTCCTGCACAGCCAAGACATTACGCCAAAGTTTTGGAGGACAAGCGTGAGGCTAGCCAGACCTCACCGCAGCCCGAGGTCATTTTCATAAACAAGGTTAGGGGTCTACTAAGTCTAGTAGACAACTCAAAGAGGACTTCCAGGTTGCCCTTCGTCGCAATCAGAAGAATCTAAAAATTAGGGAAATCAAAGAGATCAGCAAAGGTCTAGTGGTGGTTGAAAATAAAAGGAGACAGTCCGAGTCATCATGGAGTTGTCTGAGGTGAAGAAGCTGGAGGTCAAGGTGGACCCGAAACAAAAACATCATTGGCCCCGGGTCATTGTCTGTGACATTGACCAGTGGTTATCCAACAAGGATGTTCTGTTCCTTAGTAGGGAGCAGAACACTGAGTTGGATTAGACTGATTTTAGGAAAGAGTGTAAGCTACTCTTCAAGACTGGGAAGCGTGATGCCTAATGGTATCACAGTGTTTTTGAACTTGATGCTGGTCTCTTTAAAAAGTTTGTGTCTGAGGGTAGGTTGTTCTCGATCTCATGTCCTGTAGTGTCAGGGAGTATATTGATATACAAAGGTGCTTTAAGTGCTGTCGTTTTGGCCACAGAGCCAATTCTGTAAGTATGTGTCAGTCTTGTACATTGTAGCAAGGAGAGTCTGCAGAAAGCTGAGGCTCCATCCTGCATCAACTGTAAAAGTTGCGCAAAGAAAGCAGAGATTTGGTCAACAGTAAGGTCTGTGGCTGTTATTTATGAGCGGTAGAATTGTACTTCAGTTCCCTGGAATGCTAGGGCTTCATTGATGCTTGATGTCTGTGTTGTGTTAGGTGAACTGTTGTGTCTCGGGCTTGCTTTTCGCAACACCCTTTTACTAGTAGGGCGATCTACCAGTCAAACAGTTTTTCTTGTCTCTTCACTAGTGTGCTGAATTTCCCATTCCTCGATGCAGGTGGCTTTTGTTTAGGTTTATTGCGATTGCCAAATTGCTTCTTTGGTGTGAGTTAGGTGATGAACTCTGGGCATTTACTGTGTGTTTCTGTTTGCAAGGACTCTTTTGCATGAGGGATAAGTTGATCAAATTTCATTAGTTTGTGTTGCTTTGGTCTTGATCGAAGTGTTGTTTAAGTAGGTATAGGGCACATGGTAGAGAATATTTTCCTGGCGGTTTTTACTGCTGTATTTTATCACTTTTACTTGGCTAGCTTACTTCTTGCACTTTGCACTGGCGACTGTGGGTTCATTAGTGTTAGTTACCCGGATGGCTAGCGTCCGCCCGCGCAGTTTGATTAGCTGGAGGTTGGCATCTTGTTGGCTCCGAGCCGTGGTTAAAGTAGTTCAAGTTACAATGGGGGTCATGCTCAGAAGCGTGTTTCACTTTCCCGGGTATGATTTAACCTTAGCATTGCGATTTGTTGAATTGGTGTGCACACTTATTAAGGAGCAAATAAGTAAATGTTGGTTGTGATCAACCTAGCTGTAAATCCAAGCGGATCTCAAAGTTGGAGCTGAAATGGAAGACTAGAGGTTATACTCAGCTCCTGAATGGACCAGTCCTGAGGTCCTCTGGGACATTTATTTCTCACTGGTTGCACTCCAATCACTAATTAATTATGGTATGCCGTCGTGGCATTGAATTTTGACTGGATTGATATACTGTCATGGCATAAACATTTGCAATCATTTGTAAGTGGGTACATTTGGTTTAGGTGATGATTTAGAAATTGTACAATTAGGCACGGAGTCTTTGATCTTTCGTGTGTAGGCTTTTAGCTTAGTTCCTGAGGGCTACATGGTAGATTTAGGTGTCTGATGTCTTCCTTGAAGGTAAATTTGGTTAGGGTGGAATTTACCGATGTGGATGTCTCTCGAGGCATCTGCATTGATGAGATCTCATAAGGCCAGACTGATGACTGTGGAATGTGATCAGTTTGAGGGCAAGAAGATGTTCTCTGATTAAGCCCCTCATGGCTAGGAACGGAGTGGGTGGTGTAGCGACCAGACACACTACGAGGCAGGTGTTCTTTTCCCTCGTGGGAGGGGGGGGATTGAGATGGACTAAAAGTCATATACTTTAGTCCCTCTGATGCGTCCAGAGTAGCCGTAGCTTTGAGTTCGCAATCAGTGATTTTTGGCTAGTCTTGTCGTGCGTGTACCTTCCGTAAGTTTTGAGGTTTTCTTGGTTTCAGACTGTGGCTACAGTTTAGTGTCAATTGTAGACTCATTTTGCCCCTTGGACATGAAGCTTTAAGGCTAGATTTCTGCAACGTGTATCCGCCTCACTGCGGCGAAGAGGTGGTAATGACTTCTGGTTGTAAGTCCCAGTTCAAGGAAGGGAATACTCCCTAGTCCTTAGTTTAGTTCAGTCCCTAGTTTTGCTTGCATTCTTTTCAGAATGAGGGCTGTTATCTGTGGTTCATAAGAACCAATCCAGAAGCAGCTAAGAGATACAAAGAGCGACAGGAGAATACAGCAGGTCTCCAGGTACTCATAGCTTGCTGTGGGTAGTTGTTGCACTTGTGAGCTTGCCCAAATTTTTACAGTAGGAGGAAGGCAGCGAGCAATATCAAAGTTTCAGGGTAGTGAGGTTAGGGTAACTTGGTCATGATAGAGGAACCCACCGGGTTGGTCTAGTGGTGAACGCGTCTTCCCAAATCAGCTGATTTGGATGTCGAGAGTTCCAGCGTTCAAGTCCTAGTAAAGCCATCTATTTTTACATGGATTTGAATACTAGATTGTGGATACCGGTTTTCTTTGGTGGTTGGTTTCAATTAACCACACATCTCAGGAATGGTCGAACTGAGAATGTACAAGACTGCACTTCATATACACTCATACATATCATTCTCATTCATCCTCTGAAGTATTATCTAAACGGTAGTTACCGGAGGCTAAACAGGAAAAAGAAGAGGTCATGATAGAGGATGAGCTGATAGTTAAGCCCAGATGGAGGAGGGCAGAAATTTCACCATTCTGCTCAAGTTCAGATGGTGAGGGCTCCAAGATGGATGTCGGGATATCCACCCAGGAAGTTAGAGGTGATCCATTGGTCAAAGATTTGTGAGCAGTGGAGGGCAGATCTGGCAGTTCTGTCATGCTTCTCACCACAGCCCAGCAGAGTATCGACAATCTGTTGAATTTCGTAGAAGGCCCCCTGCAGCATCAGTGCTGGGGCGAGGAGTAGATTTTTGCCCAGGTTGAAGCATGTTAGGGTTGTTTTTTCTGCTTTAGCAGAAGGCTTTGAAATGTCGGCTTCTAAGCCCAAGGAGATCAAAGTAGTACAGGTTCCGGCTCCAACTTCCATACAGCCGAAATGTTATGCTGATATTGTGCAGGGCAAGTGAGAAATGCACCGGGTTGGTCTAGTGGTGAACACATCTTCCCAAATCAGCCAATTTGATAGTCGAGAGTTCCTGCGTTCAAGTCCTAGTAAAGACAGTCACTTTTATCTGGATTTGAATGCTAGATCATGGATACTGGTGTTCTTTGGTGGTTGGGTTTCAATTAACCACATAACTCAGGAATGGTTGAACTGAGACAAGACTACACTTCATTTACACTCATATATATCATCCTCATTCATCCTCTGAAGTAATACCTGAATGGTAATTCCCAAAGGCTAAACAGGAAAAAGAAAGGCAAGCCTTGAAGCAGTGTGAGGTGGTATTCATAAACAAGGCTGAGGGGTCTACTAAAATTAGTAGGCAACTCAAAGAGGACTTCCAGGTTGCCCTTCGTGACAACAGGAAGAACTTGAAGATTAGGGAAATTAGAGAGACCAGCGAGGGTCTGGTAGTGGTTGCAAACAATAAGGAGACTGTTCGAGTCATTGCGGAGTCTCCAGAGGTGAAAAAGCTCATGGTAAAGGTTGACCCAAAGCATAAGCGTAGGTCCTGGGTCATTCTCTACAACATTGACCAGCGGCTATCTGATAAGGAAGTTCTGTCTCGTGTTTGGGAGCAGAACACCAAACTGAATGAGGCCGAATTTAAGAGAGAATGTAGGCTGCTCTTCAAGACTGGAAGGATGTTGCGCAGTGGTATCATGGTGTTTTTGTGCTTGGCGCTCTCTTTAAGAAGTTTGTGTCTGAGAGTAGTTGCTTGTCGATCTAATGTCCTGTCACGTCAAGGAGTATGTTGACGTGCAGAGGTGCTTCAAGTGCTATTGTTTTGGCCACAGGGCCTAATTCTGTAAGTATGCATTGGGTTACACGCATTGTGGCGAGGAAGGTCACAAAAATGATGACTGTCCGTAGAAAGCTGAGGCTCCATCCTGTGTAAAGTATAAAAGGTTGCGTAAAGAGTGCAGACATTCTGTCAACAGTAAGAACTATGGCTGTTACTTACGTGCAGTAGAATTGTATTTCAATTCCTTGGGTAGTTAGTATCCTTCTTTGAATGCTTGATGTTTGTACGTAGTATAGGTGAAAATTGTTGTGAGTCTCGGGTTGCTTTTTGCAGTGCCCATCTAAATTAGAGTGATCTACCCGGTCATGTGGTTTCTAAAGTTTCTTTTTAATAAATTGTGATTCATCCGCTCTTCGATGTATAGGGCTTTTGATTTTAAACTTAGAATTTACCTCACTGGAAAATATAACTTCTAAGTTCTTCCCATTAATATAATTACATTTTTATTAAATCATTATCTTTTTTTGAACATTTATTTATTTCTCAAACAAAGAATGAGAGATGCAGTATGATGTGATGAGTTGCCAGATTAATTTTTTTTTTAACAATTTAAAATTATCTCTACTGGTGCTCTCTGCAACTAGTATCTTGGTTTTGATTAGTACCGATTACTGTAATATAAACTGCACAGTTGAATTACTGGATTCAGGAAAATTGTTTTTCTTCTGAATATGTCAGTCTTATTTCATCATTATTCTGATTACTTGTTTCTGTGAGGACTTGATGACTATCAGAACAATCATCATGACATTCTAATAATTGAAAAGATGTAACACCTTCTTTCTGCATTAAGATTTGCTCAAAACTGTGGAATCTTTTGAAATTTATAGATTGTAATAATTAGTGGATTAAAAAGTTAAATTTGAAATTTTTGGATGTTGTGTTAGATAATGAACTAACTATTGTTGGACAATTAACTTAATTTTGGCCTACAATAAAATCAAAACATACAGCTTTGATTTTAATACATATTATTAAAATGATAAGCATGATATTATTGTTAAATATTTATTTTGCTTTTATATATATATATATATATATATATATATATGTAAGCAAAATAAATATTTTTCTTATATGTATTAATAACATTAATATTCCAACAAGAGGGAATACAAATTTACATAGTAAAGCAAAGAGGGAATACATAATTTACATAATAAATATGTATTCCCTCTTTGCAAGTGGTAATATATATATGTATATTACCACTTAATCTTGAGTCACGTGATTCCCCCTTGATTCCCACTTTGAAGGGTTCCTTCAAAAAGTCAAAAAAACAATTTATTTACAACTAAAGATTTTCTTCTATAAATATAGCTCTTTTGACCAGTCTGTAATTCTATTAAATAAATCTAAACTTTCTGAATTTTTTTTAATGTGTTCAGTTAATATTCGTAAATTACTTTTCAAGTTAAATATTTATTACATTTGTAGTTATTTATATTGCATCTATATGCAATTGTTTTTTTAAATTTTGTCTTTGCCCTCTTGACTGGGAGATTCTGGAGGATTTAAAAAAAAAATTATCCTTTGTATCACACACCTACCCCATTGTACTTAAAACCTGTAGTTATTAATTCTGGATATGATTTACAATGTGTATAATTATGTATTGATCTGAATGAAGTATTTACATAATACTTATTTAGTAAAGGATTTGCTGAAATTCCACAAATTGGAATAGAGTTAAATGTCATTATTAATCTGATGGTTCTTAAAAAAATCTTACAACAAATTTGTAATATTTTCCAGGCATTGGCTATTTATTCTTTTGTAGTGGAAAAATAATTATATTTAAAAAAAGTTACCTAAGATTTCTTTTTTGGGGTGGGGATAATTTGTGATGAAGTTTTATTGTAAAATTACCACTATATGTTTAAATACACCAAACAATTGAAAAAAAAATCAAAAATAAATATTTTCTTATTCTTTTTGCTCTCCCATCTCCAAAATCACCTTCCAAGAAAACTTTTTGATTTTTCTACATTTACTGTATTAAATGAAACAGATAAAAAAATTTCACTGAAAAATGTACCACCAATAAACAATTACCTGATTTTTTTTGTGGGTGGGGGATGAATTATGATGAAATTTTATCGTAATATTGTTACTAAAAGTTTATTATTTAAACTTTTAATACTGTATACTATTAAAAGTTTAAATAAACCCAAAAAGGGTTTGAAAAATTCAAAAATTGAGATTTTTAAACTTTGATTGGCTCCCCCACTCCCAATATTTTCCCAAAGTATTTTTTTTGGGTCATTTGCACTACTTATGTCTAGGAAGGCATAAAAAAATTTGGTTAAAAATTATGCAATAAATTAAAAGATAGCTTTTTTATTTTTGGGAATGAGGGAATTTTGGAGTAAAAGTTTTTTAAAAATTACAAGATAGGCAGTACATGCACACATATATTGAGCATAATATAAAGTGGGGTGATGTTTGCAAAATTTTGAGAACATCGACATTCCCTGGAGATTCCTCCCAACCACTGTAGAGTACAAAACTTTATCAACAAATTGTTCCATATACATTAGTCTCTGTACAGAATTTATTCAAAATTTATTTATCCAATGAAAAGTTATTAAGCTTCAAACATGCCAGTGCATGTACACACGCACATACCACTACTTTTTTCTATTTTTTGGAGTCGCTGGGTCATCGTGAAATGAAAAACACCCATACCCCATTTTTTAATTGATTGCCATACTTTCTTTTTTGCAGCATACCTTTAGAGCAGTGATTCTCAACCTTATTAACTCCACAACCCCAAAAATATATCATGAATATTTTGCTACCCTCCAATCCAACCCAATGAAACCTAGTTAAAACTATTTAGTTGCGTTGATAGTGATGGGTTTAAATATGCATGTATGACGTGTACAAACATGAGCAGTTCACTGGTTCCAACTTGATGTACATGTGGTCCTTGTAATGTGGTCTCCTTGCATAATATTTACTGTGAGAGCATCGTATATGAACATGCATATAATATGTTTGAACACGTCAAAGCTCTCAGCAGTATTAAAGAACCATAAGTGATTGTAGAATGTCAGTTTAGTTTTGACTGTGAAGCATGTGTCTGATGCTTTTATTTAAGTTTTTAAAAGTGTAGTTTCAATGAAAATAATTGTGGTTTCAGTTTTTTAGTGTGCGGTCAAACGATGTAACTTTTTTTTTTTTTTTAAATTAGATTCATCAATGGATAAATTTGTGAAAAAACAAAGCAAGCCATTTACATCCAGTGAATCGATTGGTAAAGAGACAATGTTGTACAATGACAATTATTTAAATTATGGTTTTACCACACTGGATGGAAAGCCACAGTACATTGTTTGCTTTCAAGTCCTCTCCAATAAAAACATGAAGCCATCAAAATTAATTCTGACACTTGGAAACTAAACTTCTGGATTATAAAGCGCAAACCCTTGGAATTTTTTGAAAGAAAATTACATGCTTTGAGAAATGAACAAGTTTCTATCTGTAAATCAAGCCATCCTGATAAAAGTGCACTTGAAGCATTTTACCTCATTGGATTAAGACTAAGTTAGATGTCCAAACCCCTTACAATTGCAGAAAACCCTATATTGCTTGCTGCAATTGATATGGTCAGTGTTTTAATAGGCATAGAAGAAGCAAAAAAAATTGAAAAAAATCCAATTTCTAAAGACACAGTATCAAGGTGATTCGATGACATGGCCACCGATCTTCATGATCAGGTAATTAAGCAAGCTCAAGTTAATTTTTTTAGTGTTCAATTTGAAGAATCAACAGATGTGGCAAACATTTCTCAGCTCTTATGTTTTGTGAGATATGAATGCGATAGGAACAGATCAGTCAAAGAAAATATGTTGTTTTGCTAATCAATACCTGGTCATGCAACAGTACAATGTCTTTTTGATGTTTTTTATGAAGTTACGAAAAACTATAACATAGATTGGAGAAAATGTATCGGAGTATGTAGTAATTGTGCAAAGGTAATAACAGGAAAGAACAGTGGATTTCTGAAAAAATAAAAATATCGTCTTATACCAAGGGAAGAATGGACGCACTGCTTCTTTCACCGACATTCTCATGTAACAAAAAATACGCTGAAAAATCTCAAATCCTTTGTAAAGCTGTAAAAATGGTTAATTTTATTAAAAGTCGATTGTTAAAGGAAAGACTGTTTCCTTAATTATGTGATGAAATGGGTGAAAAGAAAAAAATTCTTTTCCATACAGAAGTCAGATGGTTATTGCAGGGGAAAGTGTTCCAGGTTATTGGAATTATGAGATGAATTAATAATATTTTTCCAAGACAGCCATTCTCAATGTTTTTACTGAATAATGAGTATATGTTGTTGTTGGTTTTCTTAGATGATGTATTTTTGCATTTAAACGACTTGAATGTGAATTTAAATGGACATGATAAAAGCATTTTGTTAATGACAGACATAGTTCATGCTTTCATTAAGAAGTTTGATATCTGGATTATTTGCCTTCAAAGCAAAAATTTTGACTTGTTTCCCCAAATTTCTGATTATACTGAGAACAATTTGGATGAAGAAGATACTATTATTCACATTTTGGATAGCCTGAAGATGCATTTTCATGAGCTAAAGATTCAGTTGGCGGAGTATTTTCTGGAGAATAAAAATTATTTCTCAAAGAGATGGGGGGACTGAATCCATTTACTGAAAACCTTGTTGTAGGTGCTAAGTTACCAGTTCAGATTCACGACCAGCTCATCGAAATGTCTCTTTTTCCTGTTTAGCCTCTGGTAACTACCGTTAAGATAATTCTTCAGAGGATGAATGAGGATGATATGTATGAGTGTAAATGAAGTGTAGTCTTGTACATTCTCAGTTCGACCATTCCTGAGATGTGTGGTTAATTGAAACCCAACCACCAAAGAACACCGGTATCCATGATCCAGTATTCAAATCCGTGTAAAAATATCTGGTTTTACTAGGACTTGAACGCTGGAACTCTCGACTTACAAATCAGCTGATTTGGGAAGATGCGTTCACCACTAGACCAACCCGGTGGGTTAAAGTATAAATCTATGAAGACTAAAAAGTAGAAAATAAAAATACATAAAATAAAATTTAAAACACCACTCTTAAATTTAACGATGCAAACTCCTATGTTATAGCATAGGAAAAACAGAAAAATCTAAATATCTAATCAATTCATTGTCCAAATCTCACCAAATTTTTTGTTCATGTCCATCAGTCTTCCAAAAAAATCACCAAAAAACCTATCCAAAATACCAAAAAACAACAGAGCAAAAACTACTCGTGTCTTACCACTAATGCAATCCCAACTCAACTTAAATTTCTAATTTAACTTTCATTATATCAATTTTCATCATTAAAAAAAATATATTTTTTACACAAGAGATTTTCAATTTTGGACACCTAATAATCCCATTCTGAGTCGCTGCCCACCAGGGCAACCTGCCCTGAGGGCCTAGCTGTGTAGACATGCCATAGGCACGCCTTGCAGTTAGTTTATAATAAAATGTGTTATTGGTCTATTTACAAAGAGATGATTTTGTAAATATTTACCAAAATTTGATGCAATAATTTTATGTCATTTTATAATTTTTTATTCTGTTGTTCTTCTTTTGAAGCATTCAGGTACTGAAGCATACTGTTCGCAAATCTGCTAGCGGTTGTAACATTTTAATTCATGTAGATAAAAAGTTTCATTTGATTGAGTCCTGACTAGGTTCTCTGGTAATAGAAATAACTAATGTTCATGATTGTATTTAGGTATGGAGGTGTACCAGTTGACTTTGAAACTGTTCAGATCGACCCAAAAAGTGACAGCAATGTTGATCTCGAATACGCAATTACATCAATAAAAAGGAATGGTGTTGGACTTAAAGGTTTGTTTTATTTGATATTGTTTATAACAAGTGAATTTTTGTAATGATAACACGGGGATATATTTAAAAAAAAATTGTTTAACATTTTATTTTATGAATTTTCCAATTTCTGTTAACATTGATATTTATTTTACTTCTTTTTCATGTAGTATTTTTTCTTCACTAAGAACCTGATATTGCTGAGTTCTAGCCTTTTGGATTTTTCAATTCTTTGAATTTAAACCACCTAGTCATGGATTGTTAGTATTTCAGCCTTTCATCTGGAAGGTCCCAGGTTTGAATCCCAGTCAGACTTGCCGTTTTTGTATGCTAGAAAATTTTGTTCCATATTCTCATGCACAGACTTCAAGCTTATGTGGTGAATTAATCATAAAAAAGTTATATAATTACAATTTATTTAACAGTTGTGTGCCATAAAGATTTAGGGCTCTAAAATTTCTGGTAGCAGCACAAATTAAGGTCAGGCAGGACAGACTGTTCCTCTGGTGAGAAGATTTGAAATACATTTTTCTCACCTTGGGGTGGTGTGTTCTGTGATTTTTATCACTTTTTCTGTTGTTGTAAATTGCAATATTTGTTATTATTATTTTAATAATGTAAGGTATTATCAGGTATAATAAAACTATTGATATCATGAATATATAATCTATGAAAAGCAATACTAAATTAACTACTTTTTTGTAGCTTATAAAATAAATTGTATTAAAACACATCAAGAATTCCATTTGAAAAGTTTCTAGATGGTCATTGGAGTTCCTGATCACTTTATTAATTTCATTGGTTCCATGTTTGTAAGAGTAAGCGTGATTTTCTCTTAATTACAAAATATATTCTTGGTTGATTGGCATAAATATTTATAACCTACTTATGATTGTTTGTAATTATATTAATTAATTAATTATTTATTGTTATTTCACATTCTGTTTGTATTTGTTATTTTGGCTGAAACTAGGAATGAGTTTGAAGTAATGAGCAGTGCAGACTCATTCTAAGGAAGACTTTTAATTAGAAAGTAAGCCAGAGGAAAGAGAATAGAAGGAATTGAATTGAAAGTATTTAATCCGACAAAAGAAGATAATGAAGAATGAAATACAAACTATTGTTAAATTATTGTAGGATTCACTGTATTTTTTATTTAGATGATGAAGTTACAAAAAATATTGATAAAGTAGGAAAATGACCCAGAACCCAGAATAATCCAGAAAAGCTCTTTATGTAAAAGAGAATTCTAATATCACGTATAAATTGAGCAATTAGAAAATATTTAAAAAAAATTATGGTTTCAAATATGGGTGATAGAAAACCAGAAAAGCATACTGGGTTTTAAATTCTGATGCTTCATGGGAATTAAGTTGAACAGTAAGGCATGAAATCAAAAACTTGTAACATGAATTGTAGAAAAGAAGTTTTTAAGCCAGAATTTTATGAAAAGAATGTTGTTGGTTAGTCTTTTGTTAAAACATATATAATGGGCTAGTTTGACTGTAGAAGGATAGATAGAAACTTAAAAAAATTTCAAAGATTATATGAAAGAATTTACACAACAGATTATTGAAGATATAATGTGTAATATAAGACGTATATCGCCGAATAAATATATTGGGAAAAGTGCATAAAACACTTCAAATGACTGATAAGCCATGAAAAATAAATTATTTAGTCTTATCTTCTGAGTTGTCATCGTATTTGAATCATTGCTTGAGCTGGTGGGTGTTGCCATAGTCTATCATGCTTTAAGATGCAAATTAAAAAAATTAAGGCTTAAGTAATAATTTTAATTAATGGCTTAGTTGTAATAAAAAAAAAAATGTATATGGTGAAATATCCTTATTTACATATTTCATCACATGTTAATATTACATATTTAATTACTTATTTATAAATATTTACATATTTTTTCTTTTACATATTTAATATACTATTTAAACCTAAGGATAATTATTCATCCTTCACGTTTGATCAGCAAGTTTATAATTACTTGGGCATTTGCTTGTTATGAATTTTGTTACAGAAAAGTGTATTGACTAAAACTTCTATAGTTATTTTGTACTATAGATGAAGTTACTCTTAACTAACAATAAAGTATTGTTTTTAGCAATCTCATTATAAATAGGTTATTTCATTTGTTTTAGGAACTGATGTAGAGCAAGTTTAGTTATGAACAGTAGCTAGTCCAGATACTCAATTTTATTTTTCAGTTAAGAGATTTAGACTAAACTTTGTCATCCTTCTATTTCCTGTTTCATTTAACTTTGAAAATCTCTATAAAAGGTGTGGTTCAAAGGTAAGGGCTGATGAATTGTAAATAGCAATTGGCAACACTGATTTGGTTCGCACATGCGCAGTAGCTTTAAGTGGTTTGTTGGGCATGTAAGCATGTTAGCGGTACATTTGTATAAATGTACCGCCACTTGCCATCAGATCATTGTTGTTTGCCTTTGTGAGACAGTGCATTAAAATGAGTAAAGTAATAAATCCTGCCAGTTGTGAAGTTCGATTAGTGATTAGATTTCTAAACTGAAGAGGACATAATGCTCCTGAAATTCACCTCAGTTGTGCAAAACATATGGGCCTGCTGCAATGAGTGAAGGAAAAAGTGAAGCAATAGTGTTGTGAGTTTCAGCAAGGCCGTTCAAATGTAAATGACAAACAGAAATGTGGCAGGCCTAGTGGTGTCCAGACTGACGATCTGGTTGAACATATGAATGAAAAAGTCACAAAAAATCATCATTTATGATTAGCAATATTTCTCTAGAATTTCCAGAAGTTTTTCAAAGAAAACATTGTTGAGAATCATGATTAACATTCTAGGCTATTATAAACTGTGTGCACAATAGGAGCTGAAAATGTTGACAGTTGCTCACGTAGATCACAGAATGACATCGGCATATGCTTTTTTTGACTTTTTTAGTCATGAGGGAGACAAATTTTTTCCCATATTATGAAACTTGAATTTTGTACATCAATGCTGAAAGGAAACAACATTCCATTCAATAATGTCATTCCAGTTCACATAAACCAAAAGAATTCAAACAAACTCAGTTTCTATGGAAAATTGTGGCAACTGTATTCTGGGACAAAAGGGTGTGCTTTTGATTGATTTCATGGAACCTGGAAAATCCATCGTATCACTAGTCTGTTGTGAAACACTTTCTAAACTGCATCATGCCATTCAAAACCGAGAGTGGGGAATGCTGTGATCAGGGATTGTTCTTCTTCATGAAAACCCCTGTCCACACATGGCTGAATGCACAATAGACACAATTCAAAAGTTTGGATGGGAGATTTTAGATCATCCCCCTTACAGTTCTGATCTCGCGCACAGTGACTATACTTCTTCCTCCACTTCAAAAACTGGCTTGCATCTCAACGATTCAAGGAATCGAGGGAAGTGTAGAGTTGAAAATCTCTGTGGAAAAGCAGCTATAATCCCAGGTAACGGAATTTTATGCAGTAGGTTTGAAGAAGCCTGTTTCATGATTTCAAAACTGTTTGGAATGAAATGGTGATAATGTAGAAAAATGAAGTAAATATGTAAGTATTATTCGAACCATTAATAAGTTTTTCATTTTTTTAACTGTTCTCATTTTGTTACTAATCGTCCTTTACTTTTGAACCGTGCCTCATAATTCAGTAATTTGTTCCCTTAATTATGCATAGATCAGGTAACATTTCTATTATTTAAATTATTTTCATTTGTGTGTTTCTAAAATTATAACAAAGCCCCAAATTAACAGTTTTAAAAATGAATAAAACTTACACTGCTCTCTATTTTTTGTTTATAAACAGTAAAAAAATATTAAGTTCATCTTATTTTGAGAAAAAATATTTTCTTTCAGTTATTCACTTGACACACACACGCACATACACACGCACACGTATATATATATATTATTTTTTTTGTCTTCAGTCATTTGACTGGTTTGATGCAGCTCTCCAAGATTCCCTATCTAGTGCTAGTCGTTTCATTTCAGTATACCCTCTACATCCTACACCCCTAACAATTTGTTTTATATATTCTAAACGTGGCCTGCCTACACAATTTTTTCCTTCTACCTGTCCTTCCAATATTAAAGCGACTATTCCAGGATGCCTTAGTATGTGGCCTATAAGTCTGTCTCTTCTTTTAACTATATTTTTCCAAATGCTTCTTTCTTCATCTGTTTGCCGCAATACCTCTTCATTTGTCTCTTTATCCACCCATCTGATTTTTAACATTCTCCTATAGCACCACATTTAAAAAGCTTCTAATCTTTTCTTCTCAGATACTCCGATTGTCCAAGTTTCACTTCCATATAAAGCGACACTCCAAACATATACTTTCAAAAATCTTTTCCTGACATTTAAATTAATTTTTGATGTAAACAAATTATATTTCTTACTGAAGGCTCGTTTCGCTTGTGCTATTCAGCATTTTATATCGCTCCTGCTTCATCCATCTTTAGTAATTCTACTTCCCAAATAACAAAATTCTTCTACCTCCATAATCTTTTCTCCACCTATTTTCACATTCAGTGGTCCATCTTTGTTATTTCTACTACATTTCATTACTTTTGTTTTGTTCTTGTTTATTTTCATGCGATAGTTCTTGCGTAGGACTTCATCTATGCCGTTCATTGTTTCTTCTAAATCCTTTTTACTCTCGGCTAGAATTACTATATCATCAGCAAATCGTAGCATCTTTATCTTTTCACCTTGTACTGTTACTCCGAATCTAAATTGTTCTTTAACATCATTAACTGCTAGTTCCATGTAAAGATTAAAAAGTAACGGAAATAGGGAACATCCTTGTCGGACTCTCTTTCTTATGTTCTTCAATTATTATTGTTGCTGTTTGGTTCCTGTACATGTAAGCAATTGTTCTTCTATCTCTGTATTTGAACCCTAATTATTATAAAATGCTGAACATTTTATTCCAGTCTACGTTATCGAATGCCTTTTCTAGGTCTATAAACGCCAAGTATGTTGGTTTGTTTTTCTTTAATCTTCCTTCTACTATTAATCTGAGGCCTAAAATTGCTTCCCTTGTCCCTATACTTTTCCTGAAACCAAATTGGTCTTCTCCTAACACTTCTTCCACTCTCCTCTCAATTCTTCTGTATAGAATTCTAGTTAAGATTTTTGATGCATGACTAGTTAAACTAATTGTTCTGTATTCACATTTATCTGCCCCTGCTTTCTTTGGTATCATGACTATAACACTTTTTTTGAAGTCTGACGGAAATTCCCCTTTTTCATAAATATTACACACCAGTTTTTATAATCTATCAATCGCTTCCTCACCTGCACTGCGAAGTAATTCTACAGGTATTCCGTCTATTCCAGGAGCCTTTCTGCCATTTAAATCTTTTAATGCTATCTTAAATTCAGATCTCAGTATTGTTTCTCCCATTTCATCCTCCTCAACTTCCTCTTCTTCCTCTATAAGACTATTTTCTAATTAATTTCCTCCGTATAACTCTTCAATATATTCCACCCATCTATCAACTTTACCTTTCGTATTATATATTGGTGTACCATCTTTGTTTAACACATTATCAGATTTTAATTTATGTACCCCGAAAGTTTCCTTAACTTTCCTGTATGCTCCGTCTATTTTACCAATGTTCATTTCTCTTTCCACTTCTGAACACTTTTCTTTAATCCACTCTTCTTTCGCCAGTTTGCACTTCCTGTTTATAGCATTTCTTAATTGCCGATGGTTCCTTTTACTTTCTTCATCACTAGCATTCTTATATTTTCTACGTTCATCCATCAGCTGCAATATATCGTCTGAAACCCAAGGTTTTCTGCCAGTTCTCTTTATTCTGCCTAAGTTTGCTTCTGCTGATTTAAGAATTTCCTTTTTAACATTCTCCCATTCTTCTTCTACATTTTCTACCTTATCTTTTTTACTCAGCCCTCTTGCGATGTCCTCCTCAAAAATCTTCTTTAACGCCTCTTCCTCAAGCTTCTCTAAATTCCACTGATTCATCTGACACCTTTT
This sequence comes from Lycorma delicatula, assembly GCF_047948215.1. Taxonomy (NCBI): domain Eukaryota; kingdom Metazoa; phylum Arthropoda; class Insecta; order Hemiptera; family Fulgoridae; genus Lycorma; species Lycorma delicatula. Next base: position 40,586,117 of record NC_134458.1, read on the forward strand.
CTTCAGGCTTTTAAACCCCAATCTACATTTCATTATCACCAAATTATGGTCGTTATCAATGTCTGCTTCAGGGTAAGTTTTGCAGTCGAAGAGTTAATTTCTAAATCTTTGCTTAACCATGATATAATCTATCTGATACCTTGCAGTATCGCCTGGCTTTTTCCAAGTGAATATTCCTCTATTATGATTTTTAAATTGGGTGTTGGCAATTACTAAATTATACTTCGTGCAAAACTCTATAAGTCGGTCCCCTCTTTCATTCCTTTTGCCCAGCCCATATTCACCCACTATATTTCCTTCCTTGCCTTTTCCAATGCTTGCTTTCCAATCTCCAACTATTATTAAATTTTCATCTCCTTTTACGTGTTTAATTGCTTCATCAATCTCTTCGTATACACACTCTACCTAATCATCATCATGGGCGTTTGTAGGCATATAGACGTTAACAATCGTTGTCGGTTTAGGTTTTGATTTTATCCTTATTACAATGATTCTATCGCTGTGCGTTTTGAAATGCTCTATTCTCTTCCCTATCTTCTTGTTCATTATGAAACCTACTCCTACCTGCCCATTATTTGAAGCTGAGTTAATTATTCTAAAATCACCTGACCAAAAGTCGCCTTCCTCTTCCCACCAAACCTCACTAATTCCTACTACATCCACATTTATCCTATCCATTTCCCTTTTTAAATTTTCTAGCCTACCAACCTCTTTTAAACTTCATTCCATGCTCCGACTCGTAGAATGTTATTTTTCAATTTTCTGGTGACCCCTTCCTTAGTAGTCCCCACCCGAAGATCCAAACGGGGGACTAGTTTACCTCCGGAATATTTTACCAAGGAAGGCGCCTGCATCATTGCTATATGAAAATGCAGAGAGCCACATTTTCTTGGAAAAAAAGCAGCTGTAGTTTTCCATTGCTTTCAGCTGCGCAGTACTCAGAGGACTGAGTGATGTTGATATGGCCATTTAAGTGATTCTGACTCACGCCCTTAACAACTACTGAAAGAGCTGCTGCCCTCTTTCAGTAATCATTCCTTAGTCTGGCTCTCAACAGATACCTCTCCGATATGGTTGCACCTTCGGTCCAGCTACTCTGTATCCCTGAGCACTTAAGCCCCCTCACCAACGGCAAGGTCTCATTCATAGAGGATGATATATATATATATAAACACACACAAACACACACACATACACACACAGGTATATATATATGTTTTTATATTAAATCACAATGTGCAATAATTCCTGCATTCTAATAAATACAGTATCATAGTATGTGGCAAATTTAATATTATTTTTTTGAAAAATTCTAGTGTTGTGACAAATGAACTGTTAACTCAGTTTGCGTTAGCATGAGTTATTTATTTTTGCCTTAACTAGATTTACAAGTACCTGTACACTCCTCTTTATTTACAATATTTTTACAATTTATCTAAAAATAATTTAAACATTTTTTCTGCAAATTACAGCCTTTCAGATTACAACTATCAAATTACAGAACCATGCAATTTGAAAACATATAAGATAAAGATTACTTTTTTCTTTTAAAAGGGTGTTCAAAGAAAGTTTGAGAACCTTCTTGGTAGAAAGAAGTTGAGAAAATATTTGAAGAAAAATTTAATAACTTTTTTAACATTTTTCAAAAGGCTTTTCTTTTTAACTTGCCCTTTTATGTATATATATAAAAATGCATGAATTACCAAAGTAATTCTGAAGCCTAGCTCTACACTAAGGAATCTCCAAATTTCTCTAAATTTCAAATTAATTTAAACATTATAAAAAAAAATAAAAACTCTCACATAAGTGAGAGTTAATAAAACTGGTATGGAAATAAAAAGGATCAGACTGCTTCACCAAAAGTACAAAAGAATTTAACTATCATTATCTCATCCCTTGTACTTATTTCAGAGAAATTTAATACTGCTTTACAATATTTCAAACAAGAATAATATTGATCCATTTCAAACAAATGGTTTCCTTGATAATCAGTACTTTTATTCCTATTGATCCTGAAGAAGTTAAAAATTTTATTTTATAAGGTATTTTAAATGTAAAGAGTAAATGCACAGTGGATATTGATGAAATTACTGCTTCTATTTTTAAAAAAAATCATAGATATTATTTTTGCCCCTCCTACAAATTAAATTAATGAATCTTTCTACAGTGGAATATTTTTTAACTGCTTTGAGACTTCTGTTAATATTCCTCTCCATAAGAAAGATGCTGAACTTAATTTACAAAATTATAGACAATTTTGCTATTGTCCATATTTTCTGAAGTATTTAGAGAGATTATAGAAATCAACTTTTAGAATTTCTTGAAAAGCATAAGATATTAACATACGTACATTCAACATGGTTTTAGGAAAAAGTTTTCCACTGTCAGCCATTTCCTCCCAGTTTTTAGAAAATATTTTAAATAGCATAGGTAATAAAGAATCCTTTCTAGCTTATTTTTTTTTTGCAATTTCAATATATTTATTTAGTTCAGCATTTTTTTACTAACGATTAAGGTAATACATTACAGCCTTCAACATGCAGTTGAAACTATTTTTCTATTATCTGCCACAAAATCTTGAATTATTTATTGTTATCCTTTTCATAGATGATACAACTATATCTATGTTCGAAGACAATAAATCTACCTCTGCCATTTTTGATTATCAATAAGAAAATGGAATACCCCCAACATGAGATACCATATTTTTGCTCCTCTATGCTGGATATGCTGAATATTTTATCTTCTTTTGTAGATTGTATTTTAATATACTATTTACAAACACATAGCAGCTTTCAAACCATTTTATGAATGCTGGAAAAAAATTATGAAGTATATTTTACATAAGATCAATAATACAATGTGTATGTAATATGGAAAGTATCTGATATATAAAGTAAGCATTTCTGTATAAATGCAGTATTTGGCATACACACCCACATATCCAAATTTAAGTATATACAAATATATTACGCATTGAAATTGGTAAGAATGAAATAGTAAGACATTTCAGTATTCTGTCAAACTGTGTAAACATTTCTCAGTTAAAAAATGTTTATAATTGTCTTTTAAAATTACCGCTCTACTGTTTCACCTTTTTCGGCTATCTATGCAATACAGCACACATTAGAAATGGGTTGTGAGTGGTCTGTAAACATTTTTATGTTTACAACTAACAGAATAGTGAAAGAATAGAACAGTGAAAAAATGAAAAATTCAGGGTAGTGTAATAAAAGGTAATCACATTACATGCAGACAAGGAGCAAACAGTGATTTTACATATGAAAGATATCCTTGCAAGAAATGGTTTCTTATTCCATAATATCCAGTTAATAAATAATTCTGTATCAGTATACTGAATGTTTTAAAAAGAAACTTAAATCTGTTACATAGAATTAATTTGAACATCTCGATTCATATTATATGACACAGAATTAATATAAACATACCAGTTCATGTCACATTCAATAGTTAATCCAAGGAATGACATACATCAGTCTACTTGAAGCCATTGACCATTTATACAGTATTTATATTTTCAGTTTTATATCGTTTTAAGTTCAGTAATAGTATATTTGATTACATTAATATTTAAATAAATTTGTTGAATGTAATTTGGAAATGAGTTCATGGATTAACATACAATAAAAAGAAAATGATAACTGTTTGCCTCCTAGATAAGCAAATTAATACTTTCAACATAAGAGACAACTTTACCTTCCCAAAGAGTAAGATTGTTCACATAAATAATAAATAAAATGGATTTAAGAATAAAACTTGAGGCACCCCCCTCATTTAAAACCTTATTTGAGAACCTCCTTTTTTATGCATATTTGACCACTCTGTTCTATCTATGTATACTGAAAATGACTATCCTGACCCCATAGGAAAAGGCACCTGCCTTATAATGATCCTGGTTGCTACACCACCCCCTCTGTTCCTAGTTTTGATGGGTTTTACTGGAGATCATCTTCTAGACTTTCAATACCTGATTACATATTTCAGTCATCTGTATGTCATTCAGGATATCACCAATGAAAATGCCTCAAAAGTCATTTCTATTGGTGTTAAAACCCATCAACTAATAAAAGATATTTTTCAAACTCACCTAAACCTATAACAAAATATTAATCTCATAAAATTGTTCACAACATCACAGTTTTGACCTACCATACCAAAGTAACCAAAATTACCAGTCAACCCATGAAGATACAAAACAACAACCAGGCACAATTGCCAAATGCACTTACCTGGTAGAAAAGCACCCAAATGGGTCCTAGCCACCCAGGCTACTGTTCTACACTAAACACTCTCTTCTGCAGACCTTTCGAGCACCAAAAACCTTAAAAAAGTTTTTCAACAATGCGCCTCATCTCTAACTTTCCAGTTAGCTTGCAAATCCAGATTCGAACTAATACCTTCAAGCTACCTGACCACCTCTGCATGCCTAAACTCATATTTTGAGCAGACGTACAGCACATGATACGATATGATGCATCATCCGATACTAAGCATTGAGGACATTTGTCCAAGTTAGTCAAGCCAAATTGAGAGCCAGCCTGTCCCAAAATGTGCCATACCCCAAAAGGAACTGAGTCACCATGAGGGCATTGGAGTCATGAGGTGAGGCCCAATGCCCTTACATCTAGAAAGTGTGTATACCGCCCATCTGCCATCTCATCCCACCTGTCCTGCCAAATACCACAACCTTTCTCCTCTATTTCTTGAATACAATGCATAGTCAGTTCAGCTGATTTCTTCGCAGTGTAATGTAACTGATAATCCAATGCAAGGGGACGCCAATTGGTTTAACATCCACAATAACTAGAACTGTGTCACGTGAAATAGTCTTGTAGACCCTCCTCCGCCCAGTAAGTAACAGGAGATGCTGAGCCCTCAACAGAATATCATAGTAGCTTTTATACCCATTCTGTTTGTCCAAACAGGTGCTGTGTAAAGCGTAATTGCCTCGCATACACCTTTATACAAAATTTTTATTGTTTTAAAATTTAGACCCCAATTGGGGTAGACCACCCTGCAAATGCATCACACACTTTCTTAGTGACACTCTGAAAGTGCTCCTTGAATCTGAAATTCTCATCAAGGGGTACACCCAAATACTGTTGCAACGAGACATAACGAATAGGATGGCCCATTATCGAAACACAGGGTTGCCGCATAGTGGCCACTGGCCCTTCAGCGGCATCATGGTGGTCTTCTCAGGGCTAAATAATTTTGTGTTGATTGCTCCTTTCCTTTAATACTCTACAAGCTTGAGTTGCCCAGAATTTTACCTTTTTCCGCAAGTCTTTGACCAGCAAAAGCCCAAGATCAGTATAAGAGATGACATGACATCCATTGGGCAACCTCAACCACATGAGAGAATCAAACTCCACAACCCAAAGCAGAGGACCCAGCAGCACACTGCGTTGGGGACACCTTTTGGTCAGCATCTTACTCACCTCAGTGTCACCATCACAAAGCACTACATATTGGTTACAAAAGTAACTTTGTGGCAACCCGATCTCATCTTGCGTTCATGCTCGCTGTTGTAATTGACACAAGGTAGAGGGCCACCACTAGTTGTTAAATGCCCTGGATATATAAAAAATACACCCAAGAAATACACAGTGCCGGATTTAGTAACGATGTCAATCTCTGTTAAAATTGCATGCTCTGGTACTTAACCCTGTCGAAAACCATACAGGTTCTCCATCAAGAGATTTCGCGAGGCCAACCTTCCATTAATTTGCAAATACAGCACGTTCTCAAACACCTTACAAAGTACTGGTAGATGTATCATAGACCTGCATGATGAATTCACAGTAGGCTCCTTGTCACCACCTTCAAAAAGAAGCTTAATCACACCTTTTTTCCACCAAAGCAGAAAATAGCCAACAAAAAGCATTCTATTCAGAACCTTTGTTATTAACCACCTATTACCTTTGTTATTAACCACAGAACCTTTGTTTCAAAGCACCTATGCTTTGCCCAACAAAGAAACAAACAAGGAGTTCTGCAATGATTCTGTCATACCCAGGAGCCTTATGCCTTGCAAAATTGCAAACAACCTATCGCACCTCTGCCTCAGTAATTTCCAAAGATGCAATACCTGAACAAAAAGAAGCAACCTCATGCCTAACATGTAGATGATACTGACACTCACCCACCACATCATCATCTACAGAAATCATTCAAACTACAGTAAATCATTCAACAGAGTGTGCAATATTTCCATCTTGTCAGTCAGTACACCTTGCCAAGTTGAGAGAGACAGAAGAATATCTTTCTTTTGTTTATGTCCTATAATCCTGTAAACAACACCCCAGGGATCCTTATTGACCTGATCCTGCATGAATGAACACCAAGAATCCTTTTTTGCTGTTCGAATTGTATGACAATACTGGATCCTCAAATCCATATACTCTGGATCAAGATCTGCTCATTGCTCAAGGTCACCCTCACGTTGAGAAGCCTAAAACTACTCACAGACTGCTTCAGATCAGGAAACTCTCTACCACGGAGCAATTCTCTCACGACCCTGTTCTGCAGCACATCACATAAGCAAGAGAAAGCCTCTCTGCCAACTCCTCCAAATTCATAACTTACAAACAATGGCCCGAGACACGAAGTCTGGTCAATAATTTATTGACAAATTTTTGCCTGCTGAACAGAACCATTATACCGGTACATATCATCGTGGACATTTGCGATCTGAAACACAATCAAGACTGTGATTGCTTGAACAATCATCAACTACTGTCCATTGACAAACAGTTCCAGGAATATTCCTTCCAACCATCACATCTACATTTGTGTCGGCAAATAACCTTCTACCATCATTCCTGCGAAGGTTGGCAACTTGCCCAAAACATAAACCTGAAGATTGTGTTGTGCAATGAAACTCTCCACCAACTCCCTTCTGTCATTCATCAAAGTACTGTGCCACCATAAAGACTTTATATTAATGTTTGCACCAATCAGAGTAGGACAGCCACCAACAAACTGGACAATCCTGAGCCATTTCTCTAAGTGACACTCAACAGGGTCCCTATATTGAAAATATGAACTTGCAACATAAAGATGCAAGTCCCTGATTACCAGCTTCATAACAACATGGTGAAAATCAGTGCTGCTGAACAAAGACACAGTCAGATGACTCCTGCCCAGAGTAGTGGACACACTAGCAGGACCAAACAGAAACTTCTGCCAGCCACTGGAACATGGCAAATCACCTGTCACAACATAAGGATACTGCAAAAGAATCACATCCAGATTCCTTCGATCTATGACCTCACTTGCAATCTGTGCAATGTAAGCACCCTGAGCAACATTCAAATGCCTGAAATTAACCATTCAACGAATTGCAGTACTTCTCCACAGCTCTCAAGTAAGATTCACAATCCTTATTGTTCACTGAGTGCTTATGCTTTTTGCTCAGCTTCTTACAATTGACACAAATCAATCCCTAATTCTTCTCGGGACAATCCTCTCACTTGTGCCCTTCCTCTCCACAAGGAGCACGCAGCAACAGAAACTGGCAGAACTTTGCCCTGTACTTGTAACAACACTTAAAACAACATTGGAAAGATATATTCCTACATCCTACAACAAGAAGTCCACAAGCAACTTGCCTTCAGAAACATATACATATACTTTATATATATATATATATATATATATATATACATACTATAACATATGCTATATACAGGTGTATTGCTAAGTCTCCCAGGACTTTCATAACCTATTCTATATGTGAAAATGATGGAAAACATATAAACATATGTTCTAAAATGCTTCATTTGTGAGTTACGGCTAGTGAAAGATTTTGCTCTGATCACAGTTACCCTGGTGAAATGAGATCATACTGAAATTTTTAGGACGTTAATTGAGGAGCAGAGTTAGTGATTTCTTATAGTTTTTGATCTGAAAAATCGAATAAAATTGGTCCCAGAACCGTATCTGCAGTAGTTTTTGAGAAATTTGAGGCAAAAACCCTGCTTTTCTATGTTTGACATACAATAACTTTGTTAAATGGATAATAAACACATAAAAATTTTAAACAAAATTTATACAGAATTTAATTCTAAACAAAACTGTGTAAGGTAAGTTGAATAAAACAAAGAAAAGTTAGAAAAATTCAAATTTTACTTAGAAACAGTACACTAGACCAAGTGCGTTATAAGAGTTTATAATATATGTTCAAAAATGAGCCTTCCATTTTCAACACATTTCTTAGCTCACTGCCTTTTTTTGCTCTTTTTAGTTTTTTAGAGCTGTCCTGGAGTTGTTCAGTCGCATCCATAATACGTATAATTAATTCCTCACAAGAATGTATTTTTGTTTTGTATACAATATTTTTCATCCATCCCCAGATGCAAAAATTTGAAGGTGATAGATCAAGCGATTCCTGGTGGTGGTCAGGAATGTGGAACTCCACGATCTATGCATTTCTCAACGAAATGATTATTTAAGTGAGTGGAAGCAGCACAAGAGAAGTGGGGAGGCGCACCATTATGCTGGAAGTATACTTTGTGTCTCAGCGCAAGAGGATCATTTTCAAGCAGCTGTGGCGATTCTTGCTGAAGAAAGTGCAAGTAGACCTCAGCATTTCAGTGGCCTGGTAATATGAATGATCCAAACAGCTGATTGTGAAGAAAGCCGCATAATATAATGACGCTAAATTGGTGATGAAAATTGCCTTCCATTGTTTCTTAAATATTTACTTCTGCCCATGTACGCTCATTGTGTAAGTTGTTGCCACACCTTTAGTAAAATTTGTGCAGTTTGCACCAAAGCATATTTATAGAGTTGTCTGTTTATATTCCTCCAGTTGCTGAACACCAAACGAAGCGAACCGTCTCCTGGGTGTAAATGTTGAACTGGATATTTATGATAAGAATTAAACTTCTTTTGTTTAAGAATCCTCCGAAACATCCAATGTGAAACTCTTGATTCGCTTAGAAAGATGTTGTGTACCGACGCTTGTTTGTGCTAAACTGCATTAATATGGTTTCGTCAATAACGGTGTCATGTTGGACAGATCATTAGTAGCTGGTACGAATACAGGTAGTGAACCTGCTTCCCAAAGATTGCAAAAAGTCATGATAATTGATTTGGAATCTGGTATTCTGCGATTCAGAAAATGTATTTCATATTCCACTGCAGCAACTGTAGCATTACCATTACACACACCCAAAATTAATACCATATCAGTGTATTCCAATGCTGAAAATAAATATGGCATTACTTCAGTGACAAAGCAATCACATTCAAACTAAAATTCATGTAAAACCTTTGCTAACAACAGCACAGTTCTCAGTACCTGATATATTTAATGTTCCTTACAGAATGATTTAAACACTAATACTATATTGCGTATTTTTGATCAGCTGTTGTTATTTTTTGCCAACTTTGAAATAATAATTTTTCAAATAGTTTATTTGTTTTCTGTCATTAATAAAAAAAATTATTATCTAAGAAATTTTTCCAATTTTTAAAAAAAATTTGTTAATTGCAATTTTTAACGGTAAATTTTGTTTTTGCAAATTTTTAACATGTAAAAAGAATTTGGTTTTTGTTTACGTTAAATAATTACTTTTCTGACAAATGTAGTTATATACTGTTTTTAAAAAAAAATTCAAATTTTTCTATCTTTTCTTTGTTTTATTTAACTTATCTTATACCATTTTGTTCAGAATTAAATTCTATATAAGTTTGTTTAACAGGGTTGGCTGCCACAGTGTTTATGGAAAGGCTTTCCTCAGGGGCCACAAGAGAAAAAAAATATTATCAATTAATTATCATATATTGAGAATATATAAGTAAAAAGATGAGGATCACCTGTGATCCTCACGGCCTACCAGGAAAAACATTTTCTTCATAGGCTGCATGTATTGTAGATGATCCTCACTTGCATTGCTATTAAAATTTCAATAATTTTTTAATTTGACAATTTCCACAGTTGTCTTTACGTCTTAATTAGATTTTGAATATGTTCAGAGAAGCAAGGTAAACACACATTTTTCACATGCACTACACATTGTTGTCACGAGTTGGATTTTTGTTGGGCATGTTGATGACCATGAGCAGTTGATGCTTCTGAATAGCATTAATACATATCTTCTTATGCATTTATTACAATTATCTGTGTTATTTGTTGGTTGCAACACATGTGCAAGTGTTGAGTTATGTTCTTTGTTACATACTCCTGGGGTGACTATCTTATTATCATTTTTATAAATTTGCAACCGTAGTTGTTCTCTTAATTCTGTAATCTGTAACTTTTTACGATAAAATTTATTGTAGAATAACCAGGCATTAACAACCGATGTATTAAGTAAAAGTTCAAATGTCACTTTATGGTACCACCTTATGGTTCAACAAAGTGGTGACAAGTAGCTTGTCATTTGGTCCGAAATATCAATGCCTATTAAAATATCACTATACAATATCAAAATATCAATGCCACTAAAACTGTATTCACTAAAACTAACATTTAGAATTATAAATGTAAAAAGAAACGAACAAATAATCACTATAGTCGCACTAACATGAGTAGAAATAACAACAAAAAGGACAATTTTTACATTGGTGTAGGTATAACTACAGTTGTTGCATAGAGATGGCGCTTGGATACAGATTTGGAACAGATTATTACTGACAGACCTATATATTAATTACAATACGTTCTCAGCACATCTACAAAAGTGATGGTGAATAAACTTCAGTAATGTTTAAGGAACCAGCATGGATACTTGGGGCCTATATGGAATAACTACCTGAAGATTGCAGATGCATCTCATGGCAGCCAACCTGTTAAATGTTTTATGTTTTTATCACCCATTTAACACTTATATGTCAAATATAAAAAACAGGGTTTTTTGCCTGATATTTATCATTTCTCATTTTGTTCAGAATTAAATCTCTACACGGTTTGTGGGTTTATTATCCATTTAACAAAGTTATTGTATGTCAAACATAAAAAACAGGGAACCCAAATTTATTGGTTTTTACCCCATATTTCTCAAAAACTACTGCAAATATGGTTCTGGGACCCATTTTATTCAATTTTTCAGGTAATAAACCATAAGAAATCACTAATTCTGCTCTTTAATTAATGTCCTAAAAATTTCAGTATAACCTGATTTCACCAGGGTAGCTGAAATTTGAGTGAAATCTTTCACTAGTTGTAATTTAAAAATGAAGCATTTAGAACATATGTTTGTATGAAATTTTTCAATTATTTTCACAATGAACTTTTTCCATTATTTTCACTTATAGAATAGGTTAGGAAAGTCTCAGGAGAACTTTGTGATATATTCTGTATATATACACACAAACACATACACACTCATCTTTTATTATAGGTCCAAAATCAATACATCACTTTTAATTTAATATCTGGATGTAAGTATGTGTGCAATATAAGAATGCTGTTTTATAATTACTAATAAAAACTTCATTTTTCAAATTTTAAATTTACACTAACCATGATTTGTAGTAATAATAGATTCCTTGAATCCTGTTCAAATTAATAATTTTATAATTAAAAAATTATAAAATGTGTTTTATAAATATTATTAAGAGAATTGAGTGTGATGTTTAAAACTGAAAGAACAGTTGAAGGATTGTATCGTGAAAAATATTCTTAAAGAAGTTCAAAGAACTTCTAACATTTGTGCTGCCTTTGATTTACATGTGTTTTCTGTATATATATATATATTTTTTTTTTTTTTGAGAAATTAATGTAACATGCATTTTTTTGCTGTACATTTTTTTATCAAGTTGCCCTTCTCATGCCAGTATTTACTGATGATAAGCAATTATATATAAAAAAAAGAAAAGAAAATGGATTGTAGTATGAAATTTGATGTTTAAAAATGTGTTCGTCCTTTTTTAGTTGATATTGCGAAAAAAATAAGATTCAGTTGTCACAAAATTAAAAAATAAAACGTAACCTTAAAATTAAAAATATGTTTGTGTTTCAAATTATTGACAGAAGAATCAGTGCTTCTGAAAATAATTAACATGTTCGTAACGTAAATAAATTTGCAGGCATGTTAGTAAACTTTGTGTGTATGCACAGAAAATTTGACTAACTAAACTCTTATTAGAGAAGGGGATTAGCTAATGAGGATGAGAATATATAAACTACTGTTGGAAAAGATTTTAACTTAATCACTTTAATTATGACAAACTGTTTAGAGTCACTGGAGTTGAATTAATGACACTCTTAGGGTTGGTCAACCTGAGTATGAATAGCTTTTCCAAGCCAAATTGGCATGGATCTGATGAACAGCATAACTGTATATCTTGCTGCCTAACGAGCCAGAGTTTATATTACTACTCGATTAAAGACAATATCTGTACAGTATGACTATTGTTTATTTCAATCAATGAACAAATTCACATCTTATGTTTATTAGTTACTTATTTAATCCTGAGTTTATATATTATTAAATTAATAATTTATCTCTTTATTATATACTGAAATAGATATGTTATGCAATATTATGCAGACTAATCGACTGTTACTGAATAGGGTTTAGGCCTAAATGCATTTATTTATAGTTTTATAATTGTATGAAATATCCAAACCAAACATGCACAAGATTGATGTCTACTGTTTGTGCTTTGCCTTTTGTCTTGGGAGTGGTGAACAACTATATGCTAGCCCTAGGCTATGAGTCATACGTAAGAAAAATTTCTTTATTCAGATTTGTGTAATTAATTACCAAATGATGTGTCATTCAAAAGATTCAAATGAAACATTAAGTCCCTATTTATACAGACTGTTTATGATTCATTCACAGACTAACTTGTTTTTGTAAATGATTCTGTTCTAATTTATACTGTATATGCAGTTAAAACCTGTCCAGTTAATTATGTGTATCCAAAGAGTACAAGGTTATTATCTGATTATAGCATTTTTTGAGTTTCAATTCTTGAAAGTATTTGAAGTCTTAAGTGAAATTTTAAAAATAATTTATTTGTGTTAAATTATTTAATTTTTGTCGGCTTTATTCTTGTGGTAGTGAATTGATTTTATTATTTTGCATATTATGTCCAATTTAGATAGAAAAGGCATTCGCTGCCAAGGGAAATAAATTATCCGTAACATTTTTAAATACATGCAGGAGAAGCTGTGGTTGGAATGTTTGTTAATGACCCAAAAAAGTTGTAGAATGTGTTGCGACTGCCACAGGAGTCTCAAAAAGAACAGTTTAATGAATTACTAGTGAAATAGCTTTGGAAAAATTCATTTCTCCTTGCAAAGGAATGGTGTGCTCATGTTTGTACCCCACTCTTTAGGCCATTCATCACGCATATGAAAAAATTGGCAAAATCATCAAATTTTTAATTTGAAGCTATGACTAACATAATATTACATATTACCATCAGAGCTTGTTATCAAATCCATTCTGAGATACTATCGTAAAATTATCTTTTACCTTTTAGTGTGTTTAATTTAAGAGTGGTGTTATAAAAATTCATTTACATATTTTTTATTTTCTACTTTTAAATGCATTTAATATAAGAGTGGTTTCTAAAAAGTTTTTTTATATACTTTTTAGTCTTCATAAGTTTAAAATTTACAATTGCGCTAGCGCACAGGTTTGGGCGTATTTAGTGAAAGATCAGATCGGTGCTTTTATGGTGGGTGAGTGTAATCAAAATATAGGGTTAAACGATTTAATTTCCAGATAACCAAGATCTGGTCAATCAAGAGAGTACTTGATTAGTTAAACAGTTAGTGCTCAATGTGTTGATACATAGCCATTTGAATCATGAAAATTGATGAGTGGTTGCTGAGATATTACTGTGGCACTGCATCGCACCCCCACCCCAATTTCCAAATGGCGTCTCAGGGACACTTGGAAATATTATCATCTGATGGGTACCAATGAGAGCAGATAGGGTTTATCAAGGGGGTCGAAAAAACATTTCAGAGTTCTAGGACTGACCGTTTTCAAGATATTTATGATTTTCACCAAAAATTCGGATCCGGTTAAAAAGTAAAAATTTTCCCAAAACTTTGGTCTCTACTGTACATAATTTCTAATAGCAGCTGTATACCCTAATATATCACCTAAAATTTCTTTCACTAAAAAAATATGCATGTAAACGAGGTTGTATAGGTTCAAGGGAAATTTTTTTCACTTAGCAACTTAGGTACATCTTAGTGACTTGAAGATGTTGCTAAAATAAGTTGTCATTAGGAGCAAACCAGTCTGCAAAATTTCAGAGCGAATGGATAATTGGAAGTGCTTCAAAATTCGACTGATAGGTTCCATACCATGAATCTCACATATATAGCCCAAGAGCGAGTTAATATGAGTGTTAAAAATAAGTCAGCTAAATATATGTATATTGTTTTGTTCAGTTATGAATTAATTTTTTTTATATAAATATAAGACTAAAAATAATTTAAAAATTTATGATGTTAATTTGTTTATTGATTGGAATAAATATTAGTATAAAAAAATACTAAAAAAAAAAAAAAAAAAAAAAAAATTGTCTCGTAAATTAGTATAAAAGAATTAGTTAAATTAAAAAATTACTATAAGATAAAAAAAAATTATACAGTATATAAACCATAAAATTTATTACACCATATGTATACTGTCTTCCACGAGCAGCATATTATAACCCCGCACTAGCTAGGCCTAGATCAGATCTCTGCCAATTCAGCTTGGACAAGCTATACAAGATTCACCATTGAAGACATAATGTTATCCATTTATCATTAAGTAGTATCTGCTGCATAGAGGATCCACTTCTCCAAGTAAAATAAAAATCTAATAAATGAAAGAAAGAATATTACTGGTCTAGATTACAACGCTTTGACAGTGGCTTTGGTGGGATAAAAATCAAGTATTCTGTTATCCTTAAAATTAACTCGTGGTTATTTGTGGCTAACATAATTTTTTATAATGGTTATTCCTTTTTTCTTTATTGAAATTTTGGGTAGATTACACCATTTTATGTCTTTTACTGTTAGTTATTTCTTTCTAAATCCAGTTGTTTTAACAATCACAAGATTGTTAGCTAAAAAAACTAATAACTGTTAGTTATTTAAAAAAATGATGTGCAGTGTTGAGCAATTAAATATTAATTGTAAACTTCCATTGTGGGAATTGAAGGAGCACAACATCTTGAATTTTAGGAGTTTTTTGCTCACGTGTATTGGTATCATTAAGCACAAGTATGCAGTTCAGTGTTTCAGCAAGATTAAGCACTGATACACTACAGTGTAAAGTCATTATTAAATATTAGTTTCCTAGAAAAATGGATTCCCACAAACAAACCGTATGCCTAATTATGCCAGATCCTCAAATTTGTCACCTTTACCTGTATGGAGATATTTAAAGACAAATTGTATTAAATCCATTGTGCTTCAGTGTAAAAAATGATGGCAGGAATAAAGGGATCTGTAAAACATTCATCATAATACATTCCATTACCATATTTGTCAGAATAAACTTATAAAATATTTGGTTGGGGTTTTGAGACTACTTTTTTTGGTAAAGAAGAGTAAATTAACTGTCAGGTTGATATTCGAAATCAATATACGAGGTGTGTGAGAAAAGTAATGAGATTAGTAACTGCGAGTGATCTGGCAGCGCTGTGTCTACCGGTCTGTGCTAGACTGGTTTGTTCATCCCTTTCACATGTTCAGTACGAGTTTCAATTCCGTTCAGCCAATACATTATTTTTGACAGCGCCATCAGTGAAGTTGTGTTACAAAAATGGAGCATAGGAATTTAGAACAACGTTGTGCAATCAAGTTTTGTGTTAAACTTGGGGAATCCGCTAGTGTGACCTTTGAAAAGTTGAAACAGGCCTATGGGGATCATTGCTTATCAAGAGCACAAGTTTTCCGCTGGCACAAATCATTTTTGGAAGGGCGAGAACACGTTGAAGATCAACCTTGCTCAGGGAAACCTTCAACTTCAAAATCTGACGAAAATGTTGAGTGTGTGAGGGTCAGACCGTTGTTTAACAATAAGGATGATGAGGGAACAGTTAAATTTAAACACTTTCACCGTACATCAAATTTTGACATGATTTGGACATGTTTGATGTGGTTTGTGTGAAATTTTGGTTTGTGTGAAATTGGTGCCGAAAAAACTCATAACGGAACAGAAGGACAATCGAAGAGACGTGTGTGTTGATCTTCTTGAGAGGATTGACAATGACCAAGAATTCTTTAATTGTATGATCGCAGGTGATGAATCCTGGATATTTGAGTACGATCCTGAAACAAAGCGAAGAGTGGTACACTCCGTCATCTCCTAGACCGAAAAAATGTCGAATGAGCAAATTAAAGATCAAAACTGTGCTGATTTGCTTTTTTGACAGAAGGTGTATCATCCACGGCCATTTCCATCACAGAATGTTTGACCTCCAAACGTATTCCTACAGTTCCTCACCCCCCCTATTCACCTGATTTGAGTCCTCATGACTTTTTCCTTTTCCCGAAATTGAAACTTGTCTTAAAAGGACATCATTTTGGAACTCTGGAGAACATTCAAAAGACTGTGACCGACCAGTTAAAAGTCCTATCAGTTGAAGCCTTCCAGCGCTGCTACCAGGAGTGGGAACAACGACTCCGTATATAGCTGCCCAAGGGAACTAGTTTGAAGGGGATAATATTGTTGTTTGAAAAAAATAAAAACTTTGGTAAGTAAAAAGTTAGTATCATTACTTTTCTCACACACCTCGTATGTACTTAATGTGTTAAATATTAAAAAAAATTTGTAAATTTTAAGATGTTATTGTATTTTTGTTTGCGACAAAATCATTTTTCTAAACACATTTCTTTTATTGTTGAAAAGCATATCTAGATGACGTGATAATTTTTTGTGTATTTTTTTGTGATTATATAAAATTGTAGACTCCCTCTGATTTTTATGAAGTTTGGCATATGCGTTATTTAGGACCTAAGTTATTAGTTACAATTAAAATTATTTGTCGGAAATGCCTTTCAACCGAGTTACATCCCTTGTGAGTTACACAGTAGTCATCAAAAATCTCATAATTCAGCACTGTATAAGTGTAATATACATTATTTTCAGGCTAAATGATTGGTTATTGTATACAATTATAGACTCAACTTAAAAATGTGACAATTTAATATTTAAGGTTAATGAGACAAGTTTTGTGAGAGTTAGGTTATGTTAATGTCATACCAAGTTCAGTACATGGAATCATTAGTTATCTAACCTAATCTAACCTTAACCTTGACCTAAACCTAATTAAATTTCACTTGAACCAAGGTATTTACTCTGTAAATAATGTGTATTGTACATTTATCAAAACCTATATCTTAAGCCTAATCTAACCTAATATATTTTTAAGTCATCTAATCTTATTCCTAACGTAATTTCAGTGAAACCAAACTATTTAGTCTGAAAATGATGTATATTACGCTTGCACAGTGTTAATTAAGACATTTTTGGTTAGGGTTTTCTATTTAAAAATTTAAACTTTTTTTAATTAATTAATTAAAAAAATACTTTTTAAATTAATTAAAAAAATTATTTTCATTAATTTAAGTTTTGTTAATTTAAAAAAAAAGATGATCATATTGAAATTAATATGTTAAAATTGCAATTTATTGATCTTATGTAGGTAATATAGAAACTGGAAGCTTGGATACCGGTGTAATATCAAGAAATGTTGGTCTTCGTAATGAATTAGACTTGTATGTCAATGTGCTGAATTGCAAGTCATACCCTGGCGTTACTGCTAGACAAAAGGATATCGATATTATTATTGTAAGACAAAATACAGAAGGAGAGTATGCCATGCTGGAACATGAGGTATTGTTATTGTTACCTTATAGGTGATAGTATGTAGTTTTCTTTGTTTATTTATTCTGTTTATACTTTCATGCTTTATGCTTTGATCAAAATTTAAAAAAAAATATTACAGTAAAATCTCAAAAATTTGAAACCCAGATGAAATATCTGCATCAACATTAAAAAAAAAAATGCCTGGAGCTGTTCATGAATTGAATTCATCAAAGAATCCATTAATGTAAATTAAAATTCTATTAGCACAAATTATTTGGTATTAATTCACCTATGTTCTTGAAGTTTTTCTATTTGTACATATTTTCTGGTAAATAATGTTTTTCCTTATGATTTGTGATTCTAGACTAGTTTTTTAGCTTTATCAAGGCATATAAGGTTTTTTAAAACTGTTGTCATGATTATATAAAAAAATTCAGTCATTCAAAATGGAAACATTTTAAAAAGGAACTGAACATAAAGAGGTCAAGTATTATTTTTGTTGAACAATATGTACGTGTAGCTCTTGTGTCCTACCAATCATTAGTCAAATCAACTGCTTCAGGAATACTAGATGATCCTTGAAGGGATATGCATTAGTGTAATAAGGATCCAACATGTATATAATAAGCTACAATTAAAGCACCATCAAAGTTCAGAAACCTTCGTAACATGCAAAATGAAGGAGGATTCTGATAAGTTTATTATATAAAGAAAAGATGTGGTGGGACTTGCACTACAAATTTTTTATTAACATAATGTGCAGGAGACTGGTTTCATCATGCTTTTTAGTCAATTTCTATAAAAGCTAAAATTGATTTTGCACAGTATTTTTGTACTTGAATTCTTTAATTTAAAATTCAGAAAAAGTAAGATTTATTGACTTTTAATGATAAGCCATTAGAGGACAATCAATTTTCTAAATTGTTCAGGATCAGCTAACATTGATGGCACATCATCCTTCACTGAAACAAAAAAAAAAATGCATCAACAAATAAGATGCTTATGAAAGTTTTCATATTATGAAAGTCATTTATGAAAAATAAAAACAAAAGCAGTACTTAATTTGAGCTAGGGAATGCCCTTAACAGTGATCTTGTGAAACAAAGTGGATTAACATTATCATATTGTTCATATATTTTTATAGGTTGTAATATGTTATTTAAATAAGAATTAACTGGTTCAAAACCCCTGATATATGAATTAGAGTTCCAGCTTTTGCAGAAACAATGAGTAATCGATACAGTTAAAAATTTATGCTGCAATTCCAGTGCTACGTAGCTTGGATTAATCATTGTATTGTTTAAAAAATAACATTTATGGCTATTATCAAGGAGTTAAATACTTCTCTTTTTTTTTACATATTCCCTAACTTTCCTTTAAAGCTTCCTCAGGAGTCAAAGAATTTTCTGTTTGTATTCTAAAATTTACTACTTTCATGCCATCACTAAGTTTTTGCGAATTGAATTTTAGTTTTAATTTATAGAATTTACAATGTTTCATCTTTTGTAAATCTTAGTAATGGATATGTAAAAAGTGTTAGATATCAGATGACTGTATAAAAATAAAATGTTTGTAAAGTAATTTTATTTATAAATTTCAAATTAGAAAGTTCAGTTTTACACCATTTGATATAGAAAAATTACCACAAAAAATGTTTCGAATTTTTGAGGTTTAATTATTCATTTATTTAGGTTTTTTCGTAACTTTTTATATTTCTAGTACCAGATAGTAGCCGTTGTTTACCTGCTAGGTAGTATTCTGGTATGGAAAGATTTTTTTTTACATTTTAAACCTCTATGTTTAATTATTTCTCTCTGAAGTTATAATCTAGTTATCTTTAATATATATTTTGTGTAGTTCCTTTGTACATATGATAAACTGCATTTAGAGATAGATAGCTTTTAATTTTTGCTAGTTATGACAAAAAAAAAATGTTTTTTCTAATTTTATGTGAATTATGTTATTATAACTAGAATTTAGACTAAAATAAGAGGTCGGGTACCTAAAGCATGCATCTCGTGTGTTGCATATGTTATGATCTGTAGAAGCATACAGAGATAAAAGCTAAATAGAATGTCCAAAGTTTGCATAATTCTGTTTTAATTACAGAAATATTTCATTTAGTAGCAACTTACATATGACCTGGGGTCAGCAATTTCTTATAATACTCTTGTTTCAGTCACCAGGAATATCTGGATTATCTGCTGATGTGTGTACTGCAATTATATTATTTTTACTATTTGCATGTTTGCTAGAACTTTCCCTTTTATTCCTACTACTCTTTAACCCACGTTACTACTACTTCCAAGGTCTACATTTTTTTTCTTGTTTTATCATACAGCCAACAATTTTCTTCTTGCAGTTAAGTAGTTGAACATCTTCTCTTGATTCTATAAATTGCATTCGGTACAATTTTTAGTTATTAAAAATATACTAGAATTGAGCAAATTATCATTAAATACAGTAGAACTGCAGTAACTGATAACAGTATAAATATAGTACAGTAAAATTTTATAATATTTATCTTTAAATTATGGTACTTATCAATTGTATATATAACAACACTCAATTTCTCAGAAAAAGAGAACAGTTTCATTTCACTTATTTAAACAGTTTATAAATGTATCTGCTGTTTTTTTTTAATTGTTCGTAGAAAATGGTTTATTAGTAAACATTCCTAAGGTGAAACACATTCTTTGACCTAAATGAGAAATGTTTATTAAGTATTTCTCTTTATATTATACATTATTACTTGTTATACAAATCTGCAAAGAACATTGTTTCTAAATATATAATGTGTTATGTTATTATTAAGTGTTGTACAAAAAGTAGAGGGGGATATTAAATGGACACAAGTTGCTTGACATTTGTGTTGAATGCACAGAACAGTCTATCTGTACTTCTTATTTGTTTTTATTCAAGCCTAATTTATAATATTTTTTAGTTTTATTTTAAATTTTAAGATAAAATTTGTGGTGATACAAAATAACAAACAGGTACAGCTCTTTTGGCGACAGTATGTTGTCAGCAGTGTATAGGGGAACTATATCTCTGCTGACACATTTCTTGAGCCCAAAGGTCCAACATTTCCTGGTCCCAGAGGGTTAAAAAGGTTTTTATATGAATTCCTTTTATCCATAATAGAAGTGTTTATAATTTTACAGGTATAAACCACATTTCTGTTATCGACCTGATAAGAACTTATAAATATTTTTGAAAATGGTTTTTTGAAAATTTGTACATTTTAAATGGTTTGGAGAATTCTGTTTTGTCCTGTTCTGTATTGTTAAAATTATTTTCATTGAAAATTATTTAAATTTTAAGTGTGTTTTGGATAAAAATTTCTTATTTTTTGTTTTTCTAGTGGCCATTTATCTACCTAACCCTCTTTTCCCAGATTACTAAACACCAAAATTTATATTAGTACTGTCATTAGAACCAAATGGAAGAATATGATTTTCTCTTTATCTTCTAATTTTGGATTGTAGTGTAATAAAAATAGTTTTGTATCATTTTCTGTAATGAAAGTGTACATTGTACAATGTACTCTATGATATGTTTATAATTAGTGTCTGGCTAGTTTACAGCTGCTGAGAATTCATTTGATTTTGTCAACATGGGAATAAGTTTATTCAAAGCCTGCATGCATTTTGTGGTCATAAAATGTTATTGGAACACTTAGATGGTTTTTCAAATTGTTACTTTATATTACCAGTAAAATTTTATTTGGACGGCAAGATAAAAATGGAACCAAATTAACTTTGGTTGATCTGTTTAGACTGTCAATTGAAAATATGTATTTGTAAGGGTATAAAATATTAGCACATATTCTGTGTATTGTAGCCATATAAATATAGTAATTATTTAATATTAAAAAAGAAAACTTGAAAATGTAGCTCGATCCTGATTGTAGTTTTTAAACAGTTCAGGAAAATAGGGCTGGATCCAGCAAGTAATACATACCCAAATTGTATTTCATGCATTGATGATATCTTGTTTTAAAAATGCTCTCTCATTAACTATTTTATGGTTTCCCATCTATCAACCCTGACCTATGTAATGTATAATTATATTTTGGTTTAAATGAAGTATCCATTTACCTAAAGTATATAGTATTTATTTTCATTAGAGATTTGGTTATTTTGATTTCTTATTTCTGAAATGCCTGAAGTATGATTTTCTCATGCAATGATCAGTGATTAGCACATTGAATTGTGGTAAAAATTTTAGAATCTAAATTTTTTTCAGTTAGCTGTGAATTAAAAAAAATCAGGCTTAGCCTTTAAAACACTAGCTTTTTGAACGTGAAATTAGACTGGTATGTTAAGTCATTTTATCATGTAATTTAGGTTGCTGGCACCTCTGTAAATTCTTTTATGTATTTTATCCTGTAATTAGTGTTAATTCAGTTCTTTATACTTTACTTTAAACTCACCTATTTTACCAGATGGTATACTGATATCATTTTACTAATTGACATAAAGACATATTTTCTGAAGATACTGATGTCCTTGTGGAATGAAGCTGTTGATTCTGGCGAAATTGATAGCATTGTTTGGGAATGTTTGTCGTACTTCTTTCTGCATTTATGCAATAAAAATTTATTTCACATTATGATTTAACTTCTTTGTTTATAAAAGATTGAATTTATTTGAAATTTGATAAAAAAACTATGACAATATGATCAGCCCCAGGGGGATGCGTCATCATGTCCACTACTCTCAGCATGACTGATATAGTCATAGCACGACTGTAAACTATGAGCATGTTGTAAAAAAAGAAACTGCAGGTTTTTATTATAATAAAACTAATTTGTTGTGAATAATAATCAAGAGCCGATGCAAATATACGAGTAGATAGGAAAATTAATATTAATTTAGTATTATTTGTTAAAGTTTTATTATTTTACTGATATTTCCTTCAAGTAATTGTGCTATTTGTTGCCATTTAAAACTAACTGGTTTTTGATGGTTGGTATTGGAAAACAATCACATTTTATAGTGTTTTGGGATATACTTGTAGGATTTATTTATGCATTGTGCACTATAGATTTAAATAAGCCAACGATTCCAGTGTATTTCAAAAAATGTAATTATTAATTTTTTTTTTATGATTTGTTCATAGTGAAATCTTAGAAAATATATTTGCTTTAGTTTTTAATTAAAAGAATTTAGTGAATTTTTTTAGCCAAGTTTTTTTCTTTTTATTTAAAAAATTAAAGTTAAAATTCTGTTAGTAGTTAATTGAAGTAAATATGTAATTTTAATAATATATTTTTTTATTACTTATCTATGTATTTATTTTCAACTTTAGAGTATTCATGGTGTAGTTGAAAGTATGAAAATTGTAACAGTTGATAATTCTGAACGAGTTGCACGCTTTGCCTTTGAATATGCAAAGAAAATGGGTCGTAAGAAAGTGACAACAATTCATAAAGCAAATATTATGTAAGTTATATTAATTTTGAAAGTTTTTCTTACTAATTAGATGCTAATTAATGAATCAGATTAGGTTTTTTTTTAAATGAAAATCATGTTTTTCCATCCTCACTGGTGTGTATTCTTCTAACTTAAGATATACATGTTATTGTTGTGCCTGACATCTAGATCCATGCTGTCTTCAGATATGTAATAATAATCTTAGATTAGTTTAATATCTATTCTTCTAAGACAAAGTACACTGTAAAAGATCACTGATGTAAATGTAAGAATATTTACATTAATTTTAAAATGTTAAAATACAGTGTGTTTAATGGCCTCAAACTTACAGTATCAGATGGAAGTGGTAATTAAAATAAAAATTAAACTGTTTTTCATCTTGATTCATCTGTGTCAAGTTATATTGATTAAACATAAGTTTTATTTTACTTCTAAAACATACATACTAGCATACTAACAATAATTTTGTTAAGTTTGTTAATTTATTAATTACACGATTATAGACTTATGTTTACATTTCACTGAAATACTAAATAAATGTATAAAATTAATCGTATATATGAAATTATATGGTTGTATCACAAGCATTGCATTTATGCAATTTTTTATTGTTAACAAAATATAATGTTATCTCAGTAGGTTTTAATATATGGATATCTTTCAATTTTAAATGAAATATTTTATAAAATTACAGTTACTGTAATCAAAGGTACAAAGATAATTTCATTATTATTTTTAGTAATATTTAATTTGATGATCAGGTTTGTAGCTTGCAGACCATGGATTTTTAACTTTATAAAAAATTAATGTAATCATTTAAATCACTAAGTTTTTATTATGTATTTTGGATTCTTAAAAATAATAATGTTTTTTATTATGTATGTATATATTTTTTCTTTTTCTTTTTTATTAAGAATGTTTTGTACTGTTGGTTTTATAACTTTGAACTAATGCAATGAAAATATAAAATATTATTTTTACTGTATTCTTCATTTTATTAATGTCAGTTGTAATTATAAAAATCATTAGATTTTATCACAAATCATGCAGAAAACTATACATCAATAGAATTGTACTTAAAAAAAAAAAAATCCCAATAATAATGCTAGATATATACAGTACGGTGTTGATATAACCAAAACTTAATGGTTTAAGAACCAGATTTTAAAGAAATAATTAAGATCGTGATATTTCCTCTTTTTTAATCAACAAATCGCTAAGATAATTCTTGAATGTGTTTACACTCTTAGCTATCTAAACTTGGCTTCCCATTAAACACTTGTAGCTGACTAAAAAGCTGCTTTCTGGAGTTGTCAAACCAAATTTCCAACATATTTGAGGTATTTTACTTACGCAATTCTGAATCACTACTTCAATTAGAAATATATCTGAAGGCCCATGTTCTTAATTCTATAATGTAGTTTAAAGTTTTTGTTAATACTCTATATTTTCTGTAATGATCATAACAAGAATAATTTGCTGACTTTCCATTTAAAAGTCATTTTTGCATCCAAAATTCATTAGAAGCACTTGAGAATGATCTCAAAAAGGTCGTTTCGTAGGGAATTGAAATTAAAATTTAAGTGTGATATATTGTTATTAAGTCATCCTTAGTAAAAAAAAATTATATTTAACACACATATTGTTCTCTAGTTAATTTTTTACATAGAAATATGGAAATTTAAATTTGAGTTTGATAGATTACGCAAAAAATTAACAGAGTCCACTTTTTATAAAATATTGAAATTAATCATAATAATACCTATTATGAGTGTACAGAAAACTAGCTTGAATGGGCCTCATTGTAATCTGAGATAGAAATGAAAGATTTGTTGAGAAAATTGCGTGAATCCTGATACTTAGGATTAATTCTCCTTCAAACTTCCTGTAGTACAACTATTGCTTGTATATGCCAGTGTTAAAGTTATTTTACATGAAATAAACTTGTAGTAATAAATAATGAAGTTGACTTAAAAGGTACTAAAAAGTAAAAAAATAATACTTTTCAATTCTTCAAATTTTATTTAGATTCTTGAAGTTATCACTAAATTAAATCAAACTATCAACAAGTTACCAATACTTAATTTGACATCAAATTCAGAAAGCTAAAATTTAAAGAATGGAAAATATTTTTTGTTTTTTAATATCTTATTTTAGTCAGTTTCAATCATGTTTAAGTTTATTTTACTTTTCTTGTTTTATATCTGTTTAAAATATGGGTAGTCTACAGAAAATGCTGTTCATTTGTAATAAAAAAAACACAAAGGCAAACCTGCGTCGTAATAAAAATAAGGAAAGTAATGCAAAGAAATAACAAAGATATTACTACCATGAACTAAGGATCTGGAATGCCAGTATAATTTTTATGAGATTTCTAACTAAATGAAATTTACACTTGAAATTTCACTTGAAAATGCTTTAAATATCAAAATGGCAAAGCCTTGTGTTGTTACGCTATAGGAGTCTAAACTATGATGAAAAGACAAAAAAATTATATTTCTACAGTTCACCCATGTAAACCATGCAATGTTTTATTTAAAAATCTTCCACTTAAGTTATTTTGGAGAATCTTGCTGTGAGACCACTAAAGGAACTTCCTCTACAAAATATATGAAAGAATCATCAAATCAGTCCGCTCATTGAATAGTAGGTTTAAACTTACATAAAAAACCAACAAATAATTGAAAAAAATTAAAAAAAGGTTTTTTAAAACCTTAAAAAGAATCATTTTTTTAAAGTTAGTTAGAAATGATAGATAAGTGACAAGACATAAGAAATATAATTTATTTTCAGGTGCAATTTATATGCAGGGTATCTGGGCTAAATGTATCCAAAAGTAATGCCCTATATTTAGAAAACTAGTCGTCATAATCTCTTAAACAATCTCTTCAATCGACAGGAAATATTTCCAACATTTTTTCTGTTTACTCTCAAGGTCAGTGGAATGCGCATGTGCAGACAAGCTGATTCAATGTATTTGTAATCAGTAGTGGTCAGTCGAGATACGGACCCCACAATGGAAGGTTCAGTGCGTGCTGTGGTTAGCAGAGTTTCAATCAGTTATGAGTGTTCAATGACATGTACGAACTGAATGGAATATCAATCCTTCTACATTCCAGTTAATTTGTCAGTGGGATATGACTTTAAGAGAGACTGGAAGCTTGGTTTCATAACTGAATATCATCCAAAAGTTTCAGTTAGTGATGAGACTGTGGATTGTGTATGCGATGCATTCACTACCAGTCCTGGAAAGTCAATTAGGCAGGTTAGTTATGTTAGTTGTTATTTTTTAGCAGTTATTTATAACTGCAGATTCCTTGTTCCACTATTCACAATATTGCTCATAAGCGGCTCCATTTGCTAGTTTACAAGTTACAACAACTTCATCATATTAAACCAAATGATCATGACCTATAATGTCAGTTTGCTGTAGAGGTAATGCACCATGCTGAAAACAATCCTAATTATCTTGATACTGTCATTATTTAGTGATGAGGCAGTGCTTCATACATGCAGGAAAGTTAACAGACACAATTATTGAATTTGGGTTACTGAAAACCCCCAAACAGTAATAAAAAATGAAAGGGACACACTGAAAGTCAGTGTTTGATTAGGACTGAACAAAAACGTTTTCATCAGTCAGTTTTTTTTTTGTGGAGTCCACTGTGACAGGACACACGTATCTCAACACTCTTGAAAACTTTGCTGTTCCTCAGATTCCTGTAGGCTTCAGTTTCCAACAAGATGGTGCTCCACCGCACTTTCATAAAGATGTTACCATGTTTTTAAACAATTTTCCCTGGATGTTGGATCAGAAGAGGTCCAACTGAATGGTCCCCAAGATCTCCAAATATCATTCCTTTGGACGTTTTGCTTTGGATTTATTAAAAGTTGTGTGTACCAAAGAAAAATTTGAGTCTTGGGCAATTTAAAACAGAGAATTGTTGAAGCTGTTAGTCTAATAACACTGCAGATGCTCCTAAACACTTGGCAAGAGTTAGATTATTGTCTAAATGTCTGCCGAACTACAGAAGGTGCACACATTGAACTCGACCAACCTTCATTAAAACTTGAGTTGTGTTTAATAAAAAAATAAAAAAAAAAAAAAAAATTATATTAACTGTTTCTCTTAATATAAGTTGTTATCTTTGGGTACCTTTAGTCTGTTCACTCTGTATATAATCTAGCAAATGATTACATCCCAGCCACAAAATATTATTATTTTAAAAAAAACTATTTTTCCATGTCTACTTTATTTTTATCACTATGTTAAGTACTTTCATAGAGATTTCTGCTTCATCAGGACATTTTATGTAGAAATTAAATTAAAAACATAATTAAAATATTAAATATATGGAAAGGTATGTATTCCATCTCGGTCATTGATGTAAAATAAACTATTTATCTTGTTAATTTTATATTATATATTTTTATCATTTCATAACAGAGAGTAGTTCTTTTATCTCTGACTAGATGGTAAAACTTTCTTTGTAATTTTAGTATCTTAATTATGTTTTTGGTTTAATTTCCTCATAAACTTACTGATGAACTGAATAGGCCTGTAAAAGTACAAACATGTAAGAAAAGACAAAATAGTAAATGGAAAAATTAATATTTATAAATAACTTTTACAGTTTATATGTGCAACAATTGATATAATGATTATATTTAGCAACAGCAATTTTTTGTAAAAACTGCATACTACCTTTCATAAACTGCAATTATTTAATTGAAAATTGCAAATTTTAACCTTGAAATAGTCTGAAAGTAAATTAGGTAATCTTCAATTTTTATGGTAAATGTATTTCATTATTCAGATGTATTTGGTTTCAAATTGTTGTTTTAAGAATAATGAAATGTAATTATTTAGTTTATTAAAAAACATCTTTTTCTACGTATTGTTTATTCTATAATATTTCCTGTCAATTTATGTGGTTATACAAGAGGTGAATCAAAAAATAAGTTACACCCTTGCTGTGTTCTTGAACTGAAAGGGATATATTAATGTCTTGTGGTAGCAGCACTGGTTGTGTTGTTGTCTTTATGCTCCCCCAGCAGCAATTCTGTACGACATTCAGTACATGTGTAGTGTCGTCAATGTGGCATGTCCTCTAGTGGTTTTGTCCACCACAAGTGCATTCAGTTATCTGATTTTTGTGGGCAAAAAATTACAATTGTTTTGAAATTCATCGCCAAATTGTTGAGGTATATGGTGAGAATGCAATGTCACACCCCGTGACCACAAAATGGTGCCAAATGTTCAGAAACAGAAGAACAAATGCAAGTGACTAACTGCGTGCTGGGCATCCTTCAACTGCAAACATGATGGGTAATGCGGAACATGTGAATGAAATGATCTTGAGTAACTAGCGCATTAAAATTAGAGAGGTTTCAAGTGAACTTAACATCAGTTATGGTAGTGTGTTTGCGATTATTCATGATCAGCTTGATTACCGTAAGATGTGTGCACGATGGATGAATTGCATCTGTTGACTGACAACCACAAACATCAAAGTTTTGCATCTGCTCTTTCTTTTCTTCAATGTTATTCCAGGACTAGTCCACAGTTTTTGAAACAAATCATCTCAGGGGATGAGAGCTGGGTGCTTCATTACACCCAGCTGTGAGACTAAACGAGCATCACATGAATGGAGACAAAAATTTGCCACAGCCAAAAAAAGTGAAAACATCCTCCCATGTTCGAAAGGTTATGCTGACAGTCTCTTTTGATTGTGAAGGAGTTGTTTACAGTGAATTTATGGCTCAAGGAACAACATTCAGTGCCGACTCTTACTGTGAGACCAAAAAAATTGCATAAAGCCATTAAAAATCGAAGACTGGAAGATGGGGTCTTTTTTCTTCATGACAACGCTACTCCTCATTCAGCTCTTGTGACAAAGAAAAACTGCAAAAATTCAAGTGGGAAGTGTGGTGTCATCTGCTTTACAGCCCTGACCTTTTTTCCCCTGTTTAGTCCCGGAAAATCATCATCAGGTATTACTTCAGTGGATGAATGAGGATGATATGTAGGAGTGTAAGTTAAGTGTAGTCTTGTACAGTCTCATGTCAACCATTTCAAGCATTTTTCTAATGATGATGAACTGAAGGAAATTGGATGAAATTTGTATGAGAGTGGAATTGAAAAACTTGTCATAAGGTATGAAAAGTGTTTAGAAAACCTTTGTGATTATGTCAAAAAATAGATAAAAATTGTAGTTTTTTGTTGAATAAAAAAAAAATTGTCTTATAAATATGTGTTTGTTTCATAGAGGGGATGTAACTTACTTTCTGATTATCCCTCGTAATACTGCAAAAAATTAGAAAAAAAATTAATACTGCAGTCAACACTGTGTCTCTTCTGTTTCAGAGAAATTCATTTGTTTTTGTTGTAGGATCTTAGCATTTTTGTAATTGGGGAAACAAGATGAACATGTTATATGTATTTATCAATAGCTGTGTTAGGGGTAAAGCATGAAACGGTTTTAAAGCATTTGATTATAAGAAATAGGGGATATAGACAGTTATAATTATTCTCTAGAGCTTCTGCTATTAAAAGAAGTGTCATAACAGGAAAATTGATAAAACCTCTTCTGTGCAGAATAAAATCATTTTTAATGTATTTTGGTGTAAAATGTGAATCCCAGTGGGATGTTTACATAAAAAAATAAATTGCCATTTTTAATAAAAATAATGAACGACAAAGCCACATTTAATAAACCAGTTCCATTGTCGCCAAAATTAATGATATCAGATTCATTTTTGCTACAGCAGCTTTTGTAATAAAATTGTTGAGCAGCTCACTCAGCAGGCATGTAACAAGTGGTGGTTTCACAATGTGAAAAGCTTAGCAAATTATTTGTAATATACAATATGTCCAAGAAATTGCTGTATCCCTTGACAAATATACATTGTAGATTTTGTAAATTTCTTTGTAAGAATTACTTCTCTAGTGGATCTGTGTGTGCACCATGTGTCTACACACCTGACAGTCTTCACATCCTCCTTGACATGTTAAAAAGCATCTGTGACATTATGGTCCAAAAGGTTTCTTTCACACTGTTTACAATTTTGTACAATTTTTTATCTGTTATGTATTGATATTGAGATACATAGACCTTGATTATTTTCCACAATGAGTTGTTGGGTATGGTAAGGATGAGGCTTCATTGTGGCCATTGTGATGAGGCTGGTGCTTGTGAACCTTAATAACCAATCCAGTGGCCTGGAAATTGCACAACTGAAGAGCAAAATGAGCTAAAGCCCCATTTTTCTGTGTTCAGACATGTTCCATGGTATCCTCTCCTTGAAGTCAAGGTATTAACCATCTTTCCAACTTTTGCAAATAAGAATTAGTATTCTCATATTTTTCAAAAATATGGTTTGAACAATTATTGCAATTTTATCCCGCCCCATATCATGACACATGGTGGATCCTTTTCCCATTTGTGCACAAAATGAACAAAAAAAATTTTCATTCATTATTTTTTGTATTCCAAAAAACAACATTCTTGGCACATGAACTGCGATAAATTACACATTCATCAGAAAGTAAGATTGTGTAAGACACCACATTTGGAAATAATGCACGGGAGGTTTCAATGCAGTGTTCCACCTGATTAATTCATTCATAAAAGTTGGTTGAAATGGTTTCATATTCAATTCTTTTTTAATATGATCATTGCTAACCATGGTATATTAAGTTCAGGTGCTTATTTACAAATAAATTTAGTTGGAGACTACTCAATAAAATCAGCAACAGCAATGCATGTTTGCATTTGCATCTTCTTTCCTCCATTATGTGGCCTGTCTGTGACATTGCTGGAAGCAAATACACATTTCTCCTAGTCAAGCATTGTTGCTTTATGAGGTGGGTCCTTGTTAAACCATTCATGAAATTCATTCATTATTTGTGGCATTGTTTGCCTTATGCTTCATTGTCTGTGAACTTAAGCACAATAATTATGTCTACTCACATCTGCTGTGTCTTTTCATCAACTGAAACAAGAATACAAGCAGTGCCTTGTGTGACCTTGAGACTAGGTATACCAATCAGAGTGAATACTACTTGTTTTTCAAAACAGTAGTGACATGTTAATTTAGGAGTGCTGTGGTGACTTCTCAGATGTACTGTAGAATTGTATGAAACAAACATTTATCGGAATTCCCCACCATTTTGAAGGATACATTTTCCTGTCAACTAGATATAGTTGACATCAAACTAAATAACTGATATATGATATATTTAAATATGATTAATAATGGATTATTATATACTTTTTTTATGACTTGCATTCAGGGTAGGGTTGTTTTTTTACCTGTGATAGATAATTAATTATTAAAGTATGAGTTTAAATTTTAGATCAGTTATGTATATGCATGTTCATTATTATTATGTATATGTATAAATTCCAAGAGGCATCTGTTGCTTTGCTTATTATCGGTCACTAAAAAGTGCTTCTCTCAAAACTCAACCTTCTGATTTCTGGCATTGGTTTATGAATTATGGCTTTAGTTAATGGTATTTTATTTTTATTTCATTTTCCAAAGTGCCAATCCTTGAAATGTTCCAAGTGTTGTAGAATCAAGTTATATAGGATATATTTTGTAACTTGTGTATTTTGATATACTTTTTTTTATAACTGTGGTAATGCCTGCAGCCTGTTTTAGTAATAGATGTGTATTTTTTTTTTTGCTTATTTGTAATCCACACAATGCCATAGTTTTTCTTCAAAGAATATTTACAATTTTGTTGAGCATATTCAGATGAATTATCAGGAAAGGCAACATGGTTTTGGAAAATTCTTTGTTATGAAGCAATAATGCTACAATTTTTTATTATTGAATTATGGAAATTATTGTCTGAGCTGTAATATGTCACTGGGTGGCTCTTTGCTTTTGAATATGTAAGACATTATAAATAACATATACAGTAGATAGGTAATAATATATAAACTGTAAGCATGTCTAAAATATCTTTTTATTTTAAATATTATAAAACAGTTAGAAAGTAACATATATTTCAATTGTGTCAGGATGTAAAATTTGATACATACTTAAATGGTTAAGTTTGTTGAGTTCTAAGAAAAACATATTCTGTAATTGTGCATGATATCCATACAGTATTAATTGGAATTTAATTAATTATGCTTTTACAACAGATTTAATTTTAAATGTGTAAACATGGTAAAAAATTAATATTAGCTGCATGAATTAACCTCGGTTAGAATTTTAAAGAAATTTCAGGTCGTTATGTTTCTGTTATTTTGCAATAAAAAAGATTTTATTAATAAACTTTTACATGTAAAAGAGGAACAAGTTTTTAGTGTTAACAGATAAAAAACATTTTAAGGCAAGAGGTTAGTTTTAATGTTAAGGAAATTTATTTATTTTTGTCTTTTAGCAATCAGACCTTGCCTTGATATTGCTGGAATGAGCAAAGATTTTTAAATAGACCTCAAACATCTATAGTTGTTTGAATTTATATTAGTTTGATTTATTATTATTATTAACCAAAATTATGAACATAATTTAAGTGCAATTACATGTTTTTTGTGTTTGAAGGAAACTATCTGATGGCTTGTTTTTGGAGACATCTCGTAAAGTAGCGAAGGATTATCCTGGTATAGAACATGGTGATATGATTATAGATAACTGTTGTATGCAACTTGTTTCAAACCCACATCAGTTTGATGTTATGATGATGACTAATTTATATGGAACTATTGTTTCTAATGTTGTTTGTGGATTAGTTGGTGGTGCAGGTCTTCTTTCAGGAAAAAATTATGGTGATCATGTAAGTTTCATTTGTTACGGATATCTTTTTGTTATATTCCACTTTGGTACATTGACTTTTTACCTAATTTTCTTTATTTAATTATTTTGCTATTGTATAATTTTTACAGTAATAAAATTGAAGGGTTTGTCTATGTAAGGAAATAGTTATTTTAGTACATATTGTTCAGTGTGTAATGCTTTCTTTCACAGTCTTATGAAGTAAAAATGATTTCTATAATTTTCATAGTTTTGGTCATTTTTTATTATATAACTTTAGAATCACTGGTTGTATTTGAATGAGACTTTTATTTTTGAAGGCATGCTTATTAGAAACTATTTATATATTGCACATTAAGAATATGTTTGGAATCCTTCTTAGTCAAAAGTATTTTTCTGTTATCTTCTTATTTCTTTATTTCAAAGAATTAATGAGAACAAAAATTTAAACCCTCCTAATTTATAATATTATAAATTATATTATTATTATATTAAATTATTATTATATTTTTGTCTAAAAAAACAATGTTAGTGTGTTGAGCGAGAGGGTTTATCTCTGTTCTGGTGGGACATGGTTTTATCCAGTATTTTTACTTAACCTTTTCTTTATTTTTATCAAGAACATCACATTATCAAAATTAAAATTTCTTTTACCTTTCAGCTCTTTTATTTAAAATAACTGAAATTTATGAAAGTTTGCTCTGCTTCTGTACAGTTGTTTATTGAAGTTTTCAGTTGTCAAGTAAAAAATTGTTTATTGACATTTTGTTGGTTTTTTGTATTCTTTCAAATTTGTATGATGATGACAAGCATTAAAATCTCATGTTTTCAGTATTAACAAATTTTTCAGACTTGAAAATCTTGCAACTTCTATTCTCAAAGTTAAGAATTTTTATTTGTAAAATGCATACTTTTTAAGTAAACATCTAAACAGTTTTAAAGAAATATGAAATTGCATATTTGTTTAGTTTGCGGTGTGTTTTAAAAAAAATCATGTATAGCAGTTTTACAGAATAATTTATTTTAATGATAATTAAATAATTATTTAGTTTTGTGGAATATAGAGCTATTTATAAAAAAATTAATATAAAATTGATATCAGATTAGTTTAGAGAAATAAACCAAGATGGTTTATTGTGTGGTATGGATTTAAAGTTATTTATGATAAATATCTCAACTTTTGTTATTACTAGAAAGTAATGTAGGTTTTAGTTTATTCCTATATCATTTTATAAATAATTTATTTCATTTGTGTCATAGATGCAAGCATGTATTATTTAGAATGCTTAATTAATCTGAAATAAACACTGTTAGTCATCATCGCAGAAAAAATTGCTTAATTTTTAATTTTAAATTGACCTTACCACCTTATTAAACAATAAAAACAATTATAAAAATTAAAAAATATGACTGCCAAAAAATAAAAATAATTAAATTGAACTAAAAAAAACGACAATAAATCAAATTAAAAAAAGAAGAAAACAAGGTAACGAAATAAAGGACCAAACATTGTTATGCAGTATTTAATTCATTAAAATAACAGGTGACCAATCAACTTTCAGATAGTTTTAATTTGTTTAAATATATTTTTCATGTTGTTGAAATAGTAGGCACTTAAGGCTGTCTAGTAATTAAGTTTTCACCAGGTCTTACATCGATAAGAAAATTTTGTCCTTCAACAAAAACATTTAAATGCAGTCGGGGTGCTCTTTAATAGTAATTGTCCAGTATTAAAGAGCTCTTTATTATAGAATAATTCTAGTTCTTTAATATTGGACAATTACTATTCAGAGCACCCCTTACTATACATTTAAATATTTTCGTTGAAGGACAAAATTTTCTTATCAATATAAGACTTGATGAGAACTTAATCATTAGACAGCCTTACATGCGTGGTGAGAACTTAATCATTAGACAGTCTTAAATGTGTGCTGTTTCTACAATATGAAAAATATATTTAAACTGAAAGTTGACTGGTCACCCGTTATTTTATTTAATCAAATACTGCATAACGATGTTTAGTCCTTTATTTTGTTACCATGTTTGCTTTTTTTTTAGTTTGATTTATTGTCGTTCTTTTAGTAAAATTTATTTATTTATTCTTATTTTTTGGCAGTCATGTTTTTTAATTTTTATAATTGTTTAATTTTTAATATCTTTTAGTGATCATTGAGAAAAATTCACGATTTGAAAACTTTTGGATAGTATGTATTTAACGTACTGAGCCAAATGAGGAAACTGTAAACATTTCAGTTTATTTATTTAATTGGCATACACCAGTCTAAACTTACAGATTTCTCAAGCGATTGAATTCCTCAAGAGTTTTTTTAATGTGGATCAATACAACAATTTTCTATTTTTCATATTTTAAATTTTCTGGGATGTAAACAACTAATGGCTAAATTCTTCAATTGTCTCATGCGACTTAGCGCTACGTAGGCCTGGCCCATGGCAAAGATTTGAGTGTTTAGATCTATATCAGCTCTATCTAGGGTGTTCCTTGTAGTTTATGCACTATCACAGCTCAGCACAATATTGGTGGAAGCATACGCTCTTCCACTTTGCCCTGTCCCCCTAAAGCATCAAATTTGACAATAATCAACTTATTGATCCTCAATCTGATGCTAACAGCATTACCTCTAATTCAACTCTCATCAAACTACAAAGACCGTTTGTGGGAGCTCACCGGGCTCAAGCTGGTCTCGGCGTAGTGCAAACCACTCGATTTTTCTTAGTATATTAGTTAATTTTTGTTCTGGTTTGATTCTGTCATGATTTTGTATTATACTAGCAAATACCCTGTTTGAATTTTGAAAACTGGAAGACTGGTTGCAAAAATATAACTTTCGAATATTCATGATCTGCTAGATCAAGAATGTATCTGATGCATGCAAAAGTTAACCTTCAGCCTATTAACAATTACCCCATTTGAATTTTGAAAATTGGATGAATGCAGAGATATTATAAGAGCAGTCCTTTGTATCTCACAAAAAGTGTCCCAGGAGCACCCTATTTGTTACCAGTTGATGGTGATGATTGGTCTAGCCTTGCACAAGGTGCTCGCATCACCTCACCCTTCTAGCCTCATAGGCAGTCCCCATGGGAAGCCCATTATTATTAAACAGAAATTTTTTTAATTTATTTAATATTATTCTATCTTATTTAACATAAATTTAATTCTGTTATTTTTGCAATATTATTCATTCGATTGATTTGAATCTTTCAGTTCAAACCCAGCTAACACAGCGCTCACAGTCCATTAATTCAGTTTTTTTAATTTTGTGTTTCAACTGGCAAATCTTCACTACTACTATATATATATATATATATATATAGCCTATGACACTCCCAGTAATGTAATGATTCAACTCGGGGTCATATCGGTTCGGCCATTGAGCTGCTACAGTGGAACAAACATACATATATACGTACATCCTAAATACAATACACTCCTTTTTGGGCAGTCATTTAAAAATATGGCTTATCTCTGAAGAAATATACATGTGCATAAAGGCAAATGTGTAGCTATTTTAACATAAATTAGAAAAAAGACTACTATTTTTACTTTTAGATCATTTTAATTTAAAATTAGGAGTATTGGCTTTCAGATACTACAGTAAAAAGTTTTAACCAGCTGGACAGATGTTTAATATAACTACATAAACCTTTAGACTTAGCCCTGGATAATGCAAATGTCATCTGCAAAGTAGTACCCATTTTATGCTAAAAAAATAACCAACAAATAGTTTTAATCAAGACTTATTATTTAACATAAACTAATTTTTAAGCTACTTTTCTACATAGTCACCATGTATTTTCAAGCACTTGTTATACTGACTGATGAGTTTCGATATTTCCACATTGGATTCCTGTGCTGCCAAGTAATTCAGATAGAGTTTTCTTCAAGTTTTGTCACTCTAAAAATGGTTTCCTCCAAGAAAGTTTTTGAGTTTGGTAAACAGATGAGTGACTAGGGACCAGGTTGGGACTGTAGACTTAATGATTGAAAAATTCCTACTTAAATTTTCAGAACACCAGTGAAGTATTTTTTATATTCATCATTAAGCTTGGATGTACTTATTTCATACAAATAGACAACCAGTTCACTCCTCGTGGACATTCTCTTTTCCTATATAAAAATTTTGACAACATTGTTGTACTGATGATTCATTCATCAGATCTCTATAAATTTCCTTGATTTAATGGTGAAAATTGCACAGTTTCTTATTCTTGCATTAATAAATCAAATTGCAGATCTCACTTCACTCACAGCAGCATTCTCTATTTTCTTATTCATTTAAAATACCTACAGAAGCAGGTCAAGTGTAAGGAATGCATTGAGAAATAACACAGACTAAGTAGACACAAAACAGACCAGCTGAATAGGGATAGATGTGGTGTAGGCCACCTGTGCGATGAGGATGTGCCAACAGGCATTACTTTTTTTAAGACCCTTGTAACAGTTAGAATTCATATAGTTTTTTATCAACAGTGATTTGATGATACTGATCTTTTCAGCTAAGTATATTGGTCTATATCCTCGATTATTTGTTCTATCTTCCATTGTATTTTTTACTTTTTACACATCCCTTTTATTACATATATTTTTACTCATTTTAAACATACCAATTTAAATTAAACCTGAATGTCCTAATATGTGAACAGCCAGTCTAGTTTGTCTCTTTTAAATTCATCCACAAGCTTTTCTCTCCCATTAATTTTAAGATTTTTATTTTGTATTTTATCAACCCACCTAGTTTCCAGTAACAGCTTCTTGTAACATCACATTTCAAAAGATACCATTATTTTCTCTTCTCCTTTTGCCTTCATTTTGTTACTGTAAAACACTACATTCCATACTGATATCTCAAAGAATATCTTTCTAATTTGTAGATCCATATTTAATACTGGCAGACTTCTTTTTAGCTCTACCAACTTCTGCCAGTTTGCTTCTGATTTCTACTTTACTTTGAGTGTACTTGGTAATTTTACGTACCAAGATAAAAAAATTCTTCAACTTACGTATGTCTTCTCCTAATGCTTCAGCATTCTCATTTCCGTTACATCTCATTACTTTCACTCTTATTATTTTCCCATTGAATCATTCTCCTAGCAATTAATCCATGCTATTCAAGATTTCTTCTAATTAATTCTTGGGTTATGTAAAAAGAACAATGCCACCAGTGATTTTCAATATAATCATTTTTCTTTGGGTAGTTGCTCAATTCTCAAAGTTACCTTCAGGTCCTTTATTGCTTCTATATACAAACTGAAAACCAAACCGAGTAAATCCTTGCCAAACTCCTTTCTGTATCAGAATTAGCTTATCTTCATATTCTCTTCATCACTCCTTCCTTATTCTTGTTCAGATTGTATAGTGGACCCTAAATTTATGACTGATCTATAACCACTAAAGATAACAATTAAAATAAAACCGCTTAATAAATCTACTCAGTTTATTAAAAATAAATGATTAATGTTGCACACATAAAAAAGGAATGTTGATTGCTGTTTATCTGTGTGTACGAAACTACTCCCACATGTGTTCATTAAATTGCTTGATCTAAAAATCAATCATAATGGTCATAAAGTAATTTTTTTTTATAAATGCAGTTTTAAAGTAAACATTTAATATTTTCAAAGCATTTAATCTTTTATGTTACTTGATCTGCTTGGTACTGACAGTAATATGGCTGTAATGTTTCAGTCTAGATACACACTGTCATTCTGTGACAGTCATTTATTGTGTGTATATCTTTTGAAAAAGTAAATATTATAAACATTGTAAAATATTATAAAAAAGAGACTCTTTTGAACAAGCTTAGAAAGATAAAAGACTTAGAAAAAAATAGAAGCTAAAAGTTACTTTTTCATACTTAGAAAATCATAAAAATTATGTTAATATTAAACGCATGTATATTTTGTAATTATATGTTATGAAACATTAACCAAGATTCAAATGATTGGTTTTATAACCTATTATTATAAAATATGCATGTGTTTAATATTAACATATAGTTGACCCATTATATGCCAATATAAATTTTATGTATAATGAAGGCATATTTTAACACTTATTTTCAGTCATATCAGACTATGGGTATAGTCTGTTTTAAGTAATATCAAATTCTACGTGATTTTGTGCTGGAGAAGAGGTGCTTTGTTATAGATAATTAAAATTAATATTTTTTATTTATTTACTTTTTCTTAATTTCAGTATGCAATATTTGAACCGGGTACAAGAAATACTGGAACTGCTATTGCTGGAAAAAATATAGCAAATCCAATTGCTATGTTAAATTCAGCTGTTGACATGCTACAGCATCTAGGACATCAGACCCATGCTGATATTATTGAGAATGCTATAAACAAGACTGTAAACGAAGACCGTATCCATACTCCAGGTCATTATTTTCAATTAGCATAATAATTTGAAGTTGTTTTAATCAATTTTTTTTTATTATCTATCTTTCATCATCACCAGTTTAATGTTGCCTTCCTTTTCAGGTTTTTCAGTGAATCAAGCTAAGATTTATGACATATTGTATTTTGATCAGTTCAGTAATTATTCTTATTTCTTAACGCATTTTTTTATTACTGGTTAATCTGAACTCAATACCAATAAAGTACTGAAGAACTTAATGTGTGTGAGGTACTAAAGTACTTATGTATGGCACAATCCAGTAGGGCTGTTTTAACAAGATTTACCAAATGTGCCCTAGTAAGAGGCTCCTAGTAAGGGAGCCTTTACTAGGGCTGTTATGCAAGGACTTTTTTTTAATGTTAAAGGCATGTGTGATTTATTATGATTTTAATTTCTTATATGTTGACTCTTCCTTGTTTCATAGGTTTTTAATTTTAATTAGTTTTAGCAATACATTACCAATCATGTATAGTTTTCGTTGTCAAAATCTTTAACAAGCTTTTGAAACTTTATCAGGAGTGTTTGTATTTAAACTCCAGAATAAAAATTTGTCATTAGTGACAGTTTTTTTATTTGATTACAGTGTCCATGACGTAAGTAATTTTTGAATCATTCATATTTAGAATGGAATGTTTTACTGGAAGAGCTGGTACAGTATAATATTTCTTAGTAAGCCTATACCAAAAGTATTTTGGTGATTATGGAGGAAAGGCCATTGACTTGTGATGGATTGGACTGTAGCTAAACAGATTGTTTGATTAATAGGATACACAGCATGTATTTCGGATAATTAGTAGCAGCTACTACTACAAAGACAACTCTAGTAAAACAATTATACAAACACAATCCCTGTTACAATATTAATATACTGTATTCCTTCCTACTTCTCTGAACTAGGAACTGACTATTAATCTACTATGGAAAATTATAAACTCACTGAAAAAGATGTTATGATGCTCTTAAGTCTTGAAGAACCAGTGTCATTGTCATCACTGTATGCTATTGTCTGTCACTAAGCTAAGCAGTTGCATATTTTTAAGGTTTTTTTTTGTCTTCAGTCATTTGACTGGTTTGATGCTGCTCTCCAAGATTCCCTATCTAGTGCTAGTCGTTTCATTTCAGCATACCCCCTACATCCTACATCCCTAACAGTTTGTTTTACATATTCCAAATGTGGCCTGCCTACACAATTTTTTCCTTCTACTTGTCCTTCCAATATTAAAGCGACTATTCCAGGATGCCTTAGTATGTGGCCTATAAGTCTGTCTCTTCTTTTAACTATATTTTTCCAAATGCTTCTTTCTTCATCTATTTGCCGCAATACCTCTTCATTTGTCACTTTATCCACCCATCTGATTTTTAACATTCTCCTATAGCACCACATTTCAAAAGCTTCTAATCTTTTCTTCTCAGATACTCCGATTGTCCAAGCTTCACTTCCATATAAAGCGACACTCCAAACATATACTTTCAAAAATTTTTTCCTGACATTTAAATTAATTTTTGATGTAAACAAATTATATTTCTGACTGAAGGCTCGTTTCTCTTGTGCTGTTCGGCATTTTATATCGCTCCTGCTTCGTCCATCTTTAGTAATTCTTCTTCCCAAATAACAAAATTCTTCTACCTTCATAATCTTTTATCCTCCTATTTTCACATTCATTGGTCCATCTTTGTTATTTCTAATACATTTCATTACTTTTGTTTTGTATTTGTTTATTTTAATGCGATAGTTCTTGCATAGGACTTCATCTATGCCATTCATTGTTTCTTCTAAATCCTTTTTACTCTCGGCTAGAATTACTATATCATCAGCAAATCGTAGCATCTTTATCTTTTCACCTTGTACTGTTACTCCGAATCTAAATTGTTCTTTAACATCATTAACTGCTAGTTCCATGTAAAGATTAAAAAGTAACAGGGATAGGGAACATCCTTGTCGGACTCCCTTTCTTAGTACGGCTTCTTTCTTATGTTCTTCAATTATTACTGTTGCTGTTTGGTTCCTGTACATGTTAGCAATTGTTCTTCTATCTCTGTATTTGAACCCTAATTTTTTTAAAATGCTGAACATTTTATTCCAGTCTACATTATCGAATGCCTT
This sequence comes from Lycorma delicatula, assembly GCF_047948215.1. Classification (NCBI taxonomy): domain Eukaryota; kingdom Metazoa; phylum Arthropoda; class Insecta; order Hemiptera; family Fulgoridae; genus Lycorma; species Lycorma delicatula. The sequence goes on from NC_134458.1 coordinate 40,627,658, forward strand.
TTCTAGGTCTATAAATGCCAAATATGTTGGTTTGTTTTCTTTAATCTTTCTTCTACTATTAATCTGAGGCCTAAAATTGCTTCCCTTCTCCCTATACTTTTCCTGAAACCAAATTGGTCTTCTCCTAACACTTCTTCCACTCTTCTCTCAATTCTTCTGTATAGAATTCTAGTTAAGATTTTTGATGCATGACTAGTTAAACTAATTGTTCTATATTCTTCACATTTATCTGCCCCTGCTTTCTTTGGTATCATGACTATAACACTTTTTTTGAAGTCTGACGGAACTTCCCCTTTTTCATAAATATTACACACCAGCTTGTATAATCTATCAATCGCTTCCTCACCTGCACTGCGCAGTAATTCTACAGGTATTCCGTCTATTCCAGGAGCCTTTCTGCCATTTAAATCTTTTAATGCTCTCTTAAATTCAGATCTCAGTATTGTTTCTCCCATTTCATCCTCCTCAACTTCCTCTTCTTCCTCTATAACACCATTTTCTAATTCACTTCCTCCATATAACACTTCAATATATTCCACCCATCTATCGACTTTACCTTTCGTATTACATATTGGTTTACCATCTTTGTTTAATACATTATTAGATTTTAATTTATGCACCCCAAAATTTTCCTTAACTTTCCTGTATGCTCCGTCTATTTTACTAATGTTCATTTCTCTTTCCACTTCTGAACACTTTTCTTTAATCCACTCTTCTTTCGCTTGTTTGCACTTCCTGTTTATAGCATTTCTTAATTGTCGGTAGTTCCTTTTACTTTCCTCATCACTAGCATTCTTATATTTTCTACGTTCATCTATCAGCTGCAATATATCGTCTGAGACCCAAGGTTTTCTACCAGTTCTCTTTGTTCCGCCTAAGTTCGCTTCTGCTGATTTAATAATTTCCTTTTTAACATTCTCCCATTCTTCTTCTACATTCTCTACCTTATCTTTTTTACTAGCCCTCTTGCGATGTCCTCCTCAAAAATCTTCTTTACCTCCTCTTTCTCAAGCTTCTCTAAATTCCACCGATTCATCTGACACCTTTTCTTCAGGTTTTTAAATCCCAATTTACATTTCATTATCACCAAACTATGGTCGCTATCAATGTCTGCTCCAGGGTAAGTTTTGCAGTCAACGAGTTGATTCCTAAATCTTTGCTTAACCATGATATAATCTATCTGATACCTTGCAGTATCGCCTGGCTTTTTCCAAGTGTATATTCTTCTATTATGATATGATATTATGATATTTTTAAGGTATTTTTACAATATTCCATAGAACAGTGATGGCGAACCTTTTTCAGAAGTGGGTCGAATTTTGTTCATTATTTTTTTTTTAATATTAGCCTGTGGGTCACCAAGTTAGTGGCATCACTCAGAAAGGGGAGGGAGGGTGTGGTAAAAAGGTTACCAATAATTTGGAAACACCAAAAATTGGACCCTTTTTTTGGTACTCTCTTTTAAAAATTTTACGTTTCCTTTTTGTTTTAAAAACTTTTACTTTTGCAAGTGAAAACCAAAAACAATGTTTGACGTCAAAAAATTGATACTGGTAGGGTGATATCATGAATTACTGCACCAGTTGATGACACCATGCCTAGTGGCACCTCTGCTCTGACTATTTGAATGAACAAGGAATAAAGAAAAGCACATATATATATGAAATATTCTTTATTAATAAACATAGTTACAGAAATGTGTATTTATAATAAAGTCGATAAAAGTATGTTTATTGTGAAATCTTTTGTTACTTATTCTCAGATAGTTTTTTAATATTAATTTCATATTCTGAATTCATTTTAATGCATTTCACAGTCAATTCATTTCCAAATTTATTTCTGTTGGTAGGTTTCACAAAATTCATTAACGAAAACAATTTTTCACATGAATATGTAAACCCAAACATCGTTAAAAGAGCATTAGCAAGTTTCTTCATTGATATAAATTTGTTTTGTACAGAATCCCATACATTTAATATAATATTTTCAATTTTTTGTATGTGTTTATTATTTATTATCTGTACTACTTTCAGAAATGTTTTCTTCTACTTCGGAAATCAAGTTTTCAAATTTATATTTCCACACTACTGTTTTGAAATTCAACTAATTACATTTCTAAATTGTGGATACCTAGCCACATAAATTCGGTTAACTCCATCTTTTCGAATTCCATTTCAAATGGTTATAAAATAAAGTGAAATATATTTTCCAAACTTTTAAATTGATTAAATCTCTCCTAGAAAGCTTGTTTTATTTCCTTTATAATGATTAAAAATTTTAACTGCATTTTCTTGAATGTCAAAGTATTTTCAAAAATTATTGTTTTTGTAATTGAGGAAAGTGATTTTCATTTCCAAAACTGTAATGAAAATGTCAAGTTTTGTCATAAATATTTTAATATTTTCAAACATCATTAATACAATTTGTCCATTTCCCTGAAGTTTTTTATTCAGTTCATTGAAATGCTGAGTGATGTCGTATAAGAACATTAAATCATTTAACTGATCTACATTTGAAAATTCATCATTAACTATTGTTTTTTCATTCAAAAAGAGTTTTATTTCTTCTAATAAATTGACAAACCAATTAAGAACTCGACCACAACTGAGCAAAGCATTAAACATTAACACCACAACATTGTTGTGTGTCAAAATCCCAGTATATTGACACTCAATTTCCTCTAATAATTGGGAAAATTCTCACTTATTAAGACCTCTTACATTTATAAAGTTGATGACGTTTATTACAACCGGCATTACATTGGAAAATGTTTTTACTCGCTTGCACACAGAACTTGCTGGTGTATTACATAGTGAAATTCAATCAGAGAATAAATATAATATAATATTTTTTAAGTCTATTTTGCTTAAGATGCTGAATAAAAGCAATGTTTTTTAGCACCATTATGGTGCACCGTCTGTTGTAACAGAAACAATTTTCTATAGGTCAGTATCCATTTCTTTAAATACAGTATCAAATTATTTAAAAAAAATTCAAGACTGGTACACTTCCCTTTCATTGTTATTAGTTTCATTAGTTCTTTCATTATATTGCCTGATTTATACTAAGAAAAAACTGTTAGTTGTGCATACCCGTTTACATCATTACTCTCATCTAAAGTGATTGAATATATTTCTGCATACTTTAAGTCGTTATGTATTTGCACAGAAATATTTCTTTCTAATTCTATTACTTGATCTTATTTGTGAAGAAATATTTCTTTCTAATTCTATTACTTGGTCTTATTTGTGAAAAAATATTTCTTTCTAATTTTATTACTCAATCTTTGTTTTGCAACTTATTGGTAACTCATTTATATGCTTTATAATCAAATATTTTTCTTTAAAACCAGCAAAAAAGTAGCACTACTTTCTAAAAGCGCTTGTTTTACAAACTCTACTTCTGAAAGAGGTGATTTCCCATGGTGAGTGATGTAATGGGGTACTTGAAAACTAGAATTTGTAATGTTATTTTTTGGAATCAAAAAAGTTTTTAAAACACTGGTTTGTGAATGATTTTGTTTTTTCTTTTGCAAAAAATATTCTCTCCTTCATCTGTTAAGAAGCCGAGATTTGAATTTAACTTTTCAAAATGTCTTCTTTTGCTCATTGTACGTATGTGAAGTGACTTTTTTGTTACAAATAACATGCACATTCATTTTATTATTTTCAATCGCACCATATATATCAAACCATTCTGTTTGATATGGTCTGGAACTTGTATCATTTGTTTTTATTTTTTCAATCGCCAATATAGTACAGGGCTTCAACTAAAAATATTTATATTTAGAATACAATATTTTTAGTAGAAATTTCTTATTAATGTACTTGATATACATACATATATAGATGAGAAAATTTAATAATGAGAAAATAATAAAGTTGAATTATTAAGCGAACGCCAAAGCTGCCAGTTAGTTCAAAACTGCGAGCTGGTACATCCCTGTTCTATGATGCAACGAATATATGTGCTAGTTTATGACCAACTGTCATGAGTCATACACAAATGCAGTGATATAGAAAATCAGCTATCCAATGTCTACCTGGAAATTTTTTTTATAAATTTGACATTAGATATTTAGACTTTAATTTTTGAATACTTTCAATTTCCTGATCACTCTTTTCTTCTATATATATAAAAATGAATGTTTGTCCCGTGTGTGTTCCTACACCATTCATTCGATTGTGATGAAACGTCAGTGAGTTGTTATGCGTATGCCCGCTAAGTTTTCTGAATTATTTTGGCCCCGCTAGGTGGCACTAGGATTGAAATATTTTGAAAAAATGTATATGGTCCGATTTGGCTCATATTCAGAATATATGTTAGTTATGTGAAAAGAAATATTTTTGCAAAAAATGGATCTGCTAGGTGGCCCTGGGGTTGAGATATTTAGGAAGATTGTATTTCTGGACTGATTTGGCTCATATTCAAATATATATTAGTTATGTCACTAGATACATTTTTGCAAAACTATACCCGCTAGCTGGCATTGGTGTTGAGGTATTAAATATACAAACATATTTTTTTCTTCTATATATATATAAAAGGCAATACTTTTATATATTTAGAAGATATATATATATATTGTCAAAACATCTGTTTTGACAATTGGATTTATTTACATTCTGACTTTTGTAAAGTAAAAGGTTAAATTTTGTGAAGTTCTGTAATGTTCAGTTTTTTAATGTTTTATCAAACTTTCAATTGTGTTCATTTAATCTGTATATACACTTAAATCTGGCAATAGTGAAGCATTGACGGGTCTGCTAGTATGATATAAAAAATAAGTTTATAAAAATCAGTGCGTGGGTCATTTAAAAAGCCTTCATGGGTCAGTGTCTGACCCGTGGATCATAGGTTCACTACCACTGCCATAGAACCTTAATATGAAATAGATGTTTGAAAACCTTATTCATTTTTTTTTAATCAAATTTATGATGTTTTTCTTAAAAATTATAAGCACATGTTCGTAGATGTCCTAGAACAACAATAGAAAGTATGCCATTTTATGTAGGGCCAAAATTTATGTGGAAATTACCATATGACATTAATATCAATGTCAGTAGAAAAATTTATATAAAAAGGCTAAAGCAGTTATAAGTTTAAAAGAAACAAATGGATTTAACCCTTTAAAGAGTTCTTTTTAACATTTTTGAAATATTTTAGATAGTTGTAAGTTTTAAGATTGAGCTAAAATTCATGTTCTCAATTTTCTACTTGTCCTATATTTAGTACCGAGAAACCAGGGGATGGATTTAAAAATATCTTTCGCCTGACTTATTGTAAAATCAATTTTGCCATAAAATTAGCATCAGTGAGCAGTTTGTAACACTGGTTACACTTAAAAATTCTGACTGAACCTTTAGTAAGGCACAGTTCATGATTAAGTATCTTTGAACCAACATTTGAATGATTTACCCTTATTTTCACTTATAGAATACATTCTTATTATATTTCAGTTAATTTAAAGTACAGCTTTACTTTAAGACTTAAAACATTAAGTCTCGATTAACAAATCGAGACTTCATAATTAAAAATAATACCGTTTTATACACTATTTTTTCCAGTTATTTTGAAAACAATTTTACGCAATTTTAATAAAAATTTAGTATATTTATTTTTGTATAGAGCTATTTATTTTTGTGTTATAAACTTCTGAAATGACAAACTGAAACTAAATTTAACATAGTATTTAAACAAATTTATACTGTAATATTATCAGTTGCTCTTATAGCTATTTCAGTGGTTGGCACCACTGTTTTCACCCTGGCATCAGCTGATGTTATTGTTAGTAGTTTAGTGGGTTTTTTTTAGTGAGATATAATTGTTATTAGTTGCAACTTTGATATTGCACATATACCCAAAAAAGCACATTTATTTAATTCAGTTTAGTTTTTCATTTCAAAAATTTATAGTTTTAAATAGCTTTCATCACAACCATCATGGACAAAATATACGGTATTTATTTTTGCATTTTTTCTAGTACTTCTGGGAAATTATCAAAAGATTATTAAATAGATAATTTTTTCAATATTTCTTAAAAAGTTTCAATACAAAATTGAATTTTTCCAAAAAAGGTATATTCAATTTTAATAAAATTAGAGTATGTTTACTGTTTTATAAAATACTGAATTTTTTCATTAAGCACTTAAAATGCGAACTGTTGTTTTTAATGTAATTTTTCAGATCGATTTATATAGATTCACTACTTTGTAATTTAATCCTTTAAAAAATTTATCAAAATCAGTTTGGAACATTACTGCACAAGTGGATACTTAACTTAAACTCATATACATAGAAGTCAAGCGTGTAAACTTTGTATTCAGTTGTCAAGGAAGGTTACATATAATTCATTTTTTTTTTTTATTTAGCCATGCATTTTCAAAAAAATTCATTTCTTTTGTTAAACTCAAGATAAGGTTTAGGACTTTTATTATAGGTTTTGAGGTCATGGCAAAAAATGAAGTATCAGTTGAGATACACGGATCAAGGTATTATTGTTATATTTTTATAATGTTTTTTTAATGTATCTTTACCAGTTCTGTACTTTACTACTGCTCAAAATTAAGTATTGTTAATGTTAGGGCTAATACTGGTTTAATATAATCTAATAAAAATATTGTAATGTATCTTTGTATTACATTTTTATACCTTAGATATTCTTTTTATATTCCTTTCAGATCTTGGAGGAACAGCTACCAGTACTGATGTTGTTCAGAACATAATCAGACATGTTGAAGCTGCAGCTAAAGCAATGAAGTGGTGAGAAATATTTAATTTATAACATTTCATGTTAGCATTGTTATCTTGACAGTAAAAATGTCATTAGAATGGTAAATAGAACATTAATCAGAATTGTTTATTACTGGTATATTAATTATTTAATTAGATGGCTAAACGTGTTAATAAATCACGTCTGATTAATTCTCATTCAACTTTAAATATAATGGTAATAATTTTCTCACATCTGAGGAGTAGCATCCTGGAAACTGAAAGGCGTAAAGAATAAAATGGTGACCAAAGTCACATTTGATTAATGGTTTCCTGTAGATGGCTAAAGTTAAGTTTTATGGGCTTTAGGTGTTTATTTGTGGCACATGATCGTAGCAGTTGGTGCCAATAAGAATTAAAATAATAATATAATAAAAACTAGTAGTCCACCACCTTTTAAGAGCTTTATATCTTAGTAATACTGTTGTCACATAGCATGCTAGCTTAAATTTTCCTAAGATGTTTTTCTATGCGTAAGCATACATTTAAGATGTAAACATAAGTACAGATACCTTACCTACCTACCTTACCTACGTTACCTTACCTACCTTTGATTAAAATTAAATCTCTTACTTTATTCTATTTTTTAAGTATATTTGTGAGTGAACAATATTTTTGACATATCACCAAACAGTCGTGAGCTGAGAGATAGTAGAATCATAATTATTATTGTTAAATTACATACAATAAAATTCAGTTATAGTATTCTGATATTTAGTAATTTGCTGCTTTAACAGTATTATTTTTGTTTAAAAAATCTAAAATATTAAATAAAGGTTGTAAGAAAAATGTAAAAATGTTATACCAGCAGTATTTCTCACAAATAAAATAATTTTTAATAAATAGTTGTAACATCTTATTTTTTACATAGATATGAGTTGTTTAATGTTTGGCCATCATCAGCTGCAGTAATGGCTAATGGACAGTATACAGCTCAGCATTTTCAGCAATTGAGTAGTATATACTGTGTAGTAGTGATGATTTTTGGGTGTTTGGTTTTCATGTAAATTGTTACTTAGGACATTAATATTAACCAGTCAGTTAATTTGATACATTGCAGTAATCTATTTAAGCAGGATGCTTATAAAGCATAAGGCTCATTGTTTGCAGCGTAGGTATTCACTTGTGCATAATGTATACAAACTTTGTGATGAGAAAATTTTTTTGCGTTTCTTTTTAAAACAAATGATATCTTTTATGAGTAACTAAATAAAGGTCTCTGTGATTTCATTCAAAAACCCAATTAAACTCTTTTTTTGTCACATGAAATAAACTGTTTAGTCCATTTTTTTTTTTTTGCCAATTATAATAATTGAATACAACAAAAGTAATAGAATGGAAGATGACTGGCCTAAAAAATTTAGTTACTGGAAAATCCCTATTCAGAACAGACAACATACAATCAGATAAATGGAAAATATATTGGATTTTCAATGCATTAACTAATAATAATATTTTATGAACAGCTGATGTACTATTACTATTGATGATCTTTATTATTTGTGATCTTAAAACCACGGGTATAAAGACATTTTTTCAAGATCGTTATAACCTGCCCTTATTATCGATTAAATATGTGTTCTTAAATGACAGACACACAATGCTACTGGATGTTGTAAAATGCGAAGAGCCACCTTAAATTTTGACCTGGTTGCTAGTAATGGTAATGCACAATGTGTTTTATTTAATGATGCTTATAAATTCATTTCCATTTTTATAAACTACTGTACTTTAAATTTTTGCTGAGTTAGTCTACTGTACGCCATGGTTGGACAGTTAATAACTTTAATTTTGATTTAAAATATAAAACAAAGTAGTTCTAGATTTAAATTAATAAATACCAGCCAGAAAAGTAGATTTTTGCTATCACCAATATGATAGATGTTGTTGGGTAGAAAAAAGTTCAAATAAGAACACAATTTGTATTAATAAATATATTCTTCATCAGGAAATGAACAGCTAACTTAAAGATGAAATTAATCATTATCAGGGACTAAGAATGTTTCCTCCATTGTTTTTTTGAATTATTGTAACGTCTAGAAATAAGAACATAGTATTGCTCATTTTAATTGATAATGATGTTATAGAGATGTTCAGATAAAGTAATGATTTTTTGTTTACTTTTGCTTTTTGTATAAAAAAGTTTTTTTTAAATCTGCTAACTTCATTATCAGGTTTAGTTGTACTAATTGCATGCAAACAATGTTTACGGGGAAATTAATATTTTTTATGTTTGATGATGATGATGATATTTCAAAATTTTATTTAATCATTGTTACTCCTAAGGAACCTTTTGTTCCAACAAAAGCATCACAAAACTTAAAGGTGGTTTTAAGTTCAGTCAAGTGCATTCTAGTGTTTGCCTAGCAGCCCTAATCACTTTTATTAGTGATTGCAAAGGCTTACCTTTGAAATGCAGACAATTTACCTTATTTTTTTCTTTTAGAATATTCTAGTTTTTTAAAAACAAAGAGAAATGGAGAATAAATGCTATGTTAGATTATTTTGTTGGTGAAGTTAATAAACTTCCTATTTTTAATTTACTCCTAGAACATTTTCCTGCTGCTTACAATATTTTCTCTTTCAGTAGTCCCGTGAAAATTTTATAATTGAGTGTTACTCATGTTTCCAATGTATTATTGGATTGAGAGGGTAATTTTCAGTATTGCATTTTTGGTTCTTCAGACCTTTTCTTAGAGGGAATAATATGAAACCAATATTAGATTCTGTTGTAGTTTTGAGTTTTTGTTTAGATATGTATTTTTTAATTTTTTTTGTGTTAGAATTTTGAGCATAAAATAAAAACATTTTCATCATAGTTTTATATGAAACTGTTTCGTCTTTGAAAGTTATTCTGCTGTAAAATTCTTAGATTAAATTAATGATATATTATTATTAAATATGTAATACTTGGTAACTAGGTTATATATGATTAACATTTACGTGCAGTATGTAAATTAAGAATTAATTAGAATAAGTGAACTATCACAGACATCATTTACACTTGTTTTTATAGATTATTAGGATATTGATTTGTTTTAAACCAAATTTCTTTTATAAAATATCTTTATAATTTAAGAGAATTTCTTTGATTTGAGGCAGGATGATTTTAATTGCAACTTTTATTCTTGCTTTATTTTATTATTGGAACCTCTTCAGTATTTTTTATTTAATTCCATTATTCCACTGTATTGTTTTATATTACATATATCAAAATGCCAAATATAGCCAGCAGTGACAAGAATGAACATTTTCTGGTTTGCATTACTTTTGATTTATTAATCATTTAAAGTGCCAAATCATTTTAATTACAGAACACGTTACATATTCTTTTATTAATATTAAAAATTCCTTCTTCTAATGTGATATAAGTTTCAAATGTGGAGTTATCCGCTTGATTTAAATTCATGCTCAATCTCTGTTAAACATAAAATTGCCATAAAACAAATTTGCATCTTTTGTAAAGGCTATGCATTATGCATTTTTAGATTCTTCATTACTCCCTTTGTCACATTTGGTCACAGTTTTGTTAAGCTAGACATCATGTATGTGCTTACTCCTCAATTTGACTTTGCATTTAAAAGTTTTTTTATAATTGCACTGCAATAAAAAGTAAATGTAACAATAAACGCATATGTAGTTATTATTTTAAAGTGGCAGAAGGATGTTTGTCAGTAAATTCACGCATTTTAGTTTGAGAATGTAAAACTTTGTTAGATGCAAAGACTTGATCGGTTAATAGTACATTATAAATCTGAATTAGGAATTCTAAAACTTTTAATATAATTAGTTTCAAGTCATTTTTTGTCCCTGAATATGACAAACATGCTCTCTCTCTCTGTCTGTGTGTGTGTGTGTGTGTGTGTGTATATATATATATATATATATATTTGTGTGTGTGTGTGTGTGTGTGTGTGTGTGTGTGTGTGTGTGTGTGTGTGTGTGTGTGTGCGTGCGCGCGCGCGCGCGTGTGTGTGTGTGCGTGCGCGCGCGCGCGCGTGTGTGTGTGTGTATCATTTGAATATTCAACATGCTGTTGATTACATCAAATTAAACAAATTTCTAGTGATCAAAGTACTTTTAAAACTAAGAAGCAAACCAGTTTTAAGGTAACAGAAATATGAAAAGTAACATTCAGAAGCCTGTAAGTGAACTTAATAAATTAATACTAGACTGATGGGATGAGATTCTTTGAACTATAGTCAAAAACGTCTTTCAGATTTTTTAAAAATTCTATATTATTAATTTATCATTATTCTGTGAAAAATTTTCAAATATTCAAATGTTATACTGCTGTTCAAAAAAGGAGATCACCATGCTAAGTACACACTAACACCTCTTCTGTCTGTCTTCTCTCAATTTTTGATGGAATAGTTTTTGAAGAAAATTACACGTTTTCTAAAAGTTGGTTTGGTCTATGAGGAGTAAATTAACAGTTGAGTTTTTAATTTGGTTCTTAGATGTTTGATATTCTGGATGGGTAGTAGACATTATTTGTTATTTTATAACCTATCCCTGGTTTTTGATAGTATTAAACATGACCTGTTTTTTTTTTTAATCTTTAGGCTTATGATGTCCAGGATGTTAAGAAGGTTTGAGTCATACCAAGGAAATTGTTTTAAATAATATCTAGACAATTTATATGAAAGAACAGTGGTGATTGACAGTCATTTAAACACCTTTCATAACTTTAAGCCTATATCTTGTGTGTACCAAAGTTCAATTCTTGGTCCTATGTTTTTGCATGTTTTTGGTATGTGATTTTGCTAAAACCAAAATCACTTAAAATTAAATTATGATTAAACCAACATTGTTCTTTTTCATTCTGATTCCAGTAGGCCAGAAATTAAGCTAAAAATAAATATGGATAAAAAATTTTTAATTTTTCCTCACTTTCTTGGGCTTTTTTAGGCAAAGTCATGTTCATGCCCTAAATGCATAGTATTGGAACCATTATTTTCTACATTATTATCCACATACCATTATTAAACCATTATTTTCATCTACATACTATAGATGACTACAGTATGTAGTCATCTTCTGGGGCTATAGTTCAGAATCAGGAGCTAAATATTTCTTACGAGAGTAATTCTGCTTCTGTTTAGGCCAGCAGTGTAATTCATATAGATCTTTTTTCCACAAAGCATAAACCACTAACATCCCTCCAATTTATATTTCGAAATTACCAATGTGTTTCGTTCTGAGCAACAGTTTTCTCAATCGGTATAATAGACATAATAAAAATTATATATCTCCTTAACATAGTTTAACTTTATTTTCTAGAAGTCTTATTACATGACTGTTAAGGTATTCAATGAAATCCCTGATAAAATCAAGTCTTGTGGGGATATATAAAAATCCAATTAACGTATGCATTTTAATATTAAAAAAGTTTAGATACATTAGCATTGTGTTTTTTATTTGATCTACTTTTTTTTAATAAAATACTTTTATTCATTTTGACAAGTTAATATTGCTACCTCTCCTCTAATATTTGATTTCTAGCATAAAATATCTAACAAACTTCTTAATCATTTAAAACTGGACCCCGTGCTTACTATACGATAACTTTTTTACCTGTAGTTTCAATTAAAGTAAACATAAACAGGTTACATTTTCCTGAGATAAGCACTTTATATGTAATTTGTGGCAATAAATCTCAGGACAAAAACCCTTTGGCATCAAAGACTATCTAACAGGGTGGTTTGTCATAACTACATGGCAACACATAGTTGCCAATGGTTCTGAAAAGGTTATGTTTTTGTTTGTGAATGAAATTTACGTTTTCATCTTCATTGAAATCTGTTAATGTACATTTGCTTTGTTAACATTAAAGTTATAAAAAAATGTTACTTTTATTTTCTTAATCAAAATTACTTTATATACCTTTATTTGCGCTGTTTAGTTTCATTATTCTCTATGTTTTAATTTGCTTAATCTAAACTTTTTAAAATCATTTCTTTATCAATGTTTTCTCTTTGCCGGGTTGAGGCAATGTATACAATCCACTGTTTTAAGACTGTAAGGAATAGAACAATCAACTGCATCGGCCTGGTTTTCAAATTGTTTTTATTTTAAAATTCACCCCAGTTATTACACATTGAATAGATTTATTGAGTAAGGATAGTTTGTAAACAATAAATACAGGTAAGTGAGAAGTACATAATACATTTTTTTTTTTTATATTTGGAAGTAATATTATCTAAATACTTGTTACTAAATTAATTTTATACTTCTTTATTAATGATATCATATGTATGTCATAAATCATAATTATTATAAAAGTTAAAATACTCTTAAACGGTGCACCTAGCCAATCTTCATAAACTTGCATCCAAATGCATTTATGAAGATTATATGTATATATTTATGAAGATTATAGCTTTCACAACTACCTTTCTTAAATGCAATCAAAACTTTAATGCTTATTTCTAATATATAATACATTTTTAGAAAGTTACAGATTTCAATATAAATATCTGACATCAAATCTTTAATGTTGTAGACTACTGTTACTGCTTTTCATTTCAAGATTGTGTATTTAAGATTTGTAGCTTGAAGAAGCTGTAATAAATTTCCTGAAATCAGTATCACTGAATGTGAAAATATATAAAAATAGGTCGTAAAGTAACTTCATTCTGGGGTTTCTAAATTCATCAAACTATATTTGAATTACCTGCTAGATGACAATATTAATTGTTTTCGTTTATCCAATTTTTATTCTTGGCTTAAAAACTATTGAATATTATTAAATTATACAGAATAATTTAATTTTGTTTCATAAAGGATAAACAGATAATTGTATTCAGATATTTTACTTGCAAGTAGAAAAAAAATTGAACGGGATCCTTGTAATAATACCCCCAGTATTTATAAACTGACAATTTGCATGTTATAATTAATTATATAAATTACAGTAATAAATAATGAATTTTGTTGGACCTTTTTTTTTTATAAATCTTTCTAATTGATGGTATTAAAACTTAACACTTTCTGTTTCAATAAGACTTAGACTTTTTCTTTCTCTAAAACTTTTGTATTGCATGGTTTGTTGTTTTTTATATCTTCCACTTATATTTCTGTACAAATAGATGAATGTTTCTTTTATTTTTGTTTTCAGATTTTATGTGGGTACACAGTACACAGTGCTTTACAACGGTCTGTTCACAGTGGTCTATAGAATTGTGAATCGTAGTATCTAAGTTAATCATTACAATTTTTTTTTTGTTTTGTTAATTTTGTTGTTTTAATAGTATAAAAGATCATACTTTGTTACTATTATTTCTTTTCCTAATTTGTTTTTATGTATGTATTGATGTAAAATAATTGTGTAACAATTTTTCTATTTATTGAAATATTTAAAGAGAAAACCCTTTGTTGCAGGACTACTCATTAAAAGGATTTAATTCTAAGGTAGGAAATAAAAATTATATAATTATCAAACTTTAGATGTAATTGTTAGTATTGTGTAGAATAATGTTAATACATTTTATTATTCTTGTTGGTTTTTTTTTAAACATTTATGTAATCATTTTACTTATGTTGAAATGTTTTGTTTATTAAATATATTTTGCGTAAACATCACAATATTTTTTAATGTTACCTTTTGTTTTGTGGTGATTTTTAGCGATCACAATCTATACATTGATCATGGGATAGTCTATTTGTTGTATTATTTGTTTTTTATTTTTCATTTTATCCATTTATTTTGTTGGCATTTAAAACTTGTTTCACTTGTTGAATAAATTAATTAATACTTTTACCTATACATTGATCAGTAAAATAGAATCTTTATGTGGTCTTATAGCGAATGGTATTTCCTATGCATAAATCCTAGTGTATACGTCGAGATTTCAGAACAAAAAAATAGGGGGTCAATTTTTATGCCAAAGCTTAAAATAAATGTCAAAGTTTTTAAAGGTGATTAATTGTAATGTAAATTTAAGATTTGTTTTAAAATATTTACTGAAAAGAATTTTTCATCAATAAATGACCATCTCTTGCATGTCCCAGTACATATTGATGGATAGTGTACATGTAAAAATTAAGTTAAATTCTTATATTCCTTGTTTTCTGTTCGGTTTTTCTCATTTGGACCAACAAGCTTTGCTAATCGTGTAGCATTTTACAAGACATTCTTTAATAATTTTTCTGCCGATCATAAACAAGGTCTTTACTCTTTACTGACAGTGGAAAGTGTACTTTGGTCATGCTTCACTATAGTTTTGATTCTTTTAAATTACATAAATTTTAACTACGATGAAGAATATTTATATCAAATTTTTATAACACTTGTTAAATATGTTTGATACATACTTTAAAAATAAATATGTTACTCAATAAACATAAGAGAGTTGTCAATAAGTAGAGAGACAAATGACTGGAGATTATATATTCATTGACAATGAAATTAACACTATTTTTCAACATTATCCCCAGCTACATTCAGGCACTTGTCCCATCTTTCTGAGAGCTTTCTAAATTCCAGTAGTAAGGAATTGTTCACCTTGATTTATTGTCTGAGCCTTTCTGGTATTGAATTCTAGAGCTACTCGTCAAATTTGATACCATATCAAAACTCTTTGAGAGGACAAACAAAAAAGATTTTGATGATATGAGATTAGGACTTTAAGGTGGATGTAGCAACACCTTCCGACCCAGCTGTTTAATAGCTTCCCATGTCTTTTGAGTTGTATCGGGGCTGGTGTTATCATACAGGAGAATTACACTTCTTGAGAGAGAACTAGGCTGTGTCCTTATTGCTAATTTCATTTTATTTTCTAGCACATCACAATAGTACTCACTGTTCTTCATAATTTTATTGTACATTGAATTTTATTTATGTGCAATAATTTGTTATATATTGTTCCTCCAAATAAGCAATAAATTGGCCCTTTATTGAAAACACTTAGCATCACTTTACTGACTGAGACACATAGGTTTTGAATTTTTTCTTAGCAAGGTAATTCAGATGTTCTATTCTGTATTCTGACATTTACGTTTCAGCTCAAAATGATGAATCCACGTTTCATCACAAACTATTGTGCAATTAAAAATGAATTACCTTCCTCTAAAATCTGTTTAAGTGTTTTGCAAATGTGAATTTGGGAGACAGTTGACTCAAAAAGAAACATGTTTTATATATCACAAAAAGATTTAAAACTTTAATTTTTTGTAGATGTTCAGATCCCACCTTAAACACATTTTGTGGTAATTCAGCTTATCATAGACAATAGATTAGATGGTGGCAATACTCACACTACAAATTTTAGAAATTTCCCAAATTTTTTGTGTCTGTCCTTATGAAAAGATCAAGATAACTTATGCCTTCAAGATGTATATGTTTGACTGTGTCTGTAGCAGTGAGCTTAATTGGTTCAATCAACCCGATAATAATTTTAACTTGACTTGTATAGAGAATCCCTAATGATTCAAAATGAAGTTCAGCAGTGTACTAAGATTTACAGTACAATTTGTAAATATCCAGTCAGAAGAAATATTAATAAAAATCCTTATTTGCAGTTTAATGACTATTTTCTCTCTATTGATCACAGTCGATGAAACATTTTATCCGCTAAAGAAATCTTCCAGTGAGTATAAAATTTACTTTTATCTGAATATTTTCTTTTTAACAAATGGTTTAAGGGCATCAGATCTGAGGCTGATATTTTATTTATAAAATAATTCAGGATCTTTCTCTAATGTAAACATAGGGCATGATTGCATCTCCCATATTTTACTAAAAGGCAGAAAAGCTTTCTCAGTTTGCTGTATATGTCAACTTAAATCACTGGTCTCTTTAACAACAATTCTTTCCTGATTTCATCTGTGGTGCTTAGCTAAGTAACTGGTATTTTATTAGAAACAAATCAAAATAAAAATTCTTAATTTGAATTTATAATGAATTTCTTTATAATTAACTTGTAATTAATTAATCTCTAAGGGAAATTTTTAAAGATATAAAAAAAATTATTAAAATCACTGCACCTTAATTATATCATAACTTGATAAATAATCATACATTATTTATGTATGATGTCTTTTGAAGGTATGTATACCTTTGACATTATTATGGAATTAATAAATGTGGTTCAAAGGAAATGGGAAACCAGCACGGGTACTTCTATGAGGCTATGTATACCGTTCTGAATGCACATAAAAGGACCGTGAAGCATACAGTTGTTAAATGCTAGTGAATACTAAAACAGTGTAATTATTGTAATGTAACAGCTAATATTCTTATTTCATTAACAATAATTACATCATTAAAATGTATTGGATCTTTTCATTAAATGATGCCTGATATATCTAACTGTAATCTTGGCTATCCAGGTATTAATTTTTTGTTATCTTTTTGGTATTAAACATAAAATTTTCTGTTTCACTTCCAAAGCTGTGAATGAAAATTAAGTAAAATGATATCAAATGGTATTAAAAAATGAGAGACTTCCTGGAAGTTCTGAAATAAAATCTTACTATTGTTATGAGATTTTGTGCATCACTTTCTGACTTATTCTTGGTATTTATTTAAAAACCTATTGTTTTATGGCACTGACTTGCTTTTCCTTAAAGAATATTACTGATAACACATTGTTATCTAGGTGTTGATATTTAAGCTGTATTATAATGAATCTGTTGAGTTTAGACTAATTCTCAAGGTGCAAGAAGAGATTAAGACTTTTTGAACCAAGGTTCTAACTAGATGGTTAAAAATCACTTTCTTAGAATTTTGTATCGACTGGGCTTACATGTTATTGTATTGGATTCTGTTTTCCCACAGAGGTGCATGACTGTCTCAGTATTTCCCATTGTTTATTAAAGCGGGGTCTACTGTTATTTCTTTCACCATATAGTAATAGATAACTTTCATTGGATTGTGCTCCCCTTAAGATAACTTTTTTTTTAATAATATAGTAATGAATTTGACTAGTATTTATTAATGAAATAAAAATTACACCCAAGCTAATAGCTGGCAGAGATTTTTGTATATTAATTTTCTTAATGCTATCGCAAATTAAAAATTAATAATAGACTGATGTAAGTATCAGTGTACTTATGTTAAGATCACATTCTTAATTCTGCCTATCAGCACCAAATTTTATTTTACAGAAGTGCTTAAAATCAATCAATAGCCCTTAGCAAATGCCCCAATATTTTTTAATTTACTTTTAAGTAGTGTAATTTTTCATCTGAATAATAAGTTTGTAGATGATGATTTATAATTTTAAGCTGGGTTCTACCATTAGTTACGAACCGATTTATTAAAGAAAGATCTTGTGTCATGTAATTAAACTAAAATTATCAACCCTTTTGTAATGTCGAGTATGTTAGTTATTTCTTAACTTTTAAATGTTGAACATAGTTTTGCTATGTTTTAATTTTACATTACCATACACTTGAAATTTATTAATAAAGTAATGTTTATTTTACTGATTAAAAGTTGTGCTGTATCTTAAAAATTGGCCTTTTATTGTGGTCAGTTCTGTTAGATGATCATTAGTTACTAGTTTATGTTTCATTGTCCATTGTGTTTTCCAATTCACTATTGCATTGCCAATTTTGGAATTTTAGTTGTAGTTATTGTCTTTGTTACTTCCTTAACTAATCATTAAACATTTACTATTGTATGTCTGTTATCAAAACTGTACTTTATGTTTGTATATATTGTGAGATATATATATATATATATAAAATCAACAAATTGTTTGATTTAAAAAAATAATGTATTTAAAAAATTCTGCATTATGGTTTGTTTATTTTACCTATTTATAAGATTTAATAATTAAATCTGCTGTTGAAATTGTAACAAACTATAATCTTTTCTTGCCCATATGTAGACTTATTGTTCAGCTTCTTTTTTTTTTTATTTTGTTCAATGAAGAAATAGTATTCACAGTTGTGGAAGGGCTGACCATTTTTAAAGCATACTTTTTTGTTTTGTAATACATATTTTTACCCTTTTGTCTTACTTAAGTCAATAATTGAATAATTGTAAAATTTATTAGTGATTATTATTTGTTTAAAGTAATCTATCTATTAATCATACATATCAAAAAAAGGCAAATGTAGTCTATATATAGTTGGGAGTTTTTGTGTATTATCTTAGATTTTAAGATTTTCTAGTTTAGGGTTATTTTAAATCATCTGAGCACATAATTATATTTTTATTATTAAGTACCTTGAATGCTGCTTGATTTTTAATTTCCCAATTATTTTGCAATATCCATATATGCAAATAATTCAGGTGCATTATCAAAATTGCATTTTGCAATCTTTTGTATCTTAGAACAATTTGCAATGATTTTTTTTTAATTATACATATTCCAGTTTGAAATTAACATTAATTTAAAAAAAAAATATTTTTCCTTTGTCAATGATAAATTGAAATTACTATTTTGAAATTTACATTTAGCAATATCATTTTTATAATGTTATTTAGTAGTAAAAAATATTAAGAATTTAACGTATTTCCTTCATAAATAATTACTTGTAGACAGTGCGGAATGTGTTAATTAGTTTGAAAATGGTCAGTGCAGATTCTGCTCATACTACACTGATATGAATAGCATATTATGCTTGCACTTGATCAACAGTGTTATTGATCTAGCAAATAACTATATGTTGCATTCAAAACATATTTACTTACAATATACAAAATAATTTTAATTTTCATCTGTGTTATAAACATTAGGTTTTGCATTGTACTGCCTACAATAAATGAAATTTGTAGTAATCTCAGTAAGTGAAGTTTTGTACACAATTAATTTTTTTTAAATTACTGTAATTGTTATATTTATATGTATCAACAGTAACAAAAGTTAGAATATTGTCATCTGTTAATTTTGGTATAATTTATTAAAAGACTGTAGGGGACAAATAGAATATATGAAACAGATAATCAAAGATTAGCAGTTGATTGATGACTGAAAAATTGTAATCTTTCAGTTAGGAGAATGTTTGCAATGTCTTAAATTTTAAAATGATATAAGGGAATTGCTGTTTCTTGCAGCTAATATATGGTAAGTTTGTTATATTTAAACATATATATGGTCAGCACAATATTGTTCTTCACGTACACATAAGTTATTCATAGTTGAGCCCAGACTTGTGTGCAGCATACTTCACTGACAAAATGACTTCATTATTTTGTGCAACATTATTTTATGGTTGGTATATTGTTTTTTTTTGTTTTTTTTTGTTTTTTTTTTTTCAGAGCTTATGTGAATATATGTATTTGTATTTCAGTGATTAAAGAAAATAATTGTGATGTCTAGAAATTTCTTATTATATATTGATACTGTGAAATATCTCTTTTTTAAACAAATTTCAGAGTATCTTATACTATTATTAAATTTAAAAACCTGTATAAACAAATTAGGTAAGTGCTAGTACAATCATATCGTTAAAAAATAATAATGGTTGAAGCTTACTTACTGACATTTATTCCTTAACTTAAGGTTGTTTTATCTATGTTAGGTAACTAAATAGTTGGATCTTACTATAAAAGTTCAGATATCTGATTATGTTTTTTATTTCTTGATTATTATATTAGCGATTCTGATTCATTGCTTCTATTCATCTGCTTTAAGTTCCTTGATTTTTCCCAAAAAAATGAACTATTTTTGAAGTGATTATATCATTCTTTTGTTTGTCTTCCACAGTATTAGCATCAAGTACTTGATGTATCTGGTTTATCGCTTTAGTTCAGGCATTGCCTAACTTTTAGTAAAACTTGACGTAGTTATTGTTTAACGCATTCATGTCATCGTGCAAGAAATGATAATATGATAAAAGCAGTTTAGCTTAACTGTAAAAAAGAAATCAGGGAAATGACTGACTACCAACAAGACCCAGAAAAAATATAATTTATGCATAAAAAGGTTCTTGAGTACTTTGCTGAAGCGTTCTTGACTCTAGTTACTTTCCAAGACAAAAAGATAGGTCTTTTGGGACAGATCTCTTCATGTAGTTAAATTATTAAAGGCATTTTAAGAAATAAAGAATACTGATGTTGAAGAGCTTAAGATTTATTAGAGTAAAAGAGTAATTGAGTTTTTTAAAACATTGATTGCATCATTGCACTATAATGTATAATTTACCACACTCTTAAAGTATACATTGACTGTAGGAGGGCCTAGCTTTATTGCACCTCTATTATTAGTTGGGATTTTTTGTAAAACTCCATAGGAAGTGGCCGCCCTGTCAGCTACAGATAGACAGTGACACAGATAGATCCAGTGTTGTGGATGATTCATGTTACCTATCCAGGTAGAAAAATAAAGGAAATAAGTGTAAGGGTGTAGGGAAAGGATAATTCAACCTTAGGCTAATTGTCCCCTGAAAGGATTATTTATAAATGGTAGATATTTTCTATTGTACAGACTGCATATGGCATTATTCATAAAGAAAATAAATTCATCAAACTTCATGAGGAGATGTGATATATTCACTTTATTACATTCAAGATTATTACATATAAAATGATTCTCTTATCAAAATACTGGAACTAGATCAACAAGTCCTGTAATTGGGGTTTTCATGAAAGAAAATGGTGTTTAATTAACTCCAATAGGTTCTTTGGAAGATAAAGTACCAGTATTTTGAAAAAAGAACAGATTTTACATTTAATAATTTTAAATAAAGTAAACTGTTTGTATGTGAGTACCTATTCTCTTTTCTAATGCTGTGACTGTCTGGATTCATTAGCATTATTGTGTATGTACTAATTGTTTTTGTATTGTGATACTTTTACTACTGCTTTTAATTTGTAGTGGAACAGTAACACCATTGTTTGGATTTGTATTTTATTGTTTGCCTATTAATTTCAATATGGCTTCTAGTTCATCCATTTATCCTTTCATGCCAATAAAATTTTGAAATTATCTCATCTACAATCAAGAAGAAACAATCTTTTGCCATATATATATTTTGTTTAATATTTGACATTTCAATTACTTTAAAAAATCATTGTTAATATTTTTTAACATCAAATTCAGATTTAATACAGCATTTACGTTATCATTTTTTTATTGGTTAAATTAATTCGTTAGGTTTTAACTAGGCAGTTTTCCATGTTTATTTGTCCTCTTTCCTATAATTCTCTTAATCTTTATGTCATCTACTTGCAGTACTGTGCAAACTAATTGGGACAAGTAGCAGTTTTATGGTAAATTCACTATACATTCAATACTTGCTCAAAAATTCTGAGAATATAACGATATACAGGTATAAGAGGTTGCAGTTATTGATTGTGAATAACCGATTTTAACTGCATATGATCCATCAACCTTCAGCAGTCTTGTCATTCTGTGCATTGTAATGTAACCTGTTATATTGTGTGGTTGTTATGTAAGAGATTAGAAGCACTGTTAATTTGTTTTTTTTTATGTTACTGAATACAATGTGTCGTAGATACTTCAGTGCCAGGAAGAATCTATACGTGTCTTCCTAACAGAAAAAAAAGTGGTACAAAACTAAGTATAAGTCATCCGTATAAAGTAAGTAGAGAGATTTGGCGGCAGATTAACACCTCTACATTTGTTACAGGTGTCTTGAAATAGGAAGGAAAGGCAGGAAGATAACTTTAACTATTACAGTGAAAACAAAGCATCTGCTGCAAACAAGAAAGTACAATTCACAGATCTCTACAGATTGGACATAATTACCATTTTCAAACAAAATACATTTTATAATGAAAATTGCATCCCCAATTGTTCATTGAAGTCCTGGGGAACCACTGAAGACCTGTGCTATGTCATAAAGTAAAACAAGTCCCAGAACAATGTTTGGTATTTTTTCAGTTCTAGTGGATCAGGAGACCTAATTCCAGTTAAGATGATAAAATCCAATAAATACATAAACATTTTGGATTACCAAATTCATCCACTAAAGGAAACAACATTTTTTTTAGTGTAACCTTGCTCCGTGCCACACATCACTTTCTATATGTTAATTTCTTCAAGAAAACAGTATAAATGTGTCAGCTTGGCCAGGAAATACTCCAGACCTATACTTGATAGAAAACTAGTAGAGTATTATAAAAAAGAGGCTTGAAAAAAGGCTTGTTGTTCATAAAAAAAAGTGCACACTGAAGAATATTATAGAGGTGTTTTTCATAACAGTGACATGAACGATTTTATTAATATTTGTTGAATCAATGCCAAAACAAATTAGTGCACTGTTAACCGTAAAATTAGGACATGTTTCCTATTAAAATACAGGAAGTCTGTATTTTGTATTTTAATAATTAAATAAATGCAAATTAATGAATATTTTAGAAAATTAATAGGTTTTCTTTTGTCTCAATTAATTTGCATAGGACTATACTGATATCTTGTACTTCTGCTCCCTTTTTTACCTTTTATAATTTTCTGGATTATCTAACAGAATAAATCTTCACCTTCATCCAGTTCTCAGCATCTCCTCGTGGGTTACTTATTCTCCATGATTAATTTTTTCCGCAGTTTCTTTTCTGATCATATTTTAATTGTTTCAATCTTTCCTCTTTCTAGGTGTCCTTGCCTCTATTGTCTTTAATGTCGTATTCATTCCAAACTTTTTACTATTCATTTCCTCGGTGCTTCTACATAATATTCTCCTCTTCTCATTGAAGTCTTTCTAAGCTATTTGTATTCTCTTTAACAAAGTACAAACGCATCTTTCTTTAGCTGGCTTCATAGATATTTGAGAGCTGTTTCTCTTTCTTTAATCTGAAATATTTGTTTATACATTATGCTTAAGCAATACTTAAATTATCATTTTTGAGTGATTTCACTAATATATCATAATTTTTGTTTCTTAATGTGATATATGAATTTAACATATTTATTAACGTTAGAGTGAAATCTGAAGTCAGAAATTTACTATCACCTTTTATTTTTTTAAATTTCAAAATTTGAGATTGAGAAATTTTTATTTTATAGCATGTTTTATTATCTGTATTATTATTATTATTAAATTGTGTTATATTAGTTCATTACATGTACGTTTTATTTAATGTTTTTAACATTTTAGTTTGTACATTTAAAACATGTAGAGTGATTTGATTTGCTGTTGTGTTTTTGTTGATCTGGAATTACTATTTAATCTTAAGCATACAGTAGTATTGGTTCCCTCATTGTGATTGGTAGCAATCAGACTTATAATTCATAATTAAGCTATGCTAGTTCTCACAATTCCAATAAACTTTTAATTTTAAAATGGTAATGAGGAAGGGCATGAGGGGTTATGGAAGAAGACAATAATGATGAAGACTCCAAAATAAAATCTACATTTTATATCATGAATTGAGCTAAATGATATAGTTTGGGATTTCAAATTATCAAAAAATCAAGTTAACTTTTGCGATCAAGGTTATAAGATTGAAATTTACTTCAAAAACATTCAAAATCTAAGTATTTTGTAATTTATTAGAAAGTTATATCTCAGTTCTTTGCTGAAGAAAATTTTGTTTGTATATCAATATTGATAGATCTTTCATTACAATTAAAGGTCATACAAGTGAAAAATGGTGCTTTTTTTAGAGTCAACCTAATACAATTTGAAAGTCGTTCTGCTTTGTAACAGTAACAAAATGTCTAAGCCAGTTGATTATATGAAATATATGAAAATGGTTTAGTAAAAAAATTAATTACAGATAGCATGTGTGCAATGTTTATGGAAATTTGAGAGTAGCTCTTTTGTTTGTGATGCAGTTAGAATGTATTAAGCGTTGTTGTTTTATTTTTGAATGGAACAGCTGAGCTTAGGGTCAGCATTATACCATAAAAGTGGAAGTAACAAGATACTCCAGGTGAAAAAACGTTCATGACCTTCTAGTTATATAAAAAAGTTTTTTTTTTTACATGACTGCCTAAAAAGGAGTGTAATTTACGTTTGCCACTCCATTTCAAACTGGGATAAATTAAAAATGTTGAAAAAAGGAATGAAGGACAGTTGTGATTTCATGTATATAAGGTAGGATTTTCTAAATATAAGCAAAGGAAAAATTAAAGAAGTGATATTCATTGGTCCATAAATAAGGAGCTGGTCAAAGATGACACATTCAACTCCTTGCTAGAACCTTGACCTAGAACAGACAGCATTTAAATATGTATGTGAACATTTTCTGCGTTCCAATTTATCAGAAAATTACCAGTATGTTAAATTTAAGGAAAGTTATTAGTTTATACAGAACAATGGAATGTACAGAACATTTCTACTAAATGATAGAAAACCAGTAAAAAGATTAATGGAAAACTAATGTGGTAACAGATAGACTATTAATTCAGAATGTGTCCAAGACACTACAAAAAAAGAGCATCAAGTAGGAAGTTTTAATGTAAGTATATGAGGTCTCTTAATATAACTTTTAAATTCAATCTATTTAATTTTTTTTTTTTAAAGTAAGGGTGATAGAAAAAATCTTATTACAGATCTCTAATCTGCACAAAAAAGCCACTTAGAAGAAGGTATCAAAGGCAGAAAAACATTAAAAATTATTTTCTACATGAATATTATCTCTGGTAATTTGTTTTGCATGAAAATTATTTGAATTTAATATTCATATTAGTGATGCATCCGTATGATCTTTGATCATAGTTGTAACATGTGGGCTATCTCAGTCAGCTACATCTGAAAAGTGAAAGGGTGCAAAATAAAGAAGAATGTCAGTGGCTGAAACCATCTTTAATTAACTAATTCATTAGATGTCGGAAGTTAAATGATCCAGGTTATACTTTTCCTTTTGATAGGTGATTCCATGTCAACATTTTTATGCACATAATGATAGCAATCCATACCATTCTAAAGTATGACTTAAAGAAAAATTCATCTATGAAAATTATATAAAAAGCAAACTAATCAAACAACCATGAATAGTTAAGAGATAATGACAATCACAGACATATTAACAACTGAGACAAACATTACTGTCTAATTAAAATATAAAAATTCAGTTCAGTCACTTTTTGTGAAGAATACCGTAAATATTGAAGTCTGATGAAATTATGAGTAACTATAAATTATTAATGATAATTTTAAAATAGTAAAATAAATATTTGTATGAAGATTGTCTGCTTTGAAAATTGTGCAACACAGGTATTACGTTCATTAGAGTATATGTCAAATGAGTATGTTGATAAATAAGAGGTTTTTTAACTATTTGTTTAATACTATACTGGTGAAATGGTAACCTTCTGTCCATTTTAAGACTGACATGTAGCTTCCACTTTCCAAACATTTTCTTACTGTAGATATAACAGTTTATAGAGACTAAATCCAGGTGTCAAGTTTTATAATCTATCAGAAAACATTTCAGACTTTTAGTGAAAGTAGAACTTTTTCTAGTTCTTATTGATTAATATTATTGGGGGATAATACAGAATACTTATAGCTAATTTTTTTTTTGCCAATCCCTCCTTTGCCTACTCTATTTTGAGTTGCATTCTTGCCAAAAAGTGGAGTCCATTTTTCATGGCACATGTGATAAATTGAATTTTTGCCTTAGTAGACCAGGGCAGTTGTAGACTAAAGTTGTTTAATTTCATCCACACAGGGAATGTAACTGAGAGCAGTGTACATATACAAAAGTATATTTTATATACAATCTAAGAATCTGTTTATATATTATCTTTATATACTATATGCAATCAATTTGAGGGTAAATATCGCAAAAAATAGGCAGCTAGATTTCCATAAAGTATACAAAAAAATTTTGCATTTGTTGATAGACTTCCAAAATTATCATTCTATTCGAGAGGTTTTTAAGGGAATAAAAAAAAAACCTGTTTTTATAGCCCTGATTTTGAAGGCCTTTCTTTGGCCGATAATGATTTGTGAGATCCTTTACTAGACCGCATCAGATTTTGAAAAATCACCTAAAAATCTCAAATAAACTGCATCAAAAACTTTTAAACGCTATCAACAAACACAAAACTTAAGCAAAATTTGTGTTCCTATTAATCATAATATGATACTCCATTATTTTTTTTTATTTATTTATATTCACATTCAAATGCACATAATATGTAATCATATAATAATGTGTAAAGATAGAGCATAGTAAAGAGATAGTAACAGAAAAGGTCGACTGCCTTTCTTGTTATTTATTGCAATTAGGTTGTTAATAAAAGTAGAAAGAAAACCAATTCCATTTTTTAAATGTTGCTTCTTTTCACTGAAAAACATCATAAGACTATTCCTTAGTACATTAACATTAATCATTGTATAATTTTAATTAATGGTTATTTAAATTGATTTTTTTCTTATTTCTTGTTTAAAAGAAATTCTGTAGTGTACATCATACTTGTTTACAGATATTGTGTTTTTGTTGAAGGTACATAAAGTATATATTTTTTTCTCTGAGAATACAGTCCCTTTAATTTGCTTTTTGACATATTTATGAATTAATCATTTTTTTTTAGGAAATGAACATAATAAAATAACTATACCATATATTCAGTTAATTGTGGCGTACAAGAAATATTATAGTTATTGAGTTAATTAGAATAATTTGGGCGTTATCTATTTTTATCTGTTTTCATTTATTGATACAACTTTTTTAATAATGTATTTTTTTATTTATATTACATTTATCTGTTAAACATTTGTATTATATTGTATATATGTAAACATTATTTTTTTTATTTTTGAATTCTTATAGTCGATTGAATTTTATTGCATAATTTTGATTCTGATAAAAAAGTATAATTTTTTATTAATTTCTTTTCTTTTTAATATTATGATATATGTTTTTTTTATTTTTTCAGACTGAAGAAGAAGAATTGTATCCTGTAGTGGTGGATACAGTGATGAAGCCTTGAATTTGAGCGTGGAACATACTGTGCCTCTAGTCTCAATTAATTTTTTCTTAATCTTTATAATTTACTTAAGTGCTTTTAATCGTATAAAATAATATGTTTAAAAATTAACAGTATTCAGACATTTAGATTATTTTTAGATTTTTGTTATTAAATCATCAAGCACAATTTTAATGTATTTTTTACACCTTTATAGACTACAATGGGCCTCGGTTTTTTATACAGTCTTTTTTTATACAGCCGACCATTATATTCACGCTTACGAAAATGTTCAGTTATTTTTAGCCTTTTACATTACAGTATAGTATTTAAAATAAATTTTATTTATTGCTTTGAACCTAGTTAAAAAAAAATATTTGCCAAACATGATATTTGCTCATGTGTAATTATAAATATTTTTGAGTAAGATATTACAAGTTAAATTACAGTTAGCTTATTAAATATTATGGTAGCAATTTAATATTTAGGAACACACTGTGATCAGCTGTATATCTAAGAGTATTATATAACTGTGGTCCACTGTATTCACCGAAAATTCTATAATTTCTATGCCCAGTTGATTTCAGTATTTGATTGAATTGTACTTATTTGTTTTATATTTCATGTTATTAATGTATGATTTTTAGTTAGCTTAAAAACTATTAAAAAAATCTAGTATTTAAAATTCATACTGAGATACAAATAGACCAATTTTTGAAACTGTTTTACCTCCGTAGATATTGTTATGATAAAATGACATCGTCAACTGAAGTTGAATATCTTGTGGTCCTAAAAGAGTTTGGATTAATTTAATACCAGCTTGATTGTGACCAGAAGGTGATAGTAGAAAATAATTATCAGTTGCTGGTGGTATTCCTGGTGCTGAATTAGCCATTTTCAAACTGAGTGAGAAATCTACTGTTGTGGTTGGTCGATATGGTCCTTTCATTGTAAATAGATCGAGACCACCTGGTGGGATTGTGTAATTGGATACTAGGGCTATGAAATAAAAAGTGTACATGAGTGGCTGTTGTATACATTCCACATCTTGTTCTCTGCAAATCATCGTGGCTTTTTTGCATCGGCTGAAAAATAAAATTATTTTCTTTGATTTACTATTATGTACTGTATTTTTTTAAATGTTTAATTTAGTGTGTAAATAAATTCCAAATTAAAGTAAAAAGATAAAAAATCCACAGACAATTTTTCTGTGCTTTTTGCTATAAATTATCTTTTTATCTTTTAATTCAAATGAATTTTAACATATTAAGATGTTGCTTATCCTTTTTTCAGTCCTTGACTGATTTGTAAATTAAGGCTGGCTTGTTGCAGAACTTATAGATGGCAATTTCATACTCTTGTCCTAAAAATACAAATATAAAATAATTGTCTGCCAGTAAACATAGTTATTATGTCTTTTAACAGGCAAGAATCTGCAGTAAAATTTATCCTTCTTTAAAAAAAAGGAGAAATTCTAGTAAAATGATTACATTTAATCTATTTTATTGCTTCCCCTTAATTTATCAATTTGTTGTAGAAAATATCCAGACATTTCATAAAACCTATTTGTTTAAAAAAAAATTTATCAAACAAACTTTACAAATTACCATGATATAAATGCCAAATAGTTTGAAATAAATTTCCATAAACATCTATTTACATTTATTTTTATTAGCGTATATCTCATTTTCAGTTCATCTATTTATACTTTTTTTTCTTTAATTACAAGGTATATTCATAAAGTAAGGGCTGTTTGGTCATTAAAAAAAAATTAACTTGTGAGAAGGTTTTTATTTACAGTTATAGTTTACTACCTGTCTACTTCACTTTTCCATATAATCGCCATTCAGTTCTAAGCACTCTTTGTAACGCTGCACCAGTTACTTTAATCCCTCTGCATAGAAGTTCGCCGCCTAGGAATTGAACCAGTTGAAAATGGCAGTCTTGAGTTCCTTGTCATTTTCAAACCATTGTCCACCAATCTACTTTTTCAGATGCAAAAAGAGGAAGTAGTCGCTAGATGCAAAGTCGGGACTATATGGAGGGTGGTCAAAAAGTTACTAACGAAAATCTTGAATCTTCTTCTTTGTTAAGGCAGTGGTGTGAGGACATGCGTTGTCATGCAGGAGGATTACACCAGATGACAGTTTCCCACGTCATCAATTTTGGGTTGCACGTCTCAGTTTGGTGAGCATTTCGCAGTACATATCAGCTGTAATTGTTGATCCATGTTTCAATGAAATCAACCAAAATTACACCCTTTTCATCCAAAAAAAAGGTAGCCGACATTTTTCTTCTTGAGCAAGGAGATTGCTTAAATTTTTTCAGTTTCGGGAAACTTGAATGGTACCACTGCAATCACTGTTGTTTTGATTCTGCATTGATGTAGGATATCCACGTCTTGTCGCCCATAACAATATGGGAAAGCAAACCATCTCTATCTTGTCAATAGCGGTCCAAAAACGCGCGTCAGTGGATGTGCATTTTCGGACCACATATTCTTAGCTCTTTATGTTGGTCGGTGAGCATTTTTTGTACCCACCTTGCACACAATTTGTGATATCCGAGCTTTTCTGTTACAATAATGTAGATAGAGGTGCGTCCAACATGTGGAAATTCATCAGCCAGAGCACTAATCGTCAATCGCCGATCACATTGCAGTTTTCGGTTCACTTGTTCAATGATTTTGTTGGTCTAAATATTGGGGTCTGCCACTCTGCTCTTTGTCATGCACATTCGTGAAGCCATTTTTAAAGTCTCGACACCATTGTCTGACCTTTCCTTCACTCATTACTGTAGGTCCATGCACTAGGCACAACTTCTGATGAATTTCAGCAGCTAAGATCCTTTTGCACACAAAATTCAAATCACACTTCACAACTGGCAGGAGAAACGATTGTTGCAGACATTGTGATCTGCATTCACCGGCACGACACTAAATCAAAACAACAACTGCAGTGGCTTCATAAATAATCAATAGATGACCCTGCATGCATGAAACTGTGTTCAGACCTGCTAATATTCAAATATAAGCTGACAGCCCTTACTTTATGAATATGCCTTGTAGTATATTTTTCACCCTGTTCTATTTTTATTCTGTACTTATGACCATTTTTTAAGATTTCAAGTGACAACTTTCTGAAATTCAGTCCCATTTAAATGTAATAGAAATTGAATGAGTCAATTTTATTTTAAAATTTATGTTGTAAGTTTAAATTTGATTACTGCTCATCAAACTTTGTTAAATCCCTTGAACTGAAAATTAGTTCAATTAGACTAAGATGTGTTAAAAATTTCTGTCTACCTTATATTTGTGCAGTTAATAGCTGAAAATATTTAAGCTATGGAGGGGAATATTGTAATTCTTACTGGAGAAAAATGGTGTCAATTTTCTTCAAATTAAATTTGTAATTTCTAAAGAAAGTAATTAATATGTAATCTCTATAGTGTAATTTTTTTAGGAAAATTTTTAATTTTTTTAGGAAAATTTTTAATATTTTTTAAAGATTTATAACTAAAAACAATAGGAATTTGTATTTTGTATAACACTGAAAAAAAAAAAACTATTCAAAATTTCTTCTCAGTTTCTGTATGTACTAGCAATGACAGTTTTTACTTTTGCATGATCAGTTTTTTAGCCAGATACAAAGAAAGCAAAAGGTGTGTGAGAGAAAGTCTGTAGCTGGTGTTGCCTCAAAAATTTGATGTTATGTCTTGGAATCTATAATCCACTGCTTTGTTTAAAGATTCTTTGATGAATTAAGTTACAATTCAAAAAAAAAACTTCAGAAAAAATATTATTTTTTATAATTTGTACTGTATCTTACTTTTTAAGTTTCTGACCACTGTGTTAGAAATAGTACTGTAAATTTATGTTTAGTTTAATTGTTAAGACTAAAAATTTGCATTAAAATGTTTTTATTCAAAATTTTTGAATTGCTATTACTTCTTTTATCTCTCTGTATGGGCATAGAAAAATGCAGAACTGTATTTATTGTAAACATATGCAATAGTGCATTGCTAATGACCATCTTAAAATAGTTCATCATAGGATAGAAATTTCAGAAATCTTCCCTTTAATTAAAAAGAATAAGTAATAAATTCAAATTATACTACTCATTCCTGTATATGCTTATATTTATTAATATTATTAGATATAAACAAATGGCAGTATTTGTCAAGAATAATTAAAATAAAAACCTAAGGAATTTTGTTCAACTACAAACAGTATTATTGGAGACTAATATCTCACAGTTGATATTTATTAATTACTTTTTGTTAAAAGGAGGAACAACAGTGTTGGAGCAAGAGTTTGTTTTCACTGGGATTTGACGAGACACATTTGACTTACCATAAATATGTTAACCACAATAAACACAGTGTAGAAACTTCATTGCCTGTAATTGTTTTTACACTAGGATCAATCATTGTAATAGATGGGCTACATACAATGGAATTTGAAATCTCAACAGTAATCATAGCCCATTTAGATAGCATTTATAGCCATTTTTTTTTCTCATAATAAAGGCTAACTCATAAATTGCTGAAAGACTAAGATGATTACTGAAAACTAAGCTAATGAACTAAACTAAAATCTAATTGTGACTTGGCAAGAATTTTAATTTATAACTACATGTGTGAATTCATTGAAATGATAAAGTACTCGCAGGCAATTCCCATAAACTGTTCCAGGATATTTCTGATAATCTCAAGAACAGGAGGCTATTGCTCAACAAGATAAGTTGAGGTTCATAAATAAAGTTGTGAAAATTTAATGAAAATATATGTTTACATTAAATAAATTGATGGAAAATTTGGTTTTGGGGAAGATTTCAAAAAACAAGCTGATATAGAAAACATAGATATAAAAAAAAACTGATATAGAATAGCATCACAAAAATTTACTTAAATATATATTACATTATTAACTTTAGACATAATATCATTATTGTTTTTCTCTATGTATTTATACATTTTTTGTAGTAAAAATAGAATAAAAATTTGTTTCTCTGATTGGTATTATAATTTTTTTATTGTAAAGAAAATTTGGTTCTCATCTGTTATCCTCCTGTTAGTTTTTATCAATGAATTAATGAGTTTCATCGATGATTTTCAGTATTTTTACAATATTATACGTTTGTAGCAATTAAAGACACGTACATTATCAGAGAGAAAGGGAAAATATGATTATATTAAGAGTCTTTATGTTTGATAATGGTCCTACTGACATATTTCTACTAGTTCACGAACATGTTGATCTTGACAACCGATTGATTCTTTTTATTTGGTTTTACTTATTCAGTCTCACAGTAATAGCATGTAAATTAAGTTCCTATTGCTATTGTATTAACATATTTTTTCCTTGGTGTAATAGATGTTCCCAGTAAAACATTCTGTTTGTATGAAATTACTTGTGAAAAGAAATACCTGTGTTCATATGTTCCAAAATTACAGTATTTTGCCAGCAGATAAATTATATAATAGAGAAATTGAAATGGTTTTGAAGATTTTGAACCACCGATAATGATGGCATAACAATAGGGAATGCCAAATTGATGTTCAGCTGCATTTAAATACATTAGTTGCTAGGTTCAAACTAAGTCTGGACAAAATATTGTTATTTATGTATTCATGGAGTTTTGAAATGTTGTTGGTTGAATTCTTGAACATGAACTAGAAATTAACTGCAATACATTTGTTGACTACAGTAATTACATACGTAAAAATAAAATATTACAAAAATTCATCGATAAAAACTGGCTGGAGAGTAATGAAAGTCAACAGAAAATTTGGTTACTACTTCCCATTTAGTTTGTTGTCAACCCTCTACTCTACTCTATTACTCTTCATATATTTTAATTTGCTCATGGATCTCTTTGGTAGCTGCTTACAGTTGTATTTTTATTTAATATTTATTTAATAAATTGTGATCTGACAACTTTATTTTTTGTAACTCTAGTAATGCTTCTGTAAACTCAGTATTCAGTTTGTAAAAACATAAGGATAATAATAAACTAGTTTCAAATTATAAATATTCTTTTGTTTTATTTATTTAGTTGATAAAGCAACTACGAGGCATATTCATAAAGTAAGGGCTGTCGGCTTATATTTAAATATTAGTGGGTATGAAAACAGTTTAATGCATGCAGGGGCATCTGCTACATATTTACAAAGGCACTGCAGTTGTTTTGATTTAGTAGTCGTGCACCTGCCAGTGAATGCAGATCGCAATGTCCACGACAATCGTTTCTCCCATTGGTTGTGAATTGCAAGATGTGATTCAATTTTTGTGTGCAAAAGAATCTTCAGCTGCTGAAACTCATAGGGAGTTGTGCTTAGTGTATGGGTCTACAGTAAAGAGTGAAGGTAAGGTTAGATGATAGTGTCGACTTTAAAAATGGCCACGCAAATGTTCATGACGAAGAGCAGAATGGCAAACCCAGTATTCAGACCGACGGAATCATTGAACAAGTGAACCAAAAACTATGACGTGATCGGTGATTGATGATTAGTGCTCTGGCTAATGGATATCCTCATGTTGGACACACCTTATTTACACTATTGTGACAGAAAAGCTTGGATATCACAAATTGTGTACAAGGTGGGTATCGAAAATGCTTATTGATAACACAAAGAGCAAAGAGTGTGCAGTGGATGAGTGTTTGGACGGCTAATGACAAGATGGAGATAATTTGTTTTCCCACATTGTTATGGGCGATGTGATGTGGATATCCTATACCAATGCAGAATCGAAACAACAATCAATGTAGTGGCGCCATTCAAGTTCCTCAAAACTAAAAAAGTTTAAGCAATCTTTGTACTCGAGACGAAAAATGTTGGCTACAGAAGTTTGGGACGAAAAGGGTGTAATTTTGGTTGATTTCATAGAACATGGATCAACAATTACAGCTGACATGTACTGCAAAACGCTCACCAAACTAAGACGTGCCATCCAAAATCAACGACATGGCAAACTGTCATCCGGTGTAATCCTCCATCACGACAATGTGTGTCCTCACACCGGTGCCTTAACGAAGAAGAGTCAAGGTTTTCGTTGGGAACTTTTTGATCACCCTCCTTATGTTCCCGACCTTTCACCTAGCAACTACTTCCTATTCTTGCATTTGAAAAGGTAGTTTGGTGGACAATGATTTGAAAATGACGAGGAACTCAAGACTGCTGTTGTCAACTGGTTCAATTTCCAAGTGGCAAACTTCTATTTAGAGAGGTTAAAGAAACTGGTGCAGCGTTACGAAAAATGCTTAGAACTGAATGGTGATTATGTTGAAAACTGAAGTAGATATGCAATAAACTAAAACTGTAAGTAAAAACCTTTTCTCAAGAGTTAATTTTTTTTAATGACCAAACGGCCCTTACTTTATGAACATGCCTCGTAATAATAGTAATTTTATCTAATTTATGGTAAAGGTTAAGTGTGGTACTAAACGTTTCTTTAGACCATTGCTAGTAATCATTCTTTAGTACATTATAGAGGTTTACTTATTTTGACTTGTATACATTAGTATCTTTATGTGGAAATGTATGGTTCGAGTTGAGAAGAAAGCTATTCCTACCCCTAAAACCTCTTCCAGTACAGCTCACTAATATTGCCTAAGTTTATTACATTACTTGATGTAATAACACCAGTGATATTCATACCAGTTTTTGGGCTTATTTACCTATTCATTATAATTTTTGTTACTGTAAAAACCAATAATTTACATTTGATAGGCTCACATTCAATGAGGATTAGTCTGGGTTAACAAAGTTTGTTTTAATGCTACAACATTTTTTAAACCTACTCAAACTTGTTTACCTAATTGTTTTATTAGATTCTTCAAAAAAAATTAAATTAAATTAATATAACCAAATATTAGATGTAGTAGGCATACCAAAATAAATACTACCGTCTATTATACTGTTATTGTAGTATTTCCTAATTTGTCTTTAGCCACCATTTTTGAACTAAAGTTTTTGGCCACTTCTCAAAGTTTAATTTTCCCATTTCAGTGTTTTTTAACATTTCCTCTTTTCAACACAAAACAGTGCATTAGTTTTTTTCTCTTTAGTAACTAACACATTCTCTTTTACCATCTTTTCTAATATAAATGCACACAAATACATAAAATAAGGAAATATGTAAATACTGATGTGGTCACAAAACTTTAAAAATAAAAATTTATATTCATATCCACCTGAGCACACTTACTGGGTTCACCTGCAAAATTATAGCAGAATATAGAATTACAAATTACCTATACCTACCTCAAAGATATTTTATTAAATTGTGTGCCATCCACTAAGCCTGATAGCAATACCACAATTTGTCACACTTTCTTGAGTATGATGACACACTCCTTGATAATATTTAGCTGGAGGTCCTCTAGAGGGTGTACTTGCTACACTGGTTATATTGTGTGCCTTTGAGGGTATTGTAGATTATATAAAAAAACTTTGATAAGATTTTGTTGGCCTGATATAATGTAAGTTATACTTACTTCTGATGCTGACTGTCTTTGATATAACCTGGCGGACAGGCTAAAGAATTGCATCTGTAACTTCCCCTCATGTTCAGACATGCTTCGTCTTGGCCCGTACAAAAACTTCCAGTTTTACATTCATCAATATCTGTTTCAACAAAGTTTATGAATCATTTAATATATTTTTATATATAGCAAAATTATACAGTTATTTTGCAACATTTGAATGAATTAAAAAAAATTATATTTACTTTGTTGTAACATTAAATATTGTCTACTTATTAAACCTGGTACTTCACTAAGTACAGTATTTATATGTGTATATGAAAGTATTTTGTAATTTGAAAACAAAGGTTTTAGTGTTATCTGGAAAAGAACTGACAATGGATGGCGATACCTCCAAAAACAAATTCATAGAAAATGAAGAATGAATCAATTACATCAATGTATTTTACTGCTTAGGTTGATTAACATTGTACTCGTACAAAGATTTAAATAACATTTAAAAATGAGTGGTATTCATAATAAAATATTTAACAAAATCATTTGAATGTGTTAATACCAAATTTTAAACCTGTATTCACCCTTCTAAATGTGGGAACACTTTAAATTTGCATTGCGAGGAACATGCAGATGAATTTCTTTTTCTTGATAGGCAAAAATGTTGATGTTACATTACTCCATCAAACTTACTAATTAATGTAATCAGTTGTGTTGTTAATTTTATGCTTAAGATTTAGTGTTCTGATTTAATTTATTGTCCTCCATCACAATGTCTATTGCTGGACATCAACCTATTGTTGCTGTTTTATAAATAGCAAAATTAATCAAATAACCTGTTTAGTTGATTTCATATTACTTTATTAAATTGTTATAGAGTAATTGTAAGAATTAATTTAATCTAATACTATACAATTCATGTGTTAAGAATGACCTGTGTTAACCCATTGACATTATAAATGCTCTTAACTCCATTCTGAGTTAAGGCATACTGCATTTCTTTACAACAAAAACATCCATTTTTATTAATTAATTTTGATGCAAACTATCGGCTAGTTCATAATACATAATCAAATTATGTAAAACTAGTTTGCTAAAATATAAATTGTAGCATTATTTACACATTGAACTATATTTTTTATAGGAATTTAGTAACGTATGAAGAAATTGTATTATTTTCTCTTGAATGAAATTGCCAAGATTTAAATATTTGTTCAATACCATCTTATTGAAAGACTTCATGTTGCTGTAACTTCTATCAATTTTTTGCCCTAATATCCATTATATTATTTGTATTTAAAAGTATGGATAATTATTTTTCCCATGTTATAGTTTAGTTACTATCTCTATACAAAGTTATTTGTTTGATTTTGCGGTTAAGTTTCAAAATTTTCTCAGTCTACGCCTAAAATTCTGGAAAAAAGTTTTAAAGAATAAAACTGATAATAAAAACATTCATTTTTCTGTTGTTAAATTAATTCCTGTAGGTCAATCATGTCAAGTGCAGTTATATTTCAGATGAGTTACTTTTCTACATTGGTACTTAATGATAAACAACTTACCAGCCGATATTATTTTAAATGAAAAGATTTTTTTGTATCTCAAGAAATGATTGTGCAAACTTCATATCGGTGTATTACAATTATATGAAAAGAAATATTAATTGTCTCATATAGACTAATACAATTTCCATAAAGAACATGTTCAAAGCTGCAGTAGCATGCAAATTAATTTGAATACAGGGAATTTTTTGTTTTATTTCTATCTTGTAGCTAAACTGCTTGACCACACCCATTCTTTATATTGTCTGTGTAATGTGAGATTATTTTTCTCTGGTTACTTAGCAATTTTCATGTTATAAATAGTGTTTGGTGAAAGTTTATTTCATTTTTTAATAGAAAATCATATTTTTATTTTTCTTGTTCTGTGTGATTTGAATGTATAATAATAGACATAACTCCAAGAAAGTGTTCAAAAATTGTTTTTCTTTATAACCATACCAGAACGACATGACAAATAGCTTCTGAGTATGTGATGGACTAGATATAGTGATAATATTTTAAAACAGTTTAAAAAACTGGTTCCATTTCACCTCAAAGGAAAGGCAAAGGTGGCCGTAAAAGAACACCACTCCAACACAGGATTGGTTATTAGTGAGAAAAAGTAATCTTAATCCAAAATTATCTGCCGGGGACTTAAATCAAGAATTAGCAACCAGTGAAACAGATTTACAGGTCACAACTATTAGATGTTGACATCTTGCAGCTGAAATGAAAGCACATTGGCCAGCTAAAAAGCTGCTTTTAACACCAGCAATGTGGAAAAAAAGACTCCTGTGGACTAAAGCACATGCTAACTGGGCTAAAAAAGACTGGGAAAATGTTATGTTTTCCAATGAGTCACATTTTTATGTTCAGGGGCAAAGGGTTCCATATGTTAGAAAAGTATTAGATGAAAATACATCACTGGTTCATATCCAACAATTGGTTAAATATTCCCAGAAAAATGTAGATTGTACGTTGAAAAGTGATGGATATATCAAGATTCTGAAGTAAAGAGTTGTGACACAATTTCAAAACAAATTCCCCAGGGCAATGAGTGTTCCAAGATTGGCACCTTGCCATACTGGCAAAAAAGTGGAAAATGTTTTTGAAGAACAAAACATTAATGTGCTCCTGTGGCTATACAACTCCTCAGACTTAAAACCAATTGAAAATCTTTGGGTAATAATAAAAAATGAATTGTTATAAACAATAATATCAGACTATGATTTCATGTTAAAGAGATCAAAAAATTGCGAAGTACACTTGTTGAATCAATGCCATATCATATATGTGCAGTAATTAAGAGTAAAGGACATATTAATTACTAGATTTCACAAATTGTACAGGTATGATTTTTTCTAAACAAAGTTACTTTTTATTAAATATTACATTTGTGTTTGGATTAGTTTGTACGCTACAGTATGTGTAATGGAGAGTGTATTGTATGCAATTTATATTTTAAACACTGGATGAAAGCTTAATCTTAAAAGTTAAGTAATATTTAACTTTATTGTTGCTTTTAATTCAGTGTAACTAATACATATAGATAGTTTTGAAATTGATTACAGTGGATTTTATTTTAAGGTAAAAGATTTTAAAGTCAAAAATATTACCAGAGACCTACCTTTGCTCTCAATCAAGCTACCACATTATTTATAGTAAATATAGATCTTTGTCATCATCCTAGATAAGATTGTCACCTAGACTACTAAGAAAGTTTTGAAATTTTTTTTTAATTGATTAATTTTTGTTGTAAAATTTGGTTAGAATTCTTTGCAAAAATTAGTATTTTAAAATTAATAATATTGTAAACGGTTACAGATAAAAATATAGAAATTCCTCACAACTTTTTTTCTATGCTGCAGAATCTTTTTAAAAAAAAAGTATAAAAATAAGTAAAAAAAATGGCTCTCGTTTTAGATACATGGAAATATACTACCAGAAGATTTTTTTGAATTTCTGTGCAGCTCCTTTGTTATTAAGGTTGATGATGATATTGTAATTCATGGTGTCTCTTTCAAAGTAATTAGAAAAACGCTTTTAGCATGTATCATCAGGATATGTTTATGTCTACTGTTTTTTCATTTAATGTGTTGATAAATTTCGTATACTCAAGCACAATTAATTTTTCAGTTTTAGTATATTATACTAAAATATGTGTGAAAATGTTGTTTTCAACCAAAACCATACATGTATGTAGATCTTATTTGTAGACGTGATTTTAAAAGGTTAACTCTAACATAGTTTGGGGCACTATGTTTTAATTTTATCTGTGGTTATTTATTATTTATTTTATAACAATGCATATTTGTAGAGTAGAAAAAGTTACCTTAGCACAGCATTGTCATGGAATGCTAGCTGGGTCAGAGTAAGACTGGGTCTGTGGTGTTACATACGAACACCTGTGCCCACTCAATACACATAGTTGATGAACGGCAACTAGGCGCGCGGTTGTTTGTTGTTTTTCATGACAATTTCTTTTTGCATATTTTATTTATTCTTTTATTTTTTAAATCCTCAGTTTTATTTTTCAGAAAGGAAAAATAGAATAGTATTGATTGGATAGATTGATTAAATGATGATACTGTATTATTTTGTTTTTTAATAAACTATATTTTAAGTTAGGGTTTTTAAACATGGCACAATTATTATATAATATTATTTATACATAAACTCTCTATGAATCATGAGACCTTACCATTGGTGAGGGGGCTTGAGTGCTACAGAGTAGCTGGACCGAAGGTGCAACCATATCGGAGAGGTATCTGTTGAGAGCCAGACTAAGGAATGATTCCTGAAAGAGGGCAGCAGCTCTTTCAGTAGTTGTTAAGGGTGTACGTCAGGACGACTTAAATGGCCATATCAACATCACTCAGTCCTCTCGAGTACTGCGCAGCTGAAAGTAATGGAAAACTACAGCTGCTTTTTTTCCAAGAAAATGTAGCTCTCTGCAATTTCATATAGCAATGATGGAGGCGCCGTCCTTGGTAAAATATTCCGGAGGTAAACTATTCCCCTGTTCGGATCTCCGGGTGGGGACTACTAAGGAAGGAGTCACCAGAAAATAAAAAATAACATTCTATGAGTCGGAGCGTGTAATGTTAAAAGTTTAGAAAAGGTTGGTAGGTTAGAAAATTTAAAGAGGGAAATGGATAGGATAAATGTAGATGTAGTAGGAATTAGTGAGGTTTGGTGTGAAGAGGAAAATGACTTTTGGTCAGGTGATTTTAGAATAATTAAGTCAGCTTCAAATAATGGGCAGACAGGAGTAGGTTTCGTAATGAACAAGAAGGTAGGGAAGAGAGTAGAGTATTTCAAAATGCATAGCGATAGAATCATTGTAATAAGGATAAAATCAAAACCTAAACCGACAACGATTGTTAACGTCTATATGCCTTCAAGCGCCCATGATAATGATGAGGTAGAGTGTGTATACGAAGAAATTGACGAACACATAAAAAAAGATGAAAATTTAATAATAGTTGGAGATTGGAATGCAAGCAAGGAAAAGGCAAGGATGAAAAGGCAAGGAAGGAAATATAGTGGGTGAATATGGGCTGGACAAAAGGAATAAAAGAGGGGACCAACTTATACAGTTTTGTACGAAGTATAATTTAGTAATTACAAATACCCAGTTTAAAAATCATAATAGAAGAATATACACATGGAAACAGCCAGGTGATACTGTAAGGAATCAGATATATTATATCATGGTTAAGCAAAGATTTAGAAAGCACCTCATTGGCTGCAAACCCTGGAGCAGACACTGATAACGACCATAATTTAGTGATAATGAAATGTAGATTGGGTTTTAAGATCCTTAAGAAAAGGTCTCAGATGAATCGGAATTTAGAGAAGCTTGAGGAAGAGGTGGTAAAGAAGATTTTTGAGGCGGACATAGCAAGAGGTCTGAGTAAAAAAGATAAGGTAGAAAATGTAGAAGAAGAATGGGAGAATGTTAAAAAGGAAATTCTTAAATCAGCAGAACTGGTAGAAAACCTTGAGTTTCAGACGATGTATTGCAGCTGATGGATGAATGTAGAAAATATAAGAATTCTAGTAATGAAGAAAGTAAAAGGAACTATCGACAATTAAGATATTCTATAAACAGGATGTGCAAATTAGCAAAGAAGAGTGTATTAAAGAAAAGTGTTCAGAAGTGGAAAGAGAAATGAACATTGGTAAAATAGACGGAGCATACAGGAAAGTTAAGGAAAATTTTGGGGTGCATAAATTAAAATCTAATAATGTATTAAACAAAGATGGTACACCAATATATAATACGAAAGGTAAAGTCCATAGATGGGTGAAATATATTGAAGAGTTATACGGAGGAAATTAATTAGAAAATGGTGTTATGGGGGAAGAAGAGGAAGTCAAAGAGGATGAAAGGGTAGAAGCAATACTGAGATCTGAATTTAAGAGAGCATTAAAAGATTTGAATGGCAGTAAGGCTCCTGGAATAGACGGAATACCTCTAGAATTACTGTGTATTGGAGGTGAGGAAGCGATTGATAGATTATACGAACTGGTGTGTAATGTTTATGAAAAAGGGGAAGTTCTGTCAGACTTCAAAAAAAGTGTTATAGTCATGATACCAAAGAAAGCAGGAACAGATAAATGTGAAGAACACAGAACAATTAGTTTCACTAGCTATGCATCAAAAATCTTAACTAGAATTCTATACAGAAGAATTGAGAGGAGAGTGGAAGAAGTGTTAGGAGAAGACCAATTTGTTTTCAGGAAAAGTATAGGGACAAGGGAAGTAATTTTAGGCCTCAGATTAATAGTAGAAAGAAGATTAAAGAAAAACAAACCAACATACTTGGCGTTTATAGACCTAGAAAAGGCATTCGATAACGTAGACTGGAATAAAATGTTCAGCATTTTAAAAAAAATTAGGGTTCAAATACAGAGATAGAAGAACAATTGCTAACATGTACAGGAACCAGACAGCAACAGTAATAATTGAAGAACATAAAAAAGAAGCCGTAATAAGAAAGAGAGTCCGAGAAGGATGTTCCGTATCACCGTTACTTTTTAATCTTTACATAGAACTAGCAGTTAATAATGTTAAAGAACAATTTAGATTCGGAGTAACATGCAAGGTGAAAAGATAAAGATGCTACGATTTTCTGATGATATAGTAATTCAAGCTGAGAGTAAAAAGGATTTAGAAGAAACAATAAATGGCATGGATCCTACGCAAGAACTACCGCATGAAAATAAACAAGAACAAAACGAAAGTAATGAAATGTAGTAGAAATAACAAAGATGGACCACTGAATGTGAAAATAGGAGGAGAAAATATTATGGAGGTAGAAGAATTTTGTTATTTGGGAAATAGAATTACTAAAGATGGACGAAGCAGAAGCGATATAAAATGCCGAATAGCACAGGCGAAACGAGCCTTCAGTCAGAAATGTAATTTGTTTACATCAAAAATTAATTTAAATGTCAGGAAAAGATTTTTGAAAGTATATGTTTGGAGCGTCGCTTTATATGGAAGTGAAACTTGGACAATCGGAGTATCTGAGAAGAAAAGATTAGAAGCTTTTGAAATGTGGTGCTATAGGAGAATGTTAAAAATCAGATGGGTGGAAAAAGTGACAAATGAAGAGGTGTTGCGGCAAATAGATGAAGAAAGAAGCATTTGGAAAAATATAGCTAAAAGAAGACACAGACTTATAGGTTATATATTAAGGCATCCTGGAATAGTCGCTTTAATATTGGAGGGACAGGTAGAAGGAAAAAATTGTGTAGACAGGCAACGTTTGGAATATGTAAAACAAATTGTTAAGGATGTAGGATGTAGGGGGTATACCGAAATGAAACGTCTAGCACTATATAAGGAATCTTGGAGAGCTGCATCAAACCAGTCAAATGACTGAAGACAAAAAAAAAATACATAAATAAATTAAATAAAACCTTACCAACAATTCGTCCGCAGTCTCTTTTCTAGTACTTTCGGTCATTCGACCATCCTCAGGAAAAGTTATTCTTCAATTTATATCATTAAAATTGAATTATGTAAAATGTAAATTTATAAAATGTTAAAATCACAACTGGTCGTCTTAGTTTTAGTATAAATTTAGTCACGTCTGTTTTGTAAGAAGGTCGCAGTTGTTATGAATATTAGTGGTAGGAGGGAGACAGTTTACGCATCTTGATAATTATGAATTATTTGTTTAACAAAAATATCGTCCTCGAATTGGTCTGTTCATTGATTAATTTATTGTTGTAATAGTATATATTGAATTTTTGGAGGATACTGGTTTTATAAAAGTCGTTCTAAATATCTAATATTTAAATAAAATTATCGGGATTGTAGTTGTGTTTATTTTGTAATATGTGTCTAGCATAATTTGATTTATCCAAGTATCCTTTCTTTACAACGTTAATGTGCTCTTTGGCTCTAATAGAAAAAGAACGGTTGGTCATACCTAGAGACCGAATTATATGCATTTGCATATTAAGCTCATTTTCACCAGTTATCGCATATTTTCCTTAAAATCTAGTGGTGATGCATATTTTCGCTATATTTACAATATTTTTCGGTAGGGTTTCTAGTTAATAAATGAAATCTGATATTGTAGCCGGCCAAACCTATTAGCCGCACGCCTCTTAGAGCGCACTTAGCAGCCGTGCGCCTATGATTTTGTTAGGATATACTATCATGAGGCCAAATAAAACACTGACTCACGCGAGACAAAGGCGGACGATACCATTCTGTATAGCGCACGCCTACTGCAGCACTCCTCCCACTAGGCAACTAAATTACGCAAGTTATTGTTGATGCGTTCATGGCATTAGTTTTTTTAAATTTTTTTAGCAAAGTTTAATGTGAACCATCCCTCCATAGTTTGCGAGAAAAATATTTCGTGCACAAAAAAGTTTCAAATAGACTAGCATGTCACGACAAGTATTTATATCCCAGGACTGCAAAAGAAAGGCCCACGAAAACAACTTATAACAGCGGCAAGTAGCAGTGATTTCAATTCCAAAGGTAAACAGAAAAGCCACTTTAGCATGGATTTATGTGAAGCATTGCTTACAAGTAATATTCCTCTTCACAAAT
Source organism: Lycorma delicatula (assembly GCF_047948215.1). Classification (NCBI taxonomy): domain Eukaryota; kingdom Metazoa; phylum Arthropoda; class Insecta; order Hemiptera; family Fulgoridae; genus Lycorma; species Lycorma delicatula. Next base: position 40,672,308 of record NC_134458.1, read on the forward strand.
TTACAAATCTTACCTTCAAAGATTTTCTGCGAAAATATTGCTGGAATCAAAATATACCAGATGAATCAACATTGCGTAAAGATTACATACAAACAATTTACCTACATGTTCTAAAAGAAATATGCAATGAACTCAAGGATAGCATTATTTGGATTTCAGCAAACGGAACTACCGACAATTGTGGCCGTTACATTGAGTTTTTAATTGTCGGTACATTATAACTAGAGCCTTCTTCTTCCTATCTGGTGGCCTACAAAGACCTTGAAAAGACAAATCATTCTACGATCGCCAGATTTGTGAATGAGCGTATTAAAAAAATATTTCCTGAATCTTCTGTAGATGAAAGAGTGTTTATATTTCTCTCAGACGCTGCTCCCTATATGATCAAGGCAGCCAAAGCCCTCCAAGTATTTTATCCCAATTTGATTCATGTGACGTGCTTTGCTCACTGAGTACATCGATTCACTGAAGAAGTACGATCCACATTTGGGTATGTAAATAAACTGATTCCATCAACAAAGAAAGTGTTTCTTAAGATACCTGCTTGCAATAAGGCCTATAAAGAAAAACTGCCAAATGTGCCTTTACCTCCCGAACCAGTGGTAACTCGATGGGGAACGTGGATTGAAGCTGTACTGTTTTACAATGAACATTTCGAGGCCATCAAAAGTGTAGTAAACGACTTCGATAGTGCAGAGGCTATGGCAGTTTGTCAGTCCAAGGAAGCATTTAAGGGTTCTAGTATAAAAAAAAAACAAAAAAACATAGCTGTGATTAGCACTCATTTTTCCCACATACCTGCCAGTATTAAAAAGCTTGAAACTCAAGGTTTGCGTTGACTGTATCTATTCAGTTAATGAATAAAATCCGCCAAATGAACTCCGTATTGCCAGAGGTATTCCCGTGTAAAGAAAAATTTGATAACATTTTGAACGATAACCCAGGCTTTGAACCTTTGTGTCAAATTGATAGTCTTATTAATGGGAGGGGTGAACTTTTGCCACAAACAATAAGTGCTAACATAACACCCAAATTCAAATACTACCTAGTTACCTCAGTGGATGTGGGACGATCCTTTTCCACTTAGAAAAATATTTTGAGTGATCGAAGACACAATCTTACTACCGAACATTTGGAACAGTACCTGATTGTTTACGTTTACAAAAGTAACAAAATGTTAAATAATTGTTAATTGTTAAATTGTAAATTGTAAATAATTGAATTTATCGATATGTTATTCAACTATTTACTAATTGTATGCTGATTTTGAAATAAAAATATTAAAAATTACTATTTTTTTATTATTTAAAATTGCATATTATGACACTTTTCATGCATATTTCAAGCGTTTTATGTTACATATAATCCGGTCTCTAGTCATACCTATATTTTCTAAATGGCAGTCTTCACATTTCAGACTACAGACTCCTTGTTTATCTAAGATATTTATATTTTTAGAGTTTGCTATTTTAGTACGATCGTTATTGTTTATAACATTTATTATTTTATTGTTGGTGGTGCATGTTGTTTTTAGATTATAGGTTTTATATATTTTATCAAAATATTTATAAAACGGGTTAAATTCTATTTTTATATAAGATTTTTCTAAGTCACTATGTGATAATTTTATGTTGTCTTTTATATATATTTTATCTTTAATTTTAAAGTATAGTTTATCGATCAGTTTTTCATTTTAACAATTTAATACTGCTGTATTCTTTATAATATTTATTTCGGAATTAGTTTTGAATTCCGAAATAAGGGGAGTCTTATTTTTTAAGACTTTCGGGGTTGGCGTCCCCACGGGCCTACCCTCTGCAGCTCTTCTTCTCACTACACACTGAACTGCAGAACACTTTACACTACACACATATGCTACACCAAGAACACTACAAAAATTACAACATATACCCTTACACAACAGTATCCTACACTCCTTTCTTTTTCCTGTTTAGCCTCCGGTAACTACCGTTTAGATAATTCCTCAGAGGATGAATGAGGATGATATGTTGAGTGTAAATGAAGTGTAGTCTTGTACATTCCTGAGATGTGTGGTTAATTGAAACCCAACCGCCAAAGAACACCGGTACCCACGATCTAGTATTCAAATCCGTGTAAAAATAACTGGCTTTACTAGATCCTACACTGATATTTCTTATATTTACGCTCGGGGGAGTTGCGACACCTTACGAAACGCAACCGTAACCCAAGGTGGGAACTTTCGTGCCGATGGGTTAATGACTCTACTTAGTGAGTCTGAACAAAATGTCCTGGGCACCAGGGCGAACCCAGTTGTATTTAGCTCTAGCTCCAGTACGCGTGCGCTTTGCTGGAGTGGTCCGTTTTATCGCCGGTACTCGTAGAACCAAAATTTCAGTTCCAAATATAAATACTATGATGAGTGGTGGTCCATCTGAAAAAACCACCAAACCTAGTCTTGTGAAGAGGCCTCGGTCAGCTTTGTCTGACGGAGGATAAAAGTCCTACCGAAGAGAATTGCAAATCATTAGACATGAATTTTAAAAATATTCGATTCGTTGTTCTCCGAAATAATCAGGAAGATGGTTCCCTCCAAAAGGTTTCGTCTTTTTTGATAAACAATGTTAAAACAGGTACAAGTGGTTCCCCGAGGAACATCAGAAAATTACGTGACGGATCGATTGTGATTGAAATATTCAATGATGAGCACAGTCGATCTAACTTACGTCTCCGTAATATGGGCAGTATAAAAATAAGTGCGGAATGACACAAAACCCTAAATATGAGTTGCGGGGTAATTTTTTGCCCAGTTCTTATGAATATAGATGTCACTGAAATAGCTGATGACCTTTGTGCCCAAGATGTTGTAGAAGTAAAGCGTATAATCAAAAGGCGGGACGGAATGGAAGAATTAACACCTTCTCTTATGCTAACTTTCAACCTTCCAGGCCCACCGGAAAAGATAAAAATTGGTTATCTTTCAGTTCGAGTACGACCTTTCATTCCCAACCCTCGACAATGCTTTAAATGCCAAGGGTATGATCATACTACAAAATCTTGCTCGAAAGTAGAGATCTGTGGTAAATATGCTAGGGAAGGCCACAATGATACTAACTGCCATGAAGATGAAAAATGTGCTAATTGCAGTGGTTCACATAAAGTTCGCTCCAACTTTTAAGGAAGAAAAGGCAATTCTCAGAATCTCTACCAAGCAGAAACTATCTTTTCTGGCGGCACGCAGAGAATATAAATAAACTATTAACTCAAGGAACCTGATTAAACCAGACGTATCTTTTGTTACCGCTACATCAAAACAAGCTCCTACAAATTTAAGTAATCAGCCGTGCGGATCCTGCATTGACCTAAAAAACATGTTCAGATGTTATCTGATCAAGTTGCATCACTAAGAACCACTATTTCAGAGCTGACAAAGATGAACAAAAAGTCTTTCGTTGCAGTTAGCGAAGCCAACAGTGGGATCCCTATGAAAGTTCCTGTTCCCAAAGTTTTACCGGTACGGGCAGGAGTAATCACAGCTGGCGGTAAGTCATTTTACAAGCTCCCTCTTTTTCGTCCATGATACTTGAGAAAGCTAACAGATATATCTCACAAACATCGGGTAATCCTAGACGTTCTTCCGTTCCATGGTAGAATGATGATTGCCAAAACCCTTTTAAGTAATCAACGGCAGGCACTACACAAATTTAACCGTAGGCCTACAACAGAACATCTAAATTTATACCGCAGGGCTAGAGCGGTATGCCGTCAAGTATTCTTGGACGCTATGGAGGTCATGGACGAAATACGTGAACACTATCTCGCGCACAACTCCTACGTCTACTGTGTGGAAAAAGATCCGTGCGATTTGCGGATCACCGAAACAATTTATTCTTGGTCTTATTGATGAAGGAGAACTCCTTTCATCATCCTTCGCAGTGGCAAAATCTTTCCGTTCGGTGTCTCACTTCATCATATAATAACGATTTTCAGAGGTACAAGATACAGATGGATGTATTGTCGCTAAACATTGGTGATTCGGTTGGGGAATTAAGCGCCCCATTCGTATTCAATGAGTTGTCACACGCAATGAAAAACTCACGTGACACTTCCCCTGGACCTGACAACATTCTCCTGGGTATGCTGTCACATCTTCCTAATTCGGAACTACAACATCTTTTGAACATTTACAATGGTTATTCTCCAAACAAGTCTTCCCACCCGGCTGGTCGGAAGCCATTATCATACCAGTACTTAAACCTGATAAGACAAAGCCAAAACCTTAACTACCGCTCCATCTCATTGACAGGAGTTTTATGCAAAATAATGGAGAGAATTGTAAACCGCAGGCTAACATGGTACTTGGAGAGACATGGCCTTTTATCTCCAGAACAGTGTGGTTTCCGACAAGGACGATCTTACATTGATCATTTAGTGTCAATGGAAACAGCCATACAAAACGCTTTTCTACTTCGCCAGCACCTCGTCGTTATCTTTTTTGATATCAAAAAGGCGTACGACACGGCCTGGCGACGTGGTATTCTAAACACCCTCAATGAATGGGGAATCAAGGGCAGTATGCTTGCTTTTATTCGGGGTTTCTTAAATCACCAAACATACCTATTCATGTGGACGATTCTTTTTCAGGTAGCGCATCTTAGAGAACGGAGTGCCTCAAGATAGTGTATTAAGTGCCGCCTTATTTTTTGTAGCCATAATCAGCATTACCAAATCTATGCAACCACCTGTCTGATGTTCTTTATTTGTTGACGATTTTGTTATTTACAATGGGTTCAACACCCACAGCAGAGAGACTACTACAGAACACTATATCTCACCTTGAAGCTTTCAGGGTTACCGGCTTCACCTTTTCACCTGAGAAAACAAAATGTGTAGTCTTTTCTCGGCTGCGGAACTCTTCCATTCCGCACGTTTTTCTGAACGGAGAGCTTATTGCTATCTCTCCCCAATTATGTAGGTTTATTTTTTGATAGCTGTCTTACTTGGGTCAAATATATCAAAGAATTAAAAACAAAATATTCCAAACTTTTAGATATGATGCGAGTCCTTAGTAACATCAATTGGAGAGCCGATCGGTCATGTATGATACGTTTTTATTATTCTTTAGTTTGTTTCCGTTTAGATTATGGTTGGGTCGCCTACTCTTCAGCTCGTCATACTGTGCTTAAAATGTTGGCTGCTGTACATCATGGTTTCCTTCGGCTTGCCACAGGTGCATTTAGATCAATCAAACTCTGTCGCAAGCTTACTTGTAGACTGTGGTGAGTCATCGCTTTGAGATAGACGGGACCAGCTTTTAGCATCTTATTTTGCCCGTCTCACAGGACAACCAAATCACCCGGTTTTTGACTCAGTCCTTAGGAATCCTAATTTAGGAAGGTATGAGGACCATCCACGTTGTACTGCACCTGTAGGTGTCCGTATCCAACGTCTACTCCACCATATAAATGTTGACACACCTTCATTCTTTCCAATGTATACGTGCTCATTTCCTCCGTGGGGAATAAACCTTATAAATTTTGTGTTTGACCTTACGATATACAATAAACAATCTACACTACCTACTGTCTTCCAGCAAATGTTTCAGTGTGTTCCCTCCAAGATGAACCCAGACGTGGTGGTACACACTGATGGATCGAAACAGAATGATACCGTTGGTTGCGCGTTTGTTGTTAATTATAGAACTTATATGTTTGGTCTAACTGGTATTACGAGTGTGTTTACTCCTGAACTATACTATGCTGTTATATGCTATAAATAAGGCTCTAAATATCATTAACCCTAAGTACCGAAATATCCTTATTTGCAGTGACTCGTGTAGTGCTCTCCATCTTTAGAAAACTTTTAACTTTTATTCCAGACATCCTGTTGTCGTTGAAATCTACAACGCAATCGCTGAGTTGAATAATCGCAACACACAAGTAAGTTTCTGCTGGATTCCTAGCCGCGTGGGGATTCCGGGTAATGAACATGCAGATTCCGCTGCCAAAGACGAATGCAACCAACCTCCTTTCATCACTCGTGTTGTTACTTCTGACTTTATTAATTATATAAAACAGTCTCTTCGAGCAAAGCGGCAAGGTGACGGCTACCGTTGATAACAAACTGCGGCCCATTAAAGATTCTGTGTTGCCATCGGACTCCTCATGCAGAAAACCTCGTCGCAAGGAAGTGGTCCTCTGTCGATTGCGATTAGGACATACGAGAGTCACACACGAATACCTGATGTCAGCAGGACACACACCCCTATGGGCACGATGCAACTGCCGCATGACTGTGCGCCACATACTTGTGGATTGCATATGTTATGCGGCGTTGCGTCGTAAATTTAAACTGCCCAGAAACATCCGTGGAGTCTTGGGCAATAATAATGAAGTTTTAGACCGGATGTTTCTATTTTTGCGTACTGTTGATTCTATACATAAAATTTGATAGTGTTGCATATATGTTTGGTATCGGAAGAGTTTTTGATGAGTTCGTTTTTGTTTTAAATCTTTGTGGTCCTGTGTTAGCTTTTGATTCTGTTATCCGAGACGGGAACCTTTTACACTCCCTGTCGGACTTTATTAAATTTTATGTAGTCTTTGTTATTTTTATTTTTTGTTTCTTTTAAATAAATTTATTGTATTTTTAAGACTCCGACTGTGATATTAAGGGTTTAGTGATACTAGTTGTAAGTCTTTTATGATATTAGTTATAAGTTTTCTATTAGAGTTTTTATGTTAGTTTTTCAGTGTTTCTGTTATCCGAGAATGGGCCCTTTACACCCATCTCGGACTTTGTTAAATTCTATTACTTTTAATTTTATTTTAGATTTTAGTTGTGATATTAGTTATAAGTTTTTTTTTATTTTATTTTTTACACTAGTCTTCTTTTCCTTTATTTTTTTATTTAAAAAAAATTCCGGGCGATGATAACGCGTAGACATTGTTTGCCCTCCAAAAATGAAAAACGTTTTAAATTGTGTGTCTGAGATATTTAATAGCTCTATGGATTAAAGAATTAAAAGCTGCCATTTTTTTACTCCATGGATGAGATGAATTAGCTTGCATTATAGTGTTATGTTGTGTTGGTTTTCTATATATATCGATTTCTAACGTATTATTATTAATTTTTTTTTATATATATATAATAACTAGAAAAGAGACTGCGGACGAATTCTTGGTAAGGTTTTATTTCATTTATTTATGTATAAATAATATTATATACCAACTGCGCCATATTTAAAAAACGTAACTTAAAATATAGTTTATTAAAAAACAAAATAATACAGTATCATCATTTAATCAATCTATCCAATCAATACTATTCTATTTTTCCTTTCTGAAAAATAAAACTGAGAATTTAAAAAATAAAAGAATAAATAAAATATGCAAAAAGAAAATGTCATGGAAAACAACAAACAACCGCGCGCCTAGTTGCCGTTCACCAACTATGTGTATTGAGTGGGCACAGTTGTTGGTATGTAACACCACAGACCCAGTCTTACTCTGACCCATATAGCATTCCATGACAATGCTGTGCTAAGGTAACTTTTTCTACTCTACAAATATGCATTGTTATAAAGTAAATAATAAATAACCACAGATAAAATTAAAACATAGTGTCCCAAACTATGTTAGAGTTAACCTTTTAAAATCACGTCTACAAATAAGATCTACATACATGTATGGTTTTGGTTGAAAACAACATTTTCACACATATTTTAGTATAATATACTAAAACTGAAAAATTAATTGTGCTTGAGTATACGAAATTTATCAACACATTAAATGAAAAAAAACAGTAGACAAACATATCCTGATGATACATGCTAAAAAGGTTTTTTAATTACTTTGAATGAGACACCATGAACTACAATATCATAATTAACCTTAATAACAAAGGAGCTGTACAGAAAATTCATAAAAATTTTCTGGAAGTATATTTCCATGTATCTAAATCGAGAGCCATTTTTTTACTTATTTTATATATATTTTTTAAAAAGATTCTGCAGTATAGAAAAAAAGTTGTGAGGTGTTTCTATATTTTCATGTAAAAGTTGAACAGATAACAATGTTATTCGAGATTTCCTGGTGTAGTGAAACTTTCATTTTCACTAAGTCAATTTTTTTCATTTACAATTTTTCGCACCATGTGAACTGATATGCCACATAAATCAGCAGTGCTAGCTTGTATTTTTGAATGTAACACATCGGGATTTTCTCCTGAAATTTTTTTGTAGACTTTCATTATAATATATTTAGTCTGACTTCTTATAGCCACTTCTCGTCCCAATCTATAATTAGATCTTAGTTGAGGGGTTACACACCGTAATTCTATACACTATAATTCTAACTGAAAATACACCAGTAGTATTGAAAATACTACATTTTACACTGTAAAAGAAATATTGATAAATACTGTTTTAACGAAAGGCAATACTATTTTATTACAACCAAGCGAAGCACCAGACAGGAATGCTACCGACGGTCGCCTTCCTCCTCAACAAACACACAAGTTGTTCTAGTTTTCTTTCTTTCCCTGTTCAGCTTCCGGTAATTACCGTTCAGATAATACTTCAGAGAATGAATGAGGATGATATGTATGAGTGTAAATGAAGTGTAGTCTTGTACATTCTCAGTTCGACCGTTCCTGAGATGTGTGGTTAATTGAAACCCAACCCCCAAAGAACCTCGGTATCCACGATCTAGTATTCAAATCCGTGTAAAAATAACTGGCTTTACTAGGACTTGACCGCTGGAACTCTCGACTTCCAAATCAGCTGATTTGGGAAGACACGTTCAACAAGTTGTTCTACTGGGCATCGTTGTGTTTACGTTAAGATAACTTTGACGGCCTCTACATTGTTTTTGGTAATGCATTATTTGTTTAAATAATCGGTTAATTTAAATATTTCTGTATTAAAATAATTTATTTTTACATAAATTACGATAATCAAGCGATACAAATTAAAAATCTCTACATCACATTTTAAAATTTACATTTACTAGGTCTGAACATATCTGAGATCGTTAAGCGAGATTACCATTGAGGAAACGATAAAACATTTAAATATTTTTAAATAGTAGGTTACTCTTAATACTCTCCTATTAAAATAACCTTTTCTTTTAATAAAATTACATTTTCAATCGGTAAAAATGAGAAACAATAACGCTTCATTTTAAAATTCGCTATTGCTAGATCTGAACATGTCGAGATCGGCATTCGAGATAATTGAACGAAATCATAAAACATTTAAATTCTTTTTAAATAATCGGTTAATTTCAATATTTTTTCAATTGAAATAATTTGTTTGTAATTCAGTTACGGTAATCAATTAACAAAAATTAAAAAAACTTCAATACCACATTTTAAAATTCAAATTTACTAGGTCACAACATATCGAAATCACCGTCGAATAGTGACAATGAACAAAACCATAAAACATTTACATTTTTTGAAATAGTGTTTAATTTTAATATTTTGCAATTATATGATTTGTTTTTACTTTAATTACAATAAACAATCAATAAAAATTAGAAACTTTAACATGACAATTACTAGGTCTGAACATGTCGAGTTGTTGGCATCCAATCGTAACATTGAACAAAATCGTAAAACATTTAAATTGATTGAAATAATCTTTAATTTTAATACTTTGCTATTAAGATAATTTGTTTTTTTATTAAATTAGGATAATGAAAGGATAAAAATTGTAAACGTTAACATCTTATTTTAAGATTCACATTTAATTTCTCTGAACATGGTGATATCGCCGTCCGATACTAACAGCGAGCGAAAACATAAACATTTAATTCTTTTTAAATAATCGATTAATTTCAATATTTTTAACAATTTCAAAAGATATCAATATATTTTAAAATTCACATTTACTAGCTCTGAACATGTTGAGATCCATATCCGAGAAGACTATAACCATAACGCATTTAGATCTTTTTCAAAAATCGGTTAATTTCTATATATCTCTGTTAAAATAATTTGTTTTTACTTAAATTAGTTAATCGATAAAATTTAGAAACTTTAACATGCTCCTTTATAATTCAAATTTAATAGCTCTCAACATGTCGAGATTGGCATCTCATTTTAACATTAACGTTTTCTAGGTCTGAACAAGTCGAGATGAGCATTCGATTATCACATAGAGCGCAACCAAAAAACGTTAAATTTTTTTTTTAAATTATCGGTTACTTTTAATATTTTCCTATTAAAATAATTCGTTTTTACTTAAATCACGATAATCAATCGATAAATTGATAAATTTAGAAAAATTTATCAATGAGATTACAAAATCACATTTACTAGGTTTGAAATTGTCGAGATCGTCATCCGAGATGACCGTTGAGCAAAACCATAATGATACCGAAACAAAGCATATCTATGTATTGTTTCTTTATCTCAGTATTTGGAGCAGTCGTTAGAGATCAGTTTGCACATTCCTGAGACTTTGGTTTATGTGTTTATTTTCTGTTTCTGTCATACGATATTATGAATCGATATTCTATTTCCAGTTTTAAAAGTAGTTAGTAATATAACTTTCTGATAAGCTAGCAATGTTTATTGTCAGTAGCTTTGGTTTTTATTTTATATATTGTATAGTATGTTTAGAATAAAAGGGATCCCGTAACATGCGGCAAACATCATGAAAACACTTCCATCTGCGGTATTGGTGAAGGAGATACGTAATAGCTTCAAACAGATTTTGAAGCAGATTTCCATATACTTAAAAATAAGTTTATTTTTAACTACATTTTATCTTTCTAATCCATGAAAAAGCTGAAATCGGGTTACCTTGACATGATGCCCCATCATTGCCGAGATTGTAGCCCTGTGGACACTGGCAGCTGTATGATCCAGGCTGATTAACACAGTAACCGGTACATAACCTTCTGTCTTTGAATATTTCACATTCATTAAGATCGATACAGGTTCTGAAACAATTTTCTCTTTTATTTCCAATTTAAAATATTTTACATGAATTTTCATTTCTACAGCTTACGTTTTTGTATTTTATTCCTCATTTTGATTACAAATTCTTCTATGAGTTAGAATAAGTTACTTCAGGGCATTTAGTATTTTAATTTTGATGAACAGTTTTTAAAGAAGATGAAATTATATTTTCATTTTTGTTACAAAAATCCACTTCAGATTATCAAAATGTAAATATAAATATATATATTTATTTATAAACAAATATAAATCACCAAAACACAGTAAACAGATAAATTAAACTACCATATTAAATCCAAGAATCGATTATCGCGGGATCCCGCACCTTCAGTTATTAAATTTTATACTTATATTAAAACATTTTAATTCATGATTTATTAATTTGCTAAAATTGTTTTTTGAAAATTTTTAAGTTTATTATGGACGAATACACAGATTCTGCGCTGTCTAGTACTGGGCAGCATAAATAAATATGTTTTAATGTAATTATAGAATTTAATAACTGAAGATGCGGGATTCCACGAAAATCGATTCCTGGAATTAATATGGTAAGTTTAACTTAATCTATTACTGTGTTTTGGTTGTTTATATTTCATTTACTCGTAATACTAAGTTTTATTAGCCCAGTGGTAAATATGTTAATGATTTATTTGAATCTTCAATAAATACACGTTATTTTTTTAAACTCTAAAAAAAAATTGAAAATTTTAGAATTGTATTGTATAAATTCCTTGAAACTTAATTAACATTAAAAAAAAAGTATATTAAAAAAATAACTCCTATTATCTGAAGGAAATAAAAAATCATTCTTACCCGCTTTTTAAACATCATAAAGCTCTATGAAAATAAAAATTCCTTGAAAAGTGATAATTTAATCACAACACCGACAGAGACATGATAAAAATAATAGCTCACCAGTAATTCTTTGGTTTTAATTTATATTATTAAAATTTTTTCAGTGGACTTCATTGTTTGCCCATAAATTAGAAATAATAATAATAAAAAACAGAACACCCAGTAAATTTTAACCAGTGTGTTACCAAACAATGTTATTATTGTTCTGATAAATTCTGGAAGTTCAATGAAAGTGGTTATCATTTTCAAGAAACGTTTTTTAATATCTATTTGTTGTTGTTTGAAATTATTTTATTATTTCCCTGATTTTTAATATTTTTGTTAAAGACCGTATTATTTTAATTTTTTTTCACAAAAACTATTTTTTTAATATTTCACTTTTGAAATTCTCCTTAATGTTAACCAGGTTGTTCAGTAATTACATATTTCAGGTGTAATTTTTCTAATTGTATTTATTTGTTATTTTATAGCGTACATAAACAAATTTGTGTCTCGATATAGTGATATTCACAACTTAAGAAATTTTTTAATATTAATATATACTTCTTTTACATCTCATCAAGCTCATAAATCAGTATATTATTTCAGTAGGAGAAGAAGTTTATTTATCTCCTCACTTACGCACATTTTTTCTACATTCTTTATTTTTATTTGAGTTTACCGAGAGTAAATACAAATTAAAGATATCGCAGGTTATTATCCAACAGCAAATTATATTCCTCAGTCTAAAAAATTATTTGAAAATCTTTGGTAGGAGATGATGTTTGTCAGGCCATTAATGCACTGTGTTAAAATAAACTTCATAGGTGTCATGATTAAAATAACTGATTAACAATGATTATTTTTATAATTACTAATGCATCAAATTCTAAAAAAATTATGAAAGCAGGCATAGATAAGCGGATAAAACAGTTATAGTATATAGGCTTTCCTTATGGAGATTTTTCTACATTGATTTGGCAAATAACATGTTAATTGTTGGTTATACAAACCTGTTATCATCGTGAAGTTTATATCCTGGTTGGCATGAGCATCGGTAAGTTCCCCACATATTAAAACATAAATGATCACATATTCTTTTTTGCTCTGCACATTCATCAATATCTAAAAAAAAAGAAAATCTGCATTCACTGCATTTTTGTATCGATTGAACTTTTTTTCAGTATAGGTTAAATGTTGTTAAAAGTTTGAAATATACTTACGGAATTAAAAGTGTTAAAATATATAAACACTATATATCCCTAGTCATAAACTTTATATTATAAATAGTTTTTTCTTTTTTTAATCTAGATCTTTGGAAAGCTTCAAATGAAAATAGAAGTTTAAAGAGAATATAATACTTTGAACTAATCCAGAATGTATTAAAAAAAAGGCGTCAAAAATTGAAATCTCAAACCTGAACACTATTTTTTTATTTTATTATTATTATTTTTAAATAACCGATAAGAACTAGTTAATTTCTTAATGTTTAAATAGTGCAGTCCAGATTAAAAAAAAAAAAATATTTAGTATCTAGTAACTTTCAATATTAACAGATACTGCTTTCATTAGATTAAAGTAAAAAAAAAGTTTTACTCTTTCATCCAGATAAATCACTGACTCAGTTCCTCATCTTGTTATTGTTTCGGTTCAGAGTAACCAATTTGGTTTCCAAATCCTGATTCTTCAACTACACTTTTGTTGTAATGTAATATCTCATCAGTAAAAATAGAAGTTGAGAATTTATTAGCTGCTTTGGAATTTTATTTCACCTTTTTCTCAAGTTAATATGTATAGTCTACACACATGTACATCTGTGTCAATAGTGGACTGGGATACTTTTTGCAACTTTGGCCACTGTGAAATAATTTTTTTTTTTAATTTCATTTTTTCTATTTACTGTTATAAACTTAAATACGGATTATTTTTTTACATTACAAAAAAAATTATAGTGCTTGAAAAAAAAAAAAAATTCAGTTAAATGATCAAAATTATTTCTCATATATATATTTTAACAAAATCAGAAGAAAACCATAGCTGATACTGGCAGAATGAAAGGATAAAGCCTGTAGAGAGCCAAAACACAAAGTGAAAAAAGCAAAAGAAAACTGAATTTCATACCCATGCAGGATCATTCCAGTAAAGAAAAACTGGTCATTCACAAACAGGTTTAATGAACTTCTAGCTTGGTTACACTGAAGAAGTAGATTTATCATATGTGTCATGAAAGCTAGTAATATTCTATTAATAATTAATGATAAGTTAGACATATAGATAACCCCTTCAATAGTTTCTTTTTGGTAACATGGTTCCTCCAGAAGAAAATTCTATATACAGGTTTCCTTTATTTTATGAATAGGTTTTATATAAATACGTGTTGACATTTAGTTGTAGTTTATAACCCTAACAATAGCAGATGGTATGTCTTAAAATAAAACAAATTTGATAAGACCTATTGAATTTTGACTCGTCTAAGAAGTTAAGAAGTTGAGAGACACAAAGAAAAATTTAAAAACATATTTGATTAGAAAGGCTTTATTTATAAAAATTTTAAATCTGAAGGTTATTAGATAAAATAATTCTATTGTAAGTTATTTGTATCAGCTCTGAAAAAGTTTTCTGGAAACACATTTTTCCGTATAGTTTTTGAAACTTAAATTGTTTTCAAATTCTTTAAAAAAGTGTAATCACATTTCATCTCACCTACTGATGAACCTATTTTAATTGGTTTAAATTACTTTGTACTTAATGGTTTTTTTATTTTTTGGTGAAATTACCTATACATTTTGTCTTAGCTTCATTAATTCTAAATCCTGCATCACAGTTGACAACTGCACTGCAAATATACGCCCCTTGAATATTTGTGCATCTTTGATTGGGACCACACCTTGCCAGTCCTTTCTCACATTCATTCACATCTGCAAACAAAAGAAAAAGTTAAATGTATTTTAATAAACATTATGCATGATGATTATTGTTTTATTAGTTTATTATTGATCTTTTTTTTGTTCAAAGATTTGTTCAAGACAATTGCACACGGTAAAATTGAAATAAGTAGGTCTCACTCAGGTCCAGTCTGAAATTATAAAATTCTGTAATAAAAGAGTTAAACTATTGTACTATTTTAACTGATGAGCTTCAAAAAAATGTTATATGGGGTTCCATGTTAGTAAGATTTCTTTAAATAAAAACTATGCTTTGCATAAAATCATAACTTTTATGCACTTTAAAAAAAAAAAAATATTTTTAATGACTCATTAAATATATGCAACCTGAAAACACTCTGAAGGAATTCCTTTTTATTAAACGGATTTAGCAGTTAGAATATTGATTTTAATTACAGAGCTATTAGGAAATTATATTTTCGTGCATTAACACCATATTATTACACAACAACGAAGAAATTAATAACAGAGTTTCCAGAAAATATAGGTAACAAAGAAAATAGTTTGTAGAGGAAATTCATTCAAAAATTTACACCAATAAATATAAACAAAGCTGAACATAATTATATACAATTTCTTTTAAATTTATTTATATTTTTAAATATGTTAATGTATGTATGTATGTGTGTGTGTATATATATATTTTTTTCTCCTGATTTTGGCCAGCTAAAGAATCACTTGTCAGCTTTTATTTAGCTTTCTTTTTTCTCTTAAAATTTTCTCATATTTTTCCTTATAAGTGTTTTTTTCTTCTTTCTTATATCCATTTTCCTCCTCCTTTTTTGAGAGGGGATTTGTTCTGGAATCCTTTCATGTTTTTGCTAATTTTTCTAAATTTTTTTCTACTTTTAATATCTTCTATGGCCATTTGTTTTTCTACTAAATCTTTATAGGTTTTTGCAAACCAGTTTAGTTCCACTTTTTTATTTCCAAAGTGGTTGAATATTCTCTTTGTTAATCTAATATTATTCAATCTGTAAAAGTGGCTATGAAATTGGAGTCTTTCTTTTAACTGTATTAGAGAATTTTTCAGTTTGTTTATGTAGCCTTTTCATCAGGTGGAATTTGCAGCTTTCTTCAGTTTTTATAGATGGGAAGATTTTCTTTTATACTTCTCTATTTTTTCTACTAAACCTTTATTATGAAGAATTAAACATGAGTCATGTAAACCTTCTGGTTTTAATATTATATTGTAGCATCTTAATTTTGCACTTTTTGAAAAATATTTTCTTTTAAAACCATACAGTTACTATTAAATTTTGGGTTCCACAAGTTCTCTCCTCAGGCCAATCTTGTTTCTAATATATCTACAGTTTAATGGACAGTTGTCCATTAAACTGGAATTTAATGGAGTTTAATGGTGAATTGGTGGCCTATATACACTAAAAGAACAGCTTGGTAAAATAAAGGTGGTATTACCACAAACAGCGACAAAGGTGGAAGGTGAAACCATTCCGGTGGTCAAGTTGGCGATGCCGGTAGTAACTGACAGTAGCACACTAGTAGTAAAAGCTGTGGGTAGATCATATGCTGACCTCCTCCGTACAGTAAAACAGTCGGTTACTAGAGGGGAGGCAGGCGTAGTATTGGCATTGCGTAAGGGTGGAAATGACGAACTATGCATTCGGGTCAAGAGACACGCAAACGCGGAAGGCCTAAAAACAGTTCTTCGAGACAGAGCGGACCTACAAATAGATCAAAACGGAGAGGTACTCGCAGGACGGTGGTCCATCTGAAAGACTTGGACCGTGATACAACCGAAGCGGAGATAAGAGGTATAGTGGCTCAAGTGATTGGGGACCAGGACGAATTTACGATATCTTCGGTCCGACCGGATTACGGCGACACCAAAAACCGTCAATTATTACAACGCATAGAGCGGCGATGAAACTCGTAGAGACGAGAGTTCGTGTCGGATGGGTTCTATGCAGTGTTCAGATACGGTCGGACACCCACTGTTTTAAATGTTGGGAGATGGGGTATTCCTCTTTTCAGTGCAATGGACCGGATTGTAGTGGAAGATGTTACAACTGTGGCGGACTGGGCCACAAGAAGAGAGACTGTCGCTTTAATCTATTTGGCTACACCAGCTACATGAACAAGAAGAGAGACTGCTCAGAGCTCTTCAAATGCCTGAAATGTAATTCTGTTGGCCATCGGACAGACAGTGGGGTCTGCAAGCGAGCTGATCGATGAAGCTAATGCGAGTTAACGCAAACCGTAGCGCATGATCTGATCTGGAGGATGGCAGTAGCCGAAAACATAAACTTCCTAGAGATTTCTGAACCGAACGTGAGGAGGGTGGCCGCCCATACTTGAGAAGTGGACAGCAATGCGGATGCGGCCTCTTAAATGTATCTGGTCGGTACGCACAGATCGAAGTCTTCAGACGCAATGGTTTTGTGGCTGTCAAGTTAACTGACTACGACCTGATATCGGCACAGATTTCCCCTAACTCGGGGACGATAAACTTCCGTGTATTTATAGACGAGTTGGAAGAATTCATCAGAAGATGCCGCAAGCCCATCATATTAATGGGGGATCTCAATTCAGAAAGCCGTGAATTGGGAGCCAGGGTATTGACAGGACGTGGGTATTCCATGGCCTACATGTTCGCGGCGATAGGACTCGTTGCATGCAACAGGGGTCGTGTCCCTACATACATTGGTCGGGGGAGAGGTTCGATTGTAGATGTAACGATGGCATCGGAAAGAATAATATCGATGATTAATGACTAACAGGTGCGCCAGGAAGAGCTCTCCACCGACCATAATGCTATCACGTTCGTGGTTGAATGTAGCCGGCCAGGATATGCCAGAACCCGCTGCTGGAAGCCCACGGAGCGTGAGGCCAGAGACGTGGCCGATGAGTTGTCGAACATGTTTGTTGACAGAAACACTCAAATAACTCCGGAAAGTTCTCAGAGTATTGGCAAAATGCCTGTAGACACGTCGGACAAGAGGGACCAGGCAGGTCGAGTCTATTGGTGGTCCCCTGAAAGAGTAGAAAAGAGAGTTGCAGCACTCGCTGCGAGGAGTAGAATGCAACGAGACTCGCGACGAAACGGAAGGGTGGACGAGAGAATGAGGGAAAAATATCGGAATGCAAGAGGGTCATTGACTGCTGCGATTAGGGATGTTAATCTTAAGGCTTGCGAGGGGCTTATTGCTGAACTTGATGCTGACCCCTGGGGGGGCGCCCACAAGATGGTAATGGATCGGTTCGGTAGGCCAGTTCCCCCCTCTACTGTGAGGTGGCGCCCCAGATGGTAGATGAACTCCTTCCGGTTATGGAGTCAGATTGGAGTGTTATTCCGGTCGAGCATGTCAAGAGGTTTACCGTAGAGGAACTAAAGAGTATGGTAAATACGTTACATCCAAATAAGAGTCCGGAGCCGGACTTTGTACCCGGCAAAATAATTAAGGAGATATTGGCTCGGCATCCCTGGACTGTGCTCGATGCGTTTAATCTAGGTCTTGAGAATACATGTTTTCCAGATTGCTGGAAAGAAGCCCGATTAGTCTTATTACCAAAGAAGAAAGGCACAGATCAAGACAGGGTCTTATATAGGTCCATATGCTTATTGAACACAATCGGGAAATTGTTTGAACGGTTGATCGTTGAAAGACTATGGGTGGAGCTGGAGGTGATGGGCGGATTATCACCTAAACAGTACGGCTTCGTGAAGGGGAGGTCTACGGTCGACGCATTGAAATATGTATTCAGCTGGTCAGCAGATAGAGCAGGAGGATCCTGCTTGCGGTCCTCTTAGACGTCAGGAACGCTTTCGGTAGCCTCTCCTGGTCCATTATCTTCTCTTCGTGTTCTTCTTCCTCTACGAGGCGTTGAGAGAGAAGAACTTTAGTGATTACCTCAGAAGTATCATAAACTCCAACTTGCATCACAGGAGAATGCATGTTAGTACAGAAGGAGATATTCCAGTGAAAATATTCAGGGCAGTTCCACAGGGGTCGGTCATTGGGGCACTCCTGCGGAACTTAGCATTTGACGATGTCCTGAAGATGAGTTCGAAGGTGACGTGGAATTCGTAGCTTATGCAGACAACTTAGCTCTATTAGTTGCTGGATGGGCAGAACAAGAACTGGAAGATCACACCGGTGCTGCGATAGATAAAATACAGAGACGGCTAACGAAGAGATTGGTGCCAACGAAGTCCTCAACGATCGCTCTTACTGGTAGAAGGAGAATCTGAGACATAATGGTCAGAATAGGCGATACTGTCATTCCCGCATATAGAGATGTTAAATATTTAGGCCTGTGGTTGCAGACAAGCAGATTACATACTGAACTCCACCGGGTTGGTCTAGTGGTGAATGCAACTTTCCAATTCAGCTGATCTGGAAGTCGAGAATTCCAGCGTTCAAGTCGTAGTAAAGGCAGTTACTTTTATACGGATTTGAATACTAGATCATGGATACCAGTGTTCTTTGGTGGTTGGGTTTCAATTAATCACACATCTGAGGAATGGTTGAACTGAGACTGTACAAGACTACACTTCATTTACATTCATACATATCATCCTCTGAAGTAATACCTGAATGATAATTCCTGTTGGCTAAACAGGAAAAAGAAAGGAAGAAAAAAATTACATACTGAACACTTGAATAAAGTTACTGAACAAGCTGAAATAGTGATTAGCAAACTAGGTATGCTAATGATCAACCATCAGGGATCACGCTTGTCAAAGAAGAAGTTAATATTAACGGTTGTGATGTCGATAATATATTACGTAATCCCGGCTTGGACCGAGGCTTTTGAAAGAAAGAGAAATCTTGAGCAAGTAGCAGCACTGCAGCGGCGAATGAACATACATATTGTGTCCGCATACAAAACAGTGTCTAAACATGCTGTTGAAGTGATAGTGGGGGTGCCCCATGTGGGCCTCTGTGTCCTCATGTTGAGGAGAGTACATGGTGGTGTATCAAGAAGTGAAGCCCGCAGACAGATGTTGGAAGAGTGGCAGACACAGTGGAACATGTCAAGAACAGGTAGCTGGACTAAAAGACTTATCCTCCAGGTTGGTATGTGGGTTAACAGGTGTCACAAGGAGATAGGTTTCCATCTCTTGCAGCTGTTAATTGGTCATGAAAAGTTTGGAGCCTATCTCCACTGGTTCGGCAGAAGAACAACATCTGAATGTCGCTACTGTAATGGCACTGATACTGTTGAACATTCTATATTCTTGTGCTATAGGTGGGATGAAGTAAGGCAAGCTCTTGGAGTGTGTAGATTGATCCCGGAAAATACAATTGAGTTCATGTTACAGGGTAAATGTGAATGGGACACTGTTGTTACCATGGTCAAGAGGATTATAAAGACCAAAGAATGTGATGCCAGGGAATAGGATGGGGTGTAGTCTGGAGGTTGGGACTCACAGGGGCAGCCCTGCTCATGAGAGGGTGGTTTGCTGAGGTGGGCTGCCCTTGATGACTGACCGGGGACCCTCTGAGTTCATGGGAAAATAAAAGACCAAGACTTGGTTGGATCCCTCCAAGACTTGGTTGGATTGTGGGAATTCCCACTCCTTGTGGGAATTTGTTTTGCAGTTGTGTCTCAACCCTTTCCTTCAGAATCTTGATATATCCATCACTTTTCAACATACCATCTACATTTTTTCTGAGAACATCGAACTGTTGGATATGAACCAGTGATATATTTTCATCTGATGCTTTTCTAACATATGGAACCCTTTGCCCCTGAACATAAAAATGTGACTTGCTGGAAAACATAACATTTGTCCAGTCTTCTTTGGTCTAGTTAGCATGTGTTTTGACCCACAAGAGCCTTTTTTTTGGTCATCGAACTTTCCATCCAGCTGCAAGAAGTTGGCATCTAACAGTAGTCCCCTGTAAGTCTGTTCTACTGGTTGACTGGTTGCTAATTCTTGATTTAAGTCACTGCAGATAATTTTGGATGAAGTTTACTTTTTCTCCTTAATAACCAATCCTGTTTTGGAGTGGTTTTCTTTCATGATCACATTTGCCTGTCCTTTGAGGTGAAAAGAAACACCACACTCAGAAGGTATTTTTTGTTGTGTCATACTGGTATTCTTAGAAAGAGAAAAAATATTTGAACACTTTCTTGGAGTTATGGCCATTATTATGTATTCAAATCACATAGAACAAAAAATCTAAAAATTTGATTTTCTAATAAAAAATGAAATAAACTTTTACAAAACACTATTTGTAGCATGAAAATTGCTAAGTAATCAAAGAGTAATAAGTTGCAAGTATAAAAAAAAATAGCAACTCTGATCACACATAACTTATCTATCTATTGAGTGAATAATAATACCGTGCAAAATAAATAATTGAAAATTTATACTCAGAAAAAAAATATACTAATGCTACTTAAAATTAACCTATTTAAATTTAAATAGGAGTAATATAAATTTGAATATTAATTCATTTAGGTTTTAATATGAGCCAATAAAAATGTGTGAGACTTTAAAATGAGTGGAGCAAATGAAAATTTGTTCTTTCATCTCTATATTTTCAGCACACAACTATTTGCAGATCATTAAGTTTAATACCTTCACACTGGCCACTGGAGTTCGGTTGATAACCTCTAGGACATGTTTTTACAATAGCTCTACTCGTAGTGCATTTACCATTGCAGTCATCTTTACTTTTTCTTTCACAACGAAATGATCCTAATGTGTTTCGACAAACAAAATCAGGTCCAATGACCTGACAGTTATCAATTTTTAACAAGCATTCATCATCATCTGAAAAATTAAAAAAAAATATTTATATCCAGGTTTAGAATAAATTCAATAACTTTATTTTTACTTCTATAATTTGGTGTCTTCTTGTCTGGAATTCACAATTATTTTGTAATTATCAGTGAATAAATTTGTGGACATTTTTAAACATTTTTGTAAGTCCTTGGAATATAAAGAATGTCTTTATAGAAAATTGTTATTAAATAATTTTGGAAATTATGACCCTCTCTCTATAAACTATAGGATTGGATAAATATCAAAGTACATTAAAAATAATGTAAAAGATTTAAGGTAAATGTATTATGTATTAGAATGATTTTTATTCATTTTTAATTAATTTTTATTAATTTTAGTCTGTTCCTGTATATTTTCTTTTGCCAGAATAGTTTGTATCTTATGCATGGAAGGTTACTAATTAAATTGTTTTTTTATTGTGCTTAGTATTTAAAATATTTCAAAATATTAATTTTTTTAAAAATCCTGAAATTTCGTTTTTGTGATATTCATACCACTGAAGGAATATGCTTTATTGCTTGTTTCCTTTTAATATCATAATACACTAATATAATTATACTTTGTATTATAATTAACATAGAGTTTGTACTATTATTTCACATTATTTTCTAGTAGCATACAACTTGTCTTGTTACACCAGCAGTTAAAAAACTGTATTTGTGTGTAGTGTAACATCATGCTGTTTGCATGATGTGCATTTTTATTTTTCATTGCAACTCTTGATAGTGTCAAAATGTTGCACAGTATCATGGATACTTACCAGTAAGGTTTCTTTATGAATAAGTTTGAAATAACTTTAAACTATATCTACTTTTTTTTTTTGTCTTCAGTCATTTGACTGGTTTGATGCAGCTCTCCAAGATTCCCTATCTAGTGCTAGTCGTTTCATTTCAGTATACCCTCTACATCCTACATCCTATTGTTTTACATATTCCAAATGTGGCCTGCCTACACAATTTTTTCCTTCTACCTGTCCTTCCAATATTAAAGCGACTATTCCAGGATGCCTTAGTATGTGGCCTATAAGTCTGTCTCTTCTTTTAACTATATTTTTCCAAATGCTTCTTTCTTCATCTATTTGCCGCAATACCTCTTCATTTGTCACTTTATCCACCCATCTGATTTTTAACATTCTCCTATAGCATCACATTTCAAAAGCTTCTAACCTTTTCTTCTCAGATACTCCGATTGTCCAAGTTTCACCTCCATATAAAGCGACACTCCAAACATATACTTTCAAAAATCTTTTCCTGACATTTAAATTAATTTTTGATGTAAACAAATTATATTTCTTACTGAAGGCTCGTTTAGCTTGTGCTATTCGGCATTTTATATCGCTCCTGCTTCGTCCATCTTTAGTAATTCTACTTCGCAAATAACAAAATTCTTCTACCCATAATCTTTTCTCCTCCTATTTTCACATTCAGTGGTCCATCTTTGTTATTTCTACTACATTTCATTACTTTTGTTTTGTTCTTGTTTATTTTCATGCGATAGTTCTTGCATAGGACTTCATTTACGCCGTTCATTGTTTCTTCTAAATCCTTTTTACTCTCGGCTAGAATTACTATATCATCAGCAAATCGTAGCATCTTTATCTTTTCACCTTGTACTGTTACTCCGAATCTAAATTGTTCTTTAACATCATTAACTGCTAGTTCCATGTAAAGATTAAAAAGTAACGGAGATAGGGAACATCTTTGTCAGACTCCCTTTCTTATTACGGCTTCTTTCTTATGTTCTTCAATTGTTACTGTTGCTGTTTGGTTCCTGTACTTGTTAGCAATTGTTCTTCTATCTCTGTATTAGAACCCTAATTATTTTAAAATGCTGAACATTTTAATCCAGTCTACGTTATCGAATGCCTTTTCTAGGTCTATAAACGCCAAGTATGTTGGTTTGTTTTTCTTTAATCTTCCTTCTACTATTAATCTGAGGCCTAAAATTGCTTCCCTTGTCCCTATACTTTTCCTGAAACCAAATTGGTCTTCTCCTAACACTTCTTCCACTCTCCTCTCAATTCTTCTGTATAGAATTCTAGTTAAGATTTTTGATGCATGACTAGTTAAACTAATTGTTCTGTATTCTTCACATTTATCTGCCCCTGCTTTCTTTGGTATCATGACTATAACACTTTTTTTGAAGTCTGACGGAAATTCCCCCTTTTCATAAATATTACACACCAGTTTGTATAATCTATCAATCGCTTCCTCACCTGCACTGCGCAGTAATTCTACAGGTATTCCGTCTATTCCAGGAGCCTTTCTGCCATTTAAATCTTTTAATGCTCTCTTAAATTCAGATCTCAGTATTGTTTCTCCCATTTCATCCTCCTCAACTTCCTCTTCTTCCTCTAAAACACCATTTTCTAATTCATTTCCTCCATATAACTCTTCAATATATTCCACCCATCTACAGACTTTACCTTTCGTATTATATATTGGTGTACCATCTTTGTTTAATACATTATTAGATTTTAATTTATGTACCCCAAAATTTTCCTTAACTTTCCTGTATGATCTGTCTATTTTACCAATGTACATTTCTCTTTCCACTTCTGAACACTTTTCTTTAATCCACTCTTCTTTCGCCAGTTTGCACTTCCTGTTTACAGCATTTCTTAATTGCGGATAGTTCTTTTTACTTTCTTCATCACTAGCATTCTTATATTTTCTACGTTCATCCATCAGCTGCAATATATCGTCTGAAACCCAAGGTTTTCTACCAGTTCTCTTTATTCCGCCTAAGTTTGCTTCTGCTGATTTAAGAATTTCCTTTTTAACATTCTCCCATCCTTCTTCTACATTTTCTACCTTATCTTTTTTACTCAGACCTCTTGCGATGTCCTCCTAAAAAATCTTCTTTACCTCCTCTTCCTCAAGCTTCTCTAAATTCCACCGATTCATCTGACACCTTTTCTTCAGGTTTTTAAACCCCAATCTACATTTCATTATCACCAAATTATGGTTGCTATCAATGTCTGCTCCAGGGTAAGTTTTGCAGTCGAGTTGATTCCTAAATCTTTGCTTAACCATGATATAATCTATCTGATACCTTGCAGTATCGCCTGGCTTTTTCCAAGTGTATATTCCTCTATTATGATTTTTAAATTGGGTGTTGGCAATTACTAAATTATACTTCGTGCAAAACTCTATAAGTCGGTCCCCTCTTTCATTCCTTTTGCCCAGCCCATATTCACCCACTATATTTCCTTCCTTGCCTTTTCCAATTCTTGCTTTCTAATCTCCAACTATTATTAAATTTTCATCACCTTTTACGTGTTTAATTGCTTCATCATTCTCTTCGTATACACACTCTACCTCATCATCATCATGGGTGCTTGTAGGCATATAGACGTTAACAATCGTTGTCGGTTTAGGTTTTGATTTTATCCTTATTACAATGATTCTATCGCTGTGCGTTTTGAAATACTCTACTCTCTTTCCTATCTTCTTGTTCATTATGAAACCTACTCCTGCCTGCCCATTATTTGAAGCTGTGTTAATTATTCTAAAATCACCTGACCAAAAGTCGCCTTCCTCTTCCCACCGAACCTCACTAATTCCTACTACATCCACATTTATCCTATCCATTTCCCTTTTTAAATTTTCTAGCCTACCAACCTTTTTTAAACTTCTAACATTCCACGCTCCAACTCGTAGAATGTTATTTTTTAATTTTCTGGTGACCCCTTCCTTAGTAGTCTCCACCCGGAGATCTGAACGGGGGACTAGTTGACCTCCGGAATATTTTACCAAGGAACGCGCCTCCATCATTGCTATATGAAAATGCAGAGAGCCACATTTTCTTGGAAAAAAAGCAGCTGTAGTTTTCCATTGCTTTCAGCTGCGCAGTACTCAGAGGACTGAGTGATGTTGATATGGCCGTTTAAGTCATTCTGACTCACGCCCCTAACAACTACTGAAAGACCTGCTGCCCTCTTTCAGGAATCATTCCTTAGTCTGGCTCTCAACAGATACCTCTCCGATATGGTTGCACCTTCGGTCCAGCTACTCTGTATCCCTGAGCACTCAAGACCCCTCACCAATGGCAAGGTCTCATGATTCATAGAGGAGGACTATATCTACATTATAGTAAAACTCCTGAGTTTGTTGTCAGAGTTGAGATCTGAGATCTCAGAGATCTGAGAGTTTTTGGTATTGGTTTTTTGTAGTGGTTAGGTTCAGGGTAAAGTTGTTTCTACCCATGATAACATTTAGGTGGGTGCAATGGAGTGCTCTTATAATATATACTGTAAGGCGGATCTGTAACTGTTACTCTAATTTTCACGATTCAAACAGGGATTGTGTTAGTAGGTTGAAGGCTAACTGTTCATGCAGCAGGTACACTCTTGATCAACCAGATTTCGATTAATCAGAAACTAGCATCACACTAGAACCAACCGACCAATTGCTTTCAAATTTGCAGGATACATTCGAATTATTCCAGGGAAGGTTTTAAGCCATAGACTTAGGTCCTAGTCTGCTTGGGGGTGAAGTTGTGAAGTAAAGATATTCATTAAAGAAAAAAAATTAATCCTTTTACCTCATTATTATATTACTGTCACCATGGAACACAAATAAGTTATGAATTTTTTCATTGTCAAAGGTGTGTGTACTTTAGCTGCGATAGTTATTACTATTTTGTCTTTTGTAATTTAGTTTTTACAAAAGCCATAAACCCTGAAAGCTCCATAAACCCTGAATATCTTATTGTTATTTATGAGTATTATTCTCACAACCATGAGAGTAATGAACATTGCAGCGGTCCAGGCAGCAGAGTCCTCTGGCTAGATGGGAATGACAACCAAAGCGAGCTCTGCAGAATTAGCTAGCGAAACAAGCCCTGGCCCTGGGTAGGCCATGGAGTGCACGTGGGCTGACCTTGGCCCCAGGGTGTCTCTGGCTAGTATATATTTATATATACTTCTGGAATTCTGAGTGAATAAAAATAAAAATTTATACTTCATAGATTACAAGTAAACTGTGATAATCTACTTTTAAAAGATAGTACAGTAGCCCAGTAAATTAGAGAGATTACATACATTGTGTTTGTTGTTTATTATTAATTAAACTAACTTAATACCTTCACACATTCCAGTTTGAGCATTAAGAGTGTAGCCAGTACCACAATTTGTATGTCTTATGCACTGAAACGATCCAATTGTATTGTCACAACGTTGACTGAGTAAACAGTTATGCAGTTCCACTTGGCACTCATTTATATCTGAAATTATTCATATTTTTAAAATTAATAATTATGAGTACTAAAATTTTCTAAAATAATATACAATTTGAAAAATTAACCATATTGACATCAGTGAAAGGGTTGTGTTTTTAATGCATTTTTAGATTCAAGCACTGCTCTCCAAATTAATATGTAATGGAGTTAGAAAAATGTTCACAATTGTCTTGATTTTGTAAACTTTAAGATAGCAAAACAACTTTTCTTCAGAACAATATTTAAGCAGAATAAGAAGACAAACATTTCACAGAACTTTTTCCATGTACAGAGCTAAAACAACTTTTAAATTAGAAATCTAACGTTACTGTGGTTACTTCTAAGGAAATGGCTTCTGTCCTCAGAAATGTTAAAGATAAAACTGAACCTATTGAAAGAGTGGGCATCTGTAAATTGATTTGCAAAGACAATAATTACATTTTAAGGTACATAGTGCAAGCTGATAGAAAGATTAAAAAGCAAAATAAAGGAGCGTTTGGTTTATTTTAAATATAGAACAGAGAAAATGGCTGTATCCCAGTATTGCTTGAATACTGGACAAAAAATTTGTTTATTAGAAACAAGTTCAAAAAAGGATGTAACAAAAAGAAGTTAGAAAGTTGGGAAATTTATCTTATCAATAGCGATGCAGAAACTTCATCGTTGAAGAACAGTGAAGGACCAATATTTCTGAATTTTAAATAAATTTATTAAAGATTTTTTTGTGAAAGTTTTCAATTGTAAAAACACTAAATGGTTATCCCTTCCTAAGAATTTTGTTTATGGGAAAGGATTTCTGATTGATGTAAAAATTCATGCTATCTTTATCTTTCTTGAGATAAAGTTTTATCTATTCAACTTATGTAAGAGACATGCAGTTTATGGTTTAAATGTTTTTAAGCTAAGTTTACACTTTTACTTGCATTATCTAATATAATTATTTTTTATTTCTTTCTATTACTTTAATTTTTTTTATTTATTTACTTATTTTCTTATACATACTTTTTCCTCAGTGTTTACAGTTGATGATTGTTTAACAATCAAAGTGGTTAACTACTTTAGGTTTAAGTAAAATTTTTGTGATTATTGAGCATAATCTTGTTTTTCAATTTATTTTAATAACCATTTTAATAACTGCGGCTGTTATTTTTAATTATAATTATTAATAATCTGTTCTCTTACAGATTTAGTAACTGAAACATTTCTACATTCTTTTCTACTGACCTTTAATCGTTTAATGTAACACACTTTGTACTTAAAAAAAGTTTTCTCTTGTGATTTTTCATACTTCTTAGTTTTATTCTTTTTCATTTTCAAACTGAATTTCTTGACTAGCTACGTATCCATACTATTCATTATTCCTAAATCAATCCTTGTTTCATCCAAAGAACAATACTATTAACAAATCCTAACAATTTTATTTCTATTACTACAGACATATACTCGTATAAATCATGTTCCCTTTTTTTGATATCTTTTGGTAAATACTGTTCCAAAGTATTCAATATTATCAGTACACTGAACTCTGTTTTAAATTGTAAGAAATAAGTAATTGATTATTTATCTACCTAACTTAGGTATAGCCTATTTTATTTTAAATTCTACCTTTACCTACCAACACATGCTTGAGTAAGGGAGTCTAACTGATAACCGGTTTTACATAAACATCTGTAACTTCCAACAGTGTTTTCACATACTTGATTACTGTCACATGGTGAATCTCCTGATACTTCATCACATTCATTTACATCTGCAATATATATAAGCAATTTATTACAATTAAACAAAAATGAAGGAAACTAAGAACTTTTCTTACGTGTTTTTACAGTGCCTTGAAATTAGTAAACATTACGTGAATTTTGAAATTTGATAGGTTAGATAATAATTTATCCTGTTCTTCTACATACTAATATAACAACCTTAAAATTTAATTTCATTTATTTGTACTTTATCTCATAGATCTGTGATGAATGTTTTTTTGTAACATTGCATTTATCAAGATTTTACTATGATTTTCCTTGATCCATCCACACAAATGCCAGGTCAGTTTCTTTGATTATCGATGGAGTATTATACCTACTCCCATTCCTAACATATTTATTTTATTTTTTTTTTACAAGTAATTTTGTGCCTGTTTGCATGTTTTTAGTATTAAGATTATCAATAAAATTTTGCCATTAAAATTCATTTCTTTTCTAGATTTATAAACATGTTCAAAATGTACAAAAATTGGACATTCAGGTGTTATACAATTGAGTTCTGCTTCTGACAGATTACTTATAATCTACACCCAGTGAATCGATTGGTAACACGAAAAGATTGTACAATGACAGTTATTTAAATTATGGTTTTACCTCATTGGATGGAAAGCCACACTGCATTGTTTACTTTCAAGTTCCCTCTGAGAAATAAAGCATGAAGCCATCAAAATTTATTTGATGCTTGGAAACTAAACATCCAGGTCATAAAATATTTCCCTTGGAATTCTTTGAAAGAAAATTACAGACTTTGAGAAATTAATAAGCTTCTATTTGTAAATCAAGCCATATTGATAAAAGTACACTGGAAGTATCTTATCTCGTAGCATTATGAGTAGCTAAGGTATCCAAACCCCATACAATCACAGAAAACCCAATATTTCCCACTGCAATTGATATGGTCAATGTTTTAGTAGGCATGGAATAAGCAAAAAAAATGAAATAATTCCACTTTCTGATAGAGTATGAAGGTGAATCGATGACATGATTCCCGATGTTCGAGATTAGATAATTCAGTAAGTAATTCAAGTGAATTTTTTAGTATTCAATTTGATAAATCAACAGATGTGGCAAACATTTCTCAGTTATGTTTTGTGAGATATGAACGCGATAGGGACAGGTCAGTTAAAGAAAATATGTTGTTTTGCCAATCAGTACCCAGTCATGCAACAGTATAATGTCTTTTTGATGTTTTTTATGAACCCACCAAAAACTATAACATAGTTTGGACAAAATATATCACAGTTTGTAGTGATGGTGCAAAGGCGATAACAGGAAAGAACAGTGGATTTCTGAAAAAATTAAAATATTGTCTTATACCAAGGGCAGATTGGATGCACTGCTTCCTTCACAGACATTCTCTTTCAACAAAAAATACGCTGGTAAATCTCAAATTCTTTATAAATCTGTAAAAATGATTAATTTTATTAAGTTGACCATTACAGGAAAGGCTGTTTGGTAAATTATGTGATGAAATGGCCGAAAAGAAGAAAAATTCTTATTTTCCATACAGAAGTCAGATTTTTATCATGGAGGGAAGTTTTAACCCAGTTATTAAAAATGGCGAGATGAATTAATAATATTTTTCCAGGATAAACAAACACCATTCTCAATATTTTTACAGAATAATGAGCAGGGCTACACCGAATGAGATCATTACTCATGCTGATTGTCTTTCTAACGACATGGTTGATCGTAATTTTTTACTAATTTCAATTTTGAAAATTAACGTTCGCCGCTAGCTAGTGACACAGGGAGAGTTAAAAAAATGAGAAGTAAAATTACAACATTTGAAAAGTTGAAGATAAATTATTTTCGTAAATGTATTTCAACACCTCAATGGGACTCACCTGGGGTTTAAGTAAATTTTTATTGCTCTTAATTCTTCGAAAAGCTCCTTTCCATTAATATCCGATTTTTTTCAGCTCTGATTGCAAATTTATGCAGTGTTTTTATAAATCTTCGTTACTGATATTTTTTATTTTGGTCATATTGTATAACATTTTTAAAATGTCTGTTTGTTCTTTAAACACCTCAAATCTATCCTGTAATGCGTTTATTGTTGTATCAACAATAGAAAATAAAAAGTAAATTTTAAAATTGTTTTCAGGGTCTGGGATACTTTCGTCATGATATTCGTAATCAAACATACGTTTTCTTTTTCTTACACTAGATGAATGTTTTTGGTAATTCTGTATCGGCGCCAGTAACTGAAGCCAGCTCTCTTGTTTCCAGAAGAATATCAGCAAATTTTTCATCAGATCTTAAGTCTATAAAATATTTTCAAACTTTTTCTAACGTTTCCAATGCAGACTGAATGTTTGATTTAGGCTCTTGTAACAATTTAATTACTATGTTGATCCGGTTTAATATATTGTCCATATAACAATTGAACGTATGAATTTAAACGATTTTATTTTTATAGCAAGACGATTTTCCATAGTTCTAATATCCATGTCTCTCGTTTTGTCGTCACTTATTTCTATCAACGTATCATACAATTCACCAATTTGGGTTTTAAGAGGAATAATGGCTTCTATCCAACTTTCCCATAGCGTTTCTGATAAAGGTTTCAAGGTGAATTTTGACAATCTTGTTGTTAAAACGTTCCATCTATGAAGAGAAAAACACATACAACTGCTGAACAAAAATTTAGTTTCAAAAGAAATTTTTGCAGCATCATTTACAGCTAAATTTTGTCTGTGAGCTGAAAAGGTACAAAATAATCTCTAGGATTTAAATCTGATATTTTTTTGAAGACATTCCTTTTTCCTTTCATGTTTGCGCCGTTATCATAACCTTGCCCTCTTAAATCTTTTATGTCCAGTTTTAGGTCTTCAAATTTTTTAATTACAAAATTATGAAGTCCTTGTCCAGTTGTGTCTGTTATGAGGCAAAACTCCAGAAAATGTTCATGTATTTCTGCTGGAGCTGTACAACAAACAAAATGAATAGTAATTGTTATTTGTTCTGTGAGAGACACACTCAAATTGTTATTTGAGTGTGAGATACGTTTGGAGTACAATCTAATATTGTAGAAAAATATTTGGATTTTTGTAACTTTTCAAGTATTTTAGTTCACTATTTCAGTGGCTATTAATAAAATTATTTCATTTTGAATTTCGGATCCAATATAGTGTGGTAGATTTTTCTAATTAGAATGTTTAATTCAACTAAGGTGTTCTGCCATAATACTCCGTTAAAGCCACTACTGGTAAGGAACGGACGGGGTGGTGTAGCGACCGGACACGTTACGATGGCGGGATCTTCTCCACTAGGGGGGGAATCGAGATGTTCTGCCAAACCGTATCAAATTTTGAAATTTTTGTATTAATTGTAAAAAGTTACCATGCTTTTTTCAGTATCGAATAGACGCTTCGAAGATTCTCTAAAAGCAAAGCATTGTCGAGACAGATATTTAATTAAAAAATAATAATTCGTTCTGTAACGGAACGCCAACGTTGCTTTTCAATTTCATGCAGTCTTTGTTGTGTTGCATCTATTGTTTTACTTGTACAGCCGGTAATAATTCCGACATTTTTTAACGATCTTAATATGACCTGTATTATATTCGTGTCTTTTAAGAATTAAAGAAATATGACCCCGATCATTCACTCCTTTTGTACCCACAATATCGTCCTTATTAATTTTTTCTTCGTACAACCGGTATGGACCGAAAAATACGGAATTAAGTGAGCCTGAATACAGAAGTCACTGGCGGTGTACTTTTTCACCGTTAGGTAATCGTCGATAATAATAAAATAGAGAAAATTTTCTACTATCTGTATTACGTGGAAATTTTATGTCGCAAATTTGTTGCGGATAATTTTGAGCAAAGACTGAATATCTTGAACGCTTAATTTCTCCCGCCATTTACTAGGATCATTTGACATTAATTCAAATTGTACATTGTCCTGACTGCCAACAGTTTCTTTTTCGATTGAACTAATTCGTTGTGTTAAATCTTGGTCCTCTTCCTTAAAAATTATTTTTGCAGGAGGAGCATTATTTCCATAGGCTTGTTTTCCTTGAGATGTTGAAGGAACAGATACATCATCACTGTTCAATACATTAGCACTAACGTAGGAATCCTTATTTTCGCTTTCAATATTTTTAGACATAAAAAATTTGTATAACGATCCTTATTGTTTTCTGTTGTTCTTAATTGTATTTGTTGTCGATATTGAGCTCCAGATAAGCGTTTCATTTTTCTATCAGACATTATTTGAAAATTATAGGGGAATTTTGAAATACAGAGATGTATTGTTTGTTTAATAACTAATTTTAACACAAAATGAGAAAGTGTTATCGTTGAATTACTAGACACTGTAATAGTACCAGACATTTTATTTTAGGATTTGGTTTTATCAAATTACTAAACACTAAATTAAAAACCGTAAATACTAAATTAAATATTGCAAATATAAACACTAAATCGAGTTCTTAACTATTCGAAACAAGAGTAATATTTTTTCTTAAAATTAAAAGTACGTATTTGATATTTTTGTTTTCGGAGTTCACATATAATTTTACCACAAAAAGAGAACAATAAAATTAAAACGAATCATTTTAATAGAGAAACGCCGATGAACTAAAAAATATTTTTAAAATTCGTCCAGAGATTAATAAACAAAAGGCCGATAGTCAATAGGACTCATTATTATCATAGTATCAAGCGTTATAATTTTAATTGTCTACGTAAATAAAAAACGTTTATATTAACACTCGTTGGTAAGAATTTTAGTTTACGTTTACTAAACGTTGTTTAGATTAAACAATAATACTTATCAAGTACGCAGCAGATAAAAATGTGATGATCATCTCTTTCTGTAAGAATAAAATAATTTAAAAAATATATATTTTTCAAATAAATTTGCTGAATGATTTGCAACCGGATGACACTATGTTGGGTGAAGTTTCATATCACCGGTGTATCAGACGCGACTTCACGTCGGAAGTCGCGGCTTTCGAGACCGACTTACAATCTTCTGAGATCACTGAGGCACAGGTGCGTTAGGTGATCTGCAGTATGGCTAGACTAGAATTTATAATAGGTTGCTCTTCACCGGCCACTTTCCGAAGTGTTGGAAACTCGGAGACTTGGTATTGTTGTTCAAAGGTGGTGACAAAGATCCTACTGCTAATTCTTCTTACCGTTCCCTAACGCTCTTGCCCGTGATTGGTAAGGTTTTTGAGAAGGCCCTATATTTGCGTATTAATGTTAGATTGGTCACTGATCATTTGCTAATGGACAACCAGTATGGCTTCCGACCAGGTAAGAGCACTGAGAATGTCATACTAAAGGTGATGGTTACAGCTTCCTCTAGTTCATGCAAATATGTATTGGAGATTTTTCTGGACATATCCGGGGCATTTAATAACTTATGGTGACCCTCTGCCCTGTTTCAGATGCAGAAGCGTAAATGTACACAAAATGAATTAGAAGTGCTCTCCAGTTATTTCAGTCATCGGACTGTTTTTCCCTGCGTGATGGCGGCTCGGAGGTTCGTAAGAGCCTAACTAAATGATGCTCTCAGAGCAGTGTTTTGAGTCCCCTTCTTTGGGTTGCAGAATTCGATTCCATGTTGCGTTTGATGTTGCCACGTGGTTGTCGTGTCATCGCTTATGCTGACTACGCGCTGCTGCTGACTGAAAAGGATTCGCCTAAAGAAGTAGAGTTGCGAGCTGCTCGTGCTTGTGAGACACTCCGTCTCTGGAGTCTCCAACATAAAATGATTTTCAGCCCAGAGAAAACCACAGTAAAGTTGCTTAAGGGCCGATTGGCTGCTATTCGACGAATCCGGGCTCGGATGGCTGGTCTTCTCTTTCGGTACGTTACGACTCAAAAATACTTGGGTGTTATCCTTCATGAGAATTTTCGGTTCAAGGAACATCTACAGTATGTTGCAAAAAAGACGGCTGATGCTTTTTATGAAATCCGTAGAGTCATTCATCCCGATTGGGGGTTGAATTACCGTACCATGCGTATCCTTTACCATGGTGTCAGTGAGGCTATTATGCTATATGCTGCACCTGGGCTCACCGCTTGGCTTTTAGGTGTTACGCGGACATTTTGCTTTGAGTCCAGCGACTCTTCTTGCTAGCTGTTATAGAACAGTCTCGTGGGAGGCAGTCTGTGTTATAGCCGGAGTCAAAGCAATAGATATCTTGGCTAATGAGCATAAGGAACGCTACATTTCCAAGGCAAATAACCTTTTGACGTCAAAACGAAAGGAGGAGATTGAAGACCGGGCCTTGCGTCTTGGGAGGTTAGGTGGGACGATTCGAGTGGAAGTTTTGGTTGGGTTAAGATGTGTTCTTTCTTGTCGCTGAGTGTGGTTTTTGAATTTTAAATGGTGTTTACGGCTTTTGATTGGATTTTACGTTAACAAGTGTGGTGGATAATTTACAGGACGTGTTTTTTTTATACACTGATGATTTTGGAGAACGGACGACTATTTTACAGTGACTTTGAATTTTTATTGCCTGTTCGCAATAAGAGTTAAATTCGCTTGGTAATACTGTTTGTGTGTGTGTATTGGAAGTAGAAAATAAGAATTATTTCTTATCTAGTTGTATAATAAGTTGTTATCAAAGTGATAACATCAAAACATTATAGCGTTACATTAATTTTAATTATAAAAGGTTAATTATTATATGTAAGTTATCTTTCTGATAACAGAGACTGGTATTTCGCTTAGGTAGATAAGCTATTATATAGCTTGTGCCTAAAGTTATTGTTGCTTAGTAAATTTTTCAATAATTTACTTAGGATCTGAGGTGGTCGAGTTTCCATCTGTCTTCTGGAAGGAAGTTGAAGTATATGGATGGAAACCCATTTAAACCCGGGAAGATCCTGCATCGTTCTCCGGTGAGAGGAGAGGCATAGACCAGCAAGGAGAGTGCAGAGGTTGTATCTGAAGTCACATTATTTAGCCATTGAGGCTACGCAATAGCGGATACTGGGGATAATAGGCCTAGGGAAGACCGGAAGAGACGGCGTCATCCTAGTACTGAGGAAAGAGACCCGGATAACGAGCTAGTGGAGTGGATTTGTAAATTGGAAAACGCAGCTCGTATTCTGCACAAGTCGATTGATAAAAATACAAAGGTGGAAATTAAACAAGTTGAATTAGATATGTATAGTATAGTCAAACAAATAGTTGGATTTAAGATGGCCTTGTCTAAGAGATCACTGGAGATAAGCACTCAGGAGATTGCAACACAGACTGATGCGAAGTCAGATAATGATGATATTTTACGGCAGCTTAACAATGGAGTCGAGGATGATGAGGTGGTGGATCTGATAGTTAAACGCTGGCCTAAAGCTGCTTATAGATATGTGGAAGACAAGCGGGGTTGCTGTTTTGATAGTGTGGATAAGGACATAGCGGTCGTGGTTGATCTGGCGACTCTCAGTGACCCTTTTACGTTGTCAGTTATTAGAAGGGTTCCTGAGATTAGAAGCCTGGCAGAAAGGGACAGACTGAAAGCGGGACAACTGTTCGCATTTAAATTGCAGATGAAGGTTCTCATTGGTGAAGAAATTGAGCTACAATTTCACACGGTGTTTGTAGTGGTGGTTAACTTCACAGAGAGCGACAATAAGATGGCTAAGGATTTGAAAGGTGGCACTGGTCGACTATTTGAAATATCAAACAACAAGACGGTTTTTGGCGCTTCAGATGGCAGAACTGGGTCCTTACTGAAGAAGTTACTGGAGTATGCCGATATGTTAAAGATAGAGGTGTTTTTCGATCAAGGAGTGGGCTGGGCAAAATCATTGCCCAGCCCACGAAGACTGTAGCGGTAACAACTCAAAATAGAATCTATGCTGACTTGTTAAAACAAGTGAAGGATGGAGTGGATGATGAGCTTCCAGAGATATTGTCACTAAGGCAGGACCAAGCAGGAGAAGTGCTCATCAGGGTGAAAGACGATGGACGAGGTGCGGAGGATCTGCAGAGGAAGATAATTGGTGGGATAGACGGTGTCAAGGTGAGCTGCACGAGTAGGGTTCGCACAAAGAAAATCATTATTCGAGACATCGATGAGCTCTCCACGGAGGAGGACGTTACTACGGCCCTCAGGGCGGCTGCAGGTCCGGAGCAGGTGCAACTCCAGCAGTTATCTGTGAGGACTGCATTTGGCAGCATCAATGTGCTGCCAAATGCAGCACCTTCTATGTTGGTTACTACTAAGCAGGCAGATCACTTAGCGCAGAAACTGAGACTGAAGATTGGATGGGTTTCATGTAGAATTGCCCTCAGTGAAGACGTAGAAAGATGGTATAGATGTTAGTCGGTGGGCCACAGGGCTGCTAGCTGTACGGGTCCTGATAGACGCAGGGCCTGTTTTAAATGTGGCAAGAACGGTCATTTTAAGGCTGCCTGTCGTGTGAATGTTAGAGGTGTTGATCTTCGCAGCGGAGGCTTAGGCTGCCAATCAGGAAAATATGATTAAATTACTTTTAACGAATGCTAATCGTAGCTCTCTCTCGCATGATTTGATCGAGGGGCTGGCTAAACGGATCGATGTTGATTTTGCTATCACGTCTGAGCCGAACAAACAATGGCTGGTGTGCAGATAGAAATGGTGATGTTGGTGGTAGAGTTTGTTGGAGACTGGCAGAGAGAGGAGATGGCTTGATAGCCTAAGAGTTAGCTTCGGCTATACTTGTCGGGGTGTACATTAGTCCAAATTGTGACATTCCCCGTTATGCCGAGTTCCTGAATAGATTACATGAACTGGTCGCTCTAGCAAAAAGAAGGGTCATAATACTGGGTGACTTCAATTGCAAGACAACAGAAGCTGGCTGCACTGTTATTAACAGGCGGGGATTAACTTGCGGATTTGATGCATCTGCATGGACTCTATTGCTTAAATGATGGTATTCCCACGCACACGGCTGGGGGGACACTCTTCAGTCCTTGATCTCGTTATTCTGAATGGTTGTTGGGATCGGGAGCTTTGCTCCTTGAAGGTGCTTACGGAAGATATTGCTAGCGATCATTTAGCCATGTCAATTGAGTTGCAAGATCCGTCATTGAAAGTGAGGGTCGGTGGCCCGCCGTTCCGTCTGTCTGTCCAACTGGCAGGTGGACATGGTTGTAAAAAGAGTAGTAGAGAGAGGGATTGTTCAATTGAATTTAATTCCAGAGGGACTTCAAGAGATTATCAAAGATGAGATTGCACGGTCGAGATGAATCAGAGTATCAAGCCAGTATATTGGTGGACCCCTAGAATTGCCTAGATACGGAAGGAATTACAATCCAGCCGGAGACGTATGCAGCGGTTGCGTAGAAATGATAGGGTGAAGTATGTTGAGGCTGCTCGAGATTATAGAGATCACAGACGTGCTCTCAATTATGAGATTAAGACAGTAAATCGCAAAAAATGGATGGAACTGTGTGAAGATTTGGATAGGGATCTCTGTGGCAGGGCCTACCAGATTGTGATGAAGAGATTTGGTAGG
This sequence comes from Lycorma delicatula, assembly GCF_047948215.1. Taxonomy (NCBI): domain Eukaryota; kingdom Metazoa; phylum Arthropoda; class Insecta; order Hemiptera; family Fulgoridae; genus Lycorma; species Lycorma delicatula. The sequence goes on from NC_134458.1 coordinate 40,710,246, forward strand.
CGCCTCCATGTACTGACGATGGATACGGCAAAGTGTGAGGTGGAAAAACTCTTACCTTGCGTCAAACGAAGAATAGTTGGCCCTCCAGTTTTTGAGAGAAGAAGATAACCTCATCAACAGATGAGGTTATCATGGCAATGAATAGGCTGGGGAATGTGGCAAGTCCGAGGCCGGACGGAATCCCGGCCAAGGTTCTAAAGGGGCTAATCGGTAGGGTACCATGGGCCATAGTAGACATTTTCAACAAAGAACTAGAAGGTGGGACATTCCCAGCCTATTGGAAGGAAGGGCGGCTTGTCTTCCTTCCCAAAGGTGGTACTGATGACATGGCCGAAGGGTTTAGACCGTTATGTCTCCTTAACAATTTGGGTAAAGTTGCTGAGAGGTTGTTGGCGTCAAGAATCATGGAGGAGCTCATCAGAGAAGGTGGTATACATGAAAATCAATATGGTTTCATGCCAGGCAGATCGGCCATTCAAGCTGTATCACAAGTACAAGGAGGTTAGACAAGGCACATCTAGAACGAGGGGTATACCTGTTTTGGCGTTTTTGATATCCGGAGCGCGTTTGGTTCCGTGCCATGGGACGTTATAATGTCTGCCCTGGTAAATAAGGGCATTAGTAATTACCTGATTAAAGCAAGTTGGCGATTATTTAAGTGAGAGATGGATCAAGACGGAGACTTTGGAAGGGTGTTTCAGTTTACAGATGTTTGGAGGAGTCTCACAGGGTTCAGTGTTGGGCCTCCTTCTTTGGGACTTGTTTTTGACGACATATTGGGTGTTCGGTTGCCACAGCATACGCAGTCAATTGCTTATGTGAATTATTTAGTCCTTATGATTAGTGGCAGGACGGAACAGGAGATCCTGCCCAGGGGCAAAGCTGCGCTTGATTTGATCCATGTATGGTTGAGAGACCACGGTTGGAACTTGCTCTTGATAAGTGTCAGTATGTTTCCTTAACAGGGAAACGTAGAGTTGATTCCATCAGGTTAGTGGTCGGGAATCACCGCATACAAGAAGCCTTAAGGTGAAGTACCTTGGTGTTACAATCAAGAAGTCACTACGGTTCAGCGAACCCGTTGAAAGGACTCTCTGGCTGAAAGGACTCTTAAGGCATTAAGTCGTCTGAAGACTTCATAGGTTGCACCGCGGGCGTCTAAACGTCGAGCCATTATGTCGGCGGTTTCTCCCATTATGTTATATGCCGCGCCTGCTTGGAAGGATGCAGTTGGTATACAGAGGAACCGAGTCAGACTAAAGAGAATTCATCGAAGAACCTTGTTAGGTGTGGTGGCAATATATCGGATTGCTTTTTATGACGGTATGTGTACTGGCCGGGACTCCTCCCATAGACCCTTTTTGTTCTTGAGCGTGCCCGTAAATATAAAGACGGTGACAGTGCTGAAGGTGGAAATGAAACACTAAGAATGTGGCAAGACAGATGGAACTTGGGTGTCAAGGCTGGATGGATGAGGAGATTAATTTCCGATTTAAGAATGTAATATAATGGAAGGTTTGGTGAGACGAGTTTTTACCTGACGCAAATGTTATCTGGTCACGGTAATTTTGAAGTGTATTTGTATGGAATTGAGAGGAGAGAGTCGCCTGACTGTATGTATTGTGACGAACGGGACTCGGCTGAGCACACCCTCTTAAAGTGTGAGGAATGGATTCAACAACGTAGTCGAACTGGTATTGCAAATCTGGAGCTGGAGGATATAGTCCCGTATATGCTGACGTCGCAGAGTAACTGGAGGAAAGTAGAGGAATACTCGAGGGAGGTGCTTCGATGCAAAGATACGGAAGGTAGAAGAAGGTTTTAGTGTAGGGTTGGGTGGACAGCCCCAATCGGGAGAGCCGGAATGCCGAGGTGTGCCCGAATCGGCATATCACACAGTTTACTCTCCCGGCATGGTGCCTTTCGGGCGAGTTTGGCGAGTTTTCGTTTGATGGATTTGAGTCAGTGCCCGGATTGTGGGACTGATGATACAGTGGACCATGTCCTCTATGTCTGTCCACGATATGAGGTCGAACGTTCACGAGCTGTTAGGGAACTTGAGAGAATACATTCATTTCTGGATTTCCGTATTAACTGGATGATCGCGAAGAATGGTCTATAATGGCTGCTTTTCTTTGCGCCCTTGCGGTGTATAGGTCTGCAGAGTGAATTTAATCGAGTTATCTGATCATGGTAAGATACCGGGTGGTTAGGGTTCCGGCCTAGGCATTAGATTGGTTGGAGGTAGGCGCATTGGCATCGTGCCACGGTTATATTGGTATCATTTGTGATTCGGTTTGGGGCTCCCACTGGCGGGGACCCCAAAGTGGGGGCCCACTGGCCGCGCCACCTGGTGTAGGTCTGAATTTGTATGTTGTGTAAAACATAATTTTGATTGGTATGAGTGTAGCACTGATTTGACATACAACTCGTTCGTTTTCTGAGGCATTCGTAGTCACGAACGATGTTGTCAAATTTAGACTAGGCGTGGGGTACGCGCTTCCGCGGTCTCGGTTAGTTAGTTTGAGGGAATCATGTTAGGTTATCATGTTACGCATGTGAAGATGTCTGTTTGAGGCCGATGTAAAGGCAAAATTTGATTTGTATTTTACTGATGCAAATGTCTGCCGAGGTATTTACATCGGTGGCATACCGACCGAGGCCTGGCTGATGTTTGTAAGATGTAATCAGTTAGAGGGTTTAAAGACGACCTGGGATAAAGCCCCTCAGAGCTCGGAACGGAGGGGTTGATGTGGCGACCGGTAATGTCATAAGGTGGGTGTTCTCCTACGGGGTTGGGACGGCTTACTTAGTTGATGTATTTTCACATTTAAATGAATTGAATGTGAATTTACAAGGAAGTGATAAAAATATTTTATTAATGACAGATAAAATCATGCTTTCATTAAGAAGCTTGGTATCTGCATTATTCAAAGAAAAAATTTTGACATGTTTCCACTCACTTCTGATTATATTGAGAAAATTTTGGATGAAGAAAACACTATTATTCACCAAATTTTGGATAGCATGAAGATGTATTTGTGTGAGCTAAAATTTCAGTTGGCGGATTATTTTCCGGAAGGTAAAAATGATTTCTTGAAGAGATGCGTACTGAATCCATTTAGTGTAAACATTGTTGCAATTGCTAAGTTACCAGTTGAAATTCATGACCATCTCATCGAAATGAATGCTGATAAAATGTTACAACTACAATTCACATCTGAAGATTTAGATGTTTTGGCTTGCTCGTTGAAGTGAATATGAAAATCTAGTCACAGAAGCATTGAAAATATTAATTCTTTTCACCACGTCTTACTTTTGTAAAAAGGGTATTTCATCTATGGTTGCACTAAACATAGGAATTGTTTTTTATAACTTGAAAGCAATTAGCTATTGTGTGTTTCTAATATAGATTCATATATGGAGAAAATTTTAAATAAAAAACAAAAACACCCATCTCATTAATTTATTTTCTTTACATGTGTATATATAAATGTAAGTAAAATGTTTATAATAAATGGTTTTTTCTCATTAAATGATTTCATTATTGTTTATGTGTAAAGTTGTAGGCCAATTTCATAACCTCCTTTCACATCACATGTGGAAATGTGGTTCCTCTAACCCAGCATTTCTCAAACTGAGGTTTGAGAAATGCTGGGTTAGAGGAAGTAAACTGTGTCATTTTCAATGACACAGTTAACTTCCTTCTGTGTCTTGTCTGACTCTTGAATTGTACATGAAAAAACTTATCCATGTACACCTGAATAGAACAAAAGAATCCATTTTTTTGCCAGTTCTTGATTATTTGGATTCTTCCATTTTTAGTTGCAATCATTAACTGACCAGTGAAATCAAAATCTAAGAAAGGTATGTTTGTTGGCTATAATGATGAAATTAACAATTAAAGGGTTTATTTTCTGGAATAGATAAGCACACACTGAGGTGTGTAGTTGAAATACACTGAGGTGTGGAGTTGTTACTCCAGTGAGTAGACTGCAGACATCTAAATGAGGTCCTTAGATATATTTTAATGTTCAGAAGGAACTGCAATGTTGTAACATCAGCTATTACAGACAAATGTAATAATGAAACAACTACTGGAAAATAATTGAAGAAAAAGAAGTTTAAACATTAATATTTATTTATCATTCAGGTTTTACAGTTGTAACAAAATGTGACTTAGTCAAAGTAACTCTTGTATGGCATATTCTTGAATTTTATTAGTTTGATTTTCTTTGCACTAATTCTTTGTATTAATTAAATGCTTTAAATGTTTCATTTATATTTTATTTATAACATATTCTAATACTATGTTATTAATAAATGTAGTAAACGTTTATAAACATAATATATATTAAATGAACAAACACAACATACATCAAATGTATCTGACCAAATACAAAAAGGGGTTCCCTAAAAAACTCAAAGTGGGTGTCATCAATTGCAGTGTCATGTACTACATCATGAATGTAGGTATTGAATCAAAGCTCTAAAAAGCTCTTCTGGAAGCATTGCTTCCAGAAGAGCACAGATTTAAAAAGTGAATTATTGAATACACTCGTTTTATCAAAGGTTTAACCACGTTTCTTGCCACATCATTTCATTAACAAATTAAAATTTTAATAAGATATTGACAATAACTTTATCTGAGGGATATTTGACATTTAGATAATTCTTAGATACTAATTTATAAATCTGCAGTATGGAAACAAAATATAAAAATCCTTTGTGCGATGACTCTGATTCGTCCTTTATTTTCATATAAGCTTGATTCATATTTATTTACAGACAAATTAACTTAATGTCACTGAATCTTATTATTGAATTTTGAGCATGAACAATTCTTAATTACTTACCTAAACAACTAGCAATTGTAGAATTCCACCTAAATCCTGTTTTACAGTTATGTTCTTGTTTAATTTTTATACATTTGTAGCCACCTTCAAGATTTACACAATCTTCTGTTCCTCTCTGACATACATGAATATTTTCAATGCATTCATTTACATCTATTAAACATAATGTTAAATATATTATCAGATATGTTAGTTAAAATCTTTTAATGATATACTTAAACTAATTTAAGTCACAGTTTAAAAAAAATACAGACCATTAATTAACAAAGCAGTAATTTTTAGATTTCTCACTTTCATCAGGTGTAATAGGGCTAAAATATTTTGAACAATGTGACAAGATGTGAATACACATCAAAATTATTAAAAACTAGCAGGAGTACTTGAGCAGTCATAATACATTTTTGTATCTAACAGAAGTGGTAAATAATGTTCCCAAAAAAATCTTCAGTAGCAACAACATGCAAGATACAATTTTTGTACTTTTATTATACAAAAGGGATAATTTATTTAAAAATTGTTAAGTGGGTGAATGATCTACTATAATTAAAAGATAGAATATATTTCAGTATTGTTATATGTTAATTTACTGTAAACATTTATTAAAACTGGTATTACTGCAATATTATAAGAAACAATTTTATTAACAGATAAAATAGTACATAATACAATACTAATGGGCTTGTTTGCATCAGGATATCTTAAACACTTAAGACACAAAAATACCATATCGATGGGAATATTTAAAAACAAATATGTAAATCAAAGTTTAATTATATATATGCTATATAGTTTTCAACATTTGTTAAATTTTCTTATATATTAATTTTATGATAATTGTCAGGCCAATCAATTTTGATAATTGAACGGTTCTGAAGGGTTAGCAAAGGGTCAAGGAGGGCCCAGTTATGAAAAAGATTTTTTACACGCTCCAAAAATAGAATGGTTATATCAAAATATTTTTTTAAAAGGATGCTGCAAATATTGGGATATTACAATTTTTGTTTATGTTCAAAGTGAAGGGCATGAGATATTTGAGGACAAGGTCTGAACTTTTTATTTATTTTATGTTTTTTCAAGTTAGAACATACGAGGGTCATTCAGTAATTAAAGAGAAAAACATTTTTGGTGAAGGAATCGTTTAATGTAGGCAACTGAAACTTTTTTAAGTATTAGTTGCAACCTTGCCAATAGTGTTAGTCAGCTATTCCATTAATATTTACGAAAAAAAACCTCGAAAGTCTTAGAAACTGTCTCATGCCGTATTAGCGAGCCACTGTGAAGAGGCGGTACGGGGGTCGAAAAATGACAAACAAGCATAGGAGCCCCTATATCGCATAACCTGTAACTGGAAATCGCGCGAAAACTTTGGCCCTGCAAACGACATAATTAAGTCGTGGAATAATGAAGTTTTCATAATTAAACAAATTTTTGTCAGAAATTATAAATAAATCCGTACAACACTGCACACCGTCCCATAAGAGGCCATAAACGGTACGTATTTTTTTTTCAGATTCAAGGCGGGGATTCGCGGACTGAACTAACTGAAAACTGAAGAAGGAACCCACCGACTAAAATCTAGCCCAGAAATGGGCCAAACGTAAGTAAATATCCGCGATCTTACAGTGGCCACAAAGTAGACCAAACAACAAGCGACCTCCGATTCCGGCATAATTAAGCACTTTTTTTCTTTTTGTGTGTTTCTGTTTCTTCCAGATTCCACAGCCACACAGGCAATTGACGGTGACCACGCGGTCTCACCAATCCCTTCCTGGAAACATGCGTGTCTGGATGATTGTTGATTATGTTTATGTAAAAAAAATACCACTTCTTACTTCAAACTTCAAGGCAATCGCCACTCCCAAGCCGCGAACGCGAAATTAAACTCCATTGTAAGTACCTTAAACTCCATTGTAACCTTTCAAGAAAAAGAGGGAACTAGCCAAGCAGCCACCAGCGGATAACCGCATAATGAAGAAAGAAGAAAGCTGCACTTTTCCCCGTTCCGCCCTTCAGGGCAACGAAACGTTATTAAGATTAGTGGCGTGTAATTCAATTACTGCCGATTCTCGGAAAGTGCAGGCTAAAGAATATTTATTTAGTGCAGGCTAAAGAAGACACACAACGCGACTCGCCGCCACGGAGTGGAGTCCGGCAAAAGAACCCACCAAAAAAAACCGCACGAAGGGCAGCCACAAAAGAAGAAGATGATCTACAATCCTCCTATCTACCTACCCTCCATCCTTAAAACTTATAATTTATTTCAGTCAGCACATGCGACATGTGACTCCTCCGGAGAAAGGGGAGCATTGCTTTCTGCAAATAACTAGGGCCCCGGTAGACGTATTCCTGTTAGCCCGAAAGGCGTTAGCACCGAAAGGACTTCAGCGGACGGACTGAAGGGGAATAATGCCGGGAGTACGAGGCTCTAAAGCTCAGTAACCCACGGTCAGACCCAGTAACTAAATTTCACACTGGTCCATACGGATAGAAACGCAAATCACCAAATCCGTCGATAAATAAAACTTAAAATTAATAACCGTCACTAAATAACGACCCTTTCCAACCCCGTAGGGGGAAGACATCCACCTTGTGATGTTACCGGTCATCACACCACCTCCTCCGTTACAAGTCCTGAGGGGCTTTACCGGAGGTCGTCTTTACAACCTCTAACTGATTACATCTCACAGTCATCAGTCAGGCCTCGGTCGGGATGACACCGATGTAAATGCCTCGGCAGACATTTGCGTCAGTAAAGTACAAATCAAATTTCGCCTTCACGTAGGCCTCAAACGGAGATCGTCACATCCAACCTTACATGATTCCCTCAAACTAACTGACCGCAACCGCGGAAGCGCGAACCTCGCACCTAGTCCAGATTTGACAGCACCGTTCGTGACTGTGATTGCCTCACAAAACGAATGAGTTTAAAGTTAAATCAGTGCTACACTCATACCAATCAAAATTATGTTTTACGCAACATAGAGATTCAGACCTACACCCAAATAAGTCGACCCATTTAGGTCACCTAACAAGGGGAACGCAACCTTATTCCGGTCCGCGCAGGAGCCGGGGACAAACCCCGCACCACCACCCGGTCCCATCATGGTGTCTCGCGTGGGACTATCAAGTTACGATCACGATCGCCACCGGCGGAGGGAAGCCACGCCCCCGGTCCCACGGGTTAACATACCCCGGCGACGCGGCCACCCCCACCAGCGTTAGCTCCAAAGCGAATCACAAATAATACCAATATAACCGTGCCACGATGCCAATGCGCCTACCTCCAACCCATCCAATGCCTAAGCCGGATCCTACCACGATCGAGTATCTCGATTAAACTCCCTCTGCAGACCGACACACAGCAAGGGCGCGAAGAAAACCAGCCACTATAGATTATTCCTCACAGATCATCCAGTTAATACGAAAATCCAAGAGGGAATGTATTCTCTCAAGTTTTTTTTTTTTTTTTTTTTTTTTTTAAGGGCGAAAAACGGTTGAACGTTATCATCGCCCGGAAAATAAATAAATAGATAAATAAATACATAAATAAATAAATAAAAATAATTTTAGGTTTTTAGATAAAATTAAAACTTAAAACTACTATCACAGAAACAAAATCCGGAATGGGTGTAAAAGGCCCATTCTCGGATAACAAAAACACTAATATGTAACTTAAAACTCTGTTAAAAACTATCACATTAAAAATAAATAAAACTTAAAGCTATGTTAAAAACTATCACATTAAAAATAAATAAAACTTAAAACTATGTTAAAAACTATCATTAAAAATAAATAAAACTTAAAACTAAAAAAGGAGATAAAACTTAAAACTAATATCACAAAAATCTTATAACTAATATCACAGACGAATTTAAAAAACATACAAAAAAAAACAAAAAAATCCGATAGGGAGTGTAAAAGGCTCCCTACTCGGATAACAAAACAATACATAGGACAATACATACAATTACTAAAGAATACATACTTATTAAATTTTTTGCATTAACCCTATACTACGTAAAAATATAAACATGCGGTTTAAAACCTCCTTATCGTCACGCAAGATACCACGGATGTTACTAGGAATTTTAAATTTACGACGCAATGCCGCATAACATATGCAGTCCACGAGTATGTGGCGCACAGTCACGCGGCAGTTGCATCTTGCGCATAGAGGTGGTTGTCCTCTTGTAAACAGGTACTCGTGTGTGACTCTCGTGTGTCCTATCCGCAATCGACAGAGTACTACTTCCTCACGCCGGGGTTTTCTGTATGAGGAGTTCCATGGTATCACAGAATCTTTAATCTGACGGAGTTTATTATCAACAGTAGCTGTCCAATCACCTTGCCACCTTGTTCTTAATAATTGTTTTACATAGTTAATGAAATCAGAAGTAGCAACTCGGGTGGTGAAAGGAGGCTGGTTACATGCTTCTTTGGCAGCGGAATCTGCATGTTCATTACCTGGAATCCCTACGTGGCTAGGGACCCAGCAAAAACTTAATTCTGTGTTGCGATTATTCAACTCAGCGATTGCGTTGTAAATTTCAATGACGATAGGATGTTTGGAATAAAAGTTCTTTAAGGCTTGGAGAGCACTACACGAGTCACTGCAAATAAGAATTTTTCTATATTTAGGGTTAATGATGTTTAGAGCCTTATTTATAGCATATAGTTCAGCGGTAAACACACTCGTAATACTGGGGAGACCAAACATATAAGTTCTCTCATTGACAACAAAAGCACACCCAACCGTATCGTTTTGTTTCGATCCATCAGTGTATACAACCGCGTCTGGTTTCGCCTTGGAGAGAACACACTGAAACATCTGCTGAAAGACGATAGATGGTGTTGATTGTTTATTACATGTAGTCAGGTCAAAATTAAAATTTATCAGGTTTATTCCCCATGGAGGATATGAGCAAGGGTACATAGGAAAGAATGACGGTGTGTCAACATTTATATGCTGCAGCAGACGCCAGGTACGGATACCTACAGGTGCAGTACGACGTGGATGATCCTCATACTTTCCTAGATTAGGATTTTTAAGGACTGACTCAAGAACCGGGTGATTTGGCTGTCCTCTGAGACGAGCAAAATAAGATAATAAGAGCTGGTCTCGTCTATCCCAAAGTGATGGTTCACCACAGTCTACAAGTAAGCTTGCGACAGGACTTGATCTAAACGCGCCTGTAGCAAGCCGAAGGAAAGCATGATGTACACTATCCAGCATTTTAAGCACGGTTTGACGAGCTGATGAGTAGGCCACACAACCGTAATCTAAACGGGAGCGAACAAAGGAATAGTAAAAATGTATCATACATGATCTATCGGCTCCCCACTTGGTGTTAGTAAGGACTCGCATCATATCTAAAATTTTGGAACATTTTGTTTTCAATTCTTTTAAATGTTTGACCCAAGTAAGACGACTATCAAAAATTAAACCTAAAAACTTAACGTAATTAGAGATAGTAATAGTCTCACCGTTCAGAAAAATTTGCGGAATAGAAGGGTTTCGTAGCCGAGAAAAAACTACACATTTTGTTTTTTCGGATGAAAATGTGAAACCAGTAATCCTGGACCAAGCTTCAAGGTGATATATAGTGTTCTGCAGTAGTCTCTCTGCTGTAGGTGCCGAACGGCTTGCAATGTAGATAGCAAAGTCGTCAGCGAATAGAGAGCATGAGACAGGAGCCTGAACACATTTGGTAATATCATTTATGGCTACAGAAAATAAGGTGGCACTTAATACACTACCTTGGGGCACTCCATTCTCCAAGATGACACTATCTGAGAGCGAATCATCTACACGAACACGAGCCGTTCGGTGATTTATGAATCCCCGGATAAAAGCAAGCATATTGCCCTTGATTCCCCATTTTTGGAGAGTGTTAAGAATACCACGTCGCCAGGCTGTATCATACGCCTTTTTTATATCAAAGAAGATAGCGACGAGGTGTTGCCGATTGAGGAAAGCGTTTTGTATGGCTGTTTCTAGTGACACTAAATGGTCAATGGAAGATCGTCCTTGTCGAAAACCACACTGTTCTGGAGATAGAAAGCCATGTTTCTCCAAGTACCATGTAAGTCTGCGGTTTACCATTCTCTCCATTATTTTACACAACACGCTTGTTAATGAAATAGGGCGATAGCTTGAGGGGTTCGTTTGGTCTTTACCAGGTTTTAGTACTGGTATAATAAATGCTTCTGACCAGCCAGGTGGGAAGACTTGTTCGGAGAATATACCGTTGAAAATATTCAAAAGTTGTTGTAGTGCCGAATTAGGAAGGTGTGAAAGCATGGAAAGGCGAATGTTGTCCGGTCCAGGGGAAGTTTCCCGTGAATTTTTAAGTGCATGTAACAATTCTTTAAATACGAATGGAGTGTTTAATTCACCAACCGAATCACCAATGTTTAACGACAACACCTCCATTTGTATCTTGTACCGTTGAAAATCGTTATTATATGATGAGGTGAGAGACACCGAGCGGAAAGATTTTGCTAGACTATTTGCCACTTCCGAGGATGATGAAAGGAGTTCTCCTTCATCAATAAGACCAAGAATAGATTGTTTCGGTGATCCGAAGATTGCACGAATTTTCTTCCATACAGTAGACGTGGAAGTAGTGCGTGAGATAGTGCTCACGTATTTCGTCCATGAATTCCTCTTAGCGTCCAAGAATACTCGACGGCACACCGCTCTAGCCCTGCGGTATAAATTTAGATGTTCTGTTGTGGGCCTACGATTAAATTTACGTAGTGCCTGCCGTCGATTCCTAATAGCAATTTTGCATTCATCGTTCCACCATGGAACGAAAGGACGTCTAGGATTACCCGATGTTTGTGGGATATACCTGTTGGCATTCTTAAGTATCATGGACGTAAAAGAAGAATATTGGTCGAGGATGTTCGCTCCATCGTCATACTGAGATTGGAATGCTTTACAGTATCCGTTCCAATCTGCCTTTTCAACAATCCATCTCCGTGGCATTCTTTTAATCTCGCAGTCTACACCGAAACTAATAATAATTGGTCTATGATCACTGCCGTGATAGTCATCACAAATCGACCAATTAATATGAGGGAGTACATTCGGTGAGCATATGGAAAGATCAAGGTTAGATGCAGCACCAGTTGATAAGGACATAAATGTGTGTGATCCATTATTCAGTAGGCAAAGGTCAAAATCTTGTCTCAATCTGTTTATCATATTTCCTCGAGTGGAGCAGAAGGTTGAGCCCCAGGAAATATGATGGGCATTGAAGTCTCCTACTATTAACGATGGAGATGGTATTTGTGTAAGGAGATTTGAAACATCTAAAGCACTGAACACAGTGTTCGGTGAGAGATACAGATTGCAGATATGCAATCTGAAGGGAATAGTGACCTTTACTGCAATAGCAGGAATGACAGTGGTTAGTTGAATTCTTGTAGCTGACACCCCATTCTTCATGAAAATCGCTACTCCACCACTCTCCCTACTGTCTACTAGGCAGTCGTATCTCTCGCAGAAGTATCCTCTAAGAGTAATTCGGTCATGTTGTAGAAGGTGAGTTTCCTGGAAACACATGATTAGTGGATCATGTGTGTGCGACAGTACTCTAATATCTTCAATGCGGGACCGAATACCTCTAACATTCCACTGAATAATGTTCATAAGTGTAAAAAACAAATAAAAAAATAAATTTCGGAAACTATATAATAATTAGTTGTACGTGATTCGGTTTTTCTTTTTTGTATTTTTTATTTTAAAGAACTCCGATGCCCTAGGGTCGGGTGGTTCTTCAACCATATCCTCCAGTATATGAGGTGATGGTGGAGGAGATTTATTTGAATGGGATGCTGTAGTTGACATCCCAGAAGAGATAGTTATGTGGGTTCCCTTTATGGGGAGCTTATTAGGTGGCTTACTGCCAGCTGTGATAGTCGCTATTCGTGGCGGTACGATTTTGGGAATAGGAACTTTCGTATGTATCATACTGTTTGATTCACTAGCTGCGACGGAGGACTTTTTGTTCATTTTTGTCAGCTCTGAGATAGTGGCTGTAAGTGAAGCTACTTGATCAGATAGCATCTGAACAAGTTTTTTAAGCTCATTGCAGGATCCGCACTGCTGATTATTAGCATTTATAGGAATTTGTTTAGTTGTAGCGGTGGCAAAAGATACGTCTGGTTTAACCAGGTTCCGTGAGTTGTTTATCTTTTTATATTCTCTACGTGCAGCCGGAAAAGATAGTTTTTGCTCCGTACAGATTTTGAGAATTGCCTTTTCTTCTTTAAAAGTTGGGCAATCTCGGGAGCGGGCTGTGTGTGGACCACTGCAGTTTGCGCATTTTTCACTTTCTTCGCAGTTAGTGTCATTGTGACCTTCTTTAGAACATCGAGCACAGATCTCTGTTTTTGTACAAGATGTTGTGGTATGACCAAAACCTTGGCATCTAAAACATCGCCGTGGGTTGGGTATGAATGGTCGTACCCGAACCGAGAGGTAACCCACTTTAATCTTCTCTGGTGGAACAGGGAGATTGAATGTTAATATAAGAGACGGTGTCGGTTCTTCTGTTCCGTTCTGCCGTTTCATTATACGTTTTACTTCAACAACATCTTGGTGGCAAAGCTCGTCAACTATTTCAGAGATATCTATATCTATAAGGTCTCTACAAAAGATTACACCCCGGCTCGTATTTAACGTTTTGTGGCATTCTGCACTTATATTTATGCCACCCATATTACGGAGCCGTAAGATAGATCGACTCTGTTCATCGTTGAATGTTTCAACCAGAATCGATCCGTCACGTAATTTCCTGATATTCTTAGGGGAGCCACTTACACCTGTTATGGTTTTGTTAATTAAGAAAGGTGAAACCTTTTGAAGGGAGCCACCTTCCTGACTATTTCTGAGTACAATGAATCTGATATTTTTATATTTTGATTTTAAGAAATTCTGTTCAGTAGGACTTTTATCCTCGTCAGACGAAGCTGATCGAGGTCTCTTCGCAAGACTTAAAATGGTGGTTTTTTCAGATGGACCACCAACCATCATAGTGTTTATTATTGGAACTGAAATTTTGGTCCCACGAGTACCGGCGAAAAATGGACCACTCCAGCAGAGCGCACGCGTACTGGAGCTAGAGCTAAATACAACTGGGTTCGCCCTGGTGCCCAGAGGACATCGTTCGAGACTCACTACGTAGAGCCATTCACCCATCGGCACGATTTGTTCCCACCTTGGGTTACGGTTGCGTTTCGTAAGATGTCGCAACACCACCGAGTGTAAATGTAAGAAATATCAGTGTAGGTTGTTGTTGTGTAATTGTGTATGTGTGTATGTTGTAATTTATGTAGTGTTCTTGGTGTAGTATATGTGTAAAATGTAAAGTGTTCCGCAGCTCATTGTATAGTGGGAAGAAAAGCTGCGGAGGCTAGGCCCGTGGGGACGCCAACCCCCAAAGTCTTAAAGAATAAGACTCCCCGTCGGGGTATTCTCTCAAGTTCCCTAAGAGCTCGTGAACGTTCGACCACGTATCGGGGACAGACGTAGACAAGGTGGTCCACTATATCATCAGTCCCACAATCCGGGTATTGACTGGAATCCACCAAACGAAACCTAGCCAAACTCGCCCAAAGGCACCATGCCCGGAGAGAAACTGTATGATATACCGATTGGGGGAGACCTATCCAATCGCACCTAAATCAGACACTATAGGAAATATACCATGCGTGTAGCGACCTGTGGGGGATTCGTCCCACCTGACCTGCCAAGACGCAAGGCCCCTGTCTTCAATCTCCTGCTTTCGTTCTGACGTCAACAGGTTATTTACCTTGGAAATGTAGCTCACCTTACACTCATTAGCTAAGAAATAGTCTGTGTTATAGCCTCCCGCTATAACACAGACTGCCTCCCGCGAGGTTGTTCTATAACCGCCTATAACAGTCAGCAAGAGGAGTCGCTGGGCCCGCAGGAAAATGTCCGCGCAATACCTAAAAGTCATGCAGTGAGCCCAGACAGGCGCAGCATACAACATAATAGCTTCGCTGACACCTTTGTAAAGGATACGCATGGTACGGTAATTCAACCCCCAATCGGGATGAATGACTACGAATTTCATAAAAAGCATCAGCCGCCTTTTTTGCAACATATTGTAGATGTTCCTTGAACCGAAAATTCTCATGAAGGATAACACCCAAGTATTTTTGAGTCGTAACGTACCGAAAGGAAAGACCAGTCATCCAGACCCGGATTCGTCGAATAGCAGCCAATCGGCCCTTAAGCAACATCATTGTGGTTTTCTCTGGGCTGAAAATCATCTTATGTTGGAGACTCCAGAGTCCTCTAGAGTGTCTCACAAGCCGGAACTCTACTTCGGTACGCGAATCCCTTTCAATCAGCAGCAGCGCATCATCAGCATAAGCGATGACACAACAACCACATGGCAACCTCAAACGTAACATAGAATCGAATTCTATGATCCAAACAAGGGGACTCAGAACACTGCCCTAAGAGCATCCTTTAGTTAAGGACTTACGAACCTCCGAGCCGCCGTCACGAAGGGAAACGGTCCGATGACTGAAATAACTTGAGAACACTTTTAGTTCATTTCTTGTACACTTACGCTTCTGCATCTGAAACAAGGCATGGAGCTACCATAAGTTATTAAATGCCCTGGATATGTCCAGAAAAATCCCCAATACATATTTGCATGAACTAGAGAAAGCTGTATACATCACCTTTAGTATGGCATTCCCAGTGCTCTTACCTGGTCGGAAACCATACTGGTTTTCCATTAGCAATGGTCAGTGGCCAATCTAACATTAATACGCAAATAAACCTACCTTCTCAAAAACCTTACCAATCACGGGCAAGAGCGTTAGGATCTTTGTCGCCAGCTTTGAACAACAAACCCACCGGGTTGGTCTAGTGGTGAACGCGTCTTCCCAAATCAGCTGATTTGGAAGCCGAGAGTTCCAGCGTTCAAGTCCTAGTAAAGCCAGTTATTTTTACATGGATTTGAATGCTAGATCGTGGATACCGGTGTTCTTTCGTGGTTGGGTTTCAATTAACCACACATCTCAGGATTGGTCGAACTGAGAATTTACGAGAGAGACTACATTTCATTTACACTCATACATATCATCCTCATTCATCCTCTGAATTATTATCTAAACGGTAGTTACCGGAGGCTAAACAGGAAAAAGAAGAAGAAGCTTTGAACAACAGCACCAAATCTCCACGCTTCCAACACGCCGGAAAGTGGCCGACGAAGAGCAACCTATTGTATATTCTAGTGGGAGGACCAAGAGCTACTGGAAGCGCTCGGACGAGGAGCTCCACTGTAATACAATCATATCCGGGGGCCTTGTGTCGTGCCATACTACAGATTACCTGGCGCACTTCCGTCACGGTGATCTCAGAAGACTGTAAGTCGGTCTCGAAAATCGCGACTTCCCGCCTGACACGGGTGGTATGAAACCTCACTCACCATAGTGTTATCCGGTAGCAAATCATTCAGCAAAATATTGAGGACACGGTCCTTATCAATTACCACACCGTCGCGGGTTGACAAGAGGACATCTTTCCTGCGCTTATGTCCAAGGATTCTATACACAACGCCCCAAGGGTTTCTATTCTCTTGCTCCTGAACGAAGGAATGCCAGGAATTACGTCGGAGGACCTAATCCTATGAAAGTACCTAGCCCTCGCTCTGCGGTATTCTGTAGTTAGGACCGCACGCCGATCGGGATCACCCGCTCGTTGAGCAGCCCTTTTGAGTCGGTTCACAGACTGCTTCATTGCTGTCAGATTCCGAGACCACCGACCAGATATACGTTCCCGGCCAGTTCCTCTATGAATGACGGCTTCAGCCGCCGCCACCACCGCAGAAGTGAGAAAAAATCTCCAGTCCGGACTCCAACAAAGAGGAGAATTTCGACCACTCCGCCCTCCTATGCAGGAAGTGCCCTCAGTTAACAGGAAAGTGTCCCTCATGGCCATCGCGCAGCTCATCCGCTATTTCAAATAGTATCAACTGATGATCCCGAGAACAGTCGTCGACCACAGACCAGTCAAGGACCCTGCCAGGGATGTCCCTATCAATGGATAATGTCAACATTTGTACCTGAAAAGGCCCTTTGTACGTTAACCGTACCAACATAAGTGAGCAACTGGTCTGCAACATTAAAGCCCTCAAAATTGTGCTGCGCAATGAAACTGTCAATTAGGCCACTGCCATGATCAGTGATCCCCTGTGCCAGAAAAGCGACTTAGTGTTAACATCGGCACCAACAAGAATTGGACCATTACCCACAATATGAAGGATCCTGATCCTATCCCATCTCGCTAGGTGTTCCTCAGTGAGATCCCTGTATTGGAAATATGAATAATAACAACTGTAAGGTTCTGTCCACGAATGGCAAGTCTGACCACAACATGATGCCTGTCTAAAACCTGCCGTATAAAGACATTATCAAGTGCCTTCCTGCATAGAATTGCAGACATACAGGTATGCCCTACAGAAAACTTTACTTACAATAGTTATGTTAACCATTACATTTAGGTTCTTTTCCGCTACCAAAAGACCATACTTAAAAAAAATAAAATAAAATCTTATCCACTACATAGATTGCATTAAACTAAATAAAATATAAACAAAGTTCTATAAATGCAAAATATAAAATAACTTAGACATTTACTAGACTAGGTACTAAATGAAATATAAACTGTTTCTCCATAAATCTATTAAATTATAATACTTATAATAACAACAATACAATAATTTATACAGTTATGTACTGAGAAGTTTTGTGTAAGCCACTTATGATACATTTTATCAACATATACTTATAAATAAACCAGTAAATTTTTTTAATTATAATTCTAAGTTCAACTCTATATAAAATGAACATTAAAAATCTAAGACACTTTACTGCCAAGAATAAATGTACAGTAATTACTGCCAAGAATAAATGTACAGTAATTTTTTGTTCAGAATTAAAATTGATCCATAGAGTAAAAACATTTATTAAGGAGTTATTTGTTGTTTTTATTTCTAAATTTGATACTTCTGAGGTGTTTTAATTTAGTAGGCAACTTCTATAAAATGGATCTCTTTTCAATAAAGACCTTTCAAATCCAGGACTAAATTGGTCCTAACTTAGGACTCCTGGGTCCAGATGTCTCTTTGTTCCTTGTTAAATTTATGAATAAGTTGATTTTAAGAGAAATAATTTTTATATTTATTACATTACTACAATTTGGTAAACATTAAGCGAAAAATGAGTAAAAATCTGATTTTCAGTAAAAATATGCAACAAGTTACCCTAAAACTTAATTTAAATGTAATTAAGTTTAGATGATGTTTCTCAAATCTAAAAATTATAAAACAAAGAGGAAAGATTACACCAAAATAAGCCTTTAAGAATGTTTAGTTGATAGGTAAATGGATAAGCATTTTAATAAATGAATTCTATTGCTTAATTATTACAAAAATAATCAATATAGGTATCAAAATTCAAATTTTTAATATTTACACCTTTCTCTTTTTCTGTTTAGCCATCGGAACCACTATAAGGTGTTACTTCAGAAGATATGTATGAATGTAAATGAAATGTAGTCTTGAACAGTCTCAGGTACCTATTCTTATTTATTTACTTATTTTTTATCTTACTTATCTTTTATCCCAAGGCATGTAAGATATTTACATGAACTCTGGTAGAGAAATGTATAAAAACAGATTTAATATGATTAATATCCAGTAAATTTGAGTTAAAATATGATAAAGTTTTGAAAAATGTATCCTTTATGTTTACATTGAAGCTAATATTTAATTTATTACAACACCTATAGTTGTATCACTATCGTACTATTAACAATTAATATAAATGATAAAGAAGGCTGGGCCTAAGGGCTTTATGGAATACTTTTACCAACTCCAATTAAAGGGACTACATTTTTTTTTTTTAATTACTTTTTATAGCTGCTATTTCAGTACATTGTACAGAATTTGTTAAATTTGATTGAAAGATGGTATTTGATAAGTTGCAAACATCCACTTAATTTGTTCAAAAGTTTATGATTGATATTGTTGAAAGCTTTTGTCAAACCTTCATAGATTTTAGAAAGCTGACATCATTGGTTAAATAGAACAGGATAGAAAGAAATCAGTTAATGATGAAATTGTACAGAAGACCTTTCTGAAGCAATGCAATATTGATAGGGGGTTTGAAAGAAAAACTTATTGAGCTCTCCTACTGCTCACGGATCACTAAAATATTTAGAATTGTTACATGGATGAGGGTCCAAGTCATTACTTTTAAAACTGTTTATAAAGTTCTATAAAAATTTCCTAATAATTTTCTAATACTTGCTATATTTTTGTCCATGACAGTAAACAATGAATATTATTTAAAACTATATGATTAAATAAACCAAATTTTATAAATATAAAATTTTTAATTACTTCAATTGTTTTCTTTTTAGGCCATTTTCAGGGACTGGCTCTATTTAGGCTTACCATATTTTTTGGGTCCAACTCAGCACGTATTTTTGAAATTAATTAAAAGTCTTAACAGTTTACTGAAACATTAAACTTTATTCAGTTGTATTTTTCACCATACATGACTTTTTGCAGAAATGGTTTGTTTGTTTTAATTATATCATAAAATTCATAACAAGAAAGCTCTGAATTAATTTTAACATTTAGCAGATGTTCAACAGTAGATACTGAAAGTCTACCCCTTCCTGCAGTCCAAATGTTCCCCATAATTGAAAAAACTCTCTCAACTGGAGCAGATGTCCCAGGCAAAGACATTGCAAACTCAACCATTTTAGAAATATTGCAACATGAAATATCAGTTTTTTGAAACACCTTAAAAATTGCTTTCCACTTCTCTTCAATAGTATCTGGTACTTTGTCAGAACTTGAATCACAACCTATCCTTTGATCTTTAATTACCTGGTTCAACAATGTACATTCATCAAATAGGTCACCAACATTTTAGGAATCTTTTATAATTTCATTAACAACTTGTGCACTCTCTTCTAAATCAGACCAGGCAATTTCAGTTGTGTAAATTTAGCAACTGAAACTTACTCACTTTACCAAAACTGGTTGTCCACAACTCTAAGTATTGGATGCTAGAATTATAAAAATTGTCTACACTTGAGAAGAAGTTTTGTTCCTGAACATCATTATTTTCTTTTAGAGTCATAGCAATTCTTTGGCAGAAGATGGTATAAATTTGTGGGTTTTTCTTTCCCGAAGTTGACAAATTAATTCAGAATATGTTTGAAATGCTTCTGTTGCTGTGATAGTATTAGCTTCCAATTTCAAAACTACATTATTAAATAACTGTAGAGTACGATATAAAAATCTCAAAAACAGTTCACTTTCTCTATTTTCAAAAAAATCAAAATAACAAACTAAGGAACCTTGTGCTGCTATGAGATAATACCTTTTTACCTTTTTGCAATCTGTTTTCACAAATTCACAGAACTCTTTAAGTTTCGTTACTCTTACTGTATACATGTGAAAATAACAATAACTTCTATGTCCAGGAGTAGAGAATCACATGCTCTTTGAACTGAATTGTGTACAATGTGGGCTGAACAACTAATTCCTAAAATAAACTATAAAAAATGCTGAGTCAAAATTTGACTCACCTGACACTTCATCAAAATTTAAAAGTTTAACTTGAATTCCCTCCTCCAGACTGAAATATCTTACAACAATCGGACCAAGTTTTACTTCACTTCTGTTTGAGCTATCCATCATTACTGTTTCCAAAGAACACAACACATTATCAAATATAAATGGGAAATTACGTTAACAATAACTGCCTCAGTTTTGGTTTTAGCAGATGAAAATTTTGGGTCATGTAACTTTTTAACCAGTTTAGATGTGCAGTCTGATATTTTGAAACCAAGTTTGTGTCTAGCAGTGTGGTATGAAAATGTAACTTCTTTAGCAGCACAGTCCAGATCACTGTTACTGTTATTCCCATCTTTGGCTTCAAAAAAATCTCTTATGTTTGCTGAAGCAGTAGCATTAATAGCACTCCTAAGTTCCAAAAATTTTCACGTGTCTTCAATATCACCCTTTCCTTTATGTGCAAAAAAAAATTTTGCAGTACATAGTGTGCAATAAACAAGTTCATTGTTACTGAGATTACACAATTTCAAAAATTTGTATTCATATTGCAGGTTAACATTAAACACACATTTTCTTTTCCCCATTGCTAGACGATGAGAAAAAAGGAATAGAGATAAAATGATCAAAGACGTCTAGACGAGTTACTTCACATATGATAACTACATAAACACATTAACCCTGTTGTGTTGCCAAATGACTAAGTAATAAGTTGGGGTGAGATTGGTAACCACACCGCCGTCAAAAACTCGACTTTTGTGCTTGCTCCAAGGTCGGCTAAGAGATGCTCAGACATAAGAGAATATTTAAAAACGTGATGTTGAACACACAGGTCTAAAATTAAAAAAAATCCACGCCAGTCATAAAATTCTCAAACCCTGGACAGCATTAAAAAACCAGGACTGTCTGGGCTAATCCCGGATGTATGGTAAGCCTAGCTCTATTTTTCTCACTTGGGCATTTTAGCTGTTGATATTGCTAGTGGTTTTTTTTTAATTAGATATGTATATAGAATGTGAACGAAAAGTATGTTATATTTGAATTGTGTCTGTTCTCTGAGAATATGATTGTCATGTGTTTATTTATTACAGAAGTGTGTTACGATGTGAGCCTTTCTTTTGAGAATGTGTACAATGTCAAGATTTTTGTCAATGTTGGTGGATCTGTTTTAAAAAACCAACCTTACAATTTAAAACCAAATGTAATATTTTAAAATTGACTTTAATGTTCCTCATTAACTTCAATGTAAAATAACCTACTAGGCTATAAGGTACAAAATATATTTATATTTAAATATATAGCTTAAAGTTTGCTGTACATTGGTAAAATTGAAAACAAAAAATCATTAATACATACCGACACATTGTTGTTTGTCTTCATTAAAAGTGTATCCAAACGCACAGCTTTTCGTTTCATCTTGTCTAATGGTAACTGTTGAGAGTACAGCTCGAGAAGGGGCATTTGTTACTGTAAATAAGTTCAAACATTATAATTATCTTTTGTATTAGAAGCTGCAAATGTTATTTTATTTTTAGTCTTAACTCATTAATTTTATCTTTCTCTTAGCTACCGGATCACCAGAAAGGACTTTCACAATCTGTGGGATGTAACCTATCAATTTGAGATCTCTAGGCCCAAAATAGACTTAAATCATGCAATCCATAATAAATACTTTTAAATGACATCAGAAACTGATTAATAAATATAAACATTTAAACCAGTTATGTTGACAGATTTATCTATTTTTAAAATTGTCTTAATTAAATGTTATATTTTTTATTTACTGGAGTTAGCCACAAAAAAGGTTGAAAATGTTATGATATGAGTATAAATTAAAAAACTTATTATATTAAATTATTTTTGGTTGAAATTGTCACTAAAAATGAATATGTTTGGTTGAAATTGTCATTAAAAATGAATAGCTTTACATAACTTTACTTTTAACCAATATCAAAAAACATTTATTTTATTGTAAAGTTATTATATTACCTTGAAGTTTACTTAAATTATCATTAATTTCTTTTCAAAACTATCAAAAAGCAGTTTAAACACAATACAGGTTTTTTACTTTTGATTGTTACTCATAACCGTAACTCAAAATGAAAATTTTTACAATCTAGACTACAAAACATTATATAATTAAAGTTCTTACAGATGTATTTTAAATTTAATAAATTCAACTTTAAATTTCTAGATTTTCATATTAATAATATTTATTTAGATTATTAATAATTATTTATAATTTCATAAAGGTAGTCGTAGCAAGACAACCATATCACACCATTGTAATGTATATTATTATTCTAAATGAAATTATTTTGTTTTACCTGGATTTTGCGGAACTTCTAAATTTCTTATTTGTTCACAATAAAAGCTTCCTGGTTCATTATGACATGTTTCATGACTCTTACAATAATGGAGACCCTCAGAACACTCGTCTATATCTGTTAAAATAAATTAAATTAGTACCAAAGTCAAATAAAATATACTAAATACAAAATAATTGTGATTGTATTTTTAAAAAGATATTTTATTGTTCAAAAATGTGCTTTTATTTCTTAAAATTGATTTACTAAGAGTTTTCATACATCATCTACTTCCTAGTTTGCTATTTTTATGTCATAATTTCTGCTCTTTTCCCTGCTATTAGCTGAAATAAGAAGGCTGCCAAGGTTGCAACCTGATGTCTGTATGGCCTTGATGTTTAGGAACTAGATCTTAAATATTTTAGAGGTCCCAAAGTCCATATTCCTGCACTATTTCAATAGAAGTTCAGAAAAATAATATTACACTGTCAATGTGTTGATGTACTGTGCTTTGCTGAGAACATGGTTTATCAATTTCCTTCATTATTACTTGTCTTATCGACCAACAATGATAAAATACTAAGATGATTATTTTAAGTAAATTAAACTGTAAAACAATTTATAATGAAAAATAAATCATATTCAATAAACCCATAAAATAATGTCTTTACCTATGCAACTCTTGTTGTCTGAATGAAGGCGATAACCTTTGTTACAAGAACATTCAATGGATACTCCAGTATCATGACACTTATGTTGACATGGATTATTTATGGTACACCTGGAACAATGTTAGTGAGTATGCATATAGTGAGGTACTTGTTATTTATTGATGTTCAAGCAGCCAACATTTGGTAACAGATACATTTATTTGAAAGTATTTTATAATATATTATATAATGAATCATTTATGTGTGACACTGGTTGTGTGTTCATGTACAAATTTTAATGAGGAAGCTGAAATAACATATGAACACAAAAAAGTACTTACATAAAGAATACTAATGAACATTGAAGCGATGAAAATGAAACAAACATTATATTACATAATAAAAAATACATTACATAGATACACTATACAACTGTAGCAGCTACTAAAAGAACAGTTACTGCAACTATACAGTGTTTCTAAAATGGTGGGATGGATATACTTTTTCAGATTCTACTTGAAAAAATAAACAAAAATTATCCTTAGGAAAAATGGCAATTTCTCCTTCGATCTCCCTCTGTCCGCCATTTTGTTATTTTTATATAAAAATTGATATCTCAAGTTCGGATACAAGAGTCACATTAATATTTGGTAAATGTCTTGGTAATAATGTTTTAAAATTAGCAAAAAATTAGGAATTAAATATCTTCAAAAATTACAAAATGGCAGCCATGTTTATTTTTCAATTCGTTGTATCTCCGTAAATATTATTTTTATCAAAATTAATGTTATTGCTAAAATATTAAGCCTTTTATTTTAAAAATAATGACATGTTATTTTTTAAAATCGATTAACAAATAGCCGAGTTATGGCAGAAAATTGATGTAATTTTGTCTGTTTTCATGTCCTCCACTTTACATTCAATTCGATTAAATATTGTATTTATTTATTGTTAATTCTAGTATTGTAAATTAGTATTAAATTAAGTAAAACTTTTTCACAATAACAGACCTAATAATTAAAAAAATAAAACAACTACCTGTGATAATCTTACATTAATTATTGTAGAACATTAGGTGTACTTAAACAGTTAACAATTGTTATAAGTTATTAGAGATGTTCATAGTGTCCACCGTTAGAAATTACCAAGCCTCCAGTCTTTTACTGAGAGATTGTCTTAACCGTTCAAAAATTTCAAGAGTATTCCTAATTTTTTGAAGTTCATTTTGGATTCTTTGTTGAAGATCTTCAATGTTGAGTTGAATAATCAATAATATGCTTCAAATGGCCCCACAGGTAGAAGTCAAGAGGGTTTAAGTCAGATGATCGGGCAGGCCAGTGCACTGGCCCTTTCTGGCCTATTCATTTTTTATGGAAAGTTTCATACAGGAAATCTGGTACAAAATAACTGAAATGTGCTGGGCTCCATCGTGGTGAAACCACATATTTCCTTTTAATTGTAGAGGTACATCTTCCAAAAAATGTGGAAGATTTTTGGGTAAATAAGCAAGATAATTTTCTCCATTTAAACGATTTGGTAGAAAGACAGGACCCAAAGGATAGTCATTAAAAATACCTGTCCATATATGTTCAGGGAAAATCTTTGTTGATGGATACTTTGGAAGGATTCTTGTCGTTCCAGATACACTGGTTGTGGTAGTTTTGAACACCATTCCTGTTGAAAGAAGCTTCATTTTTACATTGTTAACATGATCAACAGTAATAGTCGCTGTGTAAAATTATTCAAAAGTGAAAAATTAATATCGATTGTTTTATTTTTGTTTAATATTAAATGTTATTGTGACAAAATTATTACTTAATTTAATATTAATTTACAGTACTATAATTAACAATAAATAAAAACTATTAATATTTAATTGAATTGAACGTAAAGTGGAGGACATGAAAACAGACAAAATTACATCAATCTTCTGCCATAACCCGACTATTTGTTAACCGATTTAAAAAAAATAAAATGTCATTTTTTTCATAATAAAAGGCTTAATATTTTAACAAAATATACTTTTTAATAAAACTAATATTTATGGATGTATAACACATTGAAAAATAAACATGGCCCCCATTTTGTAATTTGCAAAGGTATTTAATTCCTGATTTTTTAATAAGTTTAAAACTTTATTACCAAGATGCTTACCAAGTATTAATGTGATCCCTCTATCAGAACTTGAGATATACATTTGTACATAAAAATAACAAAACAAACTACACAAACATATCAAGTACCTCAATAATTAAACTGATACCGGTCAATTTAAGTGTACAATACGTGCTTTTATAATGTTAATTCTAAGCACATAATATTTTTAACATGTCACATTAATATCAAGGTATCATAATGCATCAGATTTACTACAAATTAATATAAGTTGCTAAGTATTAATCTTAAATTACATGTAATCTGTTAAATTTATATAAAAGAGATAGAGTACGCTACACTTAGATATATGTTCATTAACGATATTAATTTTTAATTTATTATGAAATATACACTAAATATGTGAATAAGAACGAGAAACAACAATAAACTTAATGTCCAATGAAATATAATAAAATATATTTATATAAGCTTATAAATAGTATAAATAGCCGTATAAATTAACAACATTAATAAGAAATCCATATAAATTAATAGTAACTTCGTAAGGTTAATTAAACACCTCGTAAGGTGCGACAATAAAGTAATGAGACTGATTTTTCTTTGCAAGATGTGGCAACCCTACAGCTTGCCTAGGCACACCATCTTTGGCCTTGGTTTTTACTTCTAGTCCAAGCGGCACATTGATACAACTGCTCAGTCGTGAGTTGTGCTGTAATAAGTGAACACGTGTTTGTGTCTCTCGTCACAGAAATGAAACCGCAAAATATTGCGCAATGGTATGCCATTTCTTTTTGTGTTAAATTGGGTGAAAACACGACGACAACTTATGGTAAGCTTCAGAAGGCTTCTGGAGAGGAGGTTATGTCAAGAGCTCAAGTTTTTCGGTGGCATAAAATTTTTAGTGAATGCAGAACGAATGTTGAAGATGAAGACCGCAGTGGACGACATCAACCTCACGGACAGATGCCAACTTGACCAGGGTGTGTGAAATCGTATGATCTAATTGAAGATTATCCGTGAAAATGATTGCAGAAGAACTCAACATCAATCGAGAAACGGTTCGTCTAATATTAACTGAAGATCTTGGTATGAGAAAGATTTGTGCAAAAATGGTCCCCAAAAATCTCACACAACAACAGCGAGAAACACGGAAAAATGTGGCAGCCAATCTGTTAGAGCAAACGGAAATCAATCCAGATTTGTTGAGCCGTGTTATCACTGGTGATGAAGGTTGATTTTTTCAATACGATCCAGAGACAACGCCAAAGTTCGCAATGGTGCTCAAAGGGATCACCCAGACCAAAAAAAGCTCGCATGTCAAAGTCAAAAGTGAAATGCATGCTTGTGTGCTTCTTCGATTCCAAGGGAATTCTTCATAAAGAGTGGGTGCCTCCTGGACAAACAGTTAACCAATATTTCTACAAAGAAATTTTAGAAAGACTTCGTAAACGAGTTCTTCGTTTCCGTGCCAACATTACTGATAATTGCTGCATCACGATAATGCGCCATCCCATACGGCTCTGTCAGAACAGCAATTTTTAACCTCAAAACAAATTTCAGTACTACCACAGCCACCTTATTCACCAGATATCACAACGTGCGACTTTTTTCTATTTCTAAGAGTCAAAATGGCGGTCAAGGGACACCATTTTCAAACAACACAAGATGTCCAAAAGCTGTGACGAGGGTCTTGGAGGATATTACAGAAGATGAGTTCCAGAAATGTTACCATCAATGGCAGAAGCACTGGAATAAGTGTGTGCAATCAGAGGGGAACTACTTTGAAGGAGACAACACTAAACATGACTAAAACGGTAAGCAACATTTTTTTTCATATCATTCTCATTATTTTATTGTCGCACCTCGTATGTTTGTTTTGCTAGACTCACTAACATAATAAAAGCATCTGACTATTAAGGATTTATTTTAATTTAATTAGAAATCTTTTCCCTTTTAATATTTTGAGGTCACATGCAATTTTTTATAATGTATGACACCAATATTGTAAGTATCTTGGTTAGCCCTGTGGGTAGTAATCCATATTCTTTGTATATTAATTATGAGTCTAATTATTTTAAAATTATCTTTGGGGTTTTCAATAGTATAATTATTACACTGTAAACAAATAAGGAATAAATTATTAGAATTTTGTTTAGTCTAAATAACAGCCTCTAGAAATCCCTGTAACCTGATCCTACACTCACCCTGAGTGCCCTATTTTAAAGGGTAGAAATCCTGTTTACCTGAGTTTTCCTTCATGATCCCCATACAGTTAGCCCACATGACATTGCACTAACATAATTTTATTATATACATTCAGTGATAATTTAGTATCTGTAATTTTTGAGAACTCTTGCAGTTAAACACAGCTTAGTACAGACACTATTGGTACAGAGTGTCCCATATAAAACGCAACCCAACCTTATATTGGTAGGTATTGAAATAATAAAAAGGGATGTGTAAATGTAAATGTGATCCATTATCTTACATTTAGAGTAAATGTTGGAAGTGGCCGCCATCTTCTTGAATACAAGCTTCAATTCTTTTTACAGCGTTTCTTGCAACTTTTTTCAAAGTTTGTGGCTGGATATTTAATACAGATTGTTCAATATCGACTTTCAATTGTTCAAGTGTTCGTGGTTTGTTGCTGTAGGCTTTTTCTTTGAGGTAACCCCATAGAAAAAAATCCGCTGCAGTCAAATCTGGAGATCTTGGTGGCCACAAGCCTCGACCGATAACACGATTACCAAAGAATTCCTCAACGAAATCAGAAGTTGAACCTGCGTAGTGCGATGTCGCACCGTCATGTTGTAGCCAGCAGTGTCTGTCTTCCTCTTCCAAGAGTGCAATGAACTGAAATAAAATATCCTGATATCGTTCTGCATTAATGGTGTACTCGAAAAAAATAGGACCGATTATTTTCTTCCGCGATATCGCGGACCACACGCCCAACTTCTGCGGGTGTAATTGTTTTTCGTGATAGACGTGGGGATTTTCAGCACTCCAAATTCTACCGTTTTGGCTGTTTACGTAGCCATCCAAATGAAACCATGCTTCATCTGTGAAAAATAACGAATCCATAACATTAATTCCCTCACGCAGAAATCGACGGAACCATTGACAATATTGAAGCCGTTTTTCTTTGTCGGGCTCAAGAAGTCGATGAACCGTTTGAATGCGATAAGGTCGTAATAGTAATTGTTTGGTCGCCCGAAGAACAGTTGATTTAGACAAATTAATTTCAGCATTCAAACGTCTGATCGATTTATTTGGCGAGGCGAGTAATCAGTCTTTGATTTCAGTGACTGTATCTGTATTCAACACTGACGCAGATCTTTTGTGTTCCTTGTTATTAACAGAACCAGTCTCTCTAAATTTTGCAACTAACCTTAATACTGATGTTTTGTTAGGAGCTGGTTTATCTGGGTACTTATGGCGAAACAAATCTTGCACCGCAACCACTGATTTCATACTGAAGTACGACTCAACAATGAAAACACGTTCATCTAGCAAATACCATCTTGTCTCTAGCAATACACTGAACGTTATGATTGCATTGTTGTTAATATTGGTAGTGTTCTACTGCGTCGCCGCGATGTTCAGATGTTGGACGAGTCCAATTAAGTAACGAGTAGGGGAGTAAGCTTGACTTTTGAAATTTCATGGATGAGTGATTGATGGGTTGCGTTTTATATGGGACATTCTGTATTATCAACTCTATCGTAGCTAAAGCTCTTCACCATCAGCAATTTAAAGAATTTTTAATTGAGATAGAGAGTGAATATACAGATCTTCTGCTACACAACAAGGTCCGGTGGTTATCTCGAAGAAATGTTTTAAAACGCTTTGCTTCCCTGTTTACCGAAATAAAGGCGTTTCTCTTCGAGAAGAGTATAAACTACGCAGAGCTTACTAATGAACTATGGATCCAAAAATTTTATTTCACGGTGGATGTTACTGCCCATCTTAATCATAAATTACAAGGAAAAGGAAACACGATCTTTTCGATGTTAGAAGAAGTAATTTTATTCGAAAATAAATTATCGCTGTTGCAGAAGATTTTGAAAGAGAAACCTTATATCAATTTCCATACCTATCAGGTTATTGTCGAGAAAAGAAGGTTAATATTGACACCTGTTATTTTAAAACAATATTGTTAAATATGAAAGAAGCCTTTCTCAATAGGTTCAAGGATTTTAGAAACAGCAAAGCGACGTTATCGTTTGTTATAAAACCTCTAAATATAGCGGTATCTGAAATAAACTTCTCTCCCTTTAATATTGATATTGGACGGTTTGAGATGCGGTTACTGGATCTTAAAAATAAAGAAACATGGAGCTCTAAATTCCAACGGCTGTGTGCAGACCTAGAGCTATTGGAGAAAAATAAATGTGAACGAAGTTTACAGCACAAGCTTTCTGCCTTAAAAGATCTGGAGAGAGAAGATATGTTGATTTTTAACACCTGGAAAAGCATTGCCGACTCATATGACCAACTGAAGAAACTGGCGTTTGGCGTTCTTTCCTTGTTTGGATCTACATATTTATGCGAACAATCATTTTCAAGCGTGAACTTTATCAAAAGTAAATTAAAAAATAGGCTTATCGATGAGAACTTAGAATCGTGTCTAAAGTTAAAACAACATCATACAAACCCGACTTACCCCTACTTTCAAAGGGAATGCAAGGACATCGTTCACATTAGAGGAGAATTCGAATTTTATAAAGAGCGCCTTTTGGAAATTTTTAAATAAATATTATCTTTATATAATATCTATATGGTATCAGTTTTGTTTAACACGTTAACGCCGGAATGTACCACCGGTGGTATGCAGTTTTGATAAAAAATAAAGAATTATTTTTTGACCCCAGGTAAAAATAGAGCAAAATAAATTTTTACTATAATGTCGATTAACAATAATACAATATTTTTAATAAGCTTTATTATAGAATTATGAGCCATGCAACTTATTTTTATGAGTATATATGGAGTAAAAGCGATTTTATAGGACACTTTTCTTACTTATATCCCAAATTTTCAGATAATTTCCTATTTACATTTTTTTTTTAAATTCCCGCCCTATATAAATCTTACAAACCGCTCCGGCATCGACATGTTAATGTACCGTTGGGAAAATATAAACTTTTTAGCAAAAAAGCTACAGAATGTACGTATTACCCAGATTATTTCTATAAAAATGTCTTTACAGAAGCAAAGTTTACGTTTTAGAAAAATGGCTCTTTGAATTAATTGCAATTTTGTATTTATTATATTTGGCTCTTTGGCTGAAAAGTTTGCCGACCGCTGGTATAAGGAATCCAGTTAAATACATATCTATAAATTTAGTTTTTAACTTATTTGTCCTAGACACTTCCAAACTGATAATCAAGGGCGGAGATCATTTCTGTAACATTTGTTTAAAGGTTAACTTTTTTCTTAATTTGACTTTAAATTAAATTAGACTTAAAAAATTTGACTACTGATACTACAACTGTACATTTGAGGACAAATTATAGTATCGGTATTTGTTAAAAACACTTATTGCAGTGATTAAAAAAAAGATTAAACATAATTTAGGTTTTTTTTTGATAACTCAATAATAATAATAATTTTTTTAATTTATTTATTATTTTTTTTGGGGGGAAGGAAGATGAAAATGGATTTACACACGGAGTGCCGGGCTTCCGCTGGTGGTCTTATCAAACTACCATCAGCAGAGGGGTGGCTAAAACCACCCCTCTTTCTGCTAGGACTCGGCCCAGAACCGTTTTACTCATTACTTCAGGTCGAGTCCTCCTATCCTAACCTGAGAAGGCTGCCATCTAGTTTGTACCTGGCTCAGGATTATCCACGTCGTCCTTCTTGGTCCTGAGTATGCCCCCGAGAAATCGGGCCACACTCTCCCAGCTGCTCAGATTCCGGAGCATCATCGCAATCACAATGTGGATGCTCAGTGCTCCGAGATCCGCCTCTAGTGTCCCTCAATCTGTCGTCCACAAAGCACACTCGAAAAAGGTGTGCTGGCGTCGTCCCATACATCGGGGCAATAGAGGTAGTCGGAGGACGGCGCTTTTCCTATGGCATGGAGTTAAGCGCGGAAGTACCCGTGACCCGTTAAAAATTGGATCACGTAATACCTCTCCATGTCGCCGCTCTGTCCACGGTCTCCCCAGAGGGATAAGCCTTTCGGTCCATCATCCACTGGTCTCGTGGTCCCAGATCTCTTGCCAGGGTAAGAACGTGCGTGTCCGTTCCTCTTTGACGATGTTCTCATGTTCTTCGCCTGCCCACCACCTGGAGCTTCCTTGCCAAAAGAGCAATTGGCATAACACCGGCGATCACTAGAGTGGCAGGCTCGAAAACCATTCGATATGAGGAAGCGACTCACAAGGCAACGGTGCGTTGCACCTGATCGAGCCGCTTCCGGTTTCTCTCAAATCTTAACGTCTGGGCCTACCCTTCCGCCCCGTATAACAGGCCAGAATGCATGTAGAAATTAGCAGTCGCCGTTTACTGGCCTTAGGTCCGCCGACATTCGCCATGAACCAGTTGAAAGCGGTTAGAGAAAACCGCAGCTGAGAGCCGCGATTTTGTAGGCGGCTCTCCGTAGCTGCTCAACAAATTTGAATTTCCGGTCAATCACCATACCGAGGTACTTCCCGGCCGTGTTGGTCTCGACAACCTCATCTCCGATTGCAAGAGGAGAAGGTTGTCAGTACGCTTCTTCGTTATAGAACTATGATTTACGTCTTTGTGAAAGCTAGTGATATTCCATGGCCGTTCAGCCAGGCGCTGACCCTGTGCATTGCTCGGCTCACTCTCAGTTGGGTGCCCTCCACGTCACGGTCTGCAACAAGTAACACATCATTGTCAGCGTAACCAATCAAGGCCGACTCTTCCGGTATCTCCAGACTCAGCAAGCCGTCGTAGATGGCGTTCCAAAGGTCGGAGCCGAGGGTCGACTTCTAAGCGACCGGGCGATTCCTTGCACGTTGCACCGCTCGTCCCAGCTGTAGACACTCTGGGCGCAACCGAACCCTAACAAACAAGACCAAACCAATTGAGCCAAAGTCACGAACTACACCCTAAATGTTGAGTTCAACACACAACACAAACACAAAACTATATCAATAACATGAATGAAGAACAGCAAACAATGAAACAATCAACAAAAACAACAATACTGTAACCAAAACATAAAGCAAAATCCAACAACAAAACGCTAAACAGGAAACATAACCAAGACATAAACAAAAGAACCAAAACACACGGACAAGAAGGACTCCCAAAATCAGCAAACAACAAAAACACCAATAAATACAATACTGTAATCAAAACATAAAACAAGAACAACAAAAACATTAAAAACAACTAAGCACTAAAAAGGAAACGAAACAAAACAACAAAAACAGACGAACAAGAACAACTCCCAAAAACAACAAAACACCAATATTGTAAACAAGAACAAGAACAAAAACCAGCAACAACAAAATAGAAGAATGTATCCAAGGAGTTCATCATATCTGGCCGGTGATTGTCTCTATCTAAATATCAATCCAACTACTTAATACATCCCGCACATGCTTGTATGTGGGACATTCATCCAACGTGTAATCATGCTGAACCGACTTCCCTACATGGAAGCAATTCACACAGACAGCAGAACCTCCTTCCTTCTTAATCGGGCAGTCCTTTGCATAGTGGCCTTCTTTGCTGCAATATGAGCAAAGCTCCTTACTTTTGGAGATTCTAGCCAGATGCCTTAATGCAGAGAATCGAAAACACCAACTTCTTTCAAGTGATCCCTAATGTTATAAGTTTGAAAGTCAATAAACACTCAACCCTTCTCAATGGAAGCAGCATGCAGCTGCTTGTCACACTCTATGACATAATGAATGTTATTATTATCTCTTCTATCTGTCAAAATACTGCCTTAAACATATAATTAAATTCATCTACAGAATGCCTCAACTGCGTATGTGAGCATACGTATGCTGAGGTATATGGTGAGCCTCAACTGCGTCCACAAAACCTGTGGAACATTGTACACAATTACACAAGGCCTCAGAGACTTGGTAACTACCATCTTAATTGGAAACTGATTTATCCCCTCATTACGCCTGATATTACATTCTGTCTCGCCATCATTCACCACTGTCCTTACACCTTTAGGATTGTCTTTGATACTCACAATCTGCAAACCCTTCTCCTGGCCACTAATTTCTTTATCACTTTGCCCTTAAAGGCCAGAGAAGTAACACCATAAAGTTTGTCGTCAATAAAACCTTTGGTTTTGACAACATAGGTAACAACTTAGTTTGAACAACCTCAGAGGCCAGCTTCATAACAGATAGCAGCGAAAGAGTCCTAGTCCGTTCACCCATCCCAGCCTTGAAACCTTCAATACATCCCTGTAGTATGTCATTCCTCTTAACTGTTAGTAAATGTAGAAACTACAGCTTACACAGCCTAGACAGTCTGTAAGTGGCACTTTCCTCTTTCTCATTTTTCAAATTTCTAACAATCTCCTCTACCTCAGTGCATAAACCACTAAATATATCTATTACCTCAGTTACAACTTCATTAGAGACTAAATCAGTGGAAGCTAATTATGCTTCTCAAAAACAGCAACCTCAGACTTTTTAGCCTTCAGAGAAAGTAAAACATGCTTTGCTTGATTCATTGCAGAACCAATAGCTCCTCCATAAGACCAGCATTCGAATCCAAATCAGAATCCCTCACTAACCGCACCAACAGCTGCCACAGTTGCCTCAGCAACTTTTACTTTCCTAGGCTTATTCAATAAAGATTTTACCTCAGTTGCGGAAGGATCAGAAATTTCCTTCTTTGACCACTCACCCCTCAGATTTTCATTGCTGATGTGTCCGACTTGACACACTAACCATACTGACAGTATCACCATCAAAATCACCACTACTACCTTCTGCAGCCTCCATTGTGCCAACTTCAAACAAGCTTTCTTTAGCGATCTCTGCTGAGCCTCCTTTGCAATTTAATTTGAGCGGCCTCCCTTTGCAACCACCTCTGGGCCTCCTTTTCCAATAGGCTGCTTTAAATTGAGTACAACATTTCCTTATAGTCTTCTGGACTATTCATGCTTACAAGTCAAACTCAAAATATGAAGTAAATTAAAATTTCAGTATAAAAATTTTACAATACCGCAAACACAAACAAAATATGATGTTTCAACCTCAAAACACAACACAAAATAAATAAATACAAAAATACAAAGACTAACAAATTGAACAAACAAAAATAGACCAATTACAATTATTGCAAACAAAAACAACCAATACAGACTTTATAAGCAAACAAAATGGCAATCGATGTAAACAACAAGATGTCTGTTCTAACAACAACTAAACATCTATATAATATTAAAATAAAAATTCAAATTAAATTAACACAAATTATAAAACTATCAAAATAAAAAACGTAAACCAAAGAACAGACAATCCCAGTCCCAGGGGAGTGGTTTAAGGAAATATATCACCACCCAAACTGATAGCCTAGTTAGACTATGGGCTACCCACAAGCTAAAATCCTAAAATTAAGTAATAAAGTAAAGTAAAATTGCCTAAAATATAAAGCAAAACAAAAACCATACCAGTGTAAAACAACCCTATGAGAAAATGTTCAATTAATAACAGATATACTTAAATTGTAAACTAAATAGGCGGAGCCGACATAAACACTACCTATATTGTTGGTGTTGCGTGTTGAATATCTGGTGTCCACCAGTACACGGGTCGCTTTTGGTACCTCAGTCCTCCATAGGGCATGGAGGCGTTGCATGCAGAAGCTACCAGCCACACGGTCGAAGCAACCATGGCTTCTGCACCAGCGGCCCCCTGGTGGTGATGTTCCTAGGGGCTAATGCCCATGAGGAGATCTTTCTTGTGAATCTCTATTCGTCGATTTTTTTAATAATAATGATAATTCAAGACATACAAATATACATTCAACACAAAACACTTATGTACACATAATGTTAACATGTACACACAAACAATAACAAGAAGTTAATATATACACAAGCCAAACCAAGTATCCGGAAAAGATAAAAGCTAATTTTCATCGATTAGATGTTCCTCCATTCATCCCAACTCCTTTGCGATGTTTTGGGTGCCAGAAATTTGGACACACAGCAGCGTGATGTTCAAGGAAACAAATTTGTGTGTTGTGAGCCGTTGCACCCTGATGACCCATGAAACGACTCATTTGTGCGAGTCAATTGCCACAGACACCATTCTGCAAGATCGCGTAACTGCCCAGTTTATAAACAAGAAGTAGCTATCCAGGAAATGAAGGCCATACAGAAGTTCAGCTACTATGAGGCAAAGAAAATTGTGAGAAGTAGATCGCCTAAGACTGAGTCCTATGCTCAGGTTGCTGCAGCTCCTGCAGTCCCTTTTAAAACAGGAGATATGTTATTTGAACTTGCACTAGCATTATCGAAAATGGTCGAACTTATCATTAATGAGAAACTGAAAACTAGACGAGTTAGAGAAAAGGTCATAAATCGTTGGAGATGGTAGCGGATGTTACTAAAACAGCCTTCGAACAGTTCTTAAGTGAAGTCAAATGAAGTAAAAGTTCAGCGAAAGCCTGAGGAAACTAAATCACAAATTAAAGTTCACATTGAGGATTCTGAAAAGACAGAAGCAAAGATATTAGAAAAAACAGATTTTGAAATCTGTATAATGGAGCTTTCGAAAGCACAGAGGCCTTTAAACGAGAGGGGAAGCACTTCAACCACCCCACACGCTCTAGCGTGGAGTGCATTGAGTCTCGACTCTGCAGGAGATCCTCTGTGATTTACTGCGGAAGATCAGAAGAATCCATCTCTGAAGCCTCAGACATCCTGGAGTTGAACATTGAGGCCTTGAGGAAGATGGACAAAAGAAAGAAGAAAGAATGGCCTAAGGTAAACCTAGGCGATAAAATTTAACAAGAAATTACTTAATATGTGCTTATAGAATTAACTGTGCTTGATTTTGATTGTTTCTGACAGATTTCTTAGAAATGCTGAACTGTTTTACTATAATTTGAAGTGTTTTTAGTGTGTTAGTTTTAAGTATTTTTAAATGACAAGGGCTCTCTACACCCTTGCCATCTTGTGTCTATTTGGGTATCCAAATAGACAATTGTATCCTTCAATACGTCTATTCCTGGATGATCTTTGATGACAAGAATAGACTTTAGACATTGTCGCTAGTGATTTTATTAGGGAGGTAAAAAAATTTTTTCTTTTTTTTTTTTATGTGGAAAGGGGCTAATGACCACAGCAGTCGATATCCCAAAAAATTAAAAAAGAATAAATAAATAAAAATAATAATAATGTCCCGGATAAACCCAACCCCACGACCGCGCAATAACATCAACGTACACGTCTGAGGTGGCAACGACATGGTATTTCGGTACCTTTGCTTACGTTGGCCAATGGGGCAATTGCTTTGCTCAGGAGCTCACTGTAGAGCTTTGCGGTCCCTAGCTGTTTGAGCTGGTTGCAGTTGTACTTTTCGGTTTCGCTGTTTGCAGCGGGAACGGGAGGCATGACCGTAATCTGTTTTGCATATGCTGGGCGGAGTGCGGACGGGGCGTGTTCATCCCTCTTCTCAGTTGTGGAGTCGGGTTGAGGGTGGGCTGCTGTGAGCTTGCTCTGCCGAAGTCTTGCGCCGCTCAACGTGAGTCAGTCACTTTGGCCCTTAGCAGGGATTGTCCTATGGGTTAAGGTATCGAAGCCCTTATTGCTACGTGCGAGCCCTGGATGTCGGTATAGTGGGTCAGGCAGTACCTGACTCCCCGCCCCGTTAAATTTGTGGTAGGCAGCTGGCTGGGAACCCAGTTAGGATCTATGATCTGGGGCACGCCAAACCGTCTCTCCACCCGCACCTTATGACATTTTGACTGCCGAAACTGTATATTATAGAAAATTTTACATCCACAACTTCCGCGGCAGAGGGTCCACGTAAAAATCGGAGAACCTTTGTTTTCGGAAGCGAAGAAAAGAGCTTCGAGTACAGTGACCCAGAGAAGAACATCCGAACTAAGTTTTGAATGTTTGGCCATTATATTTCTATACATTATACACATCTTAGTGTAGTCTAAGAGCTTTGGACCAATTCTAAAGTATCTGGTGGTAAAGAAGAAAGAAGAGGATTTTTCTAAAGTTAGTCCTTTCGTGATTGTTCGTGGGATCACGGAAGCTGCATTAGAACCTGTAAAAGAGACAAGGAAGACTACTATGGGCTTGTTTGTGGAGACCGTCAATTACCTACAGTTATCACGAGTGTTGAAAGCTATGAAGATACGACTCATCGACGTTGACGTTGTACCGCATGGTACACTAAACACCTCCAAGGGAGTTATGCGGAGGGAGCTTCTAAACTGCACAGAAGAAGAGATCGCCGAGAAGCGTCAGGAACAAGGAGTTGTTCATGTCGATGTTTGAACTCGCGACATAACGGAGTAGTTGTACCCTCCACGTTGCATGTTTTAACATATAAAAAACCTATGTGTTCTAAGAAAATTAAAGCTAGCTTTCATAGACTGGATGTTCGTCCTTTCATCCCGACTCCACTGCGATGTTAGATATCAGAAAAAATGCTAGGATGTCAGAATATCAGACATACCGCTGCGAGATGTACTAGGAAACAAATCTTTCCCTGTGATATTCCACTATAGCTGGATGACCCCTCCAAGGATCCGTCGGTTTGTGTTAACTGCCATGGACATTATTCTGTTAGATCACAAGATTTTCCAATTTATAAGGAGCAACTAGCAATACAGGAGGTACAGTTCAAAAGATCAGCTACTTCGAAGCCAGAAAAATTATGCTCAGCTGATCACATAAGCTTACATCCTGTGCTCAGACAGCTGCAGCTCCTGCAGCTTCTTTTAAACCAAAGGATGTAATTTCTGAACTGGCATCAGCTTTGGCAAGCATGGTCGAACATATTATCAATCACAAGTTGAAGAGTCAACCATCAAAGGGAATTAGCCCAAAACCAACACAGAAGAAAGCAGACGTTTCTTAAGAAAAGAACTCAGTAAAGCACAACAATGAGCATACGACCAGTACTCAAGTGAAGCAAAATGAAGTAAAAAGCGAGAGACAGCCTGAGTCAACTACTTGTGAAGTAAAAGTCCAGGTTGAAAGATCAGGGACTTGTGAAACCAGAGATAAAGCTGTTGTAAGATTTAGATCGAACAAAAATGGAGCAGCTGAAAGCACGGGGTCTATAGAAGAAAGAGCCAGGATTTCAGCCACCCCACATACTTTTAGCGGAGAATGCATCGAGTCTCAACTCTGATATATGACTGACCTCACCATCAGAGCCAGTATCATCTGATGCCTATAGCAAGGGATCCTCCGTGGTTTACTGTGGAGGATCAGATGATTCCATCTTTAAGGCCTTTACCTTGATACCTTGGAACTTGATGTCGAGGCCTTTAGGAAGATGAAAAAGAGAAAGTAAAAAAAAATAGTCTAAGGGTAAGCTAGGCGATAGCATTAAAGTATGAGATATTTTCTATGTGCTTGTAGAAATTTTATAATGAAAATACGTTTTTTTTTAATATTCTTGTGATATTGTTGCATCATTAAAAGGTTTTGACAGTGTTTCAATAGAAATGGTTTGTTTGTTTTAAGTGTTTTTGAAGTGTTTTATTATGTAGGTTTTAACTGATTTTAAATGCAAGACCCTTTACACCCTTGCCATATTGTGTTTTCTTTTAATCCCATGAAAAGTCTATTTATTAGATGATCTATATTGACAAGACTAGTCTACTGACAACGCTGCTAATGTTTTGTCAAGGGGATATGGAAAGGGGCTGGTAACTGAAGTAGTCAACCTAAAACCTCAAAAAAAAAAAAAAAAAATTAAGCAATAAGTTACCTGTCTTGTATGGTATTTTGTTGACATGTTTTTCCATCTGCCATTAAAGTAAATCCATCATAACACTGACAAACATATGAACCTGGAGTAGGTTCACAAATCTGAGCGCAAAGCTCACCTGGATATAGTTGACAGATGTTCTTTTCAGACACTATATTA
The DNA here is from genome assembly GCF_047948215.1 of Lycorma delicatula. Classification (NCBI taxonomy): domain Eukaryota; kingdom Metazoa; phylum Arthropoda; class Insecta; order Hemiptera; family Fulgoridae; genus Lycorma; species Lycorma delicatula. Next base: position 40,749,901 of record NC_134458.1, read on the forward strand.
AAAAAAATTGATTATTGTAATAAAAAAAAATGTGTATTTGTTTATATACTGGTGGCTGAAAAGTAACTTACACTCTATCTTTTTTTTATAATTGAGATAACTGGATAAGGTTTGCAGCATTCTTCCTTGTACTGAGGGGCTACTTCAATAAACATATATTTCACTCTTTTTGTTTTTTGGGAGCGGCATCCCCACCTCCCCACAAGTGAATTAATGTAATGACATTTTTGGTTGCCATTTTTAGTTTAACTAGTTAGAATTTAATTTTTTGGAACCATTTTGCTTGTCTTGCAGACCTTTAAAACAATGTACCTCTCAACCATATGTCCCATTTAAAATGTTTGAGCCGCCCCTGGCCCTCCCACCACCCTGAAGGCTGAATACTTTAAACTGGGACTTACTGAAATAGCTTCTCTTATCAGAGAAGACTTCCAAGGAGAAAATCAGGATACTTCAAATAACAGAAAAATTAAGGGAAAGTATACAACCGTAGTTCTAGCTATCTGAAACGAACGCATGGTTGGCCACCATTTTGGATTGAGAGATCAGAATTTATTTTTAATTATATCATTTTTCTCATCTCACTGAGCTCTTTAAAATAATATATCAAATGACCACTGGTCCATTTGAAATTTCTGTGTTGCCCCCCACCTACCAACACAAAAATCAAAAAGAGTGAAATATACATTCACTGAAGTAGCCCCTCACCTCAGTACAAGGAAGAATGTCGCAAACCACATCCAGTTACCTCAATTATAAAAAAAAGTTAGAGAGAGCGTAAGTTACTTTTCAGCCACCCGGTACACATATATTTGCGTAAATTTTTATTAAAATACAAATAGCCTGTTTTATCCAAAATTTCTTTATACCAAAATTTTTATTTTATTTTTAATACAAATTTGAAATAATGATTTTAACGATTAAAAATTTCTCTATTAAATTTATTTTGAGCCACTGATATCATTGGTTTAAAAAAATTACAACAGTTTAAGAGTTTGCAGAATAATTCATTTTTTCTGTTTAGAAGTAATACAGTTTGCTCTAATATTAATAATCTCAGTACAAAGTTCTTTAAAGTACCATATTTAAAAAAGATTTTTAATTGTTTACATTGAAAGAATTTAAATTATTTTTATAGAAGTTCTCTAACAAAAATTAAGCTTGAATAATTTTTTATTATTTCTTTAGGAGTTTTTAATACTTTTCTTAGTCTTAGGAATAATATATGTTTATGATGAATGTTAGTTCTATTACATGTGATATTTTAAATTGTGAATAAAGGTACCCTTTTTTCACCTAACCTGTTAGTAGAAAAAACTTAGATAAGCTACTTGGATAAGTTAGTTAGTTATATATAGCCTCACTATTAGTCAAAACTTAAAGATAAAAAACATAGCATACACCTTTTTACTGGGTTATTTCTATACTCAACTAATATTAATTCTGACTATAAATTTATTCTTTTACATTAATTTTATGCAGAGTTGTTTTTTAGTAATAATTCACTTTAATCGACTAATACTTTAATTTAGAAAATAAAGACATCATTATAGTCAGAGCCACCCTCACAGTGAGACAACATTAGCAGCTATTCCAGACCTTCAACCAAGTTAAAATACACTGATAAATTGTTAGGTTTCATAAACAAATTCAACCACTATCTTGTTTTCTTTCCTGTTCAGTGCAAAAAAATAACCCTTACTCCAAGAACTGATTTAGTGTTGAAATTTAGTTAGTTTAGAAAAGGGCTCCTTTGACACAAGTCCTGTATCACAGTATTGTAGCTTATTATGTTCTTCATTTATTTGATTCAGTGGTTTTTCCTTTTTTCCTAAGTCAATATTGCATACAATTGGTAATTGCAACTAATAAAGGGATAAATATAACCATAAACAACTGAAAATTTTGTACTTTTTGATTAAATAATTGATAAAAAAAAGCTTAAAAATAGGTTAATTTTATTATTAAATTTAATCATAACCTAGATGATTTAACACTAATTTTAAATAATTAAATAAAAACTTATATTACATTTTTTGTTGAAAATTACCGTGATTTGGTGGTGGTGGTGGAATTGTAAAATTTTCTTTTGGTTCATACTCATTGAAATTATTCATATTACAGCATGCTTCATATGCAGAATTCCACGGACAACCAAGATTAATATTTTGGTTACTACAGTCCACAGACATTGAAGCAGATATTATTCCAAGCTGACAAGCTTCACAACATAGCTGCAAAACAGGAAATACATCTTAAAATGCAGTAAGGATTTAAAGTGGTAAAAAGCAATTCTCTTAGTCTGTGGGGCTTGATAGTGTACTTACTGTAATTTTTTTTTTTAACTCATATTCTGAGCACAGCCAATGAGAGATTATGGTTTTATCTTATCAGATTTTTAATAATTACTTCTCATTGCTTTACAGTTATCTAAATACATATAGTTAAAAAAATGAAAGTTATTCTTTATTCTTCCTATACTTATTTGTAAAACTACATTTTGGTTTGCTTAATTGTCTTACAGATAATCCTTTTATTTTCTAACCAAAAAAAGAGAAATTCCCAAAAAATCATCACAAATATTAAACTCTATTAATTATGTGAATAAACAATCATTATCAGTAGAAATAGGAAAATGAATAGTACAAATAAACATAAGTACAAGAACACAACTTAATGAATATATATATAAATTGTATTTTTATAATTAAAATCCAATTTGAACAACTCAAGTACAGAATTACAAAGTAAATAAATGACATCTTTCTTTTATTTTATTCCAAAAGCGCTTTCACGGGATCCCACATCATCAGTTGTATATAATATATATTTACATAAAATTATGAAATTAAGATTACAACAATCATATATACAAAACATATGAAGTCAATTAAATAAGATAACTACATATATATAAATATGATGTCATAATTAAAAAAATTAAAATTAAATTTAAAAATAAAATAAAACAAATAGAAAATTTATATTATGTAACCTGGCCAGTCAACATTACATTAGTGAGTGGATTTGAATTAAATTATTCATATATACATTATGATATAACTATTTTTATCTAATAACGTGCCGCCATCTGTTACCACTTTTATAAGTGTCATCTTCATATACTGTCTGAAAGTTGATAAAGTTGGAAATACTTTTATATTTATTTATATAAAATCTCTCCTAAATGTCCAGATTTTGTAGTATCCAAATATCAGATACTGTATGTTTATTATTAATGTAGTTATTATTAATAGTGGTCAGCAATATTAGATATACCCAATTTACCATTTTTATAATTTTAATGTGTTCTAAAAATCTAGTTTTAAAAGACTTGATAGTTTTGCCTATATATACAGAGTATTTCTAAAATGCTGTGCTGACTATACGTTTTCAGTATAATTAAACAAAAAGTATCCTTAGGAAAAATGGTAATTTCTCCCACTGTCTGCCATTTTGTTATTTTTATATAATTTATATCTCAAGTTCTGATAGATGAATTACATTAATATTTGGTAAGCGTGTTTGTAATAAAGTTTTAAAATTAGCAAAAAATCAGGACTAATACCTTTGTAAATTAGAAAATGGCAGCCATATTTATTTTTCAATCCGTTATAGTTCCTTAAATATTAGTTTTATCAAATTTATGTTTTTACTAAAATATTAAGCCTTTTATTTTGAACAAAATGACATTTTATTTTTTTTAAATCTGTTAAAAATAGTAGAGTTATGGGAGAAAATTGATGTAAATTTGTGTCATAATTATTAGGTCTATTATTGCGAGAAAAATATTACTTAATTTGATGCTAATTTACAATACTAGAATTAACAATAAATAAAAACAATATTTCATCGAACTGAACATAAAGTGGAGGACATGAAAATAGACACATAAATACATCAATTTTGAAGTGTAATGAAGTTCAATGAAGTGTAATGATTGTGACCATATATATATATATGTACGTAAAACTAATAGGTCTTTTAAAACTAGATTTTTAGAACACATTAGAAATTATAAAAATGATAGACTGGGTATATCTAATGTTGCTGACCACTTTATTAATAACAAACATACAGTATCTGATATTCGGATAAATTTAGAAATAGTGGAAATCAAGAAATTTAATTTAAATAATAATAGTAAAATTTTGACTTTTCGAAGAGATTTTATATATATAAATGCAAAAGAATTTCCAGCTTTATCAACTTTCAGACTGTATATGAATATGACACTTATAAAAGTGGTAACAGATGGCAGCACGTTTTTAGATAAAAAAGGTTATAATCATAATGTATATAAATAATTTAAGTCAAATCCACTCAGTAATGTAACATTGGCTGGTCGGGTTACATAGTATAAATTTTCTATTTTATTATTTTATTTTTAAATTTAATTTTTTTTATTATACATATTTATAAATAAATAAATATATATATATATATATATAATATAATGTAGTTATTTTATTTAATTGGTTTCATATGTTTTTTTATATGTGATTGTAATTTTAATTAAAAAAAAAAAAATATTTATATAAATAAATCTTTTATACAAATGGTGATGCGGGATCCCACAAAAGTGCTTTTGGAAAAAAAGAAAAAAAAGGTTAGTGTCATTTCAATTACTTTGTAATTCTGTATTTGGGTTATTCAAGTTGGATTTTGATTATAAAAATACAATATATTGGTGCAGGGGAATATGGCTCTATAAGTATTGACTTCAGAAAAAAAATATATATATCTTTTTTTATTTTAAGTTATCTAAACGGTTTAATGTTGTTCTCCATACCTTTCTGATCTGTGTTAATTTTTTGTAATTGCTAATTCCTGATTTCTCAGTTAATTGTCGTTGTGTTCTTGTTTTTTTTTTTGTTATGCATAGATAAGAGTTTGAGAAAATAACTCACAAATTAAAAACAATCTGGACAAATACAGACTTCAGAACAACAAACAAAACAAGAAAAATTCCATAACACAAAACACAATCATCAAACTCAACTCCACACTGCTTGTGGAAGAAGAAAACTAAACTGGTTCAATTGCATAATGTAATTTAATAGTCAAATGGAGTATACTTTTAAAAAAGATACAATGAACATTAAAAGCCCTCCTCATCAATATAGAATCAACATTTGCAAACTATCTCACAAGTGCAATCACAAACCCACCAATATTTAAAAATCTTGATATTCTAGACATATACAAAAAAGGACCACACCACGTCACATGTGAACATTATTATACATATATAAATGTACAACAATGTACTAAATGTAACAGACACAATTTTAAATAGCTTACACTTTTTTACCACATTCTGTATACATTTCTTCTTAACTACCACCAGCAGAAACATCAACTAATGTCAGTGTAAAACTAGAACTGAAGATAGTCACAAAGATGACAATATATTTCTGAAGTGAGTTTAAAAAAATTGTATTATACAATCCAGTTAGTGTGTAATAACAAAAGTTTAAATTTCAAATAGATGCTTAATTGAGTTAAACTTACACAATATCATTTTTGTTACCTTACGATCTGTATTATCATCAGGGCAAGTTCTTCCTGCTCTCGCTGCTTCCTTGCCTTCATCACACTGTATTGTCCTATTAATAAAATATTAAAAAAAACTCAGTAATCAATTTAAAATTTAAATTGAATTTTTTCTTAAATAATTGCATGCAGCAATAACTAAACAGATCACAGGGATTTCAGAATTATTATTGAGATGCACTACAATTTCAGCATTTATAATTTACTTTATATTTTACTTCATATAATTTATACTTTCAAAGTAAAAAGATGACAATTACATTCTATACAAAAAAAAGGATTTTACAAAGGTAATTAGAAATATTGATACTATGACTAATAGACTTCACATACACCTTATTAAATCAATCTAGTTGTACAAAAGATTTATGATTTTCAGTTATAACTTCTAAATCATTTGCTGTATGACATATGAAATATATTAAATAAATATTTTATTCTGAGCAGTACATAATATGTGATATAAAACCCATCAGAAAGAGTAGGTATACTTGGTAATGTATTATTGGTAAAAAAGGTATTGTGCCAGCATTAGGCTGGGTGGATCAAAGGAAACCATGGTTAAACCTTGATCAGAGTAGCTTTGTAAATTACAAAAAAAAAAATATAAGTAATTAAAGTCCAGATTAATAATTTAAAATATTAAGACATAAAATAATATAAAACATACTAGATACTTGAAGATACTAAATATATACATATATATATATATATATGAGATATAAAATAAATTATAATTCAAAAAGTGTTAATGAAAATTATTTGGCAATATTTATGTACATGTTGAACAAAGATGCAAAAAATTCAGGTTGTTTTAATTATTTTTAATCTACGTTATTTAAAAATCATGAACAGAGTAATTGATGGATGAAGCCTTTACTAAAATCTAAATCTATCATAAATAAAATAAAACAAAATTTGTTTTTTGATTTTCACAAAATTTTAATTTTACTCATGTAATGAAATTTTAACAACTCGTGAAAATCTGAGAAATATTTGTTTTATTTTCTTTTTGTCTTGAACAAAGTAATATTTTTCTTATAAAAGAAAACGTTTCAGTTTTATTATAAATAAATTGGTGGTAAGATCTTTTAAATGCTTTGATAATTCATTAAAAATGGCAACAGAAGCGTAATAAGCCCCTTTCTCTGAAGCTAAAGTATTGTGAAGTATTAAGAAATGATTGATCTGATTAAGTGACCATTTTGCAATATGGTCCCCAAATTTCTAAATAAAATCTCTACCTCCATGAACATTTTTTTAAAAACAATTCCATAGAAATCTTTCAGCCATCTGAAAGAAACACATAATACAAACATATTGCCATCTGAGCACCAAACAAATACACAGATTTAAAATAGCAAAATAGCCAATTTATTAAAAGTTCCATACAACTAGGTTACAGTCCTTACTAAAATAAATAAAAAAATGTACAAAGATGATAAGAAACATAATTATAATTTAAGTTATTATAAACAAATTATCTTAACACATTTTTGCTCACATTTTATTAAATCATATTCAAACTCAAAATCATATTTGAACATTTCTTTTAAACTTTTCATAGCATTGTTTCTACTGCCTATACAAAAGTAAGAAGGAAGTGAATACTGGACCTAGAGAATTAAGTATCTTTTGAACCTTTAAAAATATTAATCATTTTTGAGATTTATGAAAATATACTTTGAGAAGATCTTTTCAGATATTACACTGCTCATTTATCAGTGATGTTCTGGATATTGCTATTGTTAAAAGCACCTGCCTCAAAGTACTTAGAAATCTGGATTATGTATGTTTATTTAATATGTTAAGTTTGAAAACTCTGGTATGTTTATAAATTTAATATTTGTTGAGTGTTGAGTTCATGGCTTATTATGTATAAAATTTATATTTTTGTATATAGCATCTTTTTTACGAAGTGATCTCTTAACGATTGGTTCTGCTGTTACATGTATTGCTTTGATAAATCTTTTTTATGTATGATAAAAAACTAATTAAAAGAATAAATAGTTTCTTGATAATGTTGATAATTTTGTACAAGTGGTTGAGTAATGAATAAATTTTCCAGTTGTGGTGGGTTCTGTGTAAAATTTAAAAGTTTACTTGTTGCTTACTTTGGATAATTTATCCAAGGTCTAGGAATTTTTTTTTGGGGAGTTAATTAATTCACCACATAAGCTACTTTTTAGTGTATGAAAAATGCCATGACCGACTGGATTCAAACCCAGGACCTTCCAGATGAAACACACTACCACCCCACCAAGAGAGTGATTTGTTGTATTCACATGCTATAGTAACTGTAAGTAAGGGTGTATTTTACTGATGAGGGTGATGAATGTATGAGATTATTTTGTGCTGCCTTTTTGCAGGAATATTGCGTTTTTCAGGCCGCATATTTATATACAGTGAGTCATTTTTTACATTATTTTTCTCTAAAGTTTAATCATATTTACCACGCACGTCAATGTATTTTAAACATTCTATGACCTGTTAAAAATTAAAGATGACTTTGATTTTTAAATTATCATTACATTCAATTAGAGTATTTAAAAATATCTTGAATATTGGGGTCAGTATAACTAACACTTCTCCTATGATCCTCATAATCTCATTTTTTTGGATAAGTATGTGATGTAAAATATTCAGTATATGTAATGTTCAAGATAGTAAGATAGTATAGAATTTTTTTTATATTTATACTTGCTTTGAAAGTAAGCCTAAACAATATTAATATTAACGGTTGGTATTTACAATCCCAATATAGGTCATACTTAAGTATATATTTTGCTATTTATCTTTATTAAGGTCATCGGCAAATCAGAAGACATAAAACATAATGATTATGCGATAATAAAGCCTGCATTACTAGTTAATGTAGAAATATTATTAATCAGATTATGTTGCGTCATAAATAAAAACATTATTAATAATTTAATAGAATTAATCAAACAAAAATTGTGCCTCATAATTAAATAATTTGTTTGTAATGTTACATTACAATCTTATGTATTACTAAAATTATCTTAATGTGTTTATGAATGAATTTTAGTTTTCATTTTTATTTTTAATTTGAATAAATATTTTATGTAATCTTAATTACTTACTGATTAGATGATTCTTTTTAAAGTATTATTTCTGATGCTATATTTGGCTTGTAAAATAAATCTAGAAAAGGACCTTAACTAAAAATGAACTGTTCAATGCTTTCTCACAATGATGTATCAGAAGCAGTTAATTGTAAACACAAAAATAAAAACCTTTAGGCAAAATAATGACATCCCTTGCCATACGGGTTGGTCATAGCAAAAATTGTTTCAGACAAAGGTTTTAGGTAATGTTTAGAGAACTATCGACCACTTTAAAATAAAATGACTATAAAAAATCAGCATTAAATTACCAACTGCATCCTCAAAATGGAATAATTATATTTTGGATGATGAATAATACACATATAATTAACCTCCTGCACAAGAAATTACAATACATGTAACATACATGTTAAATATTATGTTGAAGTCATCCTGTTCACCTGATCATGTATTACTGTCCACATCCTAGATTTTGTCCTTTCACTACAGCTACTCTTATTATACAACAGTTACATATTTTTCAGCAAAAGTTTGCTCAATACTTAGTTCATTATCTTATCTAATACCTTGGAGTCAAAATCATTTTAAAAAACTTTAGTTTTACTTTTTCTATTATGAAAAATTAATAATATTTATAAATATTAAAAATAAAAGCCGCTGGGCCGGCCCAGCGTGGGATCGCTCGGGGAGAACCGCATCGGCCGCGCCGGCGAAAGATGACCGACGCCGACCCGACACTGTGGGGCTCTGGGGGCCACCACTGCCACGCTATAGTGGAGACCCAACTGCCGTTGAGGGGAAGTCCGGTCTGATTTCAATGGATGAGCCGCAACTCCCCGACTACAGCCAAGTCGACTTTGCCGGAGACCAGCTTCCGGACCCAACAGCTCTTCTCAGAGCTAACTCAAAAAACGGCCCTTTTCAGGGCTACCACAGTGTTATAAGTTACAACTAGCCGTCGAAGCCAATCGACAACAAAAACGGGCCTTCTCAGGGCTACTACAAGGTTATACAGTGCCACGTGCCGTCGAAGCCATTCGGCGACAAGGTATTAACAGATTTTCGATTTTCAGTCAAACCATACTGGTGTAGTAGACAAGGTTTGAGTCGTAGGTGAAAAATAGTGCAGTGAAAAATCAGGATGCACCTGGCCTTATGGTAGAATGTGGTTAGAAATACTGGTTAGAATGTGATTAAATTCTAAATATTCTTTATCAATATTCATCCTCATTTTCCAACCTAAAGCCACTTAAAAAAATTGTTCCAATATATCAGATATTCTGTATTACTTGGAAAATATGAACATATGATCAAGACATGAAGAAGAATTTTTGTTTATTATTATTATTATTTCTCTTTTTTATAATTTCTTTAATTAATCAGATTAAAATTACATCTAAAAAATCCCTTTTAGCACATCAGAAGGGAGAGGTAGATTTCACTGGTCCTGAGTAGGTGATAAAAAAGATTTCCACCTTAAAGTTAAGAAAAACCTCAAATTTATTCAATATGATGATGGCTGTTTCACGTAGTTAGCATACGACAACACCCATCTTCTAACAATTCCAGCAAACATTTTAGTCATCCCTTGCCATAAGGGCTGGTCATATCAAAAATTGTTTCAGACAAAAGTTTTAGGTAATGTTTAGAGGACTAACAGCCACTTTAAACTGATTCGATAATGTGCCTATTAAGGGAGATATGATTCTTTTTTGTTTTCAAAACCCCATTTTTTCAACCCCCTGGCCCAATGGTTGATGACATAAAAAAAATTTACTTCTATAAGTTTTAGGCCCTTATCCAAAGAATAGTAGTAACTTTAAACAAATTTGATATTTTACTTAATAAGAAAGTTAAAGTAATATTTTGTTTTTTCGAAAAAGCCCCCCATTTCCACCCCGATGGTCCGATTTTGGCCATTAACAAACTCAACCGAGATTTTGAGACGAATTATCTTTAAGGAACAATTTGAAAGTGATTGGCACAAAATTACGGCAGATATTGTGTCCATAAGAAAGTGAAATATATATATATATATAAATGTATATACAAATGTTTGAGCTGACCGTGGTTTTGGGGTCTGGGGGATGTGAAACGCAAAGATATGTCGAATTTTACAGAAGTCAAATCGTGGTACCCATTACAATGGATAGCTTTTTTATGAAATCTACCTAAAATTAAGTGAACAGAGTGATGTAATCAAAATTCACAAACATTACTAGCTATCTTTTTTTAACAGTTTAATAAATATTTTGTTATTAACTTATTCTTATTTAGCAAATAATTATTAATTAAACTAAGTTAATTTTACAAATATATGAAGTTTGATTACAAACAATTTAACTTTATTTTAAATTTTGAAAATAGCTATTGTCTTAATGTTTCAGTTTTCTGTCATTTAGGAAATCGTCTCTTACCCTTTGTCCTTAAAGAAATGATCATTAACTTTTTTATGAGAAACTGTTTAAGAAATACATATACACGATATATGCCTATACATGATGGATGTGTACACTCATAAGATCATATATTTAATATGTGTTTCGTTAAACACATATATAATTATATAGATTCTTTTTGTTTACCTTAGGTCATGTACACAGCAGAGTTGCATTGCAGAAAAGCAAACACTTTGAGTCTCTGGAGGGACTCCTTTAACCGGGGTTGATATAGAAATTCCGTTGCAGTGATGATCACGTGTAGCAGTACTGCTTCCCAGTGAGCAGCAGTGGTTGATTGTTGATTGAATCTCACCTACATAAATATCATTAAGAGTTAATTAATTTCTTCTTCTTCTTCTTCTTCTGTTCAATAGCTTGAAAAGAACAGATGATTAAGTGTGGGTTTGGAATAAATTTAAAAAAAGTGGAACTTGAAGAGAAGAAAATAAATAACTTGACAGATGTGATAAAATCTAACAGATTTTAGATAAATATTTTATTTCCATCAGTGCATATTAATACATTGCATAAATCATGTCAGGAAAGGGTAGGTAACTTGATGGGTAAAAAAAAAGGTTCTGTGCCAGCATTTGCCTAGATGGATCAATGGAGACCATGGTTAAACTTTGATCAGATTAGCACTATGAAATACACAGTTAATTACATAATACAAAAAAAAACAAAAACATAATTAAAGTCCAGATTAATAGTTAAAAATATTAATATATGAAATAATATTAAAGTAGATATATCTGAAGATACTAAATACATAAAATAACTATAAAATAAATCACAATTCAGAAGGCATTACTGAAAACTATCTGAGGACATATTTATGCTCATATTAAACAAAGATGTAGTTAATCCAGGTTTATTTTTAATTAGTAATATTTAAAAAAATCATCAACAGTGTAATATTTTTTCTATAAAAGAAAATATTTTAAATTTACTTTAAAAAAATTGGTGGTAAATTCTTTTAAATGGTTTGATACTTATTAAAAATGACAACAGAAGCATAATAATGGGTTGTGTTACATGAAAACAGTTGTGATTGTTGTCTGGTTTGGTATAGGTAGATACCATTAATTTTTAAGCATAACTATTAATTTTAGCGAAGGTTGAAAATTTGTAAAAATAAGCATATGATAAGTTAACATTTGTAATTAACTAAATATTGCATATATGAATCATATTTAAAGAATAAGAAAAGGATTAAACATGAAATTTCAGAATAAAAGAAATTTTGTATTATAATATTGTAAGCATCTAGAGCAGTGTTTCTTAACCTTTTAAGTGAACCACACCCCTTTGAATCTGAAAAAAGTTCTCCGCACTCCATTGAAAAATACATTTTGATTTTTAGGTTTAGAAAAACACGTTTTATTGTGAAATTTATTGTTTATTTTTTAAAAAATTAAAATTTTTTATAACAATATTATTTTTCTTAATGACTAGACTGTTGTTGTTTATCCGAAATAATGCTTGTAAAACGAGGCTCTTTTTCTGAAAGAGCCACTCTTAAGTCATCACTTGCATTTAAGCGATTTCTCGCTTTAGATTTGATGTGGAGAAGTGATGAAAATCCCATTTCACACAGCTAGATGGTGGCAAATGGTAGTAGTAACTGTAATGCTTCTTTCGCCAACCGTGGATAAATTTCTAATTGTATGCACCAGAATTGTTGCAATTCAAATTTTTCGAATTGCATTTGTATCTGGCTATTTTCTCTCATTTCAATTAGATCGTCTTTTTTTAAATCACTATCATCCATCAAATTTAGGTTATATAAAAATGGATCCAGTATCCATCTTTGAGTTTTGGTAATATTTCCAGTAGAAAACTGTCCATTGAATGATTCGCTCAATTGTTTCAAATGTATTGCAATGTCGGGTTTAATTGTATTTTTCTCATTTTCTACAACAATTGAATCAAGCAAAGGAAAGTTTGCAAAATTTCCATTTTCAACTCGACGTATCCAAATTTCTAATTTTCCAATAAATGAAGATAAATTTTCACTAGCTTTTATTATATTTTTATCAAATCCTTGGATTGATATTTTCAAATCATTCAAACGGCTAAATATATCTGCTAACTAGGCTAGTCTCAGATTTGCATCCTTACTCTCAAAATCTTTTACTAAATCACAGTTTTGACTAGTCAGTAACTGAATAATTTCTTCACGCAATTCAAAAACCCTGTTAAGCATGCGGCCCTTAGAGAGCCATCGAATTTCAGTGTGATATAGAAGCACGGTATGCACAGCACCGATTTCTTCACAAAAAGCACGAAAAATGCGATGATTAAGCGCTCGTTCACGGATATATTTTACTACATTTATTGCAGTATTTAGGTGTTTTTTAATCTTTCTGGTAAAGCTTTCGATGCAAGTACATGACGATGCAACATGCAATGCGTTATTGTAACATGCGGTAATTCTCTTTTTATGTGTGAAAAAAATCCAGAATTTTTGCCTAACATTGCTGGGGCCCCATCAGTGCATATTGAACCAATCACATTCATTGGTGGTTGATATTTTGAAAAAATTCTTTGATGTGATTGAAAACATCAATTCCTCTCGAAGTCAACTCCAGTGGCTCACAAAATAGAAAATCTTCTATCATTTCTCTTCCTTTTATATATCGCACAAATACCAAGAGCCGGCTGCAATTATCAACATCGGTTGACTCATCCAGTTGTATGCTTACTTTTAGTGGACTGACTTTTATGTCTTCTATTATTTGTAGTAAAATATCTTTACTGAGATCTTGAATTCGCGATCGAATTGTATCGTTCGATAACGGAATCTGCTGAATTTTATGTGCTTCAGAATCCAATACAGTTTCAGCTATTATTAATGCACAAGGTTTTATTAATTCCTCAGCGATCGTGTGGGGCTTTTTTTTCTTTGCACACAAATATGCCACTTGATATGACGCTTCTAACAGGGGCTTTTGAATTGCTGGCTGGCATAATTTTAAGATAGTACCACTGATATCAAATCGAGCTTTTTTTGACTTCAAGCTGTTCATGCTATGACCTGCACCTTCACCACCATGCAGATTGTTGAAATTCTCTAATAACTTTGATGGTTTGAGATTGCCGTTTGAAAATATCTTGGAACATAAGATGCATTGAGGTCGTTGCGTACCATCTTTTTCTGTTGTACAAGTGAATCCATAACCAACATACTTGTCGTTCCATTGGCGTTTTTTTTGACATAGCAGGGTTCACTATAATCAATTAAATTATTTAGAAATAACGTATAAAAAATAACAAAAATACACCCAAACCTCGTATAACACGGTTTTATATAACACGGATGTATAAATTGTGGCATATGTTTTGTACAACACGCTTTATATAACACGGTTTCAAAAAAAAAAATTAAGTAAAATAATCAATATGTTTGATTTGTACGTCCATGGAATGTGTCATGACAAATCTCACTGAACATGTCAAGACTTATCAATTTAGCGAGTGCGTTACTTTTTATTAGGGTTAAAGTTCAAATTTTTTTAATTTCCTTTATAACTTCGTAACGGCACAGATTTTTATAATAATGTTTATTACAACCTTTTGTAGAGGATGTAATTTGCTACGATAAACTGTTAAAAACGCTGATTTTTTGAAAATTTCACTAAAACGACAAACACATGGTTATTTACATATACAATAATGTTATATGTGTAATTTTATCCGTTTACTGAAAGCAGTTACGAAACTAACTTTATTTATTTAATCCTTTGGCAAAAAAAAATTGTTTTGCAGATTTTTTTCGGATTTACCAAAACAGGGTTTAAACGTCATTTACCAAGAATCGAAAATAAAAAAATTTAATAAAAATCCAGGACAGCTTGTCCAGATGTCTTGGCACTAGAAATATTTTCTTATCTGTGCTTAAATAATTATCATATAAAATATTATTCAGGTAACGCGGGTATAATGTTTTTATTTTCAATTCTTGGTAAATGAATCTGAAACATTGAATTGGTAAATCCAGAAAGAGAAGTATCAAAACCATTTTTTGTCGAAAAATGAAATAAAGAAAGTTAGTATACTGCCATCGGTTTTCACAATCGGACGTGCTTTTATTATTCACATTATTTATAAATTTTATTTTATGTTTTATTAAATGTTGGGTGTATGTGTTATTTGTATCAAGTCTTTTTATAAAAAGACACTATCTATCGTGGATTGAAACAATTGTTTAATCAATAAAAAAACAGTGATAATACACGTATTGTATCATTAAGTGAAAAAGTGCAGCGAATAAAAATTAAAAAGTCAGTACATCTTATAGTACAAGAGTTGGATTATGTAAGTCATCTTTTTGTTTGAAAAAATATTGCTTGTTTTGTGGCCATAAGACCAATAAAAAATGCTGGAACGTTTGACTGTAATAATACAGACGGGCACTCTACCCCCTAGGTGGCGCGGAAACGGATGCGAGTCACGTAATTTGTTTTTATAATATAGCATCTCATTACCGACGATTTATAGCAAAAAATTTTTCTATAAAATTTTTATGTGCAAAATTCCAAGTATAACAATTCCACGAATGATAGAGTGTTGGCCGTTTTAGTGAAATTTACAAAAAAATCAGTGTTTTTATCATTTTATCGTAAATATTTTTTCCCCTATATATCGCATCGATCTAAATTTTTGGTGTTTTATTTATTAGAGATTTATTCACAATGACAAACTTAACTGATGTGCCAAAATTCAGCTCCGCTGGAATTATTTCTATGTTAATGTTTAATTTGGCTCGACTAATTTCGTTTATTTTGAAACATTTCAGTTGCGAAATTCTTCGATGTATTTTTTTGGAACGCAAACCCTAATTTTGTATGAACTTCAAACCTTGTATAACACGGATTTATATTACACGACATTTTGGTGGAACCATATAACCGTGTTAGACGAGGCTCGGGTGTATTATTTTAAATTAGTGAGAAAAATACTTACATTTGTATTATCGATGTATCCTATTTGGGCTTGAATCACTGATCAATACGAATGTATTAAATAGGTAAGTAATGTAACCCACCGGGTTGGTCTAGTGGTTCACGCGTCTTCCCAAATCAGCTGATTTGGAAGTCAAGAGTTACAGCGTTCAAGTCCTAGTAAAGCCAGTTACTTTTACACGGATTTGAATACTAGATCGTGGATACCGGTGTTCTTTGGTGGTTGGGTTTCAATAAACCACATATCTCAGGAATGGTCGAACTGAGAATGGACAAGACTGGTTCATTTACACTCATACATATCATCCTCTGAAGAATTATCTAAACGGTAGTTACCGGAGGCTAAACAGGAAAAAGAAAGAAAGAAAAAAGGTAAGTAATGTAAATAATCGGATGTTTAAATGCGTACACGTGTCCGTCTCAAAAGGTTTTTCAACAAACTGGCGATTACGCAAAAACAATAATAGACTCAGGTACAGAGTAAGGGAGTGGGAGCTGACGCAGCCAAATCTTTTTTTTTTTTTTTTTGTTTCTCTCAGCTCCCCTGGGCCGGACCGACTTGTTAGTATTACGCCACCCAGGGGAATGTCTTTATACTCAAATAGGCCTTCCCGCCTACCAGCTATATACTGGCATGGCAGGTCGGCCTACCGGTAGCTCTTTTTGAGAGTAATCTTTTATTTTATATGCCCCTTTCAGACACCACGCCATACCTCGAGTGTCGTGACGTGGTGTCGAGTTCTTTTCTCTATATCTTGTGTTTTATTATTCCATTATTCCCTAAACTATATCCCCAGGAGTCCCCAGCGGCTCATTGGAACCGACACACCTCGGCATGCCGGCTCTCCCCGCTGAGGCTGTCCTCCCTTCCCTAACCTAAATCAAAAACCCAGTCTCCTTTCGTCGATGTTTTTCTGCGATAAGATCTGTCTGGTGTAACACGCTATTTTCTTCCAGTTGGATTCCCGACTAGTCATAAAAGGTACTATAGCTTCGGGAGTCATCCCGTCGATCGCCATGTCAAATCTGAGGGCGGCCCATCTTTCACATATGAAGAAAGTATGTTCTGCATCGTCGATCTCTTCGCAATACATGCAGATTGCCTCTGTTCTTCTTCCTACTTTATTTAAGTAATTATTAAATGAGCCATGCCCGGTGAAAAATTGCGTTAAAAAGTGATCCATCTCGCCAAAACCTCTTCTTATCCACGATTCGATCTCCGGGATGAGTTGTCTTGTCCAGCGACCCACACCGCTATTAGTCCACCTCTCCTGCCAGGTAGTATTGACTTCATCTTTGGCCTCTTGATCTGCTCTGCCCTTCGATCTTTCGACTCTATATCTCGCGATGAGGTCTATCGGCAGTACTCCGGCGAGAACACAAAGGGCTTCATACGACACTGTCCTATACGCGGCCACCACACCTAGGAGCCCTCTCCTATGCACCATCGCTAACTTCTCCTTGTTACGCCTGATATCTATAGCGTGACTCCATGCGGGAACAGCATACATCAACGAGGATACTATCGTTGACACCAACAATCTGCGTTTTGATGCTCTAGGGCCATTCTGCGTTGCCATTATAATGTTAAGACTCTTTACCATTGCTTCAGCCTTCCTACATATGTTACTTATATGGTCAGTGTATCTACAATTCCTCTGGAAGGTAACTCCTAAGTATTTAAAACTATGCACCTCTTCTATAACTTTACCATTGATGAAAATAGTAATAGGATCCAGTACTCTTCTTCCAGTTAAGGCGATACACCTACATTTTTCCAATGACAACTGCAGACCCCTAGAAATCATCCACTCATTAATGATCTGAGTGGCCGCGTTCGACCTCTCTTGGACCTCAATTACCATCCTGCCTCCTGCCTTCAACCAGTACAGCGAGATCATCTGCATATGCCAAAACCTCAACTCCAGCAGGGAACATTCTGTGCAGGAGATCATCTATAACTAGCAACCATAGCAGCGGCCCCAGGACCAATCCCTGTGGCACCCCACCTTGCATCTCAAAATAAATTCTTCCTTCCTGGGCTTCAATCAAACATCTACCTAACCAAATCTACTAGCCATCTTCTAGCCAAATCTACCTAACCGTTTTTAAACAAAAAACAATTGGTTGATGTCATCGAAAATTCAAATATCGCAAAAATAATATATGTTATATTGTTAGAGGCTTCTCCCGCACCCTGGGGGTGCGGGCACCCCCGGTTAAGAATCACTGATATAGAGCAATAGAAAAAAAATTTGAAATTAGAATAGTAACAAAGGAAATTAATTTGAAAAGTAATTGTTTAACAGAAGGAATATTATAAGGCTGTATCATCCTAAACTATGTTAAAGAAGGAAATTAAAAAAAAATTGAAGGCTTCTGAAATATGGGTTCAGAGGAAAAGACTAAAAGGTAATTGCATCAAATGAAATTACAGATGATGAATAACACAAGTGGAAGTAAAAAGATCATAATACATGTTAGCGTGAAAAGTGAGAAGAAAAATTGATTAAGTTATGTTTTTAGAGATAAAAATATTCCTAAAGATGTAGTACAGAATAATACAGAAGGAATATGAAAGACAGACATCAAAATTTAAGTCTGATTGAGGAAATTAGTGATATCAAATATTTGTTCTATAGTTTTTTGTCATGTAGTGAATTGTCAACATGCACAATTTCTGATGAATTGGTCTGGTATTTTTTCATCAATTTAATATTTTATCTTTATCAGTGATCAAGATCACTGTTCATTATAGTAGAAGTAGGTTTAAGATTATTTTGAGGAAGAATAAGCAATAAAAAAAAATGTATTTGTAAATCACTTTAACTGGAATTCTACAGTAAATTTCCTTATGATATCACTTCTTGCAGAAGGCAGGATACAGGAAACATCAAGAAGAGGTACTGCCACTATCAATGTGCTTCTACTAATACCATTTTTTCTTTCCCCATCTTAACACACATTTAATAAGAGTGCCAATTTTATTGATATTAATCATTATTTCATAAATAGCTTTATTATCAATAAGTAGAAATTCTGCTGATTGACGTCTTAATTTTTGCACTAATCTAAAATTGCAGACATTTTATCAGATTTCCACAGATTATGGGTACGTATAAACTAAAGAACACCCTGATGCTGCAAATTGATCATTAGCAGTAATTGGTCTTTATTAGTTGTTAAAGATATTTCTGAATTCTGATGATTTTTTTTTCATTTTTTATAGTATAAAAATGAAAATTTTGTGATTTTTCCAAAACATTACTTGTATCTTAATTTCAATTTTAGTACTTCAGTAAAGCTGGTGGGTAACCTTTAAAATTCCCCCTTATTTTTCATAATTATATTTGTTAGATATAAAGTATTACTATAATAATATAGTTCATGATAAGCTGTAAATGAAGAGTTTGATAATCTTTTTTATTTCACGTTTTTTTTTAGTTTCAGTTCAGCCATACTGCATTCAACATTTTTGGAGATGTTACTGGTTACTCAAGATTTGTAGTGGAATTTTAGCCTCATTTTTTTACAACTATAAGGGAGTGCTGAAAGGTTTCTGGGTTGACATCCTTCCCAAAATCTAAGCAAAATTTTATTACCTTAAAAAGTGTTAATTTTTATTGTGAAATACCAATTTAATGGATTATTGTGCTAATTTTTATATTTTTTCAGATCATGTCAACAAAAAATAGAAAAAGACATTGATAAGTTCCTGTTTCTGGAGGAAAAACCTCAAAGGAAATCCATGGGTGTATGATGCAAATATTGAATGGCAAGTGCTTGCTCAACTGTGGAGAAGTGATGTGCCTACTTTTAGCATGAAGATTATACCAATTATACCAAAGATACAGTAAGGTATGGGGGAACTTCAAATTTAGTTAATTCATGAAATTATTGGATATGTACATGGCCTAATTTTGGCCAGTAACAGAATCTTGGGCAAAACAATATAGATAAACTAGATATCAAAGGGATGTATGGGTTTATAATTCAAGAGCAGTTGAGAATGCAAAAACTGTTTGCCAAATATTTCATCACTAATGAAAAATGAAAACAGATGAAGAGGTTCAAGTTGATTTTACAAAATTTTGATCTTTGTAGATAAACTTTTTGGAATGATTAGCACCATTAATAAAAGATAATTACTCTACTATGATTCAGTGATGAAACAGTCTTTGCAATGTAGCCATTCCACAGTCAAACAAATTCAAGACAAAAATGTCAGTAGGAAAGGTCATGGCCAATCTTCTTGGATAAGGAATATATTTTTATGACAGATCATCTTCAGGTAAGCCAAAAAGTTAATTAATTCAGAATTCTGTGTATTTTTACACTGATTAAAGTAGATTTTGAAAAAAATGATTACGGATGGTATGAAAAGTGCTCTGTTTTTGCAGGGCAAGTGCACCTGCCTGCAGGGTTGGCAAGACAATGCATCTTTTGAATTACTTGAGATTCAACTGTTAAACTAACAATTTACCCACCATATCTTGCTCTATCTGACTATTCTCTACTGCAAAACCTTAAAAGTTTGAAAGGAAGAAAATGTTTTAATAAAAATTCATGTGATATTACCAACAGAGCAATATTTCAATGACCAGATATCAAAATATTTATTTTAGAAATTTTAAAGAAACTTGAGAAATGAAGTGTAAGGTCTGGTACACTCTGGGTTGAATATGTGGAACATATTTGCTTAATAGTTCTATGTCATTCCCTTATTCTTCAGATTAACAATTTCCAACACCTCCTCATGCATTTGTAAGTTCAGTTTTTGTGTAATTTATTGAAATTTATTCTTTTGTTATAAAAAAGAAATTTTCACTCTTATATTTACAAAAAAGTCAAAGTAAAAAAAAAATAAAACAGCATGTTAAGATAAAAAACACATAAATACAGGCAAAACAATGAAAAATTTTAACTTTTTTGTTTTTTCAAAAAAATACAGGCGAATACATTTTTTTTGTTGCTTTATTGTACTTTTTGGTTTTGGTTAGTGTTTTTAAGCTATAAATGATTATGATTCCCTTAAAACTTAATGGCTTTGTCATTATCACTAACCTGAAGGCACCTCACAAGCAACAGAAATTTCCTTTAGGCTCTGAGGTGCCAACTATTCAGAAGTGTTTTACTGAACATGAGTTTAATTTTAGTGAACTTTATTTACAGGCATTTGTGTTTAATGAAATGCTATGACTGACCTTTCATGGGTCTATAACAATAAAATTAAATTCTTTAACGGAGAATTTTGTAATGTGATAGGTGCTGTATGAGAAAATCCACAGAGGATTCTAGTGAAGGCTGAAATGCGCCAATCTGACACTGGAGTAAAGGAGTCTTTATGTACGAGTATACAACATTGGTGTATTCTTTCTCCAATCAAGAGACTTTGACTGATCTAATTATAAATCTCTTTTTTCAGCTGAAACATATCAATATTTTTAGAAGTAGTATCATAATTTACTTTTTTTTATTTTTATATATGTTTAAACTAATAAAATTAGTTATCAAAAACATATTTTAAACTATATGATGAGACTCACATCATCTTTTAATTTTTATTATATCTGTAATAAAACTTTGCATTGTTTGAAACTTGAAAGAAGCTTTGTTTTGGAGAATATTGGACTCTGTAAACTCCTTAATCTTCCACTACTTTTTCCTTATCTATTTCCTTGTTTTAAAATGAGAAATAGGTTATATCCATTTGAGCCATGAATGGATTTTCATTTTGAGAAATGTTGTATTTTAGAAACTTCCCTCTTTGGATTTTTGGAAAACTAATGATTTTTTTTCTTTGTTGTGATCCTTTTAGAACAAAGTTGAAAAAATAAAGTACTATTTATTTAAAAAATTTAAATAAGCGTAACATTTACCTCTTGGTCAGTACTTATTACGTCTTGTTACACAGTCATACAGTAATCATTTTTGGCATCATTTCAACAATATAACTTCAGCAGTTGACAAAAACAGTAGAGAAGATTAAACTAATATTGTACAATTAAAGTAAGTAATGTATACTGGTGTATATTACTCATAGTGAAAAATGTCTGGATGTTTTATTAGATGACAAATTCTCTTGGTATGATCAAACTGATTTGGTTTGTAACAAAATCACACCACACTGTTTTGCTACAAAGAATTTTAATTAAGCACTAAGTCAACATTATTTAGTATTTATTATGCTTATGTATATTCCCGTTTAAATTATATCATAATTTGGGGCTCCCTCAAAAAGTCAAAATGAGTATTTAAGATATGAAAATGGGCTCTAAGAACAACTTTTTAGTGCCTTTACAAATGAAAATTATGTAGACAAATAATTAGGTAATTAAAATTCCTAACTTATCCATGTGCTTCTATTTATAAATATGTAATCTTTGCTAAAAAAAAGTCACTTATTCTTAAGAAAATAACCACATCTACCTCTATCAAACCAGATGAGAAAGGACCCTTACTGTGCTTCTGTTGCCATTTTTAATTACTTATTAACAATTAATAAAGGATCTTACCACCAATTAATTTAAAATAAAATTAAAAGACTTTCTCTTACAGAACAGATTTTTTAAAATAATACTAATTAAAAATAATCATAAAATAAACCTTAATTTTTCTGTACCTCCATTTAACATGTACATAAATATGTGCTCAAATAACTTTCATTAACATCTTCTGAATGGTGATTAATCTTGTAGATATTTTATATATTTAATATCTTCACATGTTTACTTGAATATTATTTCATATATTTATACTTTAAATTACTAATCATCACTTTAACTGCTTCTAATTTTTTTATTATGTAATTAGTTCTATATTTTCTGATACTGCTCTGATCAAGGCTTTACCAACAATTTTCCTTAACCCACCCATCTGAATGTTGAGGCACTTCTTTTTTTAATAGTCGAC
Source organism: Lycorma delicatula (assembly GCF_047948215.1). Taxonomy (NCBI): domain Eukaryota; kingdom Metazoa; phylum Arthropoda; class Insecta; order Hemiptera; family Fulgoridae; genus Lycorma; species Lycorma delicatula. The sequence continues at coordinate 40,772,863 of NC_134458.1, forward strand.
TAGCATACCTACCCATTCCTGATTAATCCATATAAAGTATTATTATGTGCCAACCAGAATAAAATATTTATTTGTTTAATACTATACTGGTAACTTACAAGTGTAAAAATTAAATTCATTTCCGAGTGTATTTCCTCTATCAATTAACATACCTATCTGAGATATTAACAGTGTTCATTATATACAAAAGAATAAATAGAAAAATAAATATGTCATTCTATGATATAATAAGAATAAATAATAAAAAAAATAGGATACTCTAAACATCATAAGAACTGTGAATTCAGAGACAAGATCTAGTCGATGATTAACTACAGTCAGACTACACTTGAACCACTACTCTCCTTTTGTAAAAGCATAGCAGTTTCATTTGTGGTAGGAACATTGAATCATTCAAAATTTATTTGTTAGTACTTTGTACACAATACTTTGAAGTTAGATAAGTAACTAAAAGTAATTTTAAAACTTAGATATTGTTGTTTTGAGCATATGAAGATTTTACTTTCATTGCTCAAGTACTGTACTTTTTAATATGGAACATTTTGACGTAGAAAAATTAGTGAACTCCAGAAATGAAATAAAGCATGTCTGTACAAGGCAAGATTACATTTTTTGCAATAACAATTATTCTTGTATTTTTTCTTATGTTATGTTAACAAAATTAATGTAGAGATCAATCTCAAACTTCCAGTCAAAAGAGAAATTGTATAGCTATTATTAAGCAGATAAATAACTTTGCAGTGATCAAAATAAACATTGCTAAGTGTCACCCCTGAAATTGTAAGAAATGCACACGCATGTGAAACAAGATGTACAAGAATGCTATCTACATAAGTGAAAGTTTCATTGAAGTCAATGCAGTAGTTATTGAGATTACCCAAAAAATGCAAAAAATAAAATATCTTTCAAAATACTACTACATAAAACATATCTACAACACTTTTATTTGTAATACATATTATTTATAATAATATTAATTTATATTCATTAGAAATTTAACTAAGCATCATACAACACAATTACTTTATTTTATAATTACAACTGATTTATCTATGTATTCATGTAAAATGTAATTAAGTAATATTTGTTAACATTTACTGTTCAAATGTTATTTCAGTAAATGTTCATAAATTTTCATCAAAACTTAAATATATTTTGAAAAAACTCTCACAAAAGGAGAAGAAAATTGTTACACCTATGCATAATGATATAGTATTAGAAAAAATTAAAAAAATTTAATATACAATTACTTTATTCAAGCAAATAATAATGAACTTAAATTTTACTAAATAATAACTAAAATAAGACTGTAACGTACTTACAAAATGAATATTCAAACAAAAATATGCTACTCAAACAAAAATAAGTTTTAAAAACAAAATATATTTTCTTAGCCATGTCAAATATTAACTGAGGAAGATAAATTGTCTTTACTGATTAAATTCAGTTATTTTCGTTGTCTGTAAATATTGTCTAAATACTGCTTGACCCCTCTTTTAATGCTTTCTATTTAATGGAGAGGGAGGATTATTGCACCCAGCAGTTCATCATTAGTAAATTTTAATCTATAAAGCAGTTAATAAAAACGATTATTCAAGAATAATAAAGATATTTAAACAGTTAGTTAACATACTTATGATTAAATACAATTCATTTATCAAACAATTCTTTCTAAATTCTTTATTGCATCAGTTGTAAAGAATTGATGTTAATGTGATCCCATTTATATAATTTTTGGATAAAAATCTTATTTTGCTGAAAATAATGGATGTGAAGTATTTATTAACATAATAAAATAATTAATCTGTCAAAAATCATTATTCCTTTATATCATATAAATTATATTAAATATAAAATACAATTCAAAGCAACAAAAACAATTAATTATTCACACTGAGTAATGTTTTTCTCTTAACATCGATATGAGATAGGGGAATTACGCATTTTTAAAACACTATAAGATATATTTTTAATTTCTTTGAAAATACTACCATAATTAGAAATATATTTATTTTAATTAGGCAAGTACCATGCTTTAACAATATTTGTTAGTAAAATTAGTGAATTTCTTTAATTATCTCAGTGAAAATAACTAAGTCTCACACTGAGTCCCTTCCATGGCACATAACAATTCAATTCAATTTATTTAGATATCATATGTAACATGATAAACCTCTACAAATAGAGTGATAGAATCAGTTCTGCTGAGGGTTAGACCCTACGTGCAGACCTGGATATAAAATTTACAAAACATACAAGAGCATTACAAAAATATATACACATGAAATAAAAAAATCTATTTTATAACTTCTAATTACTAAGTACTTTTCTTTTTTATTTACTTAAAATGCATCACTTTAAATTTATTGCATTAAAACTCAATTGTTTATTTTATTCTTCAATTACATTGATTTGAAAAAAATCTATAATAGTTTAGATGTTAGTACTCCAATCATTTCTACTTTCAGTGATTTTACCTTTGACATAGTTAGTCATAAAATGTTACTAAAGAACTATACAAATATGGAGTATGAGGTGTAGCACGTAAGTTATTGCAAAGTTATTTAAGTGACAGAATGCAAACTGTAAAAATAAGTTAAAAAGTGATATCAAAAATGTAAACATAAGTGTTCCTCAGGCAATACTAGGGCCACTACTGTCTCTAATATAGATGAATGTCAGCTTTAAAATTTTACCTAACTATGCATTTTCAATTATGCTGATGATACAGTAGTATTAACCTCAGAAAAAACCTGGCAAGAGACTTTTGGGAAAATGAATGCGTTTGTTGCTTTTTTAAATGAATGGTTAATTGAAAACCAACTAACAATAAATATTGAAAAGACAGTCTTTAGAATGTACTCAAATAATTCTACTACAAGTTATGCAAACCTTTTTGTAAAAATCCAAGATCATGGAAATAAATGTATACCAAATATCTCAAAATAATTATAAATTCACATTTAAAATGGAATAAACATAAAAAATTTAATCAAGAAGACGAAATACTTGCTGTTCATTTTTGCAAAGCTTTCAAGGCTTTTTAACTCATAGATGCTGCTTTCCTTATACTGCAAACTATTTAATAATATAGCAAGCTATGGTATAATAGCTTGGGGATCAGTGTATGATGCTGCATTAAATTCGCTATCAGAACTTCAAAACAAAATTTAAAAAAATAACATAATGGAAGAAATACTGTTAAAGAACCTCTGTCAATAAAACAAATCTGTATTATATCTGCTTTAAGTTTTCACTATAAAAAATAAAAAAATAAGCTTCTGACATTAAATAGCACTAGTAGAAAAAATTCTCAAAACTTGCCAAGTATTAGATTGAACATTGGGAAAAAAATCATGTATGTAGTTACACTAGATTTTAATAGACTGTCAATACGTACAAAGCATTATCAGTCAAATCAATGTAATTGAAGAATAAAATAAACAATTGGGTTTTAATGTAGTCTTTTAATCAGAACTTGCTTTTCTGGCCCTCAATCCTTAACTAACCTATATGTCTGATCCTAATGAGAATTAAGGGTAATATTTATTTTCCAATACTGCAACATTATTTTCCACAATATTAAAAATATTATCTCATTCCATACTGCTAAATGCCTTCTCAAGAACCACAAATGCCCTGCAGGCAGTTCTGATTTTCTTCAGCCTGCTCTCCAAGATTAATCTCATATTTAAACCTGTCTTTCACTTACCCATGTTTTTCTTAACTAGTATGTGAACACTTTTCACCTGATGTCCTATTTCTTTGTCCTATCCTACTAAATGGCATTTGTATGTGTGTCCGTGTGTGCATCTCTGTTAGTTTCGCACTGGAATGTACCAACCACTAGCGGAAAGTCCTGATTCATTAGTACATGTCTCGTAGTGGTCAGGTGTATACTTGTTATTATATATCGATATACTGTATATATATATATATATATATATATGTACAAAACAATATATATGCAAAATATATATTGATATATATATATCTAGGCTTAACATATTTTTTTGGTTCCAACCCAGGACATATTTTTGAAATTACTTAAAAAAACTCTTAACAGTTTACTGAAACGTTAAATTTATTTATTCTGTTGAATTTTTCACTAGACATGACTTTTTTCAAAAATGGTTTGTTTGTTTTAATTACATCATAAAATTCACAACAAGAAATCTCTGAATTAATTTTAACATTTAGCAGATGTTTAACAGTAGGTACTGAAAGTCTACCCCTTCCTGCAGTCCAAATGTTCCCCGTAATTGAAAAAACTCTCTCTACTGGAGCAGATGTCGCAGGCAAAGAAATTGCAAACTCAACCATTTTAGAAATATTACAACTTGAAATATCAGTCTTTTGAAACCTTAAAAATTGCTTTCCACTTCTCTTCAATAGTATCTGGTACTTTGTCAGAACTTGAATCACAATCTATCCTTTGGTTTTGAATTACTTGGTTATCAAATGAGTCATCAACATTTATGGAATATTTTATAATTTCATTAACAACTTGTGCACTCTCTTCTAAATCAGACCAGGTAATTTCAGTTCATAAATTTAGCCACTGAAACTTACTAACTTTATCATAACTTTTTTCTTTTTCCTGTTTAGCCTCCGGAACTACCGTTTAGATAATACTTCAGAGAATGAATGAGGATGATATGTATGAGTGTGAATGAAGTGTAGTCTTGTACATTCTCAGTTCGACCATACCTGAGATGTGTGGTTAATTGAAACCCAACCACCAAAGAACACCGGTATCCACGATCTAGTATTCAAGTCCGTGTAAAAATAGCTGGCTTTACTAGGACTTGAACGCTGTAACTCTCGATTTCCAAATCAGCTGATTTGGGAAGACACGTTAACCACTAGACCAACCTGGTGGGTTAACTTTATCATAACTTTCTTTCTTTCTTTTTCCTGTTTAGCCTCCGGTAACTACCGTTTAGATAATTCTTCAGAGGATGAATGAGGATGATATGGTATGAGTGTAAATGAAGTGTAGTTTTGTACATTCTCAGTTCGACCATTCCTGAGATGTGTGGTTAATTGAAACCCAACCACCAAAGAACACCGGTATCCACGATCTAGTATTCAAATCCATGTAAAAATAACTGGCTTTACTAGGACTTGAACGCTGTAACTCTCGACTTCCAAATCAGCTGATTTGGGAAGACGCGTTAACCACTAGACCAACCCGGTGGGTAACTTTATCATAACTGGTTCTCCACAACTCTACGCTTTAATTGTCTACGCTTGAGAAGAAATTTTGTTCCTGAACATCATTATTTTCTTTAAGTCGTAGCAATCTTTGGCAGAAGATGGTATAAATTTGTGGGTTTTTCTTTCCTGAAATTGAAAAATTAATTCAGAATATGTCTGAGATGCTTCTGTTGCTCACATAGTATTAGCTTCTAATTTCAGAACTATATTATTAAATATCTGTAGAGTATCATATTAAAACTCAAAAATAGTTCACTTTCTAGATTTTCAAAAAATCAAATAATTTTGAGGATTTGTCAAAAGATAAGAAGTATGATTTTAGGACATCAAAAATGGAAAGAATTCTTTCTATTGCAGGTAAAAAACTAAGGAATCTTCTGCTGCTATGAGATAATACTTTTTTGCAATCTATTTCCACAAATTCACAGAACTCTTTAAGTTGCATTACTCTATATGTGAAAATAACAATAACTTCTATGTCCAGGAGTAGAGAATCACATGCTCTTTGTACTGAATTGTGTACAATTTGGGCTGAACAACTAATTCCTAAAATATGACTATCTATATCATTTTGAACTTTTCTGAACACATTTTCATTCCCCTTTCTGTTCACACCACCAAAATTACTGTTAGTGTTATCAGCAGTATAACAAACCAACTTTTCTTAAAGTTTGTATTTTTTACACACTGCAAAAAAAAAATACAGTCAAAATTTGAGCAGTTTCACCTGACACTTCATAGAAATTTAAAAGTTTAACTTGAATTCCCTCCTCCAGAATGAAATATCTTACAACAATTGGAACAAGTTTTACTTCACTTCTGTTTGAGCTATCCATCATTACTATTTTCAAAGAACACAATACATTATCAAATATAAATGGGAAAATAACATTAACAATAATTGCCTCAGTTTTGGTTCTAGCAGATGAAAATTTTGGGTCATATAACTTTTTAACCAGTTTAGATGTGCAGTCTGATGTTTTGAAACCAAGTTTTGTGTCTAGCAGTGTGGTACAAAAATGTAGCTTCTTCAGCAGCACACTCCAGATCATTGTTATTATTCCCATCTTTGGCTTTAAAAAAAATCTCTTATGTTTGCTAAAGCAGTAGCATTAATAGCATTCCTATGTTTAGCTGTTTTCACGTGGTCTTCAATATCACCCTTTCCCTTATGTGCAACAAAAAAGTTTACAGTACATAGTGTGCAATAAACAAGTTCATTATTACTGTCATTACACATTACAAAAATTTGTTTTCCTGTTGCAGGTTAATATTAAACACACATATTCTTTTGCCTATTGCCTAACGATGAGACAAGAAACGAATAGAGATAAAATGATCAAAAACATGTAGATGAGTTACTTCACACATGAAAACTACACAAACACATTGCCCCTGTTGTGTTGCCATATCACTACGTAAAAGGTAGCAGCAAGATCGGTAGCCACGCCTCCGTCAAAATTAATGTCAGTGCTTGCTCCAAGGTCGACTGAGAGATGCATGGCCATAACAGAATGTTTAAAAATGTTATGCCGCACATATAGGTCTAAAATTAAAAAAAAAAATCCGCATCAGTCATAAAATTCTCAAACCCCGGACAGCAGTATAAAACCAAGACTGTCCGGGCTAATCCCGAACATATGGTAAGCCTATTTATGCTCCATACAGAGGTGTACATCACAGTTGCAGCATTTTATCATGCTCTTCTGATCCATTATCCTTGGGCATTTCAGGCAACTACTTTGTTTCTTTAAAGTTTTCGATGAGGGATGACTTGTTGACAAGGTAAGTGATGCAAAACACTTGACAACAGTTGCCAATTGCCATGGAAGATTTACATTTTGTTTTTCATGTATCTGAATTTTTATTAACTGGTATGCTAAATCCTTTAGAAATGTCTTGCAAACAATCTTGTCTTTATTATTTGCTTCAAAAATTATTTTTGAATTTATTCCTGCCACATTCATTAAAGAAAAGAATAGGGTGTCATTGGCCAACATCTATTATTTCATGATATATCATATGTAGCTGACATTTCATCCACAACATCAACACTACACTTTGTAACATTATAAAATGTGTTTATTTCTGGCTTAAATGCATCAGCAGATGATTTATCAATAGAATCATCATTATGCATTATTGATAATAATAAAACAACTTTTCCTTTTTTAGGAATGTAAGACACTAGCATTCTCTTTTCTTGAAATCCAAAAATGGTTCAATTTTAGCATTAAGAAATATAGAAGGAATTTCTCATTTATTTTTGCGAAGTGTACCGATTAATATTACCTTGGGTTTCTTCAGCAAAGTTTGAGACAACTCGTAACTGGTGAACTAGTCATCCATTGTTATATTTCTTCCACATTTTGAAATCGGAAGAATCATTCTTTCAACAATGTCATCTGGTTTATTACTAACATTAAATGGACTATTTGGTTGTCGTCCAACATACACTTCTAATTTTGAAATAATACATCTTGGCATCTACTAATGCAAAAACCTTTATGCTGTATTTAGCTGGATTGGCATGTATACATAGGAGCAACATCCCCAAAAATCTTCCAGTTTTTCATCTACAGTATAGTACTCACCAACTGAGTAGTGTTTTTGACAATTAAAACAAATTTATCAAAAATTTCTCTAATGGGTGCAACTTTATCATTCTCTTTCCTAGTTACTCGAGTATTACGATCATCAGAACACAAACATCTTAGTAGGAATCTAAAACGCTGAAATGACATATTAGTTTATAACCAAACACAATTTGCTAGTGTCTGATGCATACAGTTCTTCTAAGTTACCACAACTTGCTTTATGTATGCCTGCCAAGTATAAGAGTCCTAATACTGCTAAAAGTACATGATTTTACAGCATAATGATGTGCATAAGTATCATTTTTACAATCAGTTTCAATGTTGGTGGTGCAAGTTACCAAACTTATCAATCATATCTGTTGTTATAAACAGATCAAAACACTCTTTAACGACTTTGCTTCTCTGGCAGCACCAACAACACCAGGTAAATGAAACACAATATTTTCAACTCGAGTTCTAACTGGAAACTGTTCTTCAAACACTGGAAACAAAATATCGTTACTAACACACTCTAGCAGAAGTTATGGGAAGGTTCACTGAGCCATGACTGTAAATCATAATGTATGTGAAATAAATATTAAAAGAAAAATGGGGGATGTGTCAAACCCCACACACCATTACCAAGAGATCTATGGTAAATTTTACTAAATATTCAGTAAAATACTTTTAGAAACATATTTTCTACATATAATAGATGTATTTTTTAATTAATTTACGTTAAAAACAACGTGAATCACAATGGGAATGAAATTAGTTAGATACATTATTAAACTCTATGGTATTCGATCACACCTATTTTGCTTCGCTGATCAACTTAACCCCTTAACGATAGGCGACAACTGTATTTTTTTTAAATTAATGACGCTTTCAAAGATCCAAATAATCACTCACTTTCATGACAGTTTTGAATATAAGACAATAATAACTTATAATATTTAAAAAAAGCTTTTTCTTCTAACTTTGGAAGAACAAATTTTAAGAAATGGGCAAAATATTTAGTTTTATAAAAATTATTTCTTTTTTGTATTCGAAATTTATGAACTATTGAAGGTATATGGGTTATGTTGGTACTGCTATGTAATTTTGGCGCACTTTGTCGTTTCATCGCTGTTGTGTAGCATTGTGGTTAACTTATTATGAATATCTTTTGTGGAAGTGAAACACATTAGCTGGAAAATGTATATTCAAGTACGAACCGTCGACGGTAAGAAAAAAGTTACTGTTTTGATTTCTAAAACAGCAAAAATAGAGGAATTAAAACTTAAGATCGAAGAAGAATTGGAAATTGCAGTTGACAAACAGCGGTTGTTTTTCAGGGGCAAACAAGTAAGATTGCTTTCGTTTTGATTGCTTTGTTATTTCATTACTGAACTATTGTAAGAAAGAAATTGACTATTAATTTAACAATGTATTCCTAGTTATGAGTTTTATCTTTTGTATCCATCAAGTCTGGAATTTAGTTCAATGCTTTCACTCGTAATTCAGTAAAATCATTTTATTTTCCAATTGTTAGGGTTTTGCATTTTTTACATCTACTAAACGAAGAACTTCTTGTAATTTAATATTGCTGGTTTAATTAAATTTCAATTAATGTTAGTTACATGTTAAGGATTTAGTTTTTGATTGTAGTATTATATTTGTGAAGGTTTATTGATATATATTATTTGTTTAGCTGTTAGAAGGGATTTTTATTCTTTAATAAGGTGTTATAATTTAGAACTGTGCAACATCCTATTATGAAGCAATAAGTTGTTAATGGCATATCTAAATATGATAGTGTACTTTGAATTTTGTAGGGATAAAATCTTGCAGTTTTTATAGTATTTATTCTTCTGATAGTTATACTGATAAAACTATTTTATTCTCTAATTTCTGATACATAGTAATCTCTTAATAATATTGTGTTTTATTCCAGCTGGAAAATGATCATACTTTGTTCGATTATGCTATAAATCTAAATGATGTTGTTCAGTTAATGGTAAAGCAAGATGTGAATAATACAGATAAAGAATCATCTGCTAAGGACTATAAAGAAAATGATGCTTCTACAGTTTTTGATAAAGAGAATAAGGAACCATCAAATGAGGTGAAGTATTTCTTGAACATTATAAACACTGATTATAGATTGCTGTAATTCTACTTTATACTTAACTAAATTATAATTATACACAATAATGTTTTAAATGTGAGTATATCTGAAAAATCTTAATGGTTTTTCAGAACTATCAATTTTTATTACTAAATAAATAGCATTTGTAATTTATGTTTATTAAAAGAAAAACTCCATTTTCCTTCTTTTTTTTATGATCAATGCAATTCAGTGTGGCTTCTATCTGTTCTATTACTACTTTTACGTCATCTAAACAGTGGTCCAGTTCTTGCAACGCAATGAAGCACATCAATTGTGACTAATATAATTATTTTTGTTTAAGTGCTCAATCTAGGTACTTGAGAGTTATGAACCTAAAGGTCTGAGGTCTAGCAACTGCAGTGGCTATTACACCTGCCCTTTGTTACTCAGCACTTTGGAAATATCGTATCCAAAAGCTTCTAAACTATGTTTATTCTAGTCTGAAGGACCGCTATCTTGTCAAAATGTATGCATGTTAAATTAAATAATAATGAAATGGCAATTATTATGTAATTAATAAACGCATACAATTTTAATACATGTAGATAGTTATATGATGTCATGGTAGGTTCCTATATTTAGAATAGACTTATTATTTTTTCATATGTGAGAATACATTATTTGTTCCCTTTAGTGCTATCTGTATTCAGTGAAGGGGGGGTATGTTGTATATTAGTCCGACTTTGTGAATATGACTGGACACATTAAGATGTAGCCCAATCTCCAAATATTAGTAGCATGTTGAAATAAGCACCAATTATTTTTATTCTAAAAAAAGTAAATGAATGAATAAATATAAAAGATAAATCCAGATTATAAGGATTTTGTTATTGTTAAACTAGTTGATAGCAAGGCAAAAAAAAAAATCAATGAATTTTAACTTGTTTAAAAATATCATAAAAAAGTGGTAAAATTGTTCAGAAATATAATTAAGGTATATGTAACTTAAATTAACACTACTACTTTTTTACTTTAAAAAAGAGATGAATTTGAGTCTCAGCCACTGTATATTCATGAAGTCATTCAGCTATTTCAACCACAGATTCTTAAGGCTAAATGACTTCAAAATTTCATGCTATTCTGCTGTCTAGCTATTTAGTTTTTTAGCTTTTAGTTTCTTACCAGTCCAACTAGCTTTATTTTTTAATTAGTAAAATATTAATAAGAAAATATGAAAAGTATTAGTTAATTAAATTATTGTAAATTAAATGCAATAGTTTTAAAACTTTCCAATAACTTAATAGAAAGAAAAAAATTAGTTACGCTTCTGCTAAATAGACTCATAGCATGAGATACTACTCAATGAGTATTAACTCAATGAGTATTAACTCATTGAGTAGTAATACTGAAGTTATTGATTTACCTAGTTGTTTTCTTAATATTTGTTATTATTTTTATATGATTATCAATATAGTGAGTCACTGTACATACATACTGCATGCGTTCATACAGTTCCATATGTAGCTGCTTATTAATCATCAAACAATGTGCTCAAAGTAGAGGTGTACAGAATTTAAATAGTTACATTAAAATACAATTCTGACCAATTCTAAATTATCATTTCAGAAAATAGAATCCTTCATTTATGTTTGGGTAAAGGGCCCAGCATCAGTTGTTTGAGTACTTGAGTTAGAAATCAACCACAACACTTTTGTGGACTTGAATAACTATATGCAAGATATTTTTACTCATAATATTGTCAATCCAGTGGTAATTGGCAGCCCCAATATGTTAGTTGAAATTAACGAGTGTGTGTTCATGCTATGAAAACAATATTGCCTCAGTAGAGAGTGTTTGGTGGTTACTGCCAAGAAAATAAGGAATGATTTTTGGTTGCAGTGCCAGTCAGAAGTGCGCAAACTTTAATACCTCTAATAATAAATTATATGAAAATGGGATCAATAGTTAATTTCATTTGGATGAATTGGCCATATTGAGGAATTGCAAACCTGCCAGGAAACTGTCCACTAAACAAAAGAGTTAATCATTCACAAAACTTTCTAGACATAAACAGGTTTTTTTTAAACCCTGCTCACTGATAGTTTAATTGGGCTCTTTTTTGGGTTTTATTAGGTTCAAATAAAAAATAGAGCATTTTGGATTTTATTCAGCACTGAAATTTTACACTAATTTAGTTTTAGTAATTTCATGAATATTCAGTGCACACTGAATTAAGATAGGTTAAGATGCAGATGTTGATTATTTGTGCATATTTTGAAAATTTATAACTTGGTTCAGTCAAATATTGAAGTTAAAATTTTTACTGTAGTTTTTCTTACATAGATGTATACTAACTGGAAAAATTAAATCTTTTTCAGTAATACCCTACAGCTTTTACTCGTAACTTAAACGTACCAAAAAATTTATTTTTAATTAAAAAAAAAATTAATTTACAAAATGTTCAATTATATGCAGAACATTATTTACAGGCCTTGAAATCAGTTGAAAACTGATGCTAGTGTTTCTAGACTCATAATGGAAGAGTACCAAAATTTAGCTGTTAAAATTAAATTTAGTAATGCTTATAATTGAAAATAATAAATGTTACGAAAAGTCAAGTCACAGTTTATGATGAAGGCTAGCAAGTGCAGACAAGCATTTTACAAAAAAGCAACATTTTATTTTCAATTGTTGGCTCTACTTAATCAATTTGTAAACAAAAACTTTACTAAGAACAATTGTCAAAGAGTTGTAGAAGTAAAGAAAAAGTAAGCTAACAACAAAGTAATATTTTCAAGTTTTTAACAGATTTTAATCCTCAGCTATCAAAATTAATATGAATACATCTTTAATTAGGATTGTTACATGATGATATCTTAATGCTGAATTAATAAAATTATTGCAAACAAATCACCAAAATATAAAAGTTCATATAAGGTAAAAAACAAGCAGACCCATACAAACAGGAACACCAGACTGTCAGCCATTTCCTCTTTCATTATGAACCTAGTGGCTGAAAATTGATGAAAAAACAATTTCAAAAGTTAATTAGTAGTTTTTTGATTAAAAATTAATTCTAGGTTTATTAAAATTTACACACACAATGTGTGCGTACATGCATGGTCTTTGTCAGTAAACAAACATTTTTTTTATAAATGATGTTTCATTATCTAAAAAAAAAATTTTTTTTAGCTATCCAAGTTAAGCTAAGAAAAGCAAGTAGTAAGTGGTTTCTTATTGCTTCACCAAGCCAAATGACCATTGTATACTGGATTCCTAACTTACCAAAATGCTTCGGTATATTTAGTTTTAGAGTGAAGATCTCAAAATACACTTTCATAGTGAACTTCATCACTGTCAGAGAAAGTAACACTAACCTTGTACCTCAGGTGCTTATTTCTGATTACACAAGTTACACTTACAATGAAAACTGGAACAGATAGTGTAAAGCAACGAATTAATGTAACATATATTTGTGTTTTTTTTATTAAAATTTATTTATAAAAATTAATAAATGAGCAACCTGTTAGAATAATAAAAGAGGACTTGACAGTAGTTTCATGGTTGTAGGTTGTATTTTCATATATAAGTGTTAATCTTTAAAAAGTTAGACTAGTTAGGAAAATAGCAATTACTGTTATTATATTGTGTGTGTTTTGGCAGAATGTTTAACTTGCTGAAAAATATGCTTGTATAAATTTGTGATTTCAGAAATCGGATGAAATTATCACCAGTGATGAATACTATAATGTAAGTAGTATTTTTTGTTAGTTATATTATTATATGAGTATGTTTGTTTGTATCTGCTCTGTTATTATATTGTGAGGTAGTTGTATGAAATACAATGTGGTTGTTATATGTGTTAAACATGAGAATATTTTACAGTTTCAGAATGATCTTTTAGGTGATTTAATTGTTGACTTGATTCAGACTTATATTACAGATTCTTCTTTTTAAAGGGCTTGATTGTATTTTCTTTTTTATACACTTGTTACTCTGGATTATAATATTAGGTGCAAAGGTTTTTTTCCATAATACTGTATTATGAAAGCCATGCAAATATTGTCCTTAAATTTTTTTCATTTTTGTAAATTGAAAATAGTATATTATAACTTTTATAAGGATGAATAAATATCAAATAAAAATTGTATTTGAAGGAATGTTTGTTGAATCCTTGAAAAATAGATATTGCTGTAAGGAAGCAGCCCTACGTTAATGAAAGCACTATTTATTTGTATTGTGTTATAACTCATTTGTGATTTTGTGTTCTAGGTATCTTTTACAATGTAGACTATATATAAAGATGTACTATTTCCATGACAAAAATTAGGAAAGATTTGTATTGAAAAACTATAACCCTTATAAACTAAACAAGTAAAATAAGAAATTTGCAGTTGAAAAGAATGATCTTGTTTTTAAAAATAAACTTGTATTAACTTACAATTACAAACTTGTTATTAATGCACCAAATTACTGGTTGGTTTTTTATCTGGAAAAAACAATGTGATATAATGCTTATTTTAATATACAAGGTTTGATAAAAAAATATGCATAATTTAAAAATTTCCAAGCTGTACATGTCCAATTGTTATAATTTGTTTTGTGTGTTGGTGCACTTGCTGCTAATGCATATTTACATTGGTAGCCATATTGGATGCTTAGTTTATTGTAGCTATTGAAAAGGTTACATGTATTTTGATATGGTTGGTGATTTTTAATTTGTGGAAAAATGGAACTATGAATTTGCATTCTGGTTTTGCTTTAAGAATAGAATAAAGTGCAGCACCGCAATAGAAATGTTGAATGTTGCTTTTGGTGTTTCTTCTATGAATAAAACAAATTTTTACAAGTGGTACAAACGTTACCAAGTGGGCTGTGAAGATGTTGGAATGATGATGACCATCCTGGATGTCCCAGCACATCAATATCTGATGATAATGTCGAAAAAGTGAAAAAAATGATTATGGGCAATCACCGAATCATCAGAGAGTCAATAAGGATTACTGCCCGGAAGTTCTATGGTGTTTGCATGAAGCAATCCAAAAAAAACGGCTGGATTTGTGGCAAAACAATTCATGCCATTGCACCATGATATTGCACCTGCTCACACTTCACTGCTTGTTTGTGAATTTTTTGCCAAAAACAACACTGTTATGATGCATGCCTCAGCCTCTGTATTTGCTGGACATGGTCCCTTGTGACTTCTTTCTATTCCCAAAGCTGAAAAGAACCATGAAAGATGGCATTTTGCCAACATTGAAAAGATAAAGACAGAATTGCTGTAGGTGCTAAATACCATATTGGAAATTGCATTCCAAATGTGCCTCAAAGATTGTAAAAAGCACTGGATCAAATGCATTATATTTGAAAAGGAGTACATTGAAGGTGACAAAATCAGTATTTACGAATAAAGATTTTTTGAGAGAAAAAAATTTCACATATTTTTTTTTTTACCAAACCTTGTATATAGCTTGAAAGTATATATCAACAGAGTCTGTACTCTGATTTTAAAATAATTTAAATTTATAAAAGTACTGTGCTATTATTTTTATATATTTTGTCTATTTTATTATATTATAGGAATTAAATAATAAAACATCAGGACTTGAAAATAAGTCAACAAATTTATTAGTTACGAATAAAATTCTAGTAATGCAATAATAGCCTGTAATTATACTGTTATCTGAAGAAAAATGCTGAAATTAATTGACTTAGTATTTAATTATTTAACATAAAAGTATCATAATTATTCTGCTGAACCATGAAAGTAGAGTTGAAGATATTGTAACTTCCAAAACTCTTGAGTTATAAAGATGTAAAATCGGAAAAGTCATTGTCTGATGTGGAATTATCCTTTGATAAACTTCCATTTTCATTATTTATACAAATTACTTGTTACTTGTCTACTGCCTTTTATACTTCTCTGGGTTTGGATCACATATCTTCAACTTTGTTACTTTTACTGAAGAAAATTTTTTCCACACACCTTATGACATCTTTTGTCATAAACGTAACATTACCTCATACTAATAACATGAGGTTGAAGTTGGGATGGTAGAGTAGAAGATGTGAGACTGTGTCTAGCTTCAGATAATATTACATCTATTTGTGCTCCTTTATATAGATTGTACCAAATTGTATTAATTTGTACCTTCTAGTTCTTTAGAATGGTGTCATTAAAAGGAATATTTTTTTCCACGCATCCAGTCTTGCATAATGTTTATGATTGCTGAATGATCTTTTTAGTAGTATCTGAATGCTTTGTGGTGAATTAACTCTGACTAAAACATTTCTTTTATCCATTTTGAATAATTACAGGAGTTCATTTCCACATGGAAAGAGCAAATTTCCATATTGTTACATCTTTTCAATGAACTCCATTTCACCCTCTGCAGGTAATATTAACCAAAATCCTTTGGAAATAGGTATGGAAATTCCAGTATTGGGTTCTTGCGATTTCCAACCTTTTTTTCTGTGAATATTTATATTTCATCTATATACACATCTAGCTTGCCTTTATTAAAATATTTTATGCTCCTGAGATAAAAATGTGTAATACTGAGTTTGGCAATCTTTCAATTGGTTTTGTTTTTACACCATTAAAAAAGGAAGCATGAAGAACTTTTCTTACTGGTTTGCTACCACTGAGTATTTCTTCTTTTAATTTTAAACAATGATGAAATGCTGTTATCTGTTAAATAAAAGCTGTTTATTATATGAAGAATAGCAGGTTAGACAAATGAATCTACATTAATGATTCTGTTTGGTTGATTTAATTTTTTAGGAGTGCTGAATCAAAAGCATTCATTACTCTCAATCTGTTTAGATTTTATTTTAATTGTGCAGATGAAACTAACTGACAAGTCTGCTGTTTATTCTATAACTTTTTTTTTATTATCCACTTGAATGTACTTCTCTGGTCATGTAATGGTAGCATTTCACATGATTGGTTATGAATTACTTTTCCGGACAATCTTGGTAATTTACAATGTTCATCTAATCATGAAAAATAACTAATAAGATGAAATGTGTTGTACATTAAATTAAAAAAAAAAAAATTATGTACATACATTGAAACAAAAGCTGCTATAATGTATGTACTTAAATAAAATGGTTTAAACACACCAAGATTTAAACTTTGATTGAAAAGCAATTATGTGTTATTGCATAATACAAATTCATCTGAAAGAATTTTGTTTTATTATTGTTTTCAGCTTAATTTGAATGAGCAATCATGTATTTATAATACACAAATGTATAGTTGCATATAAAGCGAACTGTTAGTATATAATAGTCAATAATGCGTTATTAATTTTTACCACAAGTGTACTAATATGAGATACACAGAAAAGGTGGAAGTTTATTACACAATCCATGTTTCAAAGCTCTCTATATTAAAAAAAAAATCAACCTACACCGTCATTTTCACTCAACCAGACTTGATTTTAAAATCCTACATTGAGTTATAATGCATGCAACTTCTAAAATAATTTCTGTTGGAATATTTATTTCTTTGTTATATTTCAACAATATAAACTTGGAAGAATTCATACTGTATAAATAATAAACCAGTAACTTACTAAAAAATTAAGTAAAATAAATATAACTTTTTATTATAAGAAAAGAGAAAATTAAATAATTTTTTATGACATTAGAGGATGAAGCTGAATTAAATTGGGATTAAAGCTTTAAGTTGAATTAACTAACCGGGATTAAATTGCATTGCTTAAGTAAAGAAAGTAATATAAATACGAGGTGCGACAATAAAGTAATGAGACTGATGTGAAAAAAATGTTGCTTACTGTTTTAGTCATGTTTAGTGTTGTCTCTTTCGAAGTAGTTCCCCTCTGATTGCACACACTTATTACAGCACTTCTACCATTGATGGTAACATTTCTGGAACTCATCTTCTGTAATAACCTCCAAGACCCTCGTCACAGCTTTTTGGACATCTTGTGTTGTTTGAAAATGGTGTTGCTTGACTGCCATTTTGACTCTTGGAAAAAGAAAAAAGTCGCACGGAGCGATATCTGGTGAATAAGGTGGCTGTGGTAGTACTGAAATTTGTTTTGAGGTTAAAAATTGCTGTACTGACAGAGCAGTATGGAATGGTGCATTATCGTGATGCAGCAATTATCAGTAATGTTGGCACGGAAACGAAGAACTCGTTTACGAAGTCTTTCTAAAATTTCTTTGTAGAAATATTGGTTAACTGTTTGTCCAGGGGGCACCCACTCTTTATGAACAATTCCCTTGGAATCGAAGAAGCACACAAGCATGCATTTCACTTTTGACTTTGACATGCGAGCTTTTTTTGGTCTGGGTGATCCCTTTGAGCACCATTGCGAACTTTGGCGTTGTCTCTGGATCGTATTGAAAAAACCAACCTTCATCACCAGTGATAACACGGCTCAACAAATCTGGATTGATTTCTGTTTGCTCTAACAGATTTGCTGCCACATTTTTCTGTGTTTCTCGCTGTTGTGTGAGATTTTTGGGGACCATTTTTGCACAAATCTTTCTCATACCAAGATCTTCAGTTAATATTAGACGAACCGTTTCTCGATTGATGTTGAGTTCTTCTGCAATCATTTTCACGGATAATCTTCGATCAGATCATACGATTTCACACACCCTGGTCTAGTTGACATCTGTCCGTGAGGTTGATGGTCATCCACTGCGGTCTTCATCTTCAACATTCGTTCTGCCTTTACTAAAAAATTTTATGCCACCGAAAAACTTGAGCTCTTGACATAACCTCCTCTCCAAAAGCCTTCTGAAGCTTACCACAAGTTGTCGTCTTGATGTCACCTAATTTAACGCAAAAAGAAATGGCATACCGTTGGCGCAATATTTTGCGGTTTCATTTCTGTGATGAGAGACACAAACACGTGTTCACTTATTACAGCACCACTCATGACTGAGCAGTTGCATCAATGTGCTGCTTGGACTAGAAGTAGCTTATAGACCAAGGTCAAAGATGGTGTGCCTATGCAAGCTGCGGGGTTGCCACATCTTGCAAAGAAAAATCAGTCTCATTACTTTATTGTCGCACGTCGTATATCTATCTGGTTTGCTTAACTTAATATATTTTATAAAAATAAAACAAAAAAGTATATAAAAATAGTTTAGGTCTAAATTATATTTTAGGGTAAAGAAGTGAAAAAATCATATTTTAAAGTAAAAGAAATGATTCAGTAAGGTAGAAAATATTAATTCAAACAAAAATAAACGAAATGGTATAAAATGCTTATCTGACAAAAAAACTCCTGAAAAGTAAAATCGACTAGATAAACATAAGTTAAAATCATTTATGAGTCATGTGACAAGTATTGAATTTAAGGGTCCAACTAGCAAAGACTGTTCTCTTGTTGTAGCTAGTCAACAAACATACTTGGGCTTTTTTGTCCTTGTACTACTCCTTCATACCTGAATGTCCTGATGGAACCACTTGCTGTGTTCATTGCTGGCTACTCCTGGATTTGGGGGAGGAAGAAATGTAAGTTAAGAGAAAATTTCCAAAGATGTGTTTAATCCCATGTTCTTATAAGATTTCAGAAAAAATTATCCACAATATTTTTTGTAGTTATCTTACTTGTGATTCTCAAAGAAGTTCTGACCGTCTTCAAAGACTTTTACACAGCTTTTTTAGCGTATTTCAACATAAATATTCAACTGTTGTTTCCTACTCAAGAAATATAACCATTTTTTTTTTTTCAGTTAAGAAGCTTTTTAAATATTTTTATTTATTTATTTATTTTAGCATTACGAAGATCTTTTTCTGATGAAAATTCTTACATTCTTCTGTCATGATCTGTTCTCACAGCAGCTCGTCCATCTTCAAGGATTTGACCACTTGCCGTAGATCCCTTGATGTAGCCATTGGTTAATATGGAGCATGATTTTAGCTTTTTACCTTGCTCTTATTTCTTCTAACATTTCCCCTTAATGGGGGAAGGAAATTATCTAACATGTTATTTATCAAATGTTTTCTAATAAATAATAATCAAATAGTTTTCTTAGGAACACCGCTTGTGCCAATTCTTTTAAGGGGATGTACCCTATACACAACAGCAAGTTCAAAGTTATATACTAGGACTGTTCAAAACGTAATGATAATAGTGACTTTGAGGGAAAATGTGTTAGGATTGGTGGTAATACTGCATATCATCGTGTAAGCCATTTTAGCATCTATAACAATCAGTTTCAAGTTGATCAGTGCAGTGAGTGGACTGAAGTAACGATTCGCGTAACATGTGTTAGATATTTGCCTACCATGTCCAACATGGAAAAAAAATTTACAGCAACATTGTAACATGAAATTTTTAGTGAAACTCGGGAAGAACCAAAAAGATGTGTAAGAATTATTAACTATGGTGTATGATGATGTTATGAACCAGGTGATTTTCTACAAATGGTATAAAGCATTCAAGGAGGGTAGAGAGAGCATCGCCGATGAGCCACGCAAGGGGCACATCTCACACCAAGGTTGTAAAGAATACAGCTGCTGCTATTGTCCATGAAGAATGACAAATTACTGTTAGGGAGCTTGCCGTATGTCTAGACATTTCAGTTGGCAGTGCATTTTCGATTTTACACGATGATTTGGCCATGCGATGTATGTCTTGCAGATGGGTGCAGTGCCTGCTTACACCGGAACAAATGCAACATCATGTCTCCATGTGTCAAGACCTGTTATCACGGTTTTGTGGGGAAGCAAACGAAGAAATGAATTGAGTCATAACTGTAGGTGAATCTTTGATGTATCACTACAATCCGGAACTGAAACAACAAACTTTTTAACGAAAAAGGGCGCAGTTGCCACCTCCAAAAAAAAGCAAAGATGAGTCACAGGCAGTAAGGTTATAATGATAATTTTCTTCGATTCCAGGGGTATTTTGTATCAACATGCTGTCCTTCAAGGCCAGATTATTATACACAGCTTTGATCACAATGTTGTGTCATTTTAAGAAAAAGCAACTGCACAAGAACATTAACAAAATTTTACTGCATCATGGAAATGCATGGCCTCATGTTGCTCACACTGTAGTTGATTTCTTGAATGCTTGCGGCATCGCAACTGTACCCCACCCACCGTACAGTCCAGATTTGGCCCCTTGTGACTTTTGGCTGTTCCCCAAAGACAAGTTTCCGCTCAGGGGATGGAAATTCAAGACCAATCACAAGGTCATCAAAGCTGTGGAGGCGTGCTGCAAGGAGCTCGAGAAAGGTGATCTTCGTGTTTAAAAAGTGGCAGGAATGTTGGGAAAAGTGTAATACAACCAAGGAAGGTTACTTTGAAAAAGACCATGTAGATTTGGAAGACTGAATAAATATTTTTTTCTGTAAACCGTTTTTATCATTACTTTTTGAACAGCCATATTATATTTCATAGTTGACAGTTATTTATCACACACTAGACCATGAATGTAAAAAAAAGAATAAATTCAACTTCAGATTGCACAGTGTATTCCTGTGAGGTAGTTAGTAAATTTAAAATATTAAATAATATTGAACTTTTTGTCTTCTGTAATAGTTTAATCTAGAATCAGATTTACTTTTTTTTATTACAGATTGGTGATAAGGTCGATTGTAAAGGCACATGTGGAGCTTGGTTTGAGGGAGAGATAAAGGAAGTTTTAAAAAGCGGCTCAGCTATAGATGATGAAGAAAAAGAAAATAAGGCCAAATCTCACTACAAAGTTACATTTCTAAAGTAATTATTTTATTTTTCTGCATTAATTATTTTATTTATGGATACCATATTACAGCTTTGATTAAGCATCTATAGTTGACTTAATTCTTATTATAAAAATTGTAGGTACTCTTTTAGGATTTACCCCTCCAAAAGTTTTCAATTTTTTTTTTTTTTTAACAATATATGATGAATTGTATATTTATCAACATAACCTATGCTCACTTCAATCACTAACCGCGTCTAATTAACGTCAAATATACAAATTATATGCAACAGTGATGCAATCTTTAATGATGGCTGACAGAGTTTGTGGGGTTCATATTTATGTGAAGTTCTATGGTGTCGCCAACATAAGAATGAGGAATATTTGTCCAATTTAATATTTCAACATATTACTGAGTTTCATCCTGTAGTATAATTATCATTTAGTAAAATAAGTATTATATTATGTTTATAAAAATAATTGTAATTATGATTTGTATTAATTTTTATATTTAAAAACATATATGAATTTTTAATTATACTCTACTTTCTTCAAAATAATGTTATCTAATCATTAAAATATGTGCATTTTTAATGGATTATGATATTGCATACTATTAAAAGTATATATCCTTAAAAAAAATAGAAAAATTTTGGGAGGGAATTTCCGAAAGTGTATCACTGTAATTACTGTTAAAAAGATATATTTTTATCTGATATTTTTCTTGCCTTTAAATGAGTTACTTGATTATATAAGGTTTCTATTACACCATATAAAATACCTATGTATTTTTATGGCAGATTTGATCTATTGTAAATTAGGAGTTCCCTGAAGCGAACTCCTATCTATTGGGAGGATACAGACATATTGAAGAGAAGTTAGGTGAAAGTGATTACAAAATGAACATTGTTTATATTCATTTGTCACAGTGTCGATTAGTATTCAGATAATGCAGGACTTAAGTTCATTGATTTCTTAAAAAATACAATAGAAAGTTTTATTTTTTTCAACATTATGTCAAATGATACTAATTATAACCTATTAAATGACATGCTGTAAAATTTTAGACGTGCATTCTTCATGTATAATTTTAAATGCTGATGAAAGGTAGGTTTACTCAGATATGTTGATTAACAACAATGTGAAGAAAAAAGGTGAAAACTCAAATTTGGTTAGGCATTAGTTACATTATGCACTTTATACAGTAGTAAGCTGGTTGTACATATTTACATATTTCTGGAAGGAAAACTGTAAAAAGATATTACAAGTGCACTTGGGAGGGATAGGTGGATAAATCTTGTCACTGATTGTTAACAACACTACAGATGAAACATTTGCAACTGCAGCTATCTTTTTGCAAGTTATAGCTTTTTTTTTATATAAACAATCTAAATAAAAATAGTAAAAACAAAGAAACTGAAAACAGACTTAGTGATTATTCAGGAGGAATACCTTTTAACTGCAGATGTTGGTTGTATTGTCATTATTTGGTATGTAATGACCATTTAAAATAACTAGTGACTACTTCTCTTTTCAAACATTTACTCTCTGAGTAAGGGACATAAGTTAATTAGTCATTTTGTGCTTTGATATTTGGACATTTGGTGTAAAATTTTGAATGATTTCATTATAAGGTTATTAAAAACATTTTTGCATTTCAGACAATTTGGATCAAATAGAACATGACCTACTAGAACAGTACTCTTAATAAAAGCAGTTTGAGGAAGCGTATGAAAACTGTTCAATAGTTTAATTGCTTCTGTATCTTAAAATATTCACTCTCTTCTCAATAACTGTAAAGAGGAAAACTAAAATAACATTTTGGGGTATTGAGGAAGATTAATTCATACATTCTTCCAGTCTTGATATATTTTTTCTTTGATTCAATTAAGCCTGGTAAAGGTTACTTTGTTTGGGTCACCTTATAATTGGTACGATGCATTATATATTAAAAGAATTTAATTTTAGAATTCTGGGTGATTTTTTTTAGTTGCAAGTTTTTTTATTCTATTTACTACTAAAAGGAAATAAAGGTATTGTAAAATTTATTTAAATTAGTATTTTAAACAAAACAAATATACATCAATATAAGTAAACTGCAGGTTTTTTAATTGTTTTATTAGAATGTAATAATAATTTTCTTGTGAAGTACACAATATTTATGTTTACAAGAGTTAAAATTCCAAACCTAACAGTATTCATAGGCATTTGAAAACTTTTCATCTGTTGTAAATATTATTTTTTTTAAAAATTCTTTCAGATTCTTCATGATCACAGTTTTCTTTTCTTTTATTGGTGGTTTGTTGCTTTAGTTTCTATTATATTTACAGTTTCAAGTTCAAATTTTCTTTTGTATACTTATGCTTTAGTATGTATAATGATATCCCCAGGAATGTCGTTATTTTATTCTTTATCAGTATTTCTCCACATGGTACCATAGATCCCACACCTTTTATTATTTTTAAACCACTTATATTTCCTCAAATTTAGTCTTGCCAGCTTGCTGGTCCGTCTCACAATAGTGCACTGTAAGTACGAAATATGCGCAAGTAAGATTAGCAGTCTTTGCAATTTCAGGGACTCTTATTTGCTTCATCCACTCTTTTAAACATATATAGATAGTCAGTTCTTTATCCAATTCATTAACCACATGATTATTCCATGCAATCCAGAACTCTTAAGTAAAACTTAGAGTTCAGAATTTTTTGTCTAACATAATACTATTCAGGTTTTAGTGTCATTGTTTTTTAATCCATTGACTACTAATCATTTTTAATTTATCGTAATCTGATTACTTATATCACTCTTTCCTTCCTGGCTCTAAACAATGTTATGTCATCTGCACACACCCACAATTTGATTCTAAATTGTAAGGTGTCATAGAAACAACAAAGAACCATAGCCCTAAAATTGACCATTGGCCTTTGGGGATAGTTTTAATTTTTATGAATTTCATGTTTATACACATGTAAGAAAAACTTTGTTCTATTTCCAGTTCAATTATTTTTTAATGTATGAAACAAAACTGACTTCTGATTAAAAGCAGTATTAAACAAGCTATTGAGTTACTTTTTATTTAGTTTTATTTTTCAACAAACATAACCAGTTAATAAAAAAAAAAAAAAATGTATTGCACAAGTAGATACATTGTAGAGAATTTTATATAATTAAAAAATTTTTTTGCAGTGCTGAAGAATGTGATTCAATATTAGAATTTAAAGATGTACGTCCTCGTGCACGAAATTTAATCCCATTACATGATCTTAAAAAAGGACAATTAATTTTAGCAAATTATAATGGTGATAGTCCTGATGAGCCAGGATTTTGGTATACTTGTAAGGTGACAAAAATTTCCAATTCAAGAAGACCTAGATTATTTGTAACTGTTGAATTAGGTCGTAATGAAATTACAAGTTTAGAAAATTGTGAAATTAAATTTATTAATAAAATATTCAAGCTTGAAGATCCAAAATTAATAACAGAAAGAACAAGTGCTGATGAATCATTTATAAATGGAGCCGAAGCACCTGAACGCAGTAAGTAAAGCATTTAATAATAATCATTATTTCACTGACCAGAATATGACAAAAAAAACTAAAATTTTTTATATCATAAAATATTTTGCATTCAAATTAATTATAAAATACATATAATAGAATGATAAATTCTGTTGAACAATGTTTGATATATAAGATAGTAATTAAAAACATATGTATATTTTTATGAAAGAAAAGTAAAAAGTGTGAATAAATTAAAATTAATAACAGAAAAGAACTATTTTTTCCTCTCAGTAGGTATCTGCTACCTAATTTTTTAATAAAAGTATTAAGGTAAATTAGTAGAAGACATCTAATTTTATTTATTTAACATTTACTATAATGATCTATTAATTCAATGATTTCGCATACCCGTTCTAAGAAGTTTTTCACAAATTAAGTAATGATGGGTTGTAATAAAAGCTTAAAAGATCTTACAATAATTAAAATCTTCTAAAATGGTGATCCTAAATGATGGATCTCCATGATTTGATACAAACCTATAGTAATATGTAATAAAATGTAGAAAAGTCATTGTAGAATATTATGAAATAATACTAAATAAAAAGTTACAATTTTATGTAAATAACCTGTTTTGATAGTAGTTGAACCTTATGAATTATCTAAATGTACTGATTCAACCAAATGTGAACTATGATCAATAAGTTTTTAGCTAGAGAGAAAAAAAATATGTTTATATTTTGAAAATGTTTAAAAATATTACCTAAGTCAACCACTAATTGTCTTTGTTTATTCTACAACATGGCTTTAAGTAATAAGATGGCTGATCGGAACAATGCCAACCGGTGTTGACAGAATAGTTAGTTTTTTTTTGCCATTGCAAAAAAAAGATTGCAGACTAATAGATTTCAAGTTGATAGTAATGTAAACTACTTTCACATATACTGCAAAAACTTCATACAGTGACTGATTATTGGCAAATTTTGAAATAATTGAACCCACCAACTTATTAATTAAATAAGTTCGCATAAATTTTCATTTAATTCTTTAATGTACTTATACATGATCATATGCTGTTTTTTTATATCATTATTCTCTTCATCAGATGACTGGAATAATGAAATTTTAACAGCTTTGATGGCAGACTCCAATTTCTAAATCATGTTCCTTTATTATACTTAATGGAATACTTAAGTGTTTTTTGCATTTTTGTCACAGTGCATCCCAAATGTTCTTGAAATAGTCAAAATTTGAAATGATTTGTTTACTTAAATTTTTTTCTGTGTTGAAGAGATTTAGGTTCTAAGTTCTTTCTTTAATTTTTTCTTGTTTTTTAGATTTGAAAACTTACTTTTGCAACCATTGTAAAGATGCTCCTGTTGAAAAATGTAATCATTGTGGTTGTCAGAAATGTCAGTTGAAGAAAGATCCTAATTTAACAATTTTATGTGATGAATGTGATGATGCGTATCACATTTACTGCCTTAATCCTCCTTTAGAAGAAGTTCCAAAAGATGATGATTGGTAAGTTAGGGTTTTTTTTTACTTTGTTTTCCTCTTTTTGTTTATATCTGTATTATATGATAATACAGTAATATCTGTATTATGATAATACTTTTATGAAAAAAAATTTTTTTAGTTTTTTAATGTATTTTTGTTATAATAAAAATAGTAACCAAAAACATAAAGAATATTGGGTTTTTGACATCAAGTATTTGGGCTTTATTACAGTTTTCTTGGAAACTATTAGGTTCTGTTTTAGAACTTTTTTTAAGGTTAAATTAAAATCATCAGTTTTACTCTACAATTACATTCGAAGAATCTCTGTGCAGCGTTATTTTACCAGATTATGATACGGCATATTATTGCCATCATTATGATACAGATACTCTTAAAACTTCTTTGACATCATTGTTTAATTTTTTCTGAAGGTGAAGTATATTTTAGAAAAAATTGTTTGAATATTGCAAATATTTAAATTTTTAGTTACATGAATAGAGGTGTAACAGCAGGTTCATAGATTCCTAGAGAGCCTAAACTTTAAGCTAAGCTGTTAAGGTTACTTGATATTTTCTGAAGGTTGAGCAGATTTTGAAATCTTTTCACCCTCTGTGATGGTTTGTAACATTTGGGAGGAAGTAAGGAAGAATAAAGGAATATTTCATTTTGGTTTTACATTTCTTAAGATTCTTTTGAATGAACAAACTAATTGTGTGCATTTACAGTTCATGTAAATTATTTTGATATAATTTTTTTTTTTGTTAAGGTATTGCCCCAGTTGTAAAAATGATGAAAATGAAATCGTTAAAGCCGGTGAAAAGCTTAAATTTTCAAAGAAAAAATCAAAAATGGCATCTAGTATTACAAGTAATGGTAAAACTAGAGATTGGGGCAAAGGTATGGCATGTGTTGGACGAACCAAAGAATGTACAATTGTTCCACCTAATCATTTTGGACCTATACCTGGTGTTGAAGTTGGAACTACGTGGAAGTTCAGGGTTCAGGTATGTATCATACATTCTTCAAGTTATTGTACAACTGTACATCAGGTTGCTTTTATCAGTGTGATAGAATATATGGAGCAAGTCAAAAGTCAGTCAGCACCTGTATAAAATTGAATTGATATAATGGAAAGTTATTATATGTATGTTTGTTAAACAGACTACTGAAGTTTCAAGCAACTGAGATTAATTAGATTTTGTGTATGTTTTTGACTCATTTTATGACTACTATTTGTAAAGTATATTAGATGAGAAAATCAAATAAATAATATTTTGAGTGTAGTAACATCAATACAGTTTAGTATTTAACGTTATAAACAAATTAAGTCTTATTATTTGTCTAAAATCATGCTGTTTTTACTACAAAGAAAATTGGGGATACTCTGTATTTCATTTACGTACGATCGTTATTGGCTCTACTATATTTAAAAATATTAAAATTAATTCCAATTTTTTATTCATTTATGGTAATTGTCAGTAATTTTAATTAAGTGAGGTATAGACAGATCTGTTTATATTTCTGAAAATAAGCTATTAAAATAAGAAAGGAATGGACATTAAAATTAATAATTGTAAAACAATAAATATGTGATATGAAGAAAGAGCTGTGGTAAATGCTTACTGAAATAAATTGGAAAGCAAAAAATGTTCTAAATCAGTTGACAACAAATTTTTACTTAAAATCTAAAACTAGATGGCCATTTTAATTTTTAAACAATCATTAGATAATAAGGAAATAGTGTATAAAAAAATAAATGAAAAAAATGGTAATGAAAAAATAGTAAATCTCTTCCCAGACATTAGAAGCTTGACGGGCACCTCATGGGTTTCCCCTAACAAGTACGTAACTCGGTTACTTACCCGTCACAAGGTCTTCAGGGGTAGACTGGCTGGGTTTGACCTTGATTCAGGTCTGCCTGCAACATGGGGTGCAGGACAATACTTTCATATGTTGTATGAGAGTGCCAAATAATATCTGGAGCATACTGCAGTAATTTGTTGACTGGATACCATCAGAGCAATGCTTGACATCAATAAAAACTGGAAGGACTGGGCTGAATGGTCAGTAGTTGCAGAATTTCTGCACTATTTGGCTAGGGAACGGATTGCAGAGGGAATCTAGGGTGCTGCTTGGTCTTGTTCCTGCATACTTTGTTTTATTACAGTTTCTTGTTAGTGTTGTTTTTGCTTCGTTAGTGTTATATCAGTTTTGGTTATTTTGTTATTTTCATGTTTTTCCACGTTTGTGTCGCATATGAACTCACTTTACCTTTCAGGTAGATAGGTGATTCAGTTCCTTCGACGACTATAGTTTTCAGTCTTGCTTGGGACTAGAGATGTGTTTTGTTATTTTTAGTAATCATTATACCAATGGGAATTTTGCTTGTGGAATCCTGACCCAAGGCGACAGAGATGTCATATGCCAAGGTTCGAGGTTTATAAGATGGCTTCTAGTTAAAGTGCATCAGGGCTAGGTATGGAAAGTATCTTCCCCTAAGGGATCAAGATTGCAACTTTAGTGAAATATTTAAGTTGTTTAAATGGTTTTAAGCTAACTTTACAGTTTTAACTGGGATCATCTAAAATAACAGAAATAATATTTTTGCTGTTATTATCTAAACTTTATTAGAAATTCTTGTTATATCGTGTTTCATTAGTATTATTTGCTAATATTTACTATTATTTCTTTATATTTTATATATTATTCTTCAGTATAACATTATATTGTGTTCAATTTCAACATGAGTGACCTACTATAATAACATTTAACTGCTGTTCATTTTGTCTGTTTTGTTATTATTTTTGTCAGAATCATTCTTACTTGCAGAAATTTTTTTTCTGCTACTTTCTGTAAATTTTACTTAATGGATTTTAAATTTTATTAGTTTGTAAGTGGAACCCTATCATTTTCTGTATAATTTTTCCCACTGTCAAGTATCAGTTTCATTTTCTAACTTCTTTGGCATCATCCTCATTACAATTTTCAAATCCAGGAATGAAATGAAAAAGATTAGTAATCTTATTTATTTAATATTAGCACCTCCATCGACTCATGTTAAATTGTATGTGTTTTTATGTGAAAAGCTGCATTGTTTTTTATTAATTAACACAATTGAGATACAATCCATTAAGACATGTTCATATGTTTTTTTCATTTGTATCATAATGAAAACATAGGTAGTTTCAGTTTTTTAAGGCCCAAAAATGCACACATGAGATACATATACTTTTATTACTTATTTACAGCAGTGTATATGTAACATCCATTGTTTCATAACAGAATGTGTACATTATGTTGCAAAAATGTTCTTTTGTTGCTTTACATTATCTTCTTTATCAGTCTTATGCTGTATCATCTGAAGTATCTAAGATGCACTGATCAGAGTTACTTTTCTTGCTAATAGTGAAGTTACTCGCCAGTAGAAAGTGCATTAAAGTTCTTCAATTATTGTTGATGACTACTGACTGGATGTACTTCATTGAAAAGTGAAAAAAGCAAGCCGCTGTGGTAAACAGAGTGAAGATGTCACTTGTAGGACAACTATCTGAATTTCAACAGTCTCAGCATATCAATATGTTATCGTATATTTAGCTCAGTGATGAAGGCAGTGAAAAACTACTTCATCCTTAGTAAGCCTGCCGTAGGACATATTATTCTTGAGAATGGTGATATAATGTCAAGAGTTAAATGTACTCATGTCAGATGACTTACAGCTGTTACAATTGTGTCACATAATTGACATGCATGTACTTCAAATATTGGCTAAACTGACTTGAGGGTTTTGACAGTAAGTTATTGGTGGTCTACAACAGTTATAAATAAAAGAGAGGAAAATATATATTAAAAATAATATACCTGTATATAAAAATATTACAAGTCATTTTTGTTTAGTCTTTTTTATCGTCACTAATATAACTAACTGATTATTGTTTTTTCTCCTTTTTCAATGAAAAACATCCAGAAGGCAGTCATCTACAATAATCAAAGAACTTTTGTACACTTTCTCCCAAACTACAAATGAAAACCTGCTTGTAAAATCATGTGAGCTGTATTGGTGTATTTTTTTAATTGTTTTAATTATTCAACAGACAAATTAATCATATTAATAAAAATAGTTGGCATTAAACATTACCTTTAACAAGCATGGTTCTTAAAATAAGTGTGACAATCATTTGGGACTATCAGTTTGCTCCACTTTAATTTTCCATTTTAATGGACAAATATATATATATACATATTATTTTGTTAATTTCTTTCCCTTAAATGTAAGTTAATTTATCTAAGGGCTAACAACACTCTTTTTACTTTAAAAAAAAAAATTGAATAAGGTTTTGATTTTTTTAAATTAAACCTCAGTTTGCTAAACGTCAGTCCTTCCTTAATATTATTTAATTACTTTTTCAGATTATTTATTCTTAATCATTTTACAGTTTCTGGATAATTAACTGTTTTTAAGTTGTATGGAAATATACTTTTTCAGTACAATGTCTAAAAAAGTTTTATTTTTCTAAGTTTCCTTTTGTTCTTTTGGTATAAACTGTTCCAGCTGTTATTGATTATTTTTACTTAAATTTTTAATTATTTTTAAAACATAATATCTGACTTAATATTCAAAATCTACAATTCTATACAGAAGCTTTTTCATTTTAATGGATTAAATACTGTGAGAGTTTAAAAAAAATTAGTCCTGGTCTATTGAAAATATTAAGATAATGTAATAATGATAAACTTTACTTGAATCTTTCCTTTTACCATAGTTGACTGTTATAATATGATGTAGCCTGTATATATTTCTGAAAAAAGAAAACATTAAGTTTATTTTTAATATCCATTACTAGTATATACCAACGATTTAGATCGATACAGCAGTCATTTAGTGGGCTTATTATGCTTGTTATAAATAAAATGTTTTTTCTCTTATTATATGATATATGGTATATTTGATAGTTTTTTGTTTTTTTTTGTAAAGGCTTCTGAGGCTGGAGTCCATCGACCTCATGTTGCTGGAATACATGGACGAGAAAATGAAGGAGCCTACAGTATTGTTTTAAGTGGTGGTTATGAAGATGATGTAGATAATGGGGAATCATTTCTTTTTACTGGATCTGGTGGAAGAGATTTATCTGGGAACAAAAGAACTGCCGAGCAGAGTTGTGATCAAACTCTTACTCGATATAACCTGTTGGTATTATTATGTATTTATTCATATGTATGAGTATAGGTGATATACAAATATAAGCTTGTGAAAGTAATTTTATGAATTTTCATACAACACTAATAGTTATTCTTAATTTTAAAATTGCTTTTAAGATATCATTTTTATTAATCCAGTTATTTTATTTATTAAGTGTTAATTATTAATGGAAATATTAAATTCAAAGTTTGTTAACACTGACACAAATATTAATAATAGTACAATAATGCACTAATATTCTGCATAGGAGAAGGAGCCCTTTGGGTTAATACAGGCTGCTACTAAGGACATTTAACTCTTTGACCTGTAACTGATTGATTACCTTGCCATTTTTTTTTTTTTATGTACACACCTGATGTATCTCATTAAATAATTTGTATACAATTAGAAACTAGAAATTTGATTCAAAACCATATTTGAGAATTTAAATTAATTGGTTCTAAAACATATATAACAAGTACTTTTAACTTTTCTTAAATATGGTTTATTTTCAGTAGAAATGTTCGGGTGTGTAATTGAGCCTTTATTGTTAATGGACCAGTCAAAGAATTTGAAGAAAAGTATTTATAAACAATTTTGAAAGTTATCTGCAGTTTCAAACATAAATTCTAATTTTTGGTGAGGAAAACATGCTGGATTTAAAAGTATAAAAATTACAAAAGTATTACTTTTAAAAACTGAAAGATAAAAAACAAAATAAATCATTAAATAAGAAAATAAAATTTATTTTATTATAATCTATCATCCTTAGTTCATCAACATTATCACTGCTGCTCATCTGTAGTTATAAATGTGAAAGGATAGGTTGCTTAGAGTGAAGTGTACTAAGTATTAATGGATCATGTAAAACCAGTTTAATTGTAAGTGAAAATGAATAAAAAATTCTCAGTAAACAATAAATAAAAGTAATTGCAAAAAAACTAAAGCAGTATAGAAGTAGGTTCAGTGGAAAAATGAAATGTAATATTTATTAAACAAATTTATAACAAGAAATGTTATTGAAATGAACTTACTGTCTTTTTCATGGTGATTTAATTGGTTACCTTTATTTTCATTTTTGCAATATTTGTATATACATACATTTTTTTTCAAACATATTACCTCTATCAAATACAATAATTTAAACAATTATAACAGATTTAAAGTTAACAGACAAACTCAAAATAAATCACAATATCAATTACCTAGATATAAATATTGAAATAGTTAATAACAAAATTATAATTGACATTTATAGAAAACATAATTATAATTATACAATTCACAAATCCTTAAACACTCCTTGAATATACAAATTAAACATTTATAAAAATATGATCCATAGAGCATATAATATATATGTATAACGGGTGTCCTACGAAGAAATGGAGGAACTTACAGGACATGTTCTACTGGTGAAAATAATTTAAAAAAATCATATAAACATAGTTCTGGAAACACTTGTTTCTGAGTTACAGCTACTGAAAGATTGATAAGAAACCTATATTGAGACTAAATAAAAAAATCAGATTAATAAAATGTTAAAACATATAACCAAAAATTCATCATAATTTTCAGTATATAGTAAAAGCATGATTATGAATATATCGGCTAGGGTGGATGTAACTTTTGATAACATGATGTGTCATGCATTTATTATTTATTTATCCCTATCATTGTCACTGATTGCATATGATCTCTAGTCCCATACAGCCCAGCCGGTTGAAATTAGGAAGTACATCACACAAACTTTTAATGGAATTCGTGCTAAAAGGTGAAAGTAAATGCCAACTGGTTTTGCAGACACTATAGTGTGTAAACCATCCAAAGTCAGAAACATGGGAAGCTTTCTCACTATATTCTTCATCAAAGCAATGCTCAGTTCCATGCTGTTGCTAAAATCTTGACTTTGTCAGGTAGTTATTGGTGGGGGAGGTTTTCAAGCAATTTCTACCTTTTCCTTAGCTAGTAGAGTTCATGGGATTTGTGGATGGAAAATGTTTTAGTGATGACAAATTATAGTTTGCAATAAACAATTCGTTAATTGATAACTACAATGGAATTCAATTTCCGCACAGATATGATTAATCTTTAAATGTGAGCATAATTATGTAGAGAAATTGAATATAGTAGTGTAGTGTGTGTTTAAAAATTGTAAAATTAAATAATAAAATGTTTTAAGTTTTTATAGGTAAATATTCTTTACTTTCTGGATTACTTGTATTTTCATATATATATATATATACATATATTCAATAATTACAACTTAGCCTCCAAAACACAGTAATGGGGAAAAAACTATTACCAGTAGTCAACTTTCACGGGATCCTGCATCATCAGTCTGTGCACAATTCCATAATTACATCAAACAAATAACAAAAAAAGAAAAACTTAAAAATTTAGAAAACATAAACACACTAATAACCACAAAATTTGTAATTACTGCAACTCCACTGCCATTACTGGAATAATGGACATTTAAAACATCACACTTCTTATGTTTGTAATCATTGTTCCCAACTGCTACAACCTACTGTCTTTAATTAAAACGTCACCTTCAAATACAATTTGGTGGTTCATTTCTTACTATTGTTTAAATCTATAAATACAATATTTTTCAGGTATATTCCTTTTTTTATTGTTATTACAAATTTCTAAATTATTTTTATAACCAATAATGCTATGCTTATATTGCAACAAATTGTCAGCCACATTTGACACACCTCTTTTTCTGTTTCTGGGAGCATTGTAATATTGTATAAATCTTTTTTTATTTAAAAGATATGTTAGTTTTACCAATATAAATTTTATTACATTCATTACATATAATTTTGTGTATTCCCCTTAATAATAATAATCTTTTTGTGTAACCTCCGAGTCCACTGTTAGGTATTGCTTCAGAGGATGAGATGAGTATTCCCTTTAAGTTCTTTCCATTATCATTATTATTGTTATTCCTTAAATATTTTATAATATGGGTATTTGGTTTATATGCTTTTTTTAATTTATTTTTATCATATACGTTAGTAATTTTTTCTTTAATTTCAGTAGTATAATTGTATTCTAAAAAAAAAATTACTAATCTTATTATTTTCTTGTAATTTTGTAAAACTATCATGGTACTTATACTGTGTTTTTATGTACTTTTTCTATAATTTTATCATCAAAACCATTAAATTCTGCTATTAGTTTTATTTCATCTATTTCAGTTTTGAGTTTTTTTCATTGTTCTTTATATAATGAAGAGCTCTAAAAATCAGATTTTTATATGTATTAATTTTTTTATTACGGATGATTAGAATTTACATATATTGTATTACTATTTGTTGTAGGTTTTCTGTAAACTGATGTTTCTATAATATTGTTTGTTTATTTCAATAACTAAAAATGTATTTTTGGTACTTACGTATTAACGCCACCGCAGCTACAGCTTTATTTAAAAACAAAGTAGTCAATCGGATTTCGGTGGAAAATGGGCCGATATAGAGTTTAACATAGATTTAAAACAGTCTTTATAAATATAATTTGACCAAACTTAACCTTTGCTCGCGCACCTTGACTAATTAACACTGTAATTTTTTGAGTATTTATTTAATAAATTCAGTAATTATTGCAATTAATTTCGGGGTAATATTTAAAACTACTAAAAACATCACTAAACTACTAAAAACGAACAACAAAACGAAAAAGAAACAGAACTATTAACGAAACTGCAATAATAACCACAAATGCTTGGAACAAGAAAAACACAACCGCAATCATCAAGAGCTGAACCTAACCTAATTTATTACTTAAATAATCAAAACATTACTGTTGATTAGTAGGTTAAGTTTGGTTAGATTATATTTTCATGTTTATATCTTTAAATATGTTTCACTATGATGTAAGAATTTTTTTCGATTTTCATTGTGTTCATCAACAGATGAACACAGTGCAACTTCTGCTGCGGTGGCGTTAATACCTAAGTACCGTATTTTTCTGTTATTTTCCATTTTGCATGTAAATTTCAAATTTTTATTATAATTGTTAAGTTAATATAAAATGACCAAATGTTCATTATTTATACCTGGGTTATATATGACCAAAATATCATCGACATATAATGTCCATAATAGTACTTTGTGTATACCCAATATACCATGAACTATTATACTTTCAAAATTTTGTATAAAAATCTCAGTCATAATTGCAGATATAGGTGATCCCATTGGTGATTTTTCTGTCTGTGAATAACAATTTTTTTTTTAGGTATTTCTGTTATTGTGTTTTGGTGATTAAGTTGTTATTATTGAATCTAATTAGCACAGCAGTCAATATGTTGATGAATATATATTAATATTCATGCATTAAAACAAATACTAAAGTACCATATCTGTAATCTTCATAACAGTTGTAGACAATTTTATTTTAAATATACAAATTATTAATTTTAATGAGGAGAAAATTAGGTATGAGAAAGAAACCATAGCTTGAGTTTAAATTGGAGATTGAAAGCAGGATATATATATATAATTTTTATTAGTGTAATAGTTTAGTTACTTTTTTAGTCATTTATTGGCACATTGATTTAATAATAATAAAAACAATTATAAAAATTAAAAACAGTATTGCCAAAATTAATAAATAAATTGAACTAAAAACGATAATAAATAAAATTAAAAAAAAGAAGAAAACAAGGTATGGAATAAAGTACTAAGCATCATTATGCAGTATTTAATTAAAATAATGAGTCACCAATCAACTTCAGACAATTTTAATTTATATTAATATATTTTTCATGTTGTAGAAATAGCAGGCATTTAAGATTGTATAATGATTAAGTTTTCACCAGGTCTTACATTGATAAGAAAATTTTGTCCTTCAATGAAAATATTTAAATGCAGTTGGGAGGAGTGTCTCAATAGTAATTGTCTTACATTAAAGAGCTCTGAATAGTAATTATATTTTATTAAAGAGCCCCCAACTGCATTTAAATATTTTCGTTGATGGACAACATTTTTTTTGTCAATGTAAGACCTAGTGAGAACTTAATCATTAGACAACCTTAATACCTGCTATTTCTACAACATGAAAAATATATTTAAACAAATTAAAACTGTCTAAAAGTTGATTGGTCACCCATTATTTTATGTAATTAAATACTGCATAATGATGTTAAGTCCTTTATTTCCATACCTTGTTTTCTTTTTTTAGTTTGTCATTTTTTTTTGTTCAATTTATTTATTTTTATATTTTGGCAGTAGTTTTTTAATTTTTATAATTGTTTTTATTATTTAATACTTTTTAGCGATCATCAAGAAAAATTCATGATTCAAAAACTTATGGATATAACGCATTTAATAAACTGAGTCAAATGAGAACACTGTAAACATTTCAATTTTTTTATTTAATTGGTGTATACCAGTCTAAACTTACAGATTTCTCAAGCGATTGAGTTTCTTGAGAAACGTTTTATTGTGCGGACCATAAAGCAATTTTCTGGGATCCAAATGGTTAAACTGCAATTGTCTCATGCAACTTGGTGCTATGTTGGCCTGGTCCTTGGCAAAGATGTAAGTGCTCAAATCTGCAACAGCTCTATCTAGGGTAGTCCCTTGTAGTTTATGCATAGTTACAGCCCAGCACAATATTAGTGGAAGCATATGGCGTTCCACTTCACCCTGCCCCCTAAAGCACTAAATTTGACAACAGTGGCTTGATCTTCATTCCGATGCCGACAACATTACCTCTAACCATACTGTACAAAGATCGTTTGTGGGAGCTCAAGCTGGTCTCGGCATAGCGCAGGCCACTCAATTTTTCTGAGTATATCAGTTGATTTTTTTCTGGTTTGGTTCCATCATGATTTTGTATTATAATAGCAAATACCCTGTTTAAATTTTGAATATTGGAAGATATAGCATTTCCGAATAACTGTGATCTATTAGATCGAGAGTGTACTTGATGCATGCAAAAGTTAGCTTTGAGTCTACTAACGAATACTCCATTTGATGATAGAAAATTGAATGATTGTTTGCAGATATTATAAGAGCATCTCCCAAAGCAGCACCCCAGGGGTACCTCGTTTGTTACCAGTTGATGGGGATGATTGGTCTAGCCTCGTTTAAGGTGCTTGCTTCACCTCACACCCAGTCTCCACTGGAAGCTCATTATTATTATTAAACAAAATTCTTTTAAATTTATTTAATATTATTTTATTTGATGTAAATTTAATTCTATTTTTGTAATATTAGTCACTCAATTTATTTGAATCATTCAGTTCTCACACTGTGGTAGAGGTTGACTGTTCATTAATTCAATTCATTAAAGTTTGTGCTTCAACTGGCAAATCTCCACTATTACATAAATATTTATATATATTATCTACATATTTATGTAGATTTTGATAATTCCGGTAATATAAGGATTCTAACATGGGATCATACATCTAAACTGGTTATAAATTAGTATATATTTTTGTTAGAAGCGTTATTTACATCTTTATGTACTTTCTCTGAAGTTAATTGTTTTTTAATTTTTCTTACTGTATTATCTGTAATTGGTTTATAGAGCTTTGGCACTCAATTGTAATGCTCCATTAAATACAGAAGAAGGGGCAAATGCAAAAGATTGGAAGAAAGGAAAACCTGTGAGAGTAGTTCGTAATTTTAAACTGCAGAAGCACTCAAAATATGCACCAGAAGAGGGCAATAGGTATGTATGTTTGCATTTATTAACATAATTGCTGAAACTCAGATTTGCAACCCATATGCTGCTTTGTTTTTAATACTTGGTTATATTGAGATATTAAGGTTAGGGGTCATTCAAGAATAACACACTATAATTCTGCCATTTTTATTTTACCTCCTTTTATTAATACGCAAAAATACATGATTTACCAAACCTCTTCTGCTTACATAAGATATCACATGAAAAGTGAGCAACACTATCAATTTATAGAAATACTACTGTTTGTAATAACATTTAACAGTTTACATGAGCAGGTTCTTTTTTTGATTACAATCAACATAAAATTATAAAAGATAATGTAAAATCATAGACAGTGTGAATATGTAAGAGCATTTTCATCTACAAAAAATATCATCAGTTTACCAGGATCAATTCTGGTGCTTATTAAATAAGTAATCAAGTAAAAGAACAACACAACATCTGATTTTTTATTATAAATCAGTTGTTTAAGATATACTTGGATTACAAGAATGACAGGTTTGTCAATCTTGAATGAGTGACTGGAGGTATGTATGCTTTATCTAATGAGTATAATTTGAAACTTGTTCTTGTTGCTATGCTTTTGTGTATAAAACTACATCTCCAATTCATGATTAACAGTGAAAACAATAGTTGTTCTTTTGCAGTGTTTCTTAAAATGAAGCAAACTAGACTCGGCAGTTTACTAGTATTTTTAACTGACATTTATTTTTATTAGCCTTTTTTCCTAAGAAACCTATATTTATGATAAATATTTTTTTATAGATATGATGGTATATATAAAGTTGTAAAATACTACCCAGAAAAAGGAAAATCTGGATTTTTAGTTTGGCGATACATGTTACGTAGAGATGATCCCACACCAGCACCTTGGACACCCGAAGGGAAAAAGTGGATTGAGTCTCAAGGATTAAATAATATTCTGGTATGCTTGTTTTAAAACATTTCCAAGGTCATTATTTTTATTGATTTATGTTTTTAGGTAAATTACTATAATTGAATTTGTGATTTTGATGTTTAAAACCCAGGTTTTAAAGTCAAGCTATGCTATCAAAATTATGAATGCTAATTTGAATAATTATATTTCCGGAAATCTGGTTTTAGATTGCTTTGAATTAACATAAGTCAGGCTTACAACAAAATGTATCTTAATAGTTTTGTGTTTTATTAATTTTCTTCTGATGTAAGCAAGAATATTTGTTGGTTTAGTACATTATTTGTTATGAGGATTTTAGATTTCTGAAGTAGCTACCAAGTAGACTAATAAACCTCATATTTATTATCAAGCAAATGATTTTTGCCTAGAAAAGTCAAATAATGAAACTGTCCTCATTTTTATTCCACATCTAAAGATCCATCCATAGGAATTTGTAAAATATTCATATTTATTCATATGATTATTTCATGATTAAATTTTTCACAAAGGATATAATTCACAAACAAACAATGCCTTACCTCAGTACAATTCAGTTCATAAATTAAGATAAGAATACCATGTTTTAATGCTTAGGTGAATTTATTAATTTGTATAATTAGTATTTTATGACTGCATATAGTAGATGTAAGATTTAGTAAATCAGATACAAAAGTTGGTTTCTTATTTTAGCGCGGACTTTTTTTTTTTGTAGATACCTGTTGGTTATAATGAAGCAGAGAAGGCCAAGAAAGCTGGTAAAAAACGAGTCCTTTCAGAAAGCCATGACCTATCTGAAAATGAAAGTCCTCCTAAAAAGAAAGCAAAGGCAGTTGCAGCTTATAAATTACCAGATAAATTAAAGAAAATGATCAGTAAAGATACTAAAAACAAAAAACTTTGGGAAACTATAACGGCCACTTCAGAGAAAGGGAAGCAGGTAATAAAATTAATTTAGTGTTTTATATTTTCCTAATATTTCGATTAGTAATGTTTCAGAACAATTAATTTCACCTTATTAGTAAATTTTATTTTAGTTTATCTAATTATCATGTTTTAGGTTTCTTTCAGAATTTTTAAAATACACCCCCACAGTAACTTAAATAATAAAGTTTTTTTTTTAGATCTCTTACATTATTTTTTGTGCATAACAGCCACTATTATTGAAAAACACAGGAGGAATAAGCTATTATATATGATTTTATTTTATAAAGAAGCTGTTAAGTAGTTGCAGTAACAAGAAGTATAAGTTTAATATTAAATAATCATTGTTTATGGCCATACTGATTTAGGAAGTTCACATGCATAAATGTACATGATTATGTTATAGGAGAATGATATTTCTGGTAATTCTACATAACAAATTGTTATGGTCATTCTGTTCAAAGGATCAATCTTAAAATTAATATTGTGAATAAATTTTTCATTAAAAATATTTGTTTCTTTTAAATTTGATATTTTTTAACATTATATGATGGGGAGGATTAGGACCTGATAGGGACTGAGGCACTGAGCTTTGATGTACACACTGGACTAGGCCATGAGCATTCATCCCTGCCAAATCACAAGAATGCCCCTATTGATTCTGCCGTTTTTTTTTTTTTTTTAGTTCAGTTTTTATCCAGCTCCTGGGGGTGCCATTGCCTCAAACTGCCTAGGCAAGGCTGTACTTAACAAAGTGAGTACTGTCATACTTAGTTGATTTGAACTATACGTACAGAACCCAAAGTAAGGGAAAAGGATTAAAGATATGGAATAGGAGTGGATGGTGAGAAAGGACGATGTGCTCCCTGAGGAACTGCAACTTGGGAAACAGTACCACTTGAAGAATCACTTCAAGCAGCAGATTTCTTTCTCACAGTTCATCAGAGATTAGCATGGGTATTTTACCCGGATTGTAGGATTGCCTAACAGCATGTTACTGATCACTAACTTTATGTTGAACTTACACTGTCACCATATCTGTTTATACAGAAACTTAAGTTGCTTAAGAACAGGTACTGAGTTTTTAAAGAACTCAGTTCTTAAAGGACCTCGCCTATCAAAAATGAATTGTGTCATTTGGAAATATCCTATTCGTTTATTAACTGTTCAGGCAGACCCCCTCCTGAGGAAGTTTGGTGTAGTACACTTATTTTCACTTATCTAAGATTGCTTTGGTACTTTTCTGTGTTGAAGATTTTTAAAGTGGAGATGAGAGAATGAGAAATGGGTTTGATAGTCTTGCATCTACTGCTATCAATCTTGTTTTAAAGAAAAATATACCTTTTATTACTAAGGTAGCACATTAGAAATATTAAATTAACAAAATTCAAAAAATAGAGGTGAGAAGTTACTCACTTGAAATGTTGACACAAATTTTATTACAAGTTTTCTTGTTGATCTCAGCATCATGTAGATTCTTTATATTAAATCTGACTTGTAACACAAAAAAATGTTTTCTCTGTAAATTTTGATTATAATCTTTGTAGGAATATTAAAAAAAATAAAACTTAAAAATAATTTTTATGAAATTAATTTAAAAAAAAAATTAATCCTGCATTATTTAATGTTTGATTTTTTTATTAAATGAGGTTAGCATGATATTTTAATTCACTAAATTAATTTGATATATTTTTTTTACAGGAGTTTCTAGCTGAAGTACAGAATAATTTTCTCTGCATTTGCTGTCTAGAATTATTAAACAAACCTATTACGACTGAATGTAAACATAATGTCTGCAAGGTTAGTACATTTTAGTATATATTTCTTAATGTTTTGTAATTGTATATTTACATTTAAAATTAAAGTGGCAATGTAATCATGCCTTTAAAGTTCAGTTATTGCAAAGAAAATAGATTTTATATTAAGCATAAATTGAATCATATTACCAGATTTCATGAAACATGCAAGCACTCAATCCCAATCTGAGACACTAAAAGGATTAAAAATGGCTATTCATCAATGTGTATTGATCTCTGGAGATGTTTTCTTCTATAACAGTGCCTTCCTGCATGAATTTACTTGAACTTTGCCGTAACTGTAATATTTCCTATTACAGTTATGGCATAATTACATAATTTGGGACCCACTGTTACTACTGTACTACTGTTACTGTTAACAATAAGAAGTAGTTTCATTTCTTTTTACTTTAAAAAATTTTTAAAAAGGACTTTTTGAGCGACCGAAAGCGAGGTTTAAGTGAGTGGAAAAAGCACAAGAGAAGTGGAGATGCATGCCATCGTGCTGGAAGTATACCTTGCGTCCCAGTGTTAGAGGAAATCTTCAAGCAGTATGGCAATTTTTGTTGAAGAAAGTGCATGTAGACCTCAGCATTTAAGCGGCCAGATATGAATGGTCCAAACCGCTGATTGTGAAGAAGGCCACACCATCCTTGATGCTAAATCGATGTTGAAAATTGCCTTCCGCCATTTCATGAGGATTTACTTATGCACATGTATGCTCATTGCATAAGTTGTAGACACCTTCTCAAGTGAAATTTGTCTTTTCTGAAAACAAAACATACTTGTAGGGTTGTTGAATTTTATTCCACCAGTTGCAGAACTCCAAGCAAA
The DNA here is from genome assembly GCF_047948215.1 of Lycorma delicatula. Classification (NCBI taxonomy): domain Eukaryota; kingdom Metazoa; phylum Arthropoda; class Insecta; order Hemiptera; family Fulgoridae; genus Lycorma; species Lycorma delicatula. The sequence continues at coordinate 40,815,780 of NC_134458.1, forward strand.
GCGGACAGTCTCCTGTTTGTAGTTGTTGAACTGACTGTTTGTGATAAGGATAAAACTTGTTTTGTTTAAGTGTTCTCAAAATCATCGAATGCAAAACTTCGATCTGCTTCAAAAGACGTCATGTACTGACACCTGGACTGCGCTGAACTGCATAGATAATAATTTCATCAATAACAGCATCATGTTGAACAGGTCGTTTGTAGATGGTATGAAGATTAGGCTTGTTGTCCGAATATTGCAAAAAGTTGCAGTAATTGTTTTGGGATCTGGAATCCTATGATTCAGAAAATTTATCTCATATTCTACTGGAGTAGCTGTAGCATTACCATTACACACCTAAAATGAATACTATATCAGCGTATTTCTCTGTTGTAAGTAAGTACTTCAATGGCAAACTGGTCATATTCAAACTAAAATTAACAAAAAACTTTGCTGACAACAGCACACTTCACCGTTCACGATGTACTTAATGCACCTTACAGAATGATTTAAATACAAATACAGTATTCTGCATTGTTGATCAGCTGATGTTATTTTATTGCCAATATTTGAAATAATAATTTTCTCTAATAATTTATTGTATCTCTGAGAATAAAAAAATTATCATCTAAGTAATCTTTATTTATTTATTTTAATTTTAAAATTGTTGTGTAATTTCCATTTTTAAACAGTAAATTTTGTTTTTACAAATCTTTCACTTCATCAAAAAAGAATTTGATTTTTGTTTTCATTAAATAAGTATTTTTCTGACAAATGTAGTAATGTACTGTTTCTAAATAAAATTAAAATTGTTCTAACTTCTTTATTTTATTCAACGTATAACTATTTTGTTCACAATTAAATTCTCTATAAGTTTGTTTAAAAGTTTTATGTATTTATTGCCCATTTAACAAAGTCATTTTATGTCAAACATAAGAAACGGTTTTTACTCCAATTTATTGGTTTTCATTCCAGATTTCTCAAAAATTACTGCAGATACAGTTCCGGGACCTATTTTAATCTTCTTTTTTTTTCAGTTAAAAACCATAAGAAATGACTAATTTTGTTCCTTAATTAACATCCTAATAATTTTATACGACCTCATTTCACCGGAGTAGCTGAAATCTGAGCGAAATCTTTCTCTAGCCGAAATTTGCAAACAAAGCTTTTTATTACATAGGTTTATTTAAACTTTTTCAATTTTCACAATAGAATAGATTATGAAAGTTCCAAAAGAACTTTGTGGTACACCTATATACGAGGGTTATTTTTTTCAAGGTCCGATCGGTTACGAAATTAAAACCACAGTGAAAATAAAAAAATTTTTATTTGTAATAAGTATTTACATAGTTATGCTATTTCTCTACATAGTCACCACTCTGATTTAGACATTTGTCGTAGCGTGGTACCAACTTTCCAATACCCTCATCATAGAATGAAGCTGCCTGTGTTTTCAGTCATGTTTCTACACTGGTCTGCAGCTCGATGTCTGTGCCAAAATGTTGTTCTCCTAGCCAGCGTTTCATGTGAGCAAAGAGGTGAAAATCGGATGGAGCCAAGTCCGGGCTGTATGGTGGGTGACTAAACACTTCCCAACAAAAACGCTGCAGGAGCTTCTTTGTTACAGCTGCAGTGTGCGGCCGAACATTTTCATGGAGAAAGACAATACCTGATGACAACATTCCTCTCCGCTTATTCTGAATTGCCCTTCGTAGATGTTGAAGAGTCTCGCAGTATGAGGCTGCAGTGATGGTCATGCCATACTCCATGAATTCCTCCAAGAGAACTCCATTCCGCTCCCAGAACACAGTAGCCATACACTTTCTGTTGGAGAAGGTTCGCTTGAACTTCTTTGGTTTACTGGGAGAATGAGAATGCATCCACTGTTTAGTTGTTCTTTTGTTTCTTCAGTTTCGAAATGGACCCATGTCTCGTCCCCTGTGACAATTTTGTTCAAAAAATCTTCTTCATCGTGGTAGTGCTGGAGAAACGTTAGGGAAGCGTCCATTTTCATTGTTTTGTGATGGTCGGACAGCATCTTGGGAACCCATCTCGCACACAGTTTGCGGTACTGAAGTCCATTCACTTACAATGGTGTAGAGAGCTGACCTTGAAATTTCAGGAAACGAATCACTCAATAGAGAAGAAATTGTGAACCAACGATTTTCTCGAATTGCCTCATCCACTCGCTCAACAAGATCATCGGTTGACACTCGCTTCCTTCCTTGACTGCCTGCATCATGAACATCTGTACGTCCTACTTTAAAGTTCCTTTGTCGCACTTTGCTATCACTCATTGAAGTTTCACTGTACACATTACTTATTCGTCTATCAATTTCAGCTGCATTACACCCCTCAGCCTGAAGAAATCGAATTACCGTACGCACTTCACACTTGGCGGGAGATGCTATTGTTGTAGACATGTTTACGTGCTAGCTATGTGTTCAGAACTAAACGAAGTGACGCGGCGTGATTGAAGGTCATACCAGAGACACTGCGCAAAGGTTCGTCTGATTTTTGCGCAGGTTTTTATTTCGCGACCGATCGGACCTTGAATAAATAACCCTTGTGTATATATATATATATATATATATATATTTGAACACAAAGATAAGAAATATAACAGGAGAACTTAATGTTTCTGTGTACACATATGTATATATATATAGATTTTCTGAAAAACTATGATGGTGCAACCATTATGCTAAATATCAGTTTTTATACACTCCAAGAAAATTGAGGTTTTATAAAAGGATAAAACCGTATTTATTTACAAAAGTATTAACTGATGATCAAAAAATAAAATTTTTGAGTAACTTTTTTTTTGTGAAAGAACATTGTAATGTTTCTGTAAAAGGGCTTTCAGACAGGCCAGCAGAAATTTAACAATTTATCTAAGAGTTCTTTTAATGGATGCTTAATCTTACTGTCTAGAGTCAATCAATAGTCGCTGCTTCCCATCTAGTCTGCATTAAGATGGCATAAATTGTCTTTGAATGGTTTGTTCAAACCATTCTTCACATTTAGGGAGTGAAAAATGGATACAAGTCCACCACAAAAGATTGATGGTGGTGTTATTTTCTTTTAAAAGTTGTTAAATAGAAAAGTAGACATAACTTGTATTTTTCAATTAACAAATATCCTCTTTTAAATGTGCAGAAACCTGTTAGAATCTACAGATGTAAATGGATAAATATGATATACAAGTATTACTTTTTTCTTTTTCTTTCTTTTATGGATAATAAAATATTCCTATACTATTTACATTTTTACTTACATGTTTAAGATGATTTAAAAGTAATTTAACCCATAAGTTTGCAAGTAAAATGGTATTTTTTTTCTGTACGTTGATGTTCATATGTTCAAAACTAGTTCATACTGCAAGTTTAAATTTTAAACCCTGCCTCTGATAATATACAGGTGATCCAAAAGTAACTTCTCAACTTTTTTTTAATAAAACCTTACAAACTTTAAATCTGATGTTTTTATCTTTAAATTGAATTTCTGTCAAAACATGATTTACTGAATTTTGAAAATTATATCTTTTAAATAATGGCCAAAGCATTCACAAATCCAGGCAGTTTTAAACACAGTTGCATAATTAAAACCAATGTTTCTTCCACTATTTCAGCCTGAATATTATTTTTTTATAGCTCTTCTTAATTTTTTGGCTTATTTACATAAACCTTTTCTTTCAAATAACCCCAAAAAAAGGAATGATCTGTCAAATCTGGTGATAAGGCCAAAAAAATTATAAATTCTTGAAATTATTTGATTTCCAAATTTTGACCTGAGAAACTTCATTGTGGCTCTGCTGGTGTGAACTGTGACTCCATCTTGCTGAAACCAGGCTTCTTTGACATTATCTTTAAGATCCAGATTGAAAAATTCCTCAAGCATTTGCGAGTCTATTGCTATTCACTGTCATGGAAACACCATTTTCCTCAAAAAAAATACCGCCTGATGATTCTTTGTTGAGAAAAAGAAACACCACACCATAACTTTTTGTGGCTGTAAAGGATGTTCATGTGTAACTTGGGGATTGGTAGTACCCCAAAAAACAAGAATTTTGTTTGTTGACATTTAGCCACTAAGGTGGAAATGGGCACTCATCCACAAATTAGGTAAAAATGAATCATCAGTGTTGATAAACTGCTGGCAGTATTCCAGGCATAATGTTTAATCATTCAAGTACATTTTATGGGCTAATTGTATTTTGTAAGAAAACATTTTTTAAATCCTTGTGCAATGATGTTCAATTAATGCCCAATTGAGTGGAACATTTCTGTGTTGACATGTTTCTGTGGCATCTACTGTTCCTGACAGACTCAATATTTTCATTATTTCCGGAAGATGTTTTTCTGACATTACCCACTCATCCAGTCTGTTCAAATTTCAGTATCACTGCATGGATGGCTGCGCCAGAAGGTGATTTTCTACTTTTGTAAAACTTTCAAAATTTTAATTGTGTTTCAGAAATACTTCTATGAGTTTCCAAGTAAAATGTGACTATTTTTATTATTTCGTAGAGGGTTTATTTTTACAAAATGAATCTTATTTTTTATTTAAGTTTAATCTGAAAGATAAAAATAAAAATTAATTGATTAATTTTTTACAATATTATATTATGTTTGGCCCACTTTGTACAAAGCCTCAAAGATCACCATTTCTAATTTGGGGCACATTTGAGGGTTTACAGAAAAAAGGGATGAGGGTTTCAGCTTTTAATTTTTTTTGTATTAACAGTTCACCAAAATGCATTAAACATACAAAGTATTAAAACTTACTAAGGATTCTTGATAAAACATTGTTTTTAAAAACCAGAAATTTTAGAGGGATCAAATTAAATTTTAATTTTAAAAAAAATAAAATTATATGGATAAGTTGGACTTCTAGTTAAAAATACTGTGGATAGTAAAATGTAATAGCAGATTTGGTTTGGCTTGGATTAACAGTTAAGTGTAATACACATTTTTAACAATCAGGACATAAGCAAATCTCATCCACAATTTGAATCTCAATCGAGCATATGGTGGTGGGTATATTGTAGTTGGCATATTAAACGCAGCTTTCATTGAAAAACAAATTTTTTTATTGTTTGGTTCTTGTGTTTATCTTCATCTGTTTTAATTTAATTTCTCTCTTTTATTGCAGGCATGTATGGTGAGATCATTCAAATCCGAAGTTTATACCTGTGCACATTGCCGTCATGATTTCTGTTCAGATTACCAAATGGTCATTAATAAAGAACTACAAGAAATATTAGATGAACTTTTCCCTGGTTATAATAGGGGTCGTTAAACTTTTAAATTTCTTATATGTAAATAGTAATTTTTTTAATGTACAAGGGTAAATCAAGTATAAACAGGATTTTTTTTAAAATTTATTTATTAAAAGATAAAAGGCAAATATAATTTATTTTTAAAAAATAAATTATTTCTCTACATAGTTTCCTGCTTTAGAAATACATTTTTCCCAGCAAGAATGAAGGTTTTTTTATCACAGCATCACAAAATGAAGCTGATTGCATCAGGAGCCAATTGTGCACGAATCCCTCCACTTCCTGTCATCTTCAAATCGTTGTCCTCCTAGAACATCTTTAGCAGCCCAGACAAATGAAAATTGCAGGGTGATAGGTCCGGGCTGTAGGAAGGATGATCAAGTTGAGTCCAGTGCATTTCTTCTAGTTTTTAGACTGTTAGAGCTGCAGTATGGAAGAGGTATCTCAAATCGATTGGTTTCATCTTCTGCAGCGATATGCAGCCCTCATCTCGTTGATGAGATATGATGACAGCTCACAGAAGTAAGCAGCATTGATTGTACGTCACTCATGCAAAATATCAGTGAGCAAAATGCCTCGCCAGTCAAAAAAAATGGTTGAAAGAACCTTGCCAGCTAACAGTCAAGTCTTAGTTTTCACTGAGGCTGCCTTCCCTTTCCTCCACCACTTCATGCTGACTACTGGGGAGTGTAGAGGTGGACTCACGTTTTGTCACAGATGATGATCCAACTCAAAAATGCATCATCACCTCTTATGCAAACCTTGCTGTAAGTCTCTGACAGACCTCCAAATGTCTCAACTTCTGATCTGCGGTCAAAAAGCAAGGGACCCATCTGGAACTCTTTATGCCAGGCAAACATACTAGTCCTTGACAATGTTTGGTCCCCACACTGTGCAGTCAATATCCAGAAAATTTCCATCGCTTGAATTCCATGAGCAAGAAATTTTATAATTATGTGTTGCACAGTGGAGGGGTGCACCTGTTTCTCCGACATTGTGAGCATTACTGATGAATTGGTTGTAAGTGTGGAATAGCCAGCTCTCCCCACTCCTAATGACTCCATCTAAGCATACTAGAAGTGCAGGCCCAGTCCTACCAACCGTAGACACTCAGGAACAAAAATCCTGTTTATATTTGATTTACCCTCGAAGTTAACAATAGATGTTGTATAGTAGTTGCATCAGTATTTTTTTAATTAATTAACCAAAAGAAGTAGAAGGTTATAATAATAATAGAAAATTAAGTTAAATAATGGTAATATAATAATAATTTACATTTACTCTAAGTTATAAGTTTTTATTCACCAAAGCTGCTACTCATTGGTTTTGTGGTATAAATGATGATGATGGTGGTTCAAAATTGTCTTAAGTGATCATTTCTAATTTCTTGAACTTCATATAGTTGTAGATCTGTAAAAAGGATTTAATATGTAATATTTCATGTCATTTTAAGTTTTATTATGATCTTTTAATTTTTAACTTATTTACATGTTATTTTCCTTTGGACAATTATGAGCTGTTTGATTTTTATGTATCTAGTCACAGAAATTGTATTATTTTTGCAAATATAAATAAAAATAGATCATGGATTTATATTGCTGGCTGGTATGTTAACAAGTGTACAAAGGTGAGGCTTTCGTTAGAATTTTGTTTAATGTTGTGTAATAATGTCATTGGAGTTTCCTCAGAATTCAATAAATACATTCAATTTAAGCCCTGACGTGTAAACCAGCACCTGATTTTTAATATTTAGTTTCTAATTTGTTGAATTATACACTGAATTACGGTAAACATTATTAAACAGTATAAATAATCAGAGAAATTATAACACTGTTATTGCACAAAGATTTTAGAGATTAAATTACATCCTTATGGTAATTTTTGTTTAAATAGGTTCTGATAATCCCCTGTTCTATTTTAATTAGTTGGTCAGTTTTAGCTTCATTTTTAATTTGAAAAATAGTTTCACAGGCGTACAGTGCCTCTGGGAGAATGACTGCCTTGTAGTGGCAAATTTTAGAGTGTATTGAAAGGTATTTTTTATTATAGATCTCCCAGGTTAAACCTTATGCTTTTCTAAATTTAGAGATTTTGTTTTACCAAACGGATCTTTCTTTTAATTTGCAATTGATGATTTCCCCTAACTATTTAAACTACTGATTTATTCTAATTTCATTCCCATTAATTTTGACTTTATTTGTGCAGAGAGGAGGGTCAGTGGCCATAATTTCTGTTTTATCATAAGAGGTTCTTAATTCAATTTGTTGGGCTATACTTTTGTGACTAGAAATTTGTGAGTGAACTTTATTAATGTTCAAAGCCAGTAGGACCAAGTCATCTGCAAATCCTAAGCAGTTTATTTGAATAATTTTCCCTCCTCTTCCAATTTCGTTTTTCAAAGGATTCCTATCCTGCCAAATTTTCATTATATAGTTCAGAGCAATGTTAAAAAGTAGAGGGGAGAATCCGTCCACCTGTTTTGTCCAGTTTTAATGATGTAGGGATCCGACGTTTCACCTTCAACTTGATGTTTGTAAACATCCATCTGATAATTTTTACTAGTTTCAGTTTTAGCTCGTAGTACCTGAGGATCTTAAGTAGGGTTGGCCTGTGAATGCAATCATTGACTTTTAAAGTCAATGAAGGTAATAAAAAGTTGCTTGTGGACAAGTTTATGATTCTTCATTATTAATTTTAGACTTAGAATTTCCTCTGCGCAGCTTCTGGAGGGTCACAACCCTCCATGGTATTCACCCAGCTGAGGTTCCACTGGAACCTCAGTTTTTTATTTTGTTTAGAATCATGCAGGAAAGAATTTTGTAAGAACAATCAAACTGAGTTATCCCTCTGTAGTTATCCAGTTTTGATTAATCACCTTTCTTTAAAAGCGGGGGGATTGTTCCTGTGGTCCAGTGTTCTGGTAATTGTTCATTAATCCAAATCTTGACTGTATAATTCAATGAGGCTTTTGAGCATTTTTCTAAATTTTTGCAAAAACCTGATCCTCCCCACTGGCCTTATAATGTTAAGTTCTTTTATTGCTTGGGTCATCTCTGAAAAAGTAGGTGGATTAATTTTGTGTGATTTGGAGTGAATTGGTGTGTCTGTTTCAATATGAAATAGTTTAAGGGAATCTTCACAATTCAGAAGTTTGTTGAAGGCTTCGGCTAGAATTTTAGCATTCTCAGAGTTAGTATGAGCCAGTCTTCCACTTTCATCCTGTAACATTAAGGTGAGAGGTTCATATTTCTGTAGGTGCCTGCCGAAGGTTTTATAGTAGTCATGGGATTTATTTTTGCTGAAAGTTCCTTCGATTTGTTCAAAAGTTTTTATGGAAATTTTGTTTAGTGTTCCTGATTAATTTTTGTTGGACGCTTAAGGCTTTTCTTCAGATTTTTGGGCTTGATGTCTTTTTTCGATGGCGAGGTCACAGCCAAGTTCCACCATTGGTGATTTTCCTGGGTTGTAGTGAAGCAGTTCTGAAGAACTGAAAATCATTGATATTTTTTTTTAATTTGAAGACGAAGTTCTTCCTAGTTTTTAATGTTGTGAATTTCTTTCTTGGTTCATGTAAGAAAAGAATGTATATTTATGAGGGCAGTTGGATCGAACTTTCTTATTTTTATTAGTTGGTTTCTTCTTTTTAAGGATGGTTAATTTTATCATAATCTTTACAATGTAATGATCAGATCCGGAGTCTGTTCGTCTTAGAACTTTTATGTTGTGGATTTCCTTGTGGAAATTTTTGTCCGTGAAAACGTGGTCTATTTGCCACTCTTTTATAGTTAAGATGTTTCCAAGTTTTTAATTTACGGGGTAATCTTTTAAAACATGTAGATTTTGAGATGAAGCTGTTATTTCTGGAAATTTTGATTGTTCTAAGTCCATTTTTATAGTTCTTTTTTTAGGCTGGTAATTTTCCAATGATGTCTATACTTCTTTTCCCTGCCAAGTTGATCATTAAAGTTGCCAACTAGAATTTTAACATGTTTTGAGGGGGGTCTTAATTTAAGTTTGGTCTAGGATATCCCAGAGTTTTTGCACTTCTTGTTCTTTCTTTATGTTATTTTTCTCATTTGTGGGGAAGTGTGCGTTAATAATCTTGTAAGTTTTATTCACAGTCTTGGAAGGTGAAAGATGCTATTCAGGGAGATTGCAATTCAAATTCAAGGTTTGAGTCAGTTATTTTCAGGTTTACCAAAAAACCACAGTTGAACTGTGGACAATTATTCATAACCATTTTCCCAGGAATTCCCATGAAATTCTAAGAGTTTGGTCGGATTTTGTGAATTCTTGAAGAGCCATAATCAAAAGTTTCTCTTTATCACAAATGTTAGAGTCGTCAGTTTACCTGTCTGTGCAATGGAATTAATATTGTGGATGGTGAAGTAGGAGATTTTGTTGTGTTTTAATTTATGTGACTTCTGTGTTGTATGGTACTTAGTGATGGGGGGCTTCCAGACGCTTCAATTCGTCATTGTCTTTTGAGTGTTGCCCCACCAGATGAGAGAAGTAACTTCTCAGTGATGTTATTCCCGCCAACGGTGGAATTTTTTTTCTCAGAAGACTTTCCATATTTTAACTGTCAAAGGTGCTACCTTGATTGGTGGGAGATTGAACTCCAAGTTACAATGCCAGATGGAAAGGGATTATTTCAATTTAGTTGACTAGAGAAATTTCTCTAGCTATCCATCCAGGCCACGTGGAGGCTGTGATTTGGGATTCTCAGCTTAGAGTTTTGGCAAATGACTTAAATCCAAAATCACTTTTGGACAATATTTATTATTCAAACTATTAAGTCCTTTGAAGAAACATTTTTAGAATATTATTTAAGATCATACAAATATAAAAGAATGATTTTTTAAATGTTGCTGATCACCACATTACACATGGACATTCAAAATAACAAATGTAGAAAATCTAAAAAATTAGAAATAAATAATAATTATAAAAAACAAAAATCTTTTTTATAAATATATAATAAGCTTGCTATTTTGGTTTTCATAGGTGATTTTTGTTAATATTAATATATTTGTTGAAATTGCCTATATGCTTCAGCGTTGCAAATATTCTCTGTGTGTCAAAAATAAGTTATAATTGGGGTATCATGAAATTTTTTTTGACACTAGCACCTGGTGAAATAGGATAATTTTCTTTACATTCGTAGTTATTTTAAATAAATATTTAGGCCCAATGTGGAATTCATTTCTACTCGCTGTGTACTAAATGGCAGCTGCCTCATCAGATCATGAATATTAGTTTTGTCATAAAAGCTTTACTTGCCGAGAAATGTTAAAATTGTGGATGTTTGAGTAATATGATTTTTTCTAATTACTGCTGCTGTCATGTCTTGTCAAAGTCAAACTGAAACAAGGAGGATGTGTTTTGATGTTGAATGATGGTGCTGAATAAGTAGTATTTAATGAATATCATCTAATCCTAGAGCTAATTATATAGACTTAAGTCATGAACACAATTTCTTCTTTTTTTTTCAAACAATTGGCCAACTGATAGTTGCATCATTACATCAGCTCCTTTGTGTTAAATGAAAATAACATGTTGAATTTGGACTAATTTTTAATTCTAAACTTTTAAAAAATATTTTAAGGTGATAAAATTTTTATTTCATACTGATATTTTTTTCTTGTGAAATATATACAATTGTAAATAGCTAGAGCATACACTTATAATTTAACATTTATTATCTTGTTATATCATCCATTTCCTTTTTGGCCTGAAGCCTTTCCTTGTAAAAGATAAGTTTTAAATCTGATCAAAAATAATAATAATAATTATTATATATCGTTTCCTGCAATTTTATTTATCTATAAAATTTTTTTAACATTTTATTAGTGAATTTTTGCTCAAGAATATAGTAGATATGTGTTTAATTAAAATCTTGTTGACATTAAATATTTAAATTTATCAGAACAATTTGTAGCATATACTTCACGTTTTCTGTGGCCTTAACATCTTTTACATATTTATTTGTTTTTATATAAATAAATGCTTGTTAAACACGCATTACTTTTATATAGTAGTTCCATAAATCAGGAAGTAAATGTATGTAATTAATTTTATAGATTCTTATATATTGTTCATTACATTGTAGAAAATAATCTTATGTAAGGGTTAATTTATATCGTGTTTGCTAGACAGCCACATGATAAGAATTCTCCTGCAGTACTGATTTATGTTTTTTAATGAAATTAAATTTTGTGGTATGTAACATAAGGAGTTAAGCAGTGCTCTTAATAATGATAAATATTGTGCAATTTATATTGAATTTAATTAAATATTTATTATTAAATTTAATACTGATAAATATCAGAACAAAAATTTTGACAAAATAATTAACTGTGAGTATTCTGCAATAACTTGTTCTTTTTATTGATACTTTATAAGAATTTATTGATGCATTTTAAGTCTGTCAGGGATCAGTGGTTATTACTTATATTATACTTCACCCTGAACTTTGTTATAATTACCTGTTAAAAAGCCATTAGCAGTTACCATCCGAAGGGCAGCTGCACCCACATTGTTTAAATTTAGCAATCTACTAAAACAGTTTTTTAAATATAGCACTGAACATCAGTAATTGAACCTTTACTATCTCTATCCACGATGTTTATTTTCTTTTTCAGACAATTTTATTAGCATCCATATTTTATAAAATGTTTTACGTGTATATATTTTCAAATTTTTTATATAAGGATTCTTTTTTTTAATTTTATCAGTAGTTTTACAGAATGATTATGTTAATCATCACCTAATATAATGCTTAATCTGACTTTTTCTATCTAACTGTAAATTATATTCATAGACTGTAGTCATTATGTAGAGCACTACTCAGGGTCTCCTCCATCTCATGTGCATGCCAAATATTTGTAGATCATTACTATACATATCTTTAATTATTGAATACATTGTAAAATTAGAATTACATTTTATGCCTTTTAAAATGTAATAAAGAATACCTTAATTTTTAATTTGTATCATTTTACGTTTCATTTATCGGTAAACATTTCTGTAGTAAATAAGAACTGTTCCTAGGTATTAAGTTAAACCACCATAAATTCCCAGTTATTCTTATGACACACTACTTACCTTAGATTTTATAAATTACTTTTTAATGAAGTTTTATTTTTTAAATCTAGCCTTGGTCAAGAACTGCAGGGGCAACTGGTACATAGCTTTCCAGTGTATACTGCAACTTTCAGTATGTCTTTTTTGTAATGTTGCAATAGTTAATTTGTGTAGCAATTTGGCATCACCTTAACCAACATTGTTGATAGTTAGTATCTAACAAGCTGCTACAAAGTTTGTAATAACTCTGATAGTCTTAAAAAAAATTTGGTTCAACTACTCTGAGAATTTACACACCTTCTGCATATATACAAAAACTTTCAGAGAATCCAAGTTTTTCATGAAAAATAAACTTGCAATCCATTACCACACAATATACTAGCAAAAAATACTATTTTAACTTTTGAAAATGTAGATGTTTCTACTGTTCAACATGTCAATATTCAGATTAACATACAACTTCAAATCTTAGTAACTATAATTTGTTCATTGGTAAATAAAAAAATTTACTTTAAAAAAGCTGTAGCTGAAAAGCATCCTGCTTTACCAGGTTGTGGTGTTTCGTATGAGAGAATGTTCAAATAATTTAACGTAGTATAGAAAAATTGCTGTCAGTGGGAGAAATTTTATTCTAAAACGATGAGCAATTTATGATATATAAAGAAGATCAAACAGCCAAAGTAGTATTAATAAATATTTCTTTATAATACTTAAAAGATGAAGATGATCTACAAAAGTATGCAAGCATTCCTTACTAGAATAAGATATAAAGCGACTAATGATAGTGTATATTATGAGTTACTTCACAAGAAGGGATAATTCAGCAGTTAAGTGATCAACACAGAAACTTTTAACCCAGCGATATTACTCGTTACAAGCATGTACAGGATCTGGAAAACAAATTTTATCAGAATGAAATACAAATACATCAGTTTAGGAAAAAGAAAATAATTTGGGAAAGTTGATTGGGAAGTGAAGATTGTGAATGATACGAGGAGTTAGTTGAATAGATATAATAACAGTTTACAGAATTGTAGTGATTTTTGTCAGTTAACATGTCACTGGAAAATGAATCTCGAAGTCTTTACTGCCTGTATGTTGAAAATATGGCAGGTTTATCTGCTGACCACCTTTAGACAATTATGTTATGAAGAACCAACACATTTTAAAGGTCCTATTTATTTAAATTTAGCTTAGCATGACATTTTTATACCTGTAGGAAAAAATCTAAACTAGTACACCTTATACTATATGTATATGATGTGAAGAAATTTCTGGTAGACAGGAAGATAAGTGCCTTTTAGTAGAACGCCTTCATTATAGAGAAAGATTCATAGAGGAATTATTTTTATTTAAGCTAGGCCATTCTTTCTTGTTCATCAGTAAATTTTTATAACCTAATGGAGCTGTCTTAAAGGAAAAGCATAATTTTATAAGAGCTATCAGACAAGGTAATACAAAAAGTCCAAGAAATTCTAATGAATTTCAAAGACTTATAAATGGGAAAACTTTCCGTCAGAGATTAAATTGGGGAACTAGAAAGTGCTCAAAAATTATTTAAAATTTGTACTTAAAATCTGAGGTCAGTAGTACTTGCAATAAATATATAATTAATATTAACTGATAAAAACTTAAGAATCATTATAAGATGAGCAGTTGATGTAGCAGGATGTAACAGCATTTTTTTTATTATGGGTACTGTTGTTATACTGTTCTGTAAATTTTGTTTATTTTTCAATTAATATTTATTTAAGTTTCTGTAATGACAAACTGGACCTAACTGTATAATAAAACATTTTTACTTCAAAACCCCAGTGACAGGCTGTTATTTTTACACTGGCATCATCTGTTACTAATGGTGGTCTTTTTAATTGAGCAGAAACATTAAATAGTTAAAAAATATGTGTGATTTGAATGGTATCTATTCGTGTTATTGTTGAGGACTTTTTGTGTATTTATTGTTTAAAACTGCATCTTGTTTGACCAATGTTGAATATTATGCAATCAGAACAGTCTTAATTCAGATTTTCCAGGAAGCATTGTTTGTGTTTCCATGATTTTTTTTTTGTTAAACTATTTTCTCAGTATTTACTGACACTAGTGCAATAAAAAGCACATGCCACTACTTAATGAATATTCTAGAAAACTAAAAAACTTTTAGCTTGATTTGCAGTACAAAGTGTGAAATTATAACCAAACTAAATATAGACTGAAGTTTAAATTACATACAGTTGTTTTATAAACTTTTCAAATTTACTGTATATTTTCATCGTTTTTATTGTCATAAAATTGAATGTGAATGAAAAGTATTATAAATAATATGCCTCAGTGGATTTTTAAGCTAATAATTCTTCGATTTTTCAATATTATTGACAGTAGGTTAGGAGTAATAAAAGAACTATACCATTTAATTTGACTCATAAGAAATAGCAGATATTACTACTTAAATTAATTTCCTTTATAGTTACTGTAATGGTAATGCTGTTCAAGCTGTCAAGCAATTTTCTAACAAGAAGATTCATAATAGATAATATTTATAAATACATAGGCAATTATGAAAAGAGGATCATTTGTAGTTACATCCGAACAGGAAATAAATGCTCACAAACATGTTTTTGCAAATTTCCCTAATCAAGTGTGTAGAAAGCTTACATAAAGAAGGTCTGTTATTCATATTACCTTCAACCTTGAAGAAGGTGATTATAATCGGCAACTGAATTATTGGCAATGGTTAAGGGTATTCATTTCACCATAGATGATAAACTGAAGGACATCCCAACTATGTAGGGGGAAGACACCTACCTTGTGACATTACCGATCGCCACACCACCCCCCTTCATTCCAAGCCCTGAGGGGCTTTACCGGAAGTCGTCTTTAGACCCTCTAACTGATCTCAGAGTCATCAGTCAGGATGTCACCAATATAAATGCCAGTGGGGTTGTGGATCAAGAAAAGACTCCCAGCATTCTTACTGATAGAATGAGAAAACTAGTTCACAGTTTGGAGAAATCTATAGCTATGGAAAAATAAATAGTTTTTGTACGTAATAGAATATATTTTTATGCCAGATTTGTTTCATTTGACTAACTGTTTTCATTTGCGAGTTATGAGCAACTGTGCATTAATTACATTTTAGCCACCCCTCATATAACTAACTACATATTAACCTAAAATCTACTTTTTCAAGCATTAGTGTTTGGCTTACTTCATTGTACTCTTTTACAGTATCTGGCCAATGCATTTCATGTAATGAGTATTTCTATTCCTGCAATTCCACTTGTGCAAGAAGCAATAAAATTTAGTATACCCAAGTTTTAATCTAAGCAAAAGCACAACTATATTCAGATCTTCACAAACATGCCATGAAGGTTTCTCATACTGAATCCTCAACACAAGTTTCATATAATTCAGTGCTGCAGCACTGAAACTTACACATGATAACTCACATGAATGAGGTAATCAAAAAGCTATATCATATTAGCATGTATGATAGTGTATTGCTTAATTTACAGCTCTGTAGTCTTTACAGTATACAGTAACAAAAGCATAAACAATGTGTTTATTGATGAAATGTTTACATTAAAAGGAATTATAAATCAAAAATTTTATGAGTGAAACATTTTATTTTAGAAACTAAAAATGTAGTTGCTTAAATAGTTACAAAAATGTGGAGATCAAAATTGTTTAACCAGCTTTATTATACGACTGCCCAAAAAGCAGCATAATGTGTTTAGGATGTATGTTTGTTCCACCATAGCATTTCAACGGCCGAACCGATTTAGATGTACGACACTGTGTTGGAATCCTTATGTTACTGGGAGTGTCATAGGCTATATATAAAAGTCCTATGTTTAGTCCTTTATTTCCATACCTTGCTTTCTTTTTTTTAGTTCAATTTATTTTTTGGCAGTCATGTTTTTATTATTTTCAATGCTGTGTAAATAACAGTTAATAAGTACTGCAATCTAAAACTCAAAATTCATTTGGTGTTTTTAAACAAATTCACATGTAAATGCCTGTATGAAAAAAGCTATTTAAAGGAAAAAAATAGCTTAAAAGGAATGCAAAGAATATAAAGAGAATGTAAATATAATGAGATTTTTAATTTTTATCGCTTGATTATCATAATTTATGTAAAAATAAATTATTTTAATAGAAAAATATTTAAATTAACCGATTATTTAAACAAAGTAATGCATTACCAAAAACAATGTAGAGGCCATCAAAGTTATCTTAGCGTAAACACAACGATGCCCAGTAGAACAACTTGTTGAACGTTCTTCCCAAATCAGCTGATTTGGAAGTCGAGAGTTCCAGCGTTCAAGTCCTAGTAAAGTCAGTTATTTTTATACAGATTTGAATGCTAGATCTTGGATACAGGTGTTCTTTAGTGGTTGGGTTTCAATTAACCACACTTCTCAGGAATGGTGGAACTGAGACTGTACAAGATTACACTCATACATATCATCCTCTGAAGTATTATCTGAAAGGTAATTACTGGAGGCTAAACAGGAAAAAGAAAGAAAAGGTAGCAATACTTAATGGCGCCTTTTCTTGAAAAAGTAAAAAGCAACAATAGAAAAATTATACGACTAAGATTGAATATTATTATGTAAAACTAAGAAAATCGAAAGATGAATATTAAATATTGAAAATGTCATTAAAATATGTTTTATATAAGCTACTGCTTACAATACTGTAATTAAAGCAAATCAAGTAGATTAAAAATGTTGATTGCTTTGATAATTTGATTAAAAATGTTCATTGCTTTGATTTTTTTTTTACATTTACTTCTCATCTTTTTAATCAATTTTTTCAATGTGTCACTATTTTACAATATTTTATTCATTAAATTAAAATATGTATCACCATCTAGCTACAAGAAAACTTCCTTACTGACTGCTTGTTGAGAATGTTGATGTAACCATTCTCTTCAACCAAAGAATCAAGACAAACACATCGCTTGTTTTCCTTGTGATTTGCGTTTTCTTTATATAAAAAGTGATTATTATCTGTAAGATAATAGTCATCATTACATTATTTTCTGGTGCATTCAACGATTATCATTTGAAACAAATATAATAGTAAATGCTGTTATGTAAATGAAAGTAATGAAGATGAAACAATTTTTTTAATTTCCATCACTTCATTAAAAAAATAATAAAAGTATTAGTTTACAAGAGATTACAACTGCTAATAAAACACGAACAGAAGGAAAGTGTTGCAAATCAGGCAACAAAGATTTGTTACATAAAACAGAAATAAATTCGATTGGTACACATCTTAGAAATGGTCGACCTGAGACTGTACAAGACTACACTTAACTTCATACTCATACATATCTGAAGTAATACCTGATGGTGATTCCCAGAAGCTAAACAGGAAAAAAAATATAATTTCTTCCACTCAAAAAAGATTTGAAACCATTTCTTCTCTTTGAAAACCAAAACCCAAAAATAAACATTTTTAAGCCAGAATCAAATACAGAAACAAACATTGTTTCTATTTCTGTAATATAAATAAAACGGTTTTTAACAAAATGATACTGATATCAAAAAAAAAATAAGACACTACATTTCTATTATCAAAATCTGTTATTAAGTTAGAATTTTGTTAAAAAAAATATATATGTAATTGACAATGTTTTAGTGTTCCATATAATAAGAGAAAAATTTGTTACAAAACCTCTTACCAGTCCGATTTTAACAACGAATAATCATAAGAATTGTATTATTTCTGTAAATGTAATATGTATTACAAATAAATTAAATCCGTCCGGTAAGAGTTCTGCTGATTTTGGAAACTGCACTTCAACTGATTGTCCATGTTAGCCATATATAATGGTGATTTGGTAGTTTTTTATTGGTAGTAGATTTTTTCCGTCTACACCGAGTTTTACAGAAACAATCAAATAACTATCACCCAGAACAGCATACATATCTGGTTGATTTATAGGGATTTTAATCTCCTTTTCAATTTTATACGCTAATTAATAACGATTGTGGAATTGATTATATGTTAAGGATTCATCTGAACGTGCTACTTTATTAACTAATAAATAATTCATCGTATAGATTATATACATAAAAATTTAATTTTTCATTTCAATAACTTATTGGTGCTTTTAAGTTTCCCATCAATAATTTCAAATCCTAAGGATTTTAATTTCTCAATATTCTCTTTAGTCAATTTGAAAGTTTTTTTACATAAATTTCATTACTTTCAAATATAAGCGGCATATCTATATTATAAAAAATAAAAATTCAGTTACAATAGTTTATTTACATTGTCTCAGCACTAATGACATGCTTACTCGTTCGCCTCGTAGATTTAATAAATTATCATTTTTATCGTCAACGATGTAACTAAATCATAAATTTCTCTCACCTCTGGAAATTCAATATAAAATGGATATTATTCAATCATACCACCTGGATCTATATTCAATGGAAACTCATACAAAATACGATCTTTATCTTCATTTCTAAAACTAGCCGAAATATTACATTTACGGAAGCGATATTTATTATTTGATCCGAAAGATGTCGGTTTGAGAATTCTCGGTCCGTAACCTAACAGACTGCCGATACTAAAATCTTTATCCGAAAAATCAATCCATACAGTGCTTTTAATTTCACATTGTAATGTATTGGTGTTTGCTCGCAAGGAAATGGTTTTTTATAATTTTTTCATTTCATTCTGTATATTTTCACCGATATTTTCAATTTCATAACTACCAGTCGGTATTATAATATAATTTTTCTTTGTTAATACATAATTATTATTTTTTTTATCTTTCTTAATATCCTTATCCAACACAAAAAATAATTTATTGTTTTTATTCTCTTCAACGTTTGGAATAGTGCTGGCCGTCATCAGTCATTTTAAGCCCAATTTGTATTGACCTTTTGAAAGGTTGATTGGAGGAGAAAATGATTTTTTAATAATCAACCATTAATCAATAATAAAGACGATATATCTGTTTAGAAAAAAAATCAAAAGCATAATTTATTCGGATAAAAATTCTATACATAATAAAAAATGACGTCGTCGTCGGCTTGATATCTACTTATACGTTACATTAGATTTTCCGAAATAATTCATCAATTCTGGAGAAGGATGTGCATCACCTATGCTATCAAAATAATCTATATTTTTATCAATTTTTTTTGTATCAAACCCAACTGCGTACCGTTTCCGTTTAGTATCTAAGTTAATTATAGCGCATTCATTTTTCCCAATCTTTTTTGGTAAAGTTTCGAGCATAAAAACACCACGGAAATGTGGAATTTTCAACTGTTTCGCATATTTAATCAATTCGTGATACTATAAAGCGCGTTTCGGTATTGAATTGATTTTTTTTTAGCAGTACGCTGCCACCTTTATTTAAATTTTAATCTACCGCCCTTTTTCAGTTTTAGTCTACCGCCAAATTTAGATTCAAGTTTCATCGCGTTAGTTACAACGTAAGCCGCCGTTTTTTCAGTTAAACTACTATCTGGCGCGATTACATGTTCCCAAGCTATATCAGCTTGAGATCTGGTTTTGTTATCTGAATATTTCGAATAAGCTATATCATGCGTTTTACATGCATCATCCAATTTATTAACGTCTTTATCACCATATTTTAATCTTTTATCTAATTTCGTACCCGGTCCGCAATAATTATAACCCGAGATATGAACTTCGAATGGCAATAAATCTACAGCGTTATTCACTATAGAACCGATAATACCGCGTCCTTTCTTCTTATTTTCCTTTACCTTCATATCTATATATAAAAAAATTATTTTCATTTAAATACATTATTGATATAAAAATCAAAAAAGCGATCTTGGGATAAAAAACCCAGATTATTTCGCTTTTAATTATAAAAATTCACTATGTTTTATGAAGTACTTTTAATTTTGTCTTATCATTTCTGCAACCATAGATTTAATCTCATTTTATACATGTGCCTTGATGTTGTCTGTAATGCGACCATTTTATTCATTGTCTATATACTTTGTAATTTATGTTTTAAGCGGCTCTAATGTATCTTTCATAAACTTTACAGTTTCCTCTGCAGCCTTCTGTTTTTCATCCTCTATATAGTTTTTAATGCTTATATCATGATTTATTATCTCCTACTTTAATCCTTTCATCTAGACTATTTGTGTATTCGTTAAACATTTGTTTAGCTCGTCTCAAATTCACTGCATCCATGCCATCGATAGTTTCAGATACATTACACTATCTATGTTGATTTATATCATAATTTCCATCGGCTATCAACGAGAAACCTATCCTTGGAGGGCTGTTTTTCCTTTTCCTCGATGACCTTTATGACCTAATTTTTAATCGTGGCATTTCTACATATAAAAAATAATAATTAAAAACGAATAATCTTCAAATTCAACATCTTTCAATTCTTTAATTACGGATTTCGAAACACTCTTGTTTCCAGCGTCATATCGCCTACAAGTGTATGCAATCTGGCTACCAATTCGTTTGGATCATTCCTATATAAATAAACTGGATTATAATTAAATTGAGCATGCAGCAGTCCGCTACCGCTAAAAGATGTGGACGGTGTTTTAAATGGTGAAACAGATCGATCTATCTGTTCGTTTTGGAGAAAAACGCTTTTTAATCACTTCGTTATATTTAAAAGATTTATTCGTTTTTACGGTGCCGGCATTTGTCAAGTGTGCACCAGTATGATTAACATATCTTTATAAGTTTGCATATCAGTTGTGTGAACTTTTTTTAGGTCTGGATTTTTATAAACTAACAACTCTAAAAGACCTGGGTACCGAAATAAACGGAATCTTCCAAATAAATTTTATCATCTTTAAATTTGATTTTTATATCACCTAATGTGATGCATCTATATTTTTATCATATTTTACATCGTTTACATGATCCATTGATACTTTTGGACCTGTTTTAACATTTCAAAATACGGTTTTATATCTTCTACTGTTTTAGAATCACTTGTAATTGTTTCTTACGTATCAGAAATTTGTGTGTAAATGGAGTGTCTGGCAATGTAAATTTAAGGGATTCTTCGCCTTCATATTGAGTTTGTTCAGACGGTAATGCGGTTTGTTGAGATAACATGGTTGATGCCTTACACCTACTTCTTCTTCTTCTTCATTATCATCTGAAAGTTCTAAATCTTGTTTAAATAAACTCTGTTCACACCTATCTTGATGTCTTTTTGAATGATCCAGCAATCTATCACCCAATTCGCGTCCTACTCTATCTATATCAATTTCTTCATTAGTTAGAGGGGGAGGAGGAGGAGGTGGCTTTGGTTTATTTTTTCTTTAATTTCATTTATAGAATCTATTATCGATTTAAAGCGTTTAGGAAATAAAGTTAATTCTTCAGCTAACCCCATCACGAAAGCCGCATGTTTACGTTTAAAATCTTTATTCAATTTATCAATTTCAACCATTTATTTCTTTTTCTTTTGCATTGTTCTATTCAGAAAAAAAATAAAATTCAAATGATTAGTCTATTCGCGTTCAACGCTGCGTTAAACGTTGCGATCGATCAGCGTTCGTTCAGTCGGCGATTAAAAATTGATCGATACCGTTTCTATAGCGACCTTTATTTTTATCACTCTATCGATAACTAGAAAACCATACCGATTCGCATTCCAAACGTGATCGCATAAAGATTTAAAATCGTCAAAGGACATGTCAACGTTTATATGTTCATCATAAATGTGTCGTAAATTTAAACCGTCTTGTCTGAATAATATTAAAAAATTACAATTGTCACGTACGAGTTGTTTTGGTATTTTAGAATACGTTTGCGTTAGATAAAAACAACCAATTTTATTGTGACAACCTCTCGCAAAATAAGCACCGATATTGCCTTGTTTTTTTTTTTTATTACACCATCAAAAATCATTATTGCATAGGATTTAATCGCTTCCGGTTGTGGAACTTGATCGTTTTCAGTATATTCATAGAAACCGAGTTCTGGATTTAACATCAAGTTCGATAACATTCTATATAGAGGTTGGTGAAGAGATTTTGAAAAAAATGTACAAATTCTGAAAGCGTACTCCGTTTTCTCGAATTAAACGATTAAAAATGATATTTGTTTTACCACACTTTGATGGACTGCATATAATACATCTAATAATGTTTGGTAATAAAGAACCGTGCCTACTTTGTTTTTTGAATCGTAACCCAACATTGCGTTCATGATGGGGAACTTTGGTTTCTGTTGTACTTCCGTCATAATTACGTTTCTAATTATGAAATATTAAACAATTAAAAAAATAATAAATTATTATCCCAAATTTAAACAGATATTAATTTGAATGCTTTGATTAAGATTAAAACTTTTCGACAAGTCATTGTGAAATTCTTTTCTAAATGACTATATCATCTACTTCAAATAAATAATATTTACCTATAACGGTGATACTTTCATGAAGACTATGACAGTTTATTTTTAAATGTATTGTTTCGCAATCATTATCTTATAATACAACGGTTGATTGAAGATTTAATTTTATATTCTACCTGTATTTGACTATATTCGTCTTCATCTAGAAAGACTGAATATTCAAACTTAAATTCTGAAGAACAATAAATGTATTTATGTTTAAATCACTCATATAATAATCTACACCGACGATTTTGTTATTATCAAGCTTCATAGTATCTATACTAAAAAAAGGAAAAAGGAAATTAACAATAAACTATTGATATTATATATAAATATGTTTTTACGATATGCAATTTTTTTATCAATTCTCTCAACTCTTTTATTCCATCAGTGAATTTTCAAGTAAAAATAACATGCCAAAAAACCAACAATATGTGACGGAATCTATATATAAAAAATTAATAAAGTGATTATCAATACGATATATAAATTACCAGGTTGAAATGTTTAGTGTAACGTAGCTAACTAATAATAAATGATGTGGATATATTTCCAAATCATCATAAAATTCAGCAATATCAATATAATCTTTATCCAGTATAACAAAATCATCAAAAGTATTAATATGAAGTGTTTATTTTTATATTTACTTTATGATAAAAATAAATCCCATTCATAAGATGTAAAAACCCACCAATAAACTTGATAATTTCTTGTTCTAATAATAGTTTAGATGATGGATAAAATCAAATCAAATTTAGATGATGATGAATGTTTAATATCAAATCTATGATATTTTTCGAGATTTTTTTTCTATTTTTTTTTTAAATCTAAATCAATAAAGTATTGTGTTTAAAAATCTACTTTTCAATATATTTTTTTATTGAATATCATTTAAATCTATCCACGAATTATAACTTTTATCAAAACCTAACCATTTTACATAGACTTTGCCCTTTCGTTTAATCATTTTCTCAATTTGATATATGTCCTTATGTTTAGTTTTTTCCAATTCGTGCTGATAAAAGGGTTCTTTTATGAATTCATTTCTGTTATCGATTAATTCATATGTAACGGGCCAAGATTCTGTGTGAACAGTATGTATTTTGAATATCTCATTCGTCCAATTCGGTAAATAACCCTTACCAAAGGGTTATGTTTGCTTATGCAAACGTGATCGCCGAAATTAAATTAAATTTTTACAACTTTTTTCCTATCGTATTTTTGTTTAGATTTGCAAGCACTAGCGATTCGTTCATCTTATTTACATCTTTTGGTTTAAATTTTATAACTGTATGCACTGTATCGTTATATTCGTCGACGAGGTCTTGTAACATATCGATCCACTTATAGTTGCCATTTCTGTAAATTTAGTCCTGATTTTCGTTTTCAACGTTCTATTTTAAAGTTCAAATATTTCGGGTTTTATTATCCGAAAACTTGGAATAATGATTTATATTGTATTTTTTCAATAACTTTTTCACTTGGTGGTTATAAAATTCCCTTCCCTGATCCGTTTGAAAATGTTTCATCTTGTGCTTTTCAAATATTAATTGCAAAGCAGATGCCACTTCTACGCCTGTTTTTTTTTCCTCAATGGTATAGTATATGCGAATTTACTAAAACAATCAGTAACAGTCAACAAGTATTTATAACCCTTATTATGTCTGAAATATGGTATCATTTCGACTATATCTGTTTGGACAAGATCATTTAGACCCTTTAATTCGATTTTTGTAGTCGGATAATTGCGTCTGGCCGGCTTGTGTAATTATTTTGCTAATCGGCTTTAATTGACATTGCTCCGCTGTATTAGAAGAAAAAAATAACATAATAACGTATTCCCATCGGTCCTACATTACAATGACTCTTTTGATGTTGTCGCAATTTGCAACTTATTAAAAAAGTACAGAGTGATTCAAAGAAACGGGAAATCTTAAAAATTAAATAACGTTAAAACAAATTTTTTTAGAAAATGAATTTTATTTCATGTAATTGTACAAATGTTGCCATTTTAGGATACATACATTTTAGTTTATTTTTTAAAGATGACATCTTCCAGGTGACCTCCTCTTCTACGTAAACACTCACGAAGTCTCTTCGTTAAATTGTTCACGGTTTGACGTAACATCTCAATTGGAATTTCCGCAATTGCTTCTCGGATCTTTGCCTTCAGTTCTTCCGTTGTAGCAGGTCTACTGTGGAACACTTTGCTTTTAAGGTGACCCCACAAAAAGTAATCGCAAGCTGAGAGATCAGACGATCTGGGAGGCCATCTAATGTCACCATTTCGTGAAATGACAAGTTGTTCAAACAATCGGCGTACAGCTGCCATCTATATTCGTGCAGTATGTGACGTTGCTCCGTCTTGTTGAAACCAGGCTGTGTTAAGAATCGGTGGAAATCTCTTTTGTTGTTCCACAACAAAGGTTTCAAGCACGGCTACGTAACGAGCCGACGTCACTGTAATCGCTAGACCGTTGTCATCTTCAAAAAAATAAGGGCCTATAACACCGTAAGATGACATAGCACACCACACGGTCACTTTCTGGCTGTGCAACGGACGCTGGTGTAGCTGCGTAGGATTTTCTTGTGCCCAGTATCTGAAATTTTACTTGTTAACAAATCCACTGAGGTGTAAATGCGCTTCGTCTGACATCCACAGTTCGTGAACAAACTCTTCGAACAAACTATTCGTTCGTGAATAAACTCTTCATTTATCTTCTGAAGCATTACATTACAGAATTGTGCTCGCACAACTGCATCGTTCGGTTTCAGTTCCTGGACGATCTGCAACTTGTATGGATGGTATTGCAAGTCCTTCACTAACATTCTTCGAACGCTTGAACTATGCGATTGTAAAGATGCTGAGAGACGACGGATTGACCGATGTGGACTTCGTGTGACAGTATCTTCTAAAGCTTGAACATTCTGTGGTGTACGGATGGTTCGCTCACGGCCTGGAGGTTTCTTTTTCATTGCCGAACCGGTTTCCTCAAAATTAGATATCCATGTTTTAATTGCATGTGCTGATGGAACACGGTCGTGCCGTCCCAGGTTAAAATGACGGCGAAATTCTCTACGCGCTTCCTCCACACTGTCATTGTTTTTGTAAAACGCTTTGATAGCAAATGCACGTTGCGCACCACTCTAAGGATCCATGACAACTAAATGGCAGGTTAGGTTAGAGAGGCTGGCGCCACTTATCAAGTGGTACCAATCGCCCACGGCTACCAACACAACTTTCAAAATTTCCCGTTTCTTTGAATCGCTCTGTATTTATCATATAATATATCTAACTTTTGTTTAAAATCATCAATATCCATGTTTATATTAAATTCATCACATTTCCTTTTAAATTTAATATCTTTATAAGCAAGATTGAAAAGTCGTATACTATTCCGTACCTTTATTTTTTTATAAACAATTTTATTACTGGGATATCTTTTTTTTAGTTTATATAATGTATAAGTTAAATGTCTATATTGAACGCGAATAGCATAATATTTATACTCATCATTAGCTTAATGTTTATTTAAAATTACAAGGCAATTATTACTTTCATCACGTGGAAAAAGTGTTGATAAATATGGTGTGGCCATGGTTTTAAATGTTTTTACATTATAGTTAATTCATAATTTTCCAATTTACGTTTTAAATTTTCATCTACAAGTCTGTTATTTTCGATTTGCAATTCTTCTCGCTTTCTCAATTTCAATCGTAATTGATTGTTATCGTTTTGATATGATAAATACATCATATTTATCTTTAGCATTTATCTTTAGTATCTTCAGTATTTTATCTTTAATAAAGGACTCTTATATGATTTTAAAACATTTATCATAAAAATATTTTGATATCCAACAAGCTAAATTTAAAATTAATTATTTCCTTAAATAAGTACCAAAAATCACTAAAAATCCAATGGATTTGTACCTTTTGAATCTACTTTATATAAAATATTTTAGTGGTCGGAATTCCGACCACCAAATTTATTAGTATAATATTCAATTATTCTTTAGATTGCTTATTTTCACGCCAACGTTTAAATTCTTTCCCACCATTTTTAGATAACTTTGCCGCGTTAAAAAAAGCCCGTATTGGTATCGATAATTAATAAAAAATCACCAAAAACACCATAAGAATAATTATTTTTTATTTGTTCATAACATACACCGATTAAACTTATTTTTAACTAAAGTTAATAGAAAAAGTTTTAGCAACAATAAAATACTGATTTTACATATTGTTACTTTTTTATATAGAAGTATAAAAAATGTCTAATATTTTTGATAAATTGAATAGTTTAAATTATAGTAATAATATTAAAAATATTAGTGAAATGAACTGTAATAAGCGATACAGAATTGAAAAAATGGTGTTTATAAATACTAAAAACGACGATTCGATTATTGCAACAATTGAAGGTTTTGGAAAAATATTTTTACCGCAAAAATTTAATACTCTTACCGAATCAGATTTGAATGAAATTAATAATTCTAAAGAAGTTTATATAATTTATAAGGGTTTTAAAAGAATGAAGAACGGTCATAGTTTTCATGATGTAGAGTTTATACCTGGTATTGATAGATATACGTATATTTGCTTTATATCAAATGTAAATTTAGAACGTTATCGCGTATTTTAAATAATATATTTTAATAATTACAAAAGTTAAATTTTTTAATTATATGTAAATAAATTACAACAACGTGAAAAGATTACGCGACTTTCCTTTTCTTCACCATAAATTCATTGATTTTTTCATGGCCGTATGGAAGTGTGTCTATATTATTTTCCAATATAAATCTTTTATCGTCATAGAGTGATAGCACCTATCACTTATTATTAGATTTATGGATTTGAGGGCGGTGCAGATAGATAAATGACAAGGATCTAATTCGTTTATTTTCATCATTTTAGTACGAAAACATTAAAACAAATCTGCCAAGAGCATGACGTCCAATTTCATATAGAAATCATATTATTCACCCAGTGTATTAATTTTAAAACGATTCCAAACGTTTTGTGCGTGATTATAATCCGATTTAGAGATGTTTTTTCTCTTTAAATCATCATAAAACGCTTCACCAAATCATTTGTTTGGCATTCTAATTCTCTGAACCTTTTCCTGTTTACAATCTTCAATATGTATTTCAAGTTTTTTTGTTTCCTTTTCACAAGTACGAGATTTAAAACAGTACAAACAATCGGGACAAATTTAAGATTTTCTACCACTTTTATTCATATCACCCATCAGTCTTAATAGGCCGTTATATTAGTTTTTCATATTTATTTATATTTATTATTTTCACATTTAAGTATAATGTGGTCGATTTAGTATAAGATCGGTTAATAACAACAACCAAACCACTGTTTTTCGACTATTATTCACACGTTTTAAATATACATTTTTAGAATTAAATTATTCATCACCATCGTATTAGATATCATAGCATAACACATTTACACCAATATCAGGATTTTGTGTTTCAACTTTATCAATATCGTTTACGCAAACATTTTATTCTACTCCTTTCATATTTAAGTGATTTTAAATTTTTTTATATAATGAAACTCGATGTTTCTTTCCGCTACCAAATAGTTGGGCTAAAATACACCATAAGAAACATTTTTGATCGTCGTTCTTTATATTAATTACAACTTTTTTCCTACTTAAAGCTTCTCGTAATGGTAAATGTATACCGTTTCCACCACAAAGCGGATCGAATTCTGATAATGAAAGATCCAATCTTAATATTTTATTCACAACCCAACCGCTACCCATTTGAATAAACCTTTCAAAAGATTCGTTAATTTTATCACACGCTTCTAAATACTGTTCATTCAAGTCGATTTGGTTTTCGCATACGTTAATGCATATCGAGTACTACTGTGTAAATTAACTTCACAGAAATTGTATTTATCATCTACGCATCTCTGTAAGTGAACAATATCAACGATATAATATTTAATATTGTTCCCTTTATATTTTTCAGCTTATAATGTTATAGCATTAAATACCTTATCTTTCATAGACATTAAAAATTCATAGATATCTATAAAGTTTTTATCAAAGACATGCTACGTTTGTTTACAAAAACATTCATCTAACGATGTTTTTTATCTGCAATTACAATAAAAAACAAAAAATCAGAAACGGATATATCTTTTTTTAAATATTTTTTTAATTCAAAATATTGTTGAACTATATTTTTAAGGGCGCTATCAACAGACGATTCATTTTCACCGAAAAGTTTTATTTCTTCTGTAACAACTCTTTTAAAAAGAATTTTGCCGTTAGAAATAATTATATGTTTTATTATATTTACAATTTAATTGTATACTAAATTCAATAGGATTTTACTTTTTATATATTTTTTTTCAATATCATCATGTATGTTATCTAAAAATGTAATTAAATCGTATTTGTCAGACAGATTTTTATAATAGAATATTATATTATTGGGGGTCAAATAGGTTAAAATTGTACGATAACATAACTCGTTCAAATTTCACATTTTATTCTCTAATTAATAATAATTATCTTTAATAAATAATATTATATTTATGATGTGATAAACAAAGTCATTATTAGATTAATTTAATTTTTTTATAATTTTCAACGATATATATATATATAGACCTATGATTGATGGCTGACGCGTTATGTTATTTGTATTATGCACAAGAGACGGGATTCCCATGACGTCAGCAGCAGTCTATTATTTGATGTATTACCGCTAAAAAAATCAAACACCAAAAATTATTTTATTAACAATAATGTTTAATAAATTAATATTATTTGTAATAACAATGTCATTAATAGATAATTTAATTTTCAATGAGATACATATAAAGCTAATGATCGACAGCTGACGTCATGTTATAAGAGACGGGATTCCCCATGATGTCAACAACAGTCTATAGTAAAGTAAATGTTTATAATAAAATACATTAAATAACAAAGACGAGTGAGGCAGAACCTGAACGTATATTTGCGATGATGAATATGCGTTTTTTTGGTAAATTTACTAGTAAAAGAGTGGATTTTGATAAAAATATATGATAAAATAGGGGGGGGGGGGTCCCCCTTGGACTTCCAGCTTTCTTTGAAAGTAAGGAAGACAGGGTCAAAGGTTATTTCGAGACAGAACCTGGACGTACTGTACTACTATCAATAAAACAAATTTAAAGTTCAATACAATAAAATTTTACCAAAGAATATCATAAAAAATTAAAATTATTGTTAAAAGAATTAATATAGAACAATCCAAATAAGATGATTTTAATCTCTTAAAATAAAACTACTAAGAAGGTTAAAAGCATACGAGTGTGGAATTTGCATATATATTTAGGATGATACTGGTGTTCTTTACTGATTCATATGAAAATTCATTCTGCAGTAAACTTAATTACGTGTTCATAGGTTAACTTTTGATGAGTTAATCTTAAGAACATTTAATAAAAAAATTGACACAAATGTTCGACATTGATTATTAATTTTGTTATATTTGCATTTGGGTGAAGGATGATAAAGTGTTTTACCTGGTAATGTAATAGAGAATGCTGTAATCTGCCACCTACTTGTAGCAAACCTGAACTGTCCAGGAATGGGTCTATAGAGATAAGTTTACTTCGTTTAAAATAATTTGATTATGTTTAATGCTATTTATCTCATTATTAAAATACAAGGATTGTGGTTGTAGTATGAAGAAGGTAAGAGTCTGGTTTAGTCCTTGTGTAGTCAAAGAACCAGAAATTCATTTAGATCGACTTATTCTAAGATTATGAATAAATCTAAAATAAAAACTAAAAATGCGGAGTAAAGTATGTAAAGACGAAAATCTCTTTGTATAATCAATTACAACGATAGACAACCATGACACTGACATGGTTTTATGTTTTTCTAATAAATGTTAAGAATTCAAATGGCATTTATTAAAATTAAGATTATGATTGTCTGGCCAGTAGGTTGAACATTGTGAGAACCAAACTGGACTATGCCACCAATGTGACATGTTAATTAGTTTATTTGGAGAACAACTACGGGATAATACGTCAGCTGGATTATCCGAAGATCTGACGTACTGCCAAATAGCACCTTTTTTTTTGTTTGTTAAAGAGGGGGAGGAATTCCATTTACGGGCACCGAAGCAGTGTCGGACTCGCTAACAGGTTCTGCAAGATGATATTAGGTGCGTATTGTATTCCTGCGCATTACCGACTAAACCTCCACCCCTGGTACAGCTGGTATGCATCCCTCAACAACACACATATTCATAAACAGTCACTGACATACAACATACCGAGGCCACCATCGGACGCATAAGAGGAATGCCCCCGACCTCATCACACCAGGCGACCTCCACACGTACAGGGGACCCCCTAGTCGTTCAGCCGAGAGCCTGTCCTCCCAAACGCCCTCCGAGGACCCCTTCTTCGCCCGCCCCTGCGGGACTCCTCCCAGGCGTAGAGCCACTATATTACCTTCCCGGCCAACATTGCTACAGCCGTCCAATTACCTGCACTCTCAACCATGATCCGTTGCACTTCCTCAGGTGAAAACATATAACATCAAATAGCACCTGCACTATTTTGTTGTATTTCAGAAATTCTGTTGCTAATAAATGTCTTCCAGTCAGATGGTTGTTCATGTATCCAATACAGTGCGATTGTTGAATCAGTATGCAGATGTATTTCGTCAAATTGTACGTTTTATGCATTGGTTGTTTTTGCTAATAAACGGGTGAGTAATAAACAGCCATATAACTCAAGTCTGGGTAATGTTATTTATTTTAAGGGGGCAACGTTGGATTTAGAACCCAATAGATTAAATGTGATTATATGATTGGCAAATACTGTTCGTATACAAATGCAGCTACCCTTTATGGAGGCATCAGAAAATCCACGAATCTGAATTGATTTCACTATTAATATTAGGTTTTGTAGATTGTTTTATCGTAATTGATTCAATTAAGCGTAACTGATCGTATAACTTTAGCCAATGCGTCAGTATTGTACTGGGTAGTATGTCATCCCAACCTTCTTTAAATTGCCATAATACTTATAAAAAAATACAACAGGACCAATAAGATCTAAAGGATCGAATATGCTTGCTGTAATAGTTAAGAATGTTTCTCTTATTGTAATAATTAGAGCTATTAAAATGAGCACTTTGAAAATAATGTATCTGTGGAATTATTCCATTTAATTCCCAAAGTACATAAACTCTATTGTTAAGAATCATGATCAAGGGAGGCAATAAAGCGATTATTTGAAAACCATTTATGTAATGGAAAACAATACGTTTTATTAATGTGGAGATACTATTTTTTAATTGAATAATTTCATTTAGATTATTTGAACCTATAATAAGGTCATCGACGTAATAATCATACCGAATAGCGTTACATGCTAATGGTAAATCAATGTTAATTTTCATTAGCTATTTGAATTAAGCACCTAGTGGCTAAATATGATGAACAAGCGGTTCCGTATTTAACTGTTCGTAATGCGTAATGCTTTATTTCCTGATCTGGCAACTCACGCCATAATATGGGTTGTAAATTCAAACTGCTAGGCTGAACTAAAACCTGACAATACATTTTTGTTACATCTGAAATGATGACACAATTATGAATTCTAAATCTAAGTAATATAGAAAATAGGTCTTGCTGAACCGCAGATCCAGCTAATCATTAAGGGATAAACCTTTGGTGGTTTTTTCTGATACATCAAAGACAACTCGTAATTTAGTCGTCAGACTTGATGGTGTGGTAAATAACACACACAGAATCGTTCGATTACTAAATCCTCAGAATTGAGTAGTGTCATATGACCTAAATTTAAACATTCCTGTATAAAATTGGAATAGTCCATTTTAAATTTAGAATTGTTAATAAATTTCCTTTCTAAGGATAAAAGTCTGTTCTTAGCGCTAACAAAAGAATCCCCTAATCGAATATTATCAGATTTGCGTGGTAACGTTACAACAAATCTACCCTGATCGTTTCAAATAGTGTTCAACTGAAAATGTTCTTCACACTTAGAACCTTTATTAACTGATGTATCAGGGATAATCTCTTCTGTTTTCCAGAACTGCTCAATACAGTTGAGAGATTTTTATCGTTATTGTGAGCAAGAAAGGATGCTTCAGTTTTATTGCCTTTAATGGTAATAGGAAGGCAACCGCTAATTATATGTCCCAATTTAGTTTCTTGAAGAATGGAATATCTATAGCTTCGAATGAATTTCCCTAGCAGGATAAGACTCACGTAATATTGAGCTCCTATCTGGATATCATTGGTATCTGGCACATTAAAATTCGGATCTGCCAGAAATATATTATGAGGCAAATAAAAATATGAAATATCAAATGTGGTCACACGAAGGCTATCAGTAATGTCTGGTAAGACAACACATTGAACCTTGAAAGTAAAGATCCTATATCTGGAATGCAATGTTATTTTGACACTGTATTCAGTGTCAATTAAAACATAAATGTAAATTGTTTATTCTCACAATAGGAAGATCATTCTTTATAAGTTTGAGTCCTAGCTTTTGGGCAAAACTATATGTGCAGAAATTCACTTGACTAACTTAATCCAATATTCTAAAAGAATGTATATTAGTGGTATTACATACAGCTGTTGACAAAATTATGTTTTCATTTGAATGATTCTCAAATGAGTAATATGTATTAATTTCAGTTATTACTTACTAATTTAGAATCATTAAAT
Source organism: Lycorma delicatula (assembly GCF_047948215.1). Classification (NCBI taxonomy): domain Eukaryota; kingdom Metazoa; phylum Arthropoda; class Insecta; order Hemiptera; family Fulgoridae; genus Lycorma; species Lycorma delicatula. The sequence continues at coordinate 40,849,260 of NC_134458.1, forward strand.
TTGCCCATATGAATAAGTGTATTATGTTTCTTTGCGCAAACTTTATATAGATTGTTAGAATAGTATTGATTAATAGAACGGCCATTATACAAACAGTTAAGAAAACTGGTTATTTTCCAAAAAGGTTTTACAAGTTTAAGAATTCTTTACACAGATACAAATAATGATTTGAATTACAGAATGAACATAGATTATAATTATACTTAGAATAACTAACATTTTGTCTTTTACATTGCTTATTTGTATTGAAGGTAGAACACTTGGTGAAAGTCTTGGTTGAATTACTATAGCCCTTTGCTTTGACAATTTCCTTTATCTATTTGCTTATTTGATGTATCTACATTAATATTTTCAAGAAGTTGTCTTCTTGTGTTACCAAATTCTATGAATGAAGGAAACCTTTGATTTGACAATTTCTCCTTCCATAATCTTGAAGTGTTATAATCCAGCTTTGATGCTAAAGATTGGACTGTGATAAATTTGTACGTATTAACAGGAAGTTGCATTGTTCAAGTGAGTGTACGTGTGAGGAAATTTCATTAATAAAATTAGATAGAATATCTAGGGATTCTTCTTTAATGAAATCTAATCTTAAACAGCAATGAGCATTATGAAATGCGATTAAATATTTGTTATCATGTCTTGTTTTTAGTAAATCTAAGGCAATTAGATAATTCTCATTGGTAACAGATAAATTTTTATTGATGGCCAGTGGTTCATCTTTTAAATGAATGCAAATAATGAAGTTTTTGTAAATCTGTTAAATTAGCTCTTTTCAGTATTAGATCAATGAATACGATATAAAACTGTAGCCACTCTAAAATGTTACCTGTGAATAAAGGTAAACTAATTGGGTTTAATTGTATTTGACTAATAGGTGTATTTGAAATGTTTTCATAAGATGGTTTTTGATTGTCATTGTGATTCATTAAGTATTGCAATTTACACTCAATGGTGCATAAATCTTCCTCGATCTGTTCTTGGTCCAATGATAGGACATCATGAAAATTTATTTCAAGTTTAGATTAAATACAATATTTCTCTTGTAAATCTAATAGGTTGCGTAATTTGATTTGTAAAGCATGACTATCATGTTGTAGCGGATCAAATTTATCAATGTGTGCTAATCCTTGCTATGGAAATCTTTACAGACTTTGTATTATTAACTTTTCCTTATTCATAATATTAATAACGTACATTATTTCTCATAAAATTAAATATAGAATAAAGTGAAATGATATTACTTTAGTGATGTGAAGATATCCATTGTTGCAAATCTTCATCCATTACACGATATCAGTATGTCCATGGATCCTTTATGATAGTAGTAGATTAATATTTAAATTCCTTTGAATATGAAAAGTAGAAAATTAAATATATTCACAGTCCAGAGGACCAAAAAATGTTGAAATGTTTTCATTAGATGGTTTTTGATTGTCATTGTGATTCATTAAGTTCCAACCAAATCTTTTAACAAACGCTTTACTTTAAATTCTAATAAACAATATAAGGGAAGTAATGTTAGTTATAATTTAAAATTTAATTTAAATCAATGTTTGTTGTGCAAGTCAAACCATCATTTACAACATTGTAAAGAATTTTTAAATTTGTCCATCAATGAATCCAGACTTTTGAGGCATAATTGTTATTTTATTTGTTTAAATAAAGGTAATAATTCTATTAACGAGTGTTACTCAAAAAATTTATGTAAGATTTGTTCTAAAAAACATAAACTCAGATTCATATGGACAAAATTAATGATTCTAAACTAGGTAGCCATAAGCCTGAATATAATACCTATTGTTCATTTAATAATCAGTCAAATGAAAATATACTTTTATCAAAAGCCATAGTAACACCAATGACATATATGGATAATCATTGGTGTTGAATCTTGTTAGATTCTAGTAGCCAGGCAAATGATTATTTTCATATTAATTTATAGCATTATAGATTATATTTCATTGCCTATTCATATTCACACTATATAACAATCAAGATAGTCAATATTATTTCATGATATAGTAAAATTATAAAGGGAAAATCATTCTGATTTTGACAGGCAGTATGTTCAGTTTCATGTATCTTTCCTACATATAAATAATTTATGTAAAATACATAAAGTAATTAATTCATTTGGCTCATCACCAGCTGATACTTAAATAATATTATTTCTATTCATTGTAATTTCAGTTCACGTACAGTAAACATACACCTTTCATATGTCTTGATGTACAACAATGTAATACAAAGAATATATTTATACATCAAATATATAGTCCATGAGGTTTTATTTAAGTAGTGAATGTGAATCAGACACTAGAGTCAATCAAAAACATTTTAAATGACCTAATTTAAATATTCCTGTATAAATTTGGAATAATCCAGTTTAAGTTTAGGATAAATCTCCTTTCTAAGGATAAAAATCTGTTCTTTGCGTTAATTTATTGTTATTACAATTCCATTTATCCATAGATATTTCATGTTATCAGATGTAACTTTTTTTGATATTTTTATTAGCTTACATTATTGTAGATCATATTTTATTTAATATTACAAAAATCATTTTGATTTTGGCAGGCAGTATGGTCTCTTTCTTTTAACGTGTACAGTACAGATGTATTTTTCATAGTTTCATTTATGTACAACAATGTGATATGAAATATATTATACATCAAACATTATTATTCATAAGTGTTTATTTAAGAAGTGAAAAATGAATCAGTGACGCCAAAGTCAGCAAAATATTTCAACTTATCCGGATTCTGATAATTTAGTTAGAGTGGATGATATAAATACTTCCAATGGCCAGATACATAAACGTGTGCATAAATTATGTTTATTACCATTATCCAATGATTGAATTATTTTTATTACACACTTATTGTAACAATAAACTTTGTTAGTTTATTGTTAGTGCATACTTATTGTTATTACAATTTCATTTATTCATAGATTATATTCCATGTTATCAGATGTAACTTTGATATTTTTATTAACTTACATTATTGTAGATCGTATTTCATTTAATATTAAAAAAATCATTCTGATTTTAGCAAGCAGTATGGTCAATCTCATGTGTTTTTCATATTTACAATTAGCATGCTGTCTCGTCTCTTTCTTCTTCATGAACTACATAAAAGATGTAATTCAGTCCATCAACAGCTGATAGTTTTATTTATAATTTATGTTCATCACTTCTATTGGCTCATTACATTTTAATAACATGTACAGTACAGATGTATTTATTCATAGTTTCATTTATGTACAACAATATGATATGAAATATACAATACATCAAAGATTATTATTCATGAGTTTATACCTCAAACATACAATCCATGAGTTTTTATTTAAATAGTGAATGTGAATAAGTGACACCAGATTCAATTAAAAACATTTAACATTTAAAGTTTGCTACCAACTTTCCAATACCCTCGTTATAGAACGGAGCCGCCTGTGTTTTCAGCCATGTTTCTACGCTGGTCTGCAGCTTGATGTCTGTAGCAAAATGTTGTCCTTCTAGCCAGCATTTCATGTGAGCAAAGGGGTGAAAATTGGATGGAGCCAAGTCCGGGCTGTATGGTGGGTGATCAAACACTTCCCAACGAAAACGCTGCAGGAGCTTCTTTGTTACAGCTGCAGTGTGCGGCTGAGCATTGTCATGGAGAAAGACAATGCCTGATGACAACATTCCTCTCCGCTTATTCTGAATTGCCCTTCGTAGACGTTGAAGAGTCACCCAGTATGAGGCTGCAGTGATGGTCGTGCCACGTTTCATGAATTCCAACAAGAGAACTCCATTCCGGTCCCAGAACACAGTACCCATACGCTTTCTGTTGGAGAAGGTTCGCTTGAACTTCTTTGGTTTACTGGGAGAATGAGAATGCATCCGCTGTTTTTGGATTGTTTTTTTGTTTCTTCAGTTTTGAAATGGACTCGTGTCTCGTCCCCTGTGACAATTTTGTTCAAAAAATCTTCTCCTTCATTGTGGTAGCGCTGGAGAAACGTTTGGGAGACGTCCATTCTCATTGTTTTGTGATGGTCTGACAGCATCTTGGGAACCCATCTCGCACACAGTTTGTGGTACTAAAGTTTCTCATTCACAATGGTGTAGAGAGCTGACCTTGAAATTTCAGGTAACGAATCACTCAATACAGAAATTGTGAACCAATGATTTTCTCGAATTGCCTCATCCACTCGCTCAACGAGATCATCGGTTGACACTAGTTTCCTTCCCTGACCACCTGCATCATGAACATCTGTACATTCTGCTTTAAAGTTCCTGCACCACTGTCGCACTTTGCTGTCACTCATTGAAGTTTCACCGTACACGTTACTTATTCGTCTATGAATTTCAGCTGCATTACACCCCTCAGCCAGAAGAAATCAAATTACCTCACGCACTTCACACTTGGCGGGAGATGCTATTGTTGTAGACATGTTTACGTGATAGCTGTGTGTTCAGAACTAAACAAAGTGACATGGCGTGATTGAAGGCCATACTAGAGACGCTGCACAACACATATGCGCAGAGGTACATCTGATTTTTGCGCAGGTTTTTATTTTGCAACCAATCGGACCTTGAAAAAAAATAACCCTCGTAAATCAAAACTTAAAAAAAAAAAACAGAGAAAAGTGAATTATTACTACGTGATAAAATATTACAAAGGGTGAAAATAATCATGAAAAATGTAAAATTTAGAATAATCCAATTATTTAAATTTTAGGAAGAATAAGAGAACTAACTCTATCTAATTGTTATCTCCATCATACCCCCTGTTTGACTATTTGACAGGCCTGCAAACAGGCCTGTCAAATAGCCTTAAAAAAGTTTACCATTTTACTGCGCTCCGACATATTTAATACTGCATAAAGTTCAAAATTTTTCTTCGAGTGGTTTGTAAGGTACAACTCTAAATAGACAAGCTTTTTATTTTGTGATAATTATTGAAATTAACTTGTAGAGTGACTTTCTGAATATACTGTATTTCAGCTATGTAATGATTAAAATCATAATTAAATAGACTACCTGATCCTGATTTAGGATTCAGCCCTCCTTACAAGCATACATTTATGATTACAATTAAACAAATATATTAAAATGATCTTTTCAGGACTGTAAGCTTCTGATGTCTTAGATTGCATATATGATATGTTAAACTGTCCCAGAAATGGATAGCCATAACCCACCGGGTTGGTCTAGTGGTGAACACGTCTTCCCAAATCAGCTGATTTGGAAGTCAAGAGTTCCAGCATTCAAGTCCTAGTAAAGGCATACCTTTTATATGGATTTGAATACTAGATCGTGGATACCGGTGTTCTTTGGTGGTTGTGTTTCAATTAACCACACGTCTCAGGAATGGTCGAACTGAGACTGCACAAGACTACAGTTCATTTACACTCATACATATCATCCTCAGAAATAATACCTGCAGTAATTCCTGGAGGCTAAACAGGAAAAAGAAGTGGATAGCCATGCTTATATCAATAACAAACAAAATATAGGTGATATTCTGCCCTACAAGTGGATACTTTCACTCAGTTCACAACAGGAAGTAGATGTGTAGTGAATTTTCAAAGAAATTAATTCTGCCTGATCCCTCTTGTACCACTGTTACATCACATTTTTCGTAGACCAGGAAGACTGGGACAGATAACATGCAAGCAAATTAATGTACCCCTTTCTGTATGAAAAAGTATTATATAAGGTATTGGTAAAATTATAATATGTAGACTGCTATTTTTTTTACACATACTTGTTTTTATTATTGGAATAAATCTTTTTTTTGTCTCAGTCAGTTCAAATTGCTATTTTAGAAATTTTAGTTAAAGGAACTTCATTTCAATCACTGGTAAAATTTTCAAAATAAATCATTAAAATCTACTACAGGAATATACTAGAGCTGCTACAGGAGTGGAATTTTCATTCACACAAATGCAGTCTTTACAGAGTTCGAGAGAGCTAACTGAAACTTTCTTTTTTGAAACTTATTTTCAACAAAGAGAGAAGTGAAAAAAGTCAGTAATTATTGGTCAAGTATAATAAATACTGATTTAGTATAATAATTACTTAGAATTAGAGAAACATTTTACTATTACTAATAACTGAAAAGAATCAGTATTTTTGTGTAGTGTACTGAATTATGTTCAGTATTCAATGATGAAATGATTCATTCTTGCGAACTGTCTCAACACATTTGTCAAATTAAGTGCTATGTTTCACATTTGATGTCTATTCCTGCAGTTTGTTCTTGGACTTGGAACTGTTCCTTTATTGACACACATATTTAGAATTAAATATGTCTAGCAACAGTGAAAGTAAAATGGAATTTGACAGATCATTAACAAAATCATAATGCAATAGAGCTGCATTTGTTAATGCATCAAAAATGAATACAATTGTTTTGAACAGATCATTAGTGGTCAAAATAGTTCTAGACAAAGAAAAGGATTGGAATGAAATTAACGTGATTATGAAAAAAGTATTGGAGAAACTATTACCATAGAAAAAATAAATAGGATCTTAAATAACCTAAAAACTGAAATAAAAAAGAAAATAAATAAAAAAACAACAGGTAATAAAAGTATAAATATAAAAGTATGGGAAAAAACTTTATTAAGATACTGGAAAAATATGAAAACCCTACTTAAATAAAATACCAAGCACGCTTGCTGTTGGGATTGTAACAAAACAAAAACGTCGTTAATGAAGTGTGGCAGAAAACCATTACTGAGCACGTCTACTCAAGTTACTAATCAACCTTCAGAAAAGGAAGAAAAATAGGTATGAGACTGAAGAATCGGTTGCTATATCCACAACTAAGTTACAATGACTGGTTCTTATCAAACAGTTGGACTTGATCAGAACACAGAACAGAAAGAATTAAAAATGCAGCTTATACAACACAAAATTAGAAATCAGAAAGAACTAACCCACTCCCACGTCAAAAAGGGAGACGAAAATTTTTCATTATCAGATTATCTTATCTTGAATTAATTTTACTTACCGTATTTTACTGTTTTGTATTAAATAAAAGAACTAAATAAGTTTTACCTTAACACCTTTCCTAAAATTAAAAAAAAAATAAATAAATATATGATCACAAAAAACAAATAGAGAAAATTATGACAGGGCTAACAACCATCTGGTTGATGTGAAATAGTCCATTGATTATGGTCAATCCATAATAAGACTGACCAGATTGTTGAACTGATCTATTTCTTATTTTTTGTATTTATTGGAATCCTTTATTATTCAACAGAGTGCTACCGGGTCACTCAGCTTCAATGTTTGTTATTTTCTCCTCTGCATTGCTTGTGACCTGTACACTAATGCTCATATAATCTTTTCTATTGATATAAGAATTACCACAAGCTTTTGTTTTTTATCTCTTAATGAGTGCAGTTGACTTCCCTGATTACACTAGCCATTTTGAACTGTTTACTCCATTTTTCTCTAGTTTCTGTAATTTCATCTACGGTTTGGGAAAAATTAATCCGATCAACAGCTTTGGAAGTAACTTTCTCTAGAACATCATTAACATTATAAAATATTTATTTTATTGGCTATAGCTCTGCGAATTCTGAAATCTTCAACAACACCGTTTTGGTACCCCAGATCAGACAAGTAGTTCCTACTCCCCTCCTCTTGTTTCAATAGTTTCTTGTAAAACAAATTACTTAAGTATTCCACAGATGTCTTGTAAAACGAACTAGTTCCTTGTACCTATCTTACTTATAGATTTACACTCTCTAAAGTTTTTAGGTTTATGTATTCTCATGAAAACAGCCTTTTCTCACGTTCAGTAGGAGCTTTCAGTATGAGTCTTAGATTACTAAAATACCCTATTGTAATTACTGATGATTTTAAGTAAATGAAAACTTTTATTCACTCCTTTTAAAGTATTTACTGGAAGGAATCAGTAATTTTGTGTAGTTTCAATAAATACTAATTAAGTAAAAAGAATACTACTGGAAGTTAAAATGTTGCACAATTACTTATTCTTTATTTACTTAAACTTCAGTATTTACTGAGAAAAGAGCTAATAGTAAAAGTAATTACTGATTTTTACTCACTTCCCTCATAGCATTTGTAAATACGACATGCTATGTGGTCGTGTTTAAAAATGTGGACAGTTTTTAGGTGAGGAATTTTGCTACCTAGATTGTAAAATGTATAAGAAAAAGGGCAGAGTATAAAAACCAGTCAACTTGTGTCTTAACATAATTCATTTTTAACATAGAAAAAATTAATATATCAGACTTTTGAGTCAAAAAAATCTTTATAGTTAACTATTACAATAAAATTATGTTTGCTAAACATACACAAATTTTTAAGTATATTTTAAATAACCAAATATTGCATATAGCCAAAATATATACAGATGATCATGAAGTTCTCCTGGGATTTTCATAACCTATTCTACTTGTGAAAATAATGGAAAAAGTTCATATAAATATGTACTAAAATGCTTCATTTGTGAGTTATGGCTAGTGAATGATTTCGCTAGGATTTCATCAGAGAAATGAGGTCATACTGAAATTTTTAGGATGTTAATTAAGGAGCAAAATTAGTGATTTCATAAGCAGAAGTTTGCATTAGTGAAAGTTTTTCATGTTGTTGTTAGCGAAGGATTTCTGTGAGTTTTAGTTTGAATGTGTTCGGTTTGCCATTGAAGTAATGACTGATGTTTTTACAACAGAGAAATATGCTGATATGGTATTCATTTTGGGTGTGTGTAATGGTAGTGCTTCAGCTGCTGCAGTAGAATATGAAATAATTTTTCTCAATCACAAAATTTGAGATCCCAAAACAATTAGCGCGACTTTTTGCAATCTTTGGGAAACAGGTTTACTACCTAGTATTTGTACCATCTATGAACAATCTGTCTAACATGATGCTATTATGGATAAAATTATTATTGATGCAGTCCAGGTGTCAGTACACAACATCTTTCGAAGCAAATAAGAGTTTCACATTCAAGGTTTGGAAAGGACACTTAAACAAAACGACTTCTATCCTTATCATAAACAGCCAGTTCTCAACATCTACACCCACAAAATGGTCTGCTTCACTTGGAGTTCGGCAACTAGTAGAATACAAATACTTTTACAAGAATGTTTTGTTTACCAACAAGGCAAATTTCACTCAAGATGGCATCAACAATATATGCGAATAGTACACATGGGTAGAAGTAAGTCCTCATGATGGTGGAAGGCAATTTTCAAGACTGATTTAGTGTCAATGTATGGTGCAGCCTTCTTTGCAATCAGCTGTTTGGACCATTTATATTACCTGGCCACTTAAATATTAAGGTTTACTTGCACTTTCTTCAACAAGAATTGTTGCAGTTGCTTGAAGATGTTCCTCTAGTGCTGAGAGGAACATTTGTTGATTTTCTTTCGGCCAGGCTTCAAGTTTTAGATTGGAGTCTGAAGGTTCTGGCAGAGTCTGTCAGCGTCCTTTATTGATGTCACTGAAAATTCAATTCCACGCAGTTTTGGTTGAGAGAGGCTTGCTCCATGGTAGAGCAAGGAATTATCAGCTTTGAAACAGGCTGTCAGTTGTTTGCAGAGAGCTTCTCAACATGAGGGAGATCTGGAACGGTGGGCAGTTCTTGTGACTGACTACAGAGATTATAGATCTGAATATTTTCACAAAGTTCAGACAGTGAAGAGGAGGGATTCCTGTGTTCCTTTGTGCATGAGCAAGGGAATGAGGATCTCTGGGAAGTCGTCTATAGGGTATTGGGACACAAACGAGGTAAGGACGTTCTTCTGTCTGTCCTCTCAACCCGGTTTGGTAATTTCAGACAGGTCGGTGATGACAGTGAAGCTGGAGAGACTCCATACCATCTGCAAATGCAGTATGAGGATGCTCAGTTTCACAGGGGTGCGGTATCCTTGGAGATTTACCGATGCTGAAGTGCATCAAGTTATCTGCAGTTTAGGTAGGGGCAAGACCCCCAGCAGGCTTCGATGAAATAATCACAGAGTTCCTTGTTTGGTTGGTTGGGGTTAGTATTAAGACAATCACACGCATGTTTAACAAATTACTGGTTGGAGGATACTTCCTGGTATGTTGGAAGAAGAGTATTGTAAAATTGTTACTTAAAGGAAGCGACAAGGATCCTGTTGTTACTTCGTTGTACAGGCCCTTGACGTTGCTGCTGAACATTGGTAAGGTCTTTGAAAAGGTTTTGTACCTGCATATAAATGAGGCTGATCTCACAAGCTTATTGATGGAAAATCAGTACAAGTTCCTGAAAGAGTACTGAGGACACCATACTCCGCGTGATGAGTGTGGTAAGAGCTAGTGAGGAGAAATATGTACTGGAAATTTTCCTGGACATCTCCAGTGCGTTTAGTAACCTGTAGAGGCCTTCTGTCATTTATGAATTACAAAAGAGACAATGCACCAATAGTGAACTACGAGTAATGCAAAGTTACTTGAGGTATTGGGATGTGCTATTCTGTGAGAGTGGGCATGAGGTAGGCAAGACACTGTCCAACGACAGCATGTTGGGTCCATTGTTGTGGGTGGTGGAGTTTGATTCCCTTCTGTGGCTGTGATTGCCTGGTGAGTGTTTTATCATTGCTTATGCCGACAATGGGCTCCTACTGGTCAAAGGAAGCTCGTGGACGGAAGTTGAGTTCTGAGCCATCCAGACATGCAGGATACTTGAGTTGTGGCATCATCAGCATAAGATGAAGTTCAGCTTGGAGAAGACCATGATGATGCTTCGTAAAGGCATTTGGCAACGAGGTGTTAGGTCTTCGTATTAAATATGTTCAAGTTCAAAAGTACCTCGAGGTGTTTCTTGATGAGAAATTGCAGTTCAAGAAGCACCTTAATTACATTGCGGAGAAGGCCTGTCATGCCTTCTTCAGTATTCGATGAGTGGTCAGTCCTGACTGGGGTCTTAATTATAAGACTATGAGTATCCTGTATAAGGGTGTGTGCAAGGTAATTATGCTATATGCGGCACCTGTTAGGGGAGATGGGCTAAAATTTAAAAGCTATTGGGATATATTATTGAAAGCTCAATGTCTTACATTATTAATGGTAATGGGAGGTTACCGTAATATTTCACAGGAGGCAATTTTGATAATTGCAGGCATGAAACTGATAGATTTAACTGTCAGAAAATCAGCAGCGTTATGTTGCTAAGAAGTCAGGTGAATTGACTTCAGAAAAAATTCATGGCAGACCAGAAGGGATGAGGCAGAGGAAGGGTGTTATACACATGATCTCTTTCCAGACATTGTTGGTTTGCGGGGCACCCCTTGGGTCCACTCTAACAAGTACGTGACACAATTTCTTTCTCATGGTGCCTTCCAAGACAGACACCAGCAATTTGGCCTGTGGATTCAGGTATGTATCCAGATCGTGGACAACTATGTGATGCATACCATGCAATTTACAAATGCACAAAATACAAACTTTTGCATATGGAGACTTGTTGGAGACTTAATGTTGGGTCAACATTAGATTTCCATGAGAATTGGAAAAACCGCGCCGAATGGGTAATCATTGAAAATTTCATCATGTACCTGGCAAGAGAACGGATTGCCAAGGGAATTTAGGGTTCTGCCTAGTCTTTCCTGTGTTTTGGTTTTGTTGTTCTTGTGTTATGAGGTTTGATGTTTTTTTTTTGTAGTGTTTTGTTTATTTAGTTTTATTTTCAAGTTCATCTTTATTTTTTTGTTTTGTGTTATGTTTTGGTTGCATGTTGAACTCAACTTCTAACCTATCGGGTAGGTAGTTGCATTTTTAATTTCAATTCCTTCATGTCACTCAGTCTTGTTAAAGACTTGACACAGATGTGTTTTGTTTTAACAAATTCATTTCCTAGTAGTACACCTATGGGAATATCACTTATGGTATTCGCACTGGTGGCATCCTGATTGAGGCAAGAACAAGGCTAAGAGATGCCTTTTGTCAGGGTTCTGAAGATGACCTCCGGTAGGAGGCAGTACCTAGCCTTTACTAGTAAGGCTAGGTACGGAGGGGGTGGCGTGGCGACCAAAAATGCCACATGGAGGGTGTCTTCCCCTACAGGGTCAGGAGAGCCACCAAGATCACCTAATTCAATACCTTTAAATTTTTGCATCTGGGGATAGATGAAAAATATTGTATAACAAACAAAAATATATTCTCATGAGGAATTAATTGTCCAGATTATGGATGTGGCTGAACGCACCCATAATTTAGTTCTTCAGGGCTTTCTTAAGCAGAGCCCTGAAGAACTAAAAATAAAATAAAATTTGTCTAACTTTTGTTTGTTTTATTGAACTTATCTTTCACCATTTTGTTCAGAATTAAATTCTCTACATGTTTTGTGCATCTATTATTCATTTAACAAAGTTATTGTACATGAAACATAAAAACAGAGCTTGTACCCCACATTTCTCAAAAACTACTGCAGACACGGTTCTGGGAACAATTTTATTTGATTTTTCAGATCAAAAACCATAAGAAATCACCAATTTTGCTCCTTAATTAATATACTAAAAATTTCAGTATGAGCACATTCCACCAGGTAGCTGAAATCCGAGCAAAATCTTTCACTTGCTTTAACTCATAAATTAAGCATTTTAGGACATCTGCTTATATGAACCTTTTCCATTATTTTCACGAGTAGAATAGGTCATGAATGTCCTGTGAGAATTTCATGGTACACCTATATATAAGAATTTATCATAGATACCAAACCAAAAAGTAAGAAAGATATTAGAAGAATTAAGAAATTAAGGTGATTTGAAAGGTTATGAAAAGATATTATCAAATGGATCAGAAACATTGGAGTGAAATCTTAAAAAAAAAAATATTCTTACTTTATAAAGCAAATTATTTAACAAGGTATAAAATCTTAAATAATCTTACTGCATCTAATGACTTTGTAAAAAAATTTAAATAAATATATCACAAATTAAAAGTACAATATGTAAATTATCTACAATTATGATGACTATTAAAGATTAATAAATAAATAAAATTACATAAATTGCATAACAAATAAGTTAATAAATGCAATAAATAGTAAGTGCACTTAGTTAAACTTTAACCCACATAGAAAGGTACTGTACAGAATTTAGTATATTCAACATAATATTTGTATAAATAACTTTGCATATATACACACCACATAAAATATAAAACCCAAAAGAAGTAATAAATAAATAAAAATAAAAAACTTAAATAAATAAACTTCTACAATTACAGTAACAAAATTAAAATTATTTATAAAATACTGATAGAGCACCAACAATAACAATAATAGTATGGTAATTTCTTAAAACAAAACAAAATATCAGAAGTTTGAGTACATTACTAAAAACCTGACTGACTCAATATTTATTATAAAAATGGAAGCACAATTTTTCAGGAAGTTCATTTATTTATCAACTTTATAAACGAATTCTCTTGTAATAAGATATTCACACCGATCATCATACCTAGAAATAAATTACATGAATGAGTCATGATAATAGACATAGTTTTAAATTACAGTAAATGTTTATAACAAGTAAGCTTCTTACATTACATCACGGGGGCTAAAAACATAACATATAGTTAAAAAAATATAATATATGTAAATAAATTTTACCAATGTATGATCTATGTATTCGTAATGATACTGAAATTGTTTTTAGAAATATGTAACTAAATATATCATCTTTTTCCAGAAATAAAAAAATTATAGTTTTATATAATTGTACATTAAATTCTACACAAAATAAAATAAAGATATTTAAAATAAATAAAGATAAAGGAAATAAATGTACTAGAAAATATTTCATATTTGGTTTGTAAGTTGGCTTAATTTACACATAGAAAAATATTGAACGATGTTTTACTGCTATGGCAGTGCAAGTCTTCAATAATATATTTATTAAGAAAAAAGAAAAAAAAAAGGTGCAACTCACATAATCCATAAGCTGATGTCTATCTCTACAAAAACAGAACTAATGGAAAGTGTTCTTACATCTAACTGAATCTGATCACGGTGATCAATTAGGTGGTTTATAACATATTTACATGTCTGAAGGCTACTCCAAAATACATTTCCAACCAATCAGATAAAAAAATAAAAATTATGACAACTGAGCTATTAAATTAAAAAAATAACAACTTAACCACCGAAACAGTAACAGAAAAAAATAATAATACCAATATTTGACTTTTGCAAGATCCTGCATCAGTCAGTAAACAATTCTATAGTTACATCAAACAAATAACAAAATAATAAAAACAATTATAAAAATAAAAAAACATGACTGCCAAAAAATAAATAAACTGAACTAAAAAAATTACAGTAAATAAAACTAAAAAAAAAAATAAAAAAACAAAGTACGGAAATAAAGGACTAAACATTGTTATGTAGAATGTAATTAATAAAATAATGGGTCACCAATCAACTTTCATTGAATTTTAATCTGTTTACATATATTTTTCATGTTGTAAAAATAGTCATTTGTCTAATGATTAAGTTCTCACCAGGTCGACAAGCCATCAATAAGAATTTTTCTTATTGATGTAAGACCTGCCATCCTTCAATGACAGCTACTGTTCAATGACAATGACCTATTCAACGAAAATTTTTAAATGCAATCGAGGGGGGGCTCTGAATAGTAACTGTTCTATATTAAAAAGCTCTGAATAGTAATTATCCTAGATTAAACAGCCCCCAACTGCATTTAAAAATTTTTGTTGAATGACAAAATTTTCTTGAAAATACAGTCACCTCTTTTTCTGTTTCTGTGAGCATTGTAATGTTCTGTAAATCTTTTTTTTATTTAAAAGACCTGTTAGTTTTACCAATATAAATTTTATTATATTTTACATTTAATTTTGTATATTCCCCATAAGTCCTCTCAATCATCTTTATTATTGTGATATTTTATAATATGGTTATTTGGTTTATATGCTTTTTTATATTTATTTTTATCATGTACATTAGTAATTTTTTCTTTAATTTTATTTGTGTAATTGTCGGAAAAAACTATAACTAATCTCTGTTATTTTCTTGTTGTAGTAATTTTTTACACCTATGATGGAACTTATACTCTAATTTTTAAAGACGTTTTTCTATAATTTTATCATTAAATACTGCTATTTATTTTATTTCATCTATTTCTTTTTTGAGCTTATTTTCATAGTATTTTGTATGAAGATTAGCTCCAAAAATCAGGTTTTTATATGATGAAGTTATATGATAAAATTTGACAAAAGAATAAATCTATTGTCTAAAGAATAGCTCTAAAAATCAGGTTTAATTTATATGCTTTAATATTTTATGACCACGAGTGATTAAAATTTGCATGTATAGTAATCATATTTGTTATTGTATTCCTATCTGTTATACAGAAAACCAAATGGGTTTTCTATAACATACATATTAGATATAGATATAATACAGATAATAGAACAAATAGATGTTTCTATAATAGTGTTTAGGTTTATTTAAATTTGAATAACTAAAAAATGTATTTTTCTGTTATTTTCCATTTCACATTTAAATTTTATTACAACCAAGTTTATTTAAAATGATCAAATATTCATTATTTATACCTGGGTTATATAAGATGCAAGATTTATCTACATATCTCATCCATAATAGTACTTTGTGTGTACTCAATATACTGTGAACTATTATACTTTCAAAATTTTGTATAAAAATCTCAAACATAATTGCAGGTATAGGTGATCCTATTGGTAATCCCATTTCTGAATAACAGCTGTTTTCATATTCAAAATAATTTTGAAGACAAATATTCGTTATAATGGTGATCAATACATGAGTGTATTCTGCAGTTTCCTTTAAAC
Source organism: Lycorma delicatula (assembly GCF_047948215.1). Classification (NCBI taxonomy): domain Eukaryota; kingdom Metazoa; phylum Arthropoda; class Insecta; order Hemiptera; family Fulgoridae; genus Lycorma; species Lycorma delicatula. The sequence goes on from NC_134458.1 coordinate 40,865,092, forward strand.
TATTTTTTATTATTTATATTGGTTTATCAACTGGTATATTAGGGTACATGTTCATGATATCATAACTTACCATTTTAGTGTTAGAGTTAACTTTAATAAAATTTAACCTACTTTCACTGTTTTACAGTCTTTCCAGTAATGGCAGTGGAATTGTGTTATCATTACAAAGTTTGTGGTTATTAGTGTGTTTATGTTTTCTGAATTTTGAAGTTCTTATTTTTTTGTTATTTAATGTAATTATAGTCGACTATTGGTATTAGTTTTTTGTTAGGTTTCTCTGTTACTGTGTTTTGGTAGTTAAGTTGTTATTTTTTAATATATATATATATATATATATATATATATATATATATACTAGTGGCTCCTTGCTGTTCCCCAGCATTATTATTATTACTACAAAGTAATGTTGTAAATTCAAAAAAAAATTGGCTAAAAGCCCATTTTAGCTGAAAATGTAGTGGATCCATGCTGTCCCATAGAATTATTATTACAAAGTAACGTTATATATTCTAAAAAATCAGCTAAAAACCTATTCCATTTACAATATGTCTCATCTCCAACCCCCTTCTTTTTCTCTTTCCTTTCCTACCACAGGTAAAATGCATGCTCAAAGCCTATTTCCAGTCGGTCCAGACATTCTACTAGACAGATCAAGCTGATTTTTTTTTATTTTGCTTGGTATTCCCTTCAGATATTCATCAAGCATCGACAGACCTTCAAAGTGATTTTCCTGCGAGTAATAACTTCAGAAAGTTCCTCAATTAAGAAGTAAATTAGGATTTCTCAGAGGAGACTCAAGTTTGGGGTCCAGTGATGCTTGACGCCATATCTGTAAGGCATTCCAAGCAGAATAAAAAAAAAAATCAGCCAGTAAAATGACCAGATGAACTGGAAATCGAGTTTCAGCCCAATTTTTTTAATTTACACGAAATATATATATATATATATATATATATATATAATCCATACAAAGCTATTGCTTTGGATGACCTCTTACTTTGATTGCTTTTCAACCTGCAAATAAAATAAGCAATACAGGAACTCAAGGAAAATTATAAGAATAAAGTAACTATACAAAAAAGAAAAAAAAATGAAAAGATTCACTCCTGATATTGTTTTTTAACAGAAACCAAAAAAAAGAAAAAGTACTTGGGTTGAAAAAGTACTAAATGGCATGAATTTAATTCTAGGTGAGAAATTCAATTTGAAAAGGATAAGAATAAAATAAAGGTAATGAAATGTGGAAGAAGGGCTATTTAAGAATTACATATTAAGAAAGGGGAATATAATGTATCCAAAGTTACAGAATGTTTATAATTAAGAAGAATGATAAAGAACAGATGAAGTGGAAAAAAGGAAAAGACATTGCAGTAGAATCTTGTAAAAAGATGAACTAAATTAGGATGCCTAGCCCTCGCTAATTTGGTAATAAAGGGACATGCAGAGGGTAAAAACTAAAGAGGAAGATAAAGGCTGAAATTTATAAAACAGAGAGCTGAGGATGTAGACTACAGTAAATATGATAAAGTTAAAAATTTAGCGCAGAATGGAAAGGAATAGCATCAAACTAGTCAAATGACTGATTCTGAGAAAAACTACCTTAAAGTACTCATCATGTAGCAGCTTTTGTACATCTTTGACAACTTTACTGCCAGGGTACCCAGTGAGATCTTCACTCTGATGAAGATATAGTAGTCAAGGTCCAAGCCGTATGAGGATGGTCAAAATCTCTCAACTAAACTACTATTTACATGTCTTAGCACTTTAGTGTAAACTTTAAAGTAGAGCTGCATGTTTCCATGCAGAATAACAATATTCTTTGTGAGCATGCTCATTTTCCAATGACTTCAAATGATTCTAAAATTTGTGGCAATAATTTAAAAGTCCAGAAATCATCAAACATTTCATGATCTCAATCAGATAATTTGACGGACTATTTCAATGACATCATCTTCTTTAGTCATTATTGATTGTTGATCATCCCCATTTGTCATGGCATTTGTGTGCCTCTCTCCAAACTTAGGTAATGATCTCTCAGAGTGCAGTGCTGTCCCTTGTAACATTATCCACTGTTGATGAAGTTTAGAAACAGGCTGCTTACATGAAATTAATCATGCCAAATAGCTGACAGTAATGACTATGACAGGTTTCATTGATATTTTTCATGATTCACTGACTGCAGCTTATCTACATGGAGTGGAACAGTGGCAGACAAGTGTTTAACAAGAATAAAAATTGCTGGTGGTCAGTGTAAATTCCTGTGGTACCATGGCAATTAATTCATTTATACAGTTAATTGGAAGTCAGTTTTTATAGTTCTCATATAAACAATACGGATCACTGAGATTCCTATTAACTGAGATCCTGAAACCAAAATCCAAGATTGTTAACCAAGATCCTGGTTATTGCCTGCATTAGCATCATCGGATAAGAAATGGAAAAAAAAAATTATTCAAGATGTTAGTAACCATTGAATATCAAGAACAAACAATGAGTCAGCACCAGTTGGTGAGAGATAGTCAACAGCAGACCTTCCAAAGATAAATTAGTTCTGATAATAAGAGGTGGAAGGTATTATACACCTTCAACAGAAAATAATAACAGAAAATTATATAGACTGAATTACTATAGAAATAAATAAACTACCTTTTTTACATATTCAAGAATTATAACATCTTTCACAAAAATTAACTTGCACCTAAAAGAAAAAAAAAAGATGACAATGAAGCAGAGATCGATGATGAACTCTCAATAAGCCATACAGAAGAGATGGCAAACCTTCCCAAAGTGTTGGAAGAAAGAGATTATGTTTCTCTTGCTGATTTCGTTCACTTTCATTCCTTTTTTTCTAAAAAAACAACTGCATAAGTCATGAGCCAAAACATGTCAATATATACAGTAATATGCAAATTAATCTGAACACAGAGAATTTTTTATTTTAATATTATGACTACACTGACTGTGTATGACTATTATGACACACCCACTCTTTAAATTGTCTGTGTAATGTGAGGCTATTTTTTTGTTGTCTGTGTTCTTTGGTTATTTAGCAATTTTCAGTTATAAATTGCTAAATTTAGGTACATGTGAAAGTTTATTTCATGTTTTATTACAAAATCATATTTTCATATTTTTTATTCTGTGTGTCTTGAATATATAATAATGGAGAAAACTCCAAGAAAGTGTTTGAAAACCGTTTCTCTTTCTGAACAAACTAGTATGACACAATGACAAATAGCTTCTGAGTGTAGTGTTGGACTAGAGTCAGTGAATGCTATTTTAAAACAATTTAAAGAAACTGGTTCCTTTTCACCTCAAAGGAAAGGCAAATGTGGCTATAAAAGAACTACTCTAATTCATTTTATTATTGATTTGGTTATTAGTGAGAAAAAGTAAACTTGATCCACAATTACCTGCTGTGGACTTAAATTGAGAACTGGAAAATTCTACTAACTGGACCAAAGAAGAATGGAAAAATCTTATGTTTTCTGTTGTAACATTTTTTATGTTCAGGGGCAAAATTTTCCATACGTTAGAAAAGTATCAGATGAAAATACATCAGTGACTTATATCTAACAGTCAGTTAAACATCCTCAGAAAAAAAATTGTTTGGGGTTGTATCACATTTGAAGGCCCTTGTTCATTACTTCCAGTAGACGGTATACTGAAAAGTAATGGATATATCAAGATTCTGAATTAAAGGCTTGTGACACAACTTCAAAACAAACTCTCACAAGGCAATGAGTGTTCCAACAAGATTTGGCATCATGCCATACTGCAAAAAGTGGAAAAATCTTTTGAAGAATGAAACATTAAGTGCTCCCTTGGCCAGGTAACTTCCCAGACATAAATCCAATTGAAACTTTTTGGGCAATAGTAAAAAACGACTCTCAATTAAATTGTACCACAAAAATTGACTTCATTAAAGCAATAATATTGGTATGGTTTAATGATGAAGTCAAAAAAATGTGGGCATACTTGTTGAATCGATGTCAAATCGTGTACATGAAGTGGTCAAGAATAAAGGACATATTAATTACTACATATTCACAAATTGTACAGGTATGATTTTGTTTTAGTTACTTTTATTAAATAACATCTGTGTTCGGATCAATTAGGACACTACCGTATAATTAGTCAACCAAATGAGTGCAACCTATTTTGTTTAATTTTAATAATCTATCAGAACTAGTTAAAACACTGACTTAAAATGTGGCTTTAAACACTTGACTTTTATACCTATACACATGAAGATTTTACACCCAGATACACTCCAGTATTATATAATCATGAGGTTGTAAGAATGCAATTTAGTTTTAGATGCTGTATATTCAATAAAGTATTTGTTTTTCATTATATTGATTCAAACCCTTCCAAAAAATTGTTGATTCATTTTTAGTCATCATTGTTGTTATACCAAAATCTTAACTTGAGAACTATTTTTCAATAATATACATGTTGATATAACTTACATAATAAACAATAACCTGAACTATTTGTGTATAGTTGGTGTGACAGTTTCTTTCATTTCTTTTCCTTTAGTTTCAATTGGCAAAAGAACACATGCAACTGCTGCAGTAAGGGCTGCAACTCCATACACACTCATAGCAAATAATAAGGAAGACTGCATCAGCACCTGTCATAAAAGTAAAACAATAAATATAGTCTTTAGCTTACTGTAACAACATTCGTTAATATTTTTTTTTGCAATATTTGTTCTGTAATTACCACCACTAGAACATGATTTATTATAGTAAATACTGTTTATAGTGTCCTTTACAGGGTTTATGCAATTTTGATATATTTTATTCTTATATCTTACCAGTATTTACTTTTCACCAATAAAATCTAAAATCTGTTACTTATGTAAAAATTAAATAGAGACTAATTTAATAGATTTTGTTAATCTTTTCCGAATTTCAAGCAAGTTATAAGATAAAACACAGAATAAAATTAATATGAAGAAAATAGTAGTTACAGGATATAAGAACAGGAAAAAATGAATCTGTCAAGTTAATTTAGCAATGAGTGTAAAACAGCACGAAAAAATGAATCTGTCAAGTTAATTTAGCAATGAGTGTAAAACAGCACAAATAAACAAACAGAAGCGTAAAAAAGAAAAGAAGTGTTAAAAGATCAAATAATGATCAGAAATGTGTACATCACATAATAAAATTAACTCACTAGAAATATCTCATTAAGGGTACACATGTTAACACGGAAAAACTTGAAAGTAAAAATTGTGATCAATGAAATTTAGAATCAGAAATGTATTTTGTGAATAAAATGGTTCCACTGGGGGTGTGCTTAGCTATTTAAGAATCTTGAAACTGTGTCAATATATAATCTCAGAAACTACCACACTAGACTTATTTCACGCTATTAATAAATGAATGATTATTACAAGTATATGTACGGATTCGACAAAGACAGTCAAAACTGTTATCAAAGAGAACTCTGAGTCTACATACTCTTTTGTGTATAAAAAGTATGCTACAACAAACAGATCATGATAAAAATCACTGAGATATATTCAAGGAATTTGTAGTATTCTAATAGCAATATTTTATGACAAAAGTATTTTTTAAAAATTTTTATTCTGTAATGTTAGAATAAAATACAATATTCATAACATGTTCTTATCTTAATTTTATTAGGATCTATGTTCTGCTATTTGGCAGGTCTCAGCATAAAGCCAGCCTCCAAGCCAAATGATCCTCTAACCTTTTTTTTGCCTGTACTTTTCTTTCACCTTCATATCATTAGTTAGTTAGTTGAACCTCTTTCCTTCAACCATACCTTCTACAGCCTACATTACTGTATATTTTCTTCTAACATTTGCCCTGTTCAGCTTCTTTTTCTGTTCTTTATTACTTTAATTACTTTCTGCATTTTCCAACTCTGTTCAGCACTGCTTCATTTCTCACTTTATCTGTCCAATTTACCCTGCCTATTCATCTCCATACCCACATTACCTAATGCTTCTAGCCTTTTTTCACCATTGTAAGAGTCCATGTTTCTGCTCTAAACATTATCACACTACGGATAAAACACTTTGCCAACCTTTTTATCACATCTTTATTAACATGATCACAGAGCAGTATTTCTTTCATACTAAAAGTTAGTTTTGCCATTCAAATTTTAATTTTAATTTCCTCACTGTAATACAAATTCTTTATTAGTCTTGCTGCTTCTCAAAATGTCATTGGAATGAGTAACTTCACCTACCCAGGCTTTTCATTCATATGCTTGTATTCTTATTTCTTAAGACAGTGCTTTTCTTTATATTTACTTTTATTCTGTATTCCTCATACCTCTTGTCCAAATCCTACAGTATTCTATTTGCTTCCTCTTCACTCCGATTAACACCATGTCAACAGTGAAATGAATACATTTGTTTCTTCTTCTGCTACTAATAACCATCCTCTTTTTCTATCCAAACATTAACCAACAATTTTCTTCAGATGGAAATTGACTGATCCAATTCAGAAAATCCTCTTTATATACTTTCCTTCATTCAAAGAATATCTTGAGATTCACTTGCTACAGTGCCATCTTTACCTTCTACATCCATTTACTTCTAATCCTGTAAATTTTAAAAAAGTTAATTACATTGCTTTTCTGTACATTAGATCAATTTTTCTACAACTGTAATTTTTTATTTCCTTCATTTCTCTCTTTCTATCTTTTCTCTTCTTAATTAATTATTAAGTTTTTGAACATCCTTCCCTTTTTTCCTGTTCTTACTTTCATTCATTTCTTCTTGCTTTCTTCAGTTATCTATTCTTTTTTTAACTGTTTTGGGTTTCTTAATGCCAATGTTTGTTTGGGAACAGCCTTTAAACTCTCTCTTATCCTCATCCACTTGTTATTTGTCTTTTCTTCTGTATTAATATAAATACTTTATAAATTTCTGCTGTGTTTGTCTTATTGTTTTACTAGGTCAAGTTTTATTTTAATTTTTCTATATCCCGTTTCTTCAGCTTCACTTGAACTTCAGCAGCTACAAGGTCAGAATAAGAATTAATATTTCTTTACCTGGATAGGCTTTTTGATTTTTCAAACAACTTTTAATCTCTTTTTAATGTGTACCTCTCCTCATTAAATCTTGATTTTTAAGTATATCTTATTTTACGAAGTTCCAACATGTTTTATCTACTAAAAAGCTATTTTCTAAGGAAAATTTCATAAATGTATTCCCTCTATCATTCCATGCCATTACTTTCCAAAATATTATCCTCTTTTCTCTTGTTAACCACAGTATTCCAGTCTCCTATAATAATAATAATTCATGCCCTACGTTTTTCCTGTTCTAATATTTCTTCACATGCCTTTTTACTAGAAAAATTGCAATGTGGCAATGTAGTTAGAAACGAAGGAAAATATTACAATGAATTAGAGGAGGACCACTAAAATTTTTTGAATCTTATATTTTAAAGTTCAAGATAAAGACAAGGACAAAGAAGACAAATGATATCCCATAAAAATGATATTTCCTTGATTGAATTTACCTAGTCAATAATATAAAATATGTCACACAATTCTGAAGAAAGTAGTATTACTCAGATCTAACTTTAATGAAAAATCTTACTAAATGATGTTTTAAAAGTGTTATACTAAAATACCTACATACATAGTTAATATTATTACTTATATTCCTGTTTAAATATCAATTATGCAATGTATTTTTATTACTATTTCATACTAATGAAAACATGGAATCATAAACATTCACTTAAAATACCTGAGCTATATATGGAGTAACCATAGCACCAAAACGTGCCATTGCACTGCAAGTACCCACACCAACAGATCTCAATGGAGTTGGATAAACCTATAGAAAAAAATCAGAAAGATCAATAATGGAGCCAAATTTTTAATTTTAATTAAAGAAACTTTAACAGGATTATATTTTAAAATGCAAACTCATCAGATGCAATTATATCATAACTAAATCATGACAAATGATCATAGCAATTATTAGTTTTAAAAATTTCCTCTTTTAACATAAAATTGAGGAGTAAATTCATTTTATTTCTTCTAAAAATTCTGTTAAGACTATAGCATCAAAAAAATTACATATAGTCAATTTATATATCCTCCTTCAAAAAAGTCGGATAATAAAATGAGTAAATAACATAATGAATAAATAAATGAAGCCTTGTAGAAAAGTGCACAGAATAAATTACTGGTCTGCTTATTTAAATGCTCTTTTTTCCTTATAAATTATACTTTGTGCACAGTTGATGATGCCAGTATATATTAAAAGATCACTTTTGCCATATAAAAATAATAGACAGTAAGCAAAATAAATACACAGTAAACTTAACAACGCAAAATAGACAAGATGGACTCAGTAATTATAATGTATGCCCAGTGTTTAACCTATTGACACCAGATTAAACTAGAATAAAATATATTTATTTAATATATTTAAAAATTGAAAATATTTAAATAGAACAAACTTAAAATGATCTACTATGCTGGTTGTTAGGTGGATTTAATAAAGAAATTGTGTTTTTATGAATTATTTTATTTCTGGTTCTTTTCTTCTTAAAATGAAAGAATAATAATTTCACTTGAAATTATTTTACTTTCAACTCTCACTTTGTTTTATCTTAATCTTACATTATCATTTTGATTCAGTTTTATTCTGACAATAACATTTAAAAAAAAAAATACAAGATAACTGAAAGATCAAATGTCTGCAAAACTTATAGTAATGAACACTTACTTAAGCACACGAGTCAGCTTTGTTATGGTATGCTTGATCCTCTCCATGACATGTGTGTTCCAGTAATATATGTACACATATGTGTACATATATTACCAGTAGTATATGAGGTGCTACCCAAAAGTTTGGGGAATTTGAATTTCGTGCGCGCTCGAAACATTGCTGGTACAACCTGCTGCTGCTAGATGTGGCTAACATTACTCTTTGTGAATCAGTATTCCAACAGCTGTGATGGTGAGAGGCTGCATTGTTGACTTTCGTGCGGTTGTGTAACGTTGTGTTTTACTGCTTCAGCGAAGTTCTAAATAGCAGATTTTAAAGAGCAAAGAACCTGCATCAAATTTTGCTTCATGCTTAAAAAAACTGGTGCAGAAACCCATCGCATGCTTGTGGAAGCATTTGGTGACAATGCTATGAGTAAAAGTAAAATTTTTTTGTGGTACAAACGATTGAAAGATGGACGAACGACAGTCGATGATGATGAGCGTTCGGGAACACCATCAACAACTGCAACATCAGAAAAAATCACGAAAGTGCAAGAGGTTATTGTTGCAGAACGTAGACAAACAATCCATGATGTTTGTGCAATTGTAAAAATGTCATATGGGTCTGTACAACGCATCTTGTCGGACAATTTGAACATGAGACGCATTGCTGCAAAATTCGTACAGAGACTGTTGAATAGCGACCAGAAACAAAATCGCGTAATTGTCTGTAGTGAATTGAAAAATTCAGCAAGAGATGACCCTAGCTTCATCTCCAACATCATAGCCGGTGATGAGACATGGGTGTACGGGTATGACCCTGAAACTAAGCAGCAGTCATCGCAGTGGAAGTCGCCAAGTTCACCACGGCCATAAAATGCACGCCACGTTTGCAGCAAGTCCATGATGATTGTTTTTTCGACATCAAAGGCATTATCCATAAGGATTTGTTCCTCTTGGTCAAACTGTCAATGGGATGTTCTATTGTGAAATTTTGAAGTGGTTACGTGAAAGCATTAGGTGCAAACGTTCAGATCTGTGGGGTAACAACAGCTGGGTTCTGCAGCACCATGACAACGCGCCCGCGCACACATCACTAGCCGTTCAGAATTTCTTGGCTTCCAAAAAGACGGCAGTGATTCCCCTCCCACCCTATTCGCCTGACCTTGCACCGTACGACCTTTTTCTCTTTCCGAAAATAAAATTTCAATTGAGGAGATTCAAGAAGAAACACAGAACGTGCTTTGAACACTTACACCTTCAGACTTCCAGGGATGCATGGAATCATTTGAAAAACGCTGGGATCACTGTGTCAATGCCCAAGCGGATTACTTTGAAGGAGACAGTGGAAATTATAAGTTATGGTAAGCTATTTTATTTTTATGGTAAAATTCCCCTAACTTTTGGGTAGCACCTCGTATGTGCACATATGTTATGTGTATATAACAGCATCAATTGTTTACATCATGAACAGGCTTATTATCTTCTGTTTATTACTTTTGCCAACAATAAATTTTATTTTCAATGGATGATCAGAATAATAAAATATGGTTTCAGTTTAAAAAAAGGAAATGAAATTTAAATATATATTTTAACTTGGTGTTAGTAACATAAGATCATTCATGCTTTGTACTTGGTGACATGACAATATACTAATACTGTGCACATAGAAAAAATAAACTATACTAGGCAATTAAATTTTACCAATAAATAAACTTTGTTTCTGAAATAAAACATGCAGTTTTAAAAGTGTCATACTTATTAGTCCTTAGTTATTTAATAAATAAACTCATGAACAGGTGAAGAATCAAAGAGATATTAGGGAAATTCAGTGTAGATGTAATAAATTGATTTAAAATTTTAGTGCTAGTGCCTGCATCAAATTTGGATAGCTAGAGTGTAAATTTAAGAAATAATATGAAATAGATATGGTTATGTTATTTCTTTTAACTTAAAAATAAATAAAAAATTGTTATAAATCATATATGTGTGTGTGTGTTTTATGGTATTATGATAAGATTATAGTAAAATTTAAGATTTTTTATGTCTTTCACTTATTTACAAAAACCTTCAAATCCATGGTAAATTCTTTAAGTATTCCCTTTAACTCCTTTATTATTAAAAGGGTATGGATATTTTAACAAACTGCTATGCACCTAGGTAATGGAAAGTTTTTTTTTCAAACTTCTAACACTCCTGAACAACATACACAACAAGGCTGAAACTTTGCTAACATAATGAACAAAAATACACCAGAATATGTTTTGAAGGAAATTTTGTTTCTGTGGTAAGTTACATGGACTTAAAATCAACTTATGTGAAAAGCGTAGTAAAGTTTTGATATTTTTTTCTTTATTAACAACTGGTAAATAACCTGATTGTTTTATTAGAAATACTGCACAAAAATTAAGAGCAAAGAGCAAGTTTTAAAATAAGCCATGAGCCCATTTTTTATAAATTTTCAGTGAATACACAGATGGCCTCATCTTCTTACTACAGGCTATAGTTTTTAATACTGAACACGTGTACATTATTATGTATTCACTGATGCGATCATATAAAAAATGTTGAACCTTTTAAATGCATTTTTAAGCAAACATTTTAAATCATTAATTACAAGTAAAATACTATAGGGTGATTTTATATATATATATATATTATAGTCTATTCAATTTATCACTTTAATAAACATGTCAAAGTGTGATGGATTTTTAAAAATCTATAATTTATAAATACTGTATAAACAATTATTTATTATTGTATATTAAACGCTACAGAATTTAACAATTAATTGAAAACTATCACTATCACTGTACTTTACTAAATCAGAGCGTAATAAATAAAATATGATATTCTCTCTTGTGTTAGTTAAAATGGCCTAACACATATGAGATAATAAATAAGTGTTTGATTTAATAATATACATATAACTTATATCTATTATAAGTTATATGTGATATAATTATTACCATAAACAAAAATAACAGAATTATTTGTTACTTTATGAAATGGATTATAATCGGCGGCAACTACACGTGTCAAGTTCTAAAATATTCAGTTATAAAATTCAATACTTACTTCAGGAGTGTAAACATATGCCGCTTGAAAGACTCCAGCAATAATTCCTCTTGCAAGAAACAATGTAACAGTTAAAAAGGCACGGCTGAAAACAAACAACTTTAGTTTCGCTATTATAATATATGTAAATATAAGCAGCTCCAATGTAAGTATATAAAAAATGTTATTAATTTAAAAAAAAAAAATCACTTTTTTTTTTTAATAAGTGCTTAGACAGCTAATAGGGTAACACATTACTAAAAAAAGGTAATACTTTACGCAAAATGTCATTATGATTGTCATAAAATGAGGCCTCAAGAGTAGACTCAGATCACTATGTAGTCAAAATTAAAATTAAATTAAATTTATTCCCCAAAGAAAGCAACAAAACCAAGCCTCTAAAACTAAAAGAAAAATGAACTCTACCCAACTAATCAAGAATGAAAATTACCAAAAAGCAACAGAAAAAATAACAATCACAGTTAAACTCTGAGATCTAGTCGACAACCTTAAACAAACCACAGAAGAATTAGCCCCAATAAAATCCCGTAAAAAACATCAATGGTGGAACAGCAAATGTGACAAAACAGTCGAGAAAAGACATCAAGCATCAAGGCTATTTCATCATTCCCAAAAATCAGAAACATTCTTCCAAAATCTGGTAAAACAAAGAAAAGAAACCACCCAAACCCTAAGGAGAATAAAAAGACAACACCATAATGACACATTAAAGTCAATAGAAGAATTCAATAAAACACAATCGAGAGACTACTAGAAAACCTTCAAAAATCAGCTCCAAAGATACAAACCCCCAGTGATACTAATAAAGAATGAAAACAGTAAACAGGCTCATAACAATAAAGACAATGCAGAAATCCTAGCTAAATATTTCAACAAACTCCTAAATTGCGAAGAACCTACAGAATTCCTAAACTTCAACACCACCACCAAAAAACATCAACCCTCACACAATAAAAAAAGCCTACACAGCGCTGGGTAAGATGAAGAATTACAAAGCAGCAGGTGAAGATCAGACTTTTGTAGAGATCTGGAAACATGCACGAAGATCAGCAAAAATTACCCTTCAACAGCTTGTCAACAACTAGATCAAAGAACTACCAGAATGCTGGACAGCCCTCATCCATTTGCTACACAAACAGGGGACAAAACAGACCCTAACAATTACAGGGGAATCTCACTTCTTGATACAACATACAAACTTCTTTCAAGAACCATCCTCAACAGAATTGATCCACAACTAGAGAAAGAACTAGGAGAACACCAGGGAGGTTTCAGACCCTGGAGAAGCTGTCCAGACCAGATTATGAATCTCAAGCTAATAATGGATTACAACAAGAGAAGAAACAGATGGGGTGATAACATTTGTGTATGTCAAGAAAGCTTATGACTGCATCCACAGAGAATCCCTACTAAAAATTCTAAGACACCTAGGACTACATATCAAATATATAAACATGATAAAACTGACCCTCACCAAAACTGTCAAAGTTAAAATTTAAAGGCGAGTTCTCAGAACCTTTTGAGATCAAAACAGGACTCTGCCAAGGCGATAAGCTCTCACCGCTATAATTCAACTGCACTCTAGAAATGGTAATGAGACTCAAAAATTGCCCCCAAAAGTAAAAATAAGAAGAGAAATCAAAACAAACTGTCTTGGTTTCACCAACGACTTGGCACTACTAGCAAACAACATCAACGAAGTTAAATCACAGATATTAGAACTTCAAAACATTGCAAATAAACTTGGCCTCAAAAATTTCATTCAAAAAGTCAGAAATTATGTCCCAAAACCAACACAATTAAACGAAGTAAAGATAAACGGTTATAAAATCAAAATAGTAACCCAATTTAAATACCTCGAAGAAATAGTAACAAACAATCTAAATGATAAAAACCTCGATCCAGATAAGAAGAAACAAACTAACTAAAGCTTAAAAATTAACATGGTAAACTTACAATAAAAAATGCCTATAAATAAATGTAAAAATAAGACACTACAACACAGTTATAAAACCAGAAGTCACTTATGTAGCAAAAACACTCTTCCACCTGAACAAACAATCAAAGACAGACAGACTTCAGAAAATCGAAAAAAGAATCAGAAGAACCTGCATCAATAAAACGTACCAGAAAAACGGGCAGTGGTATATTGTGCCCAACATAGTCATGTACAAAGAATTAGAACCCATCACTAATACCATGTGTAAGAGGAGACTAGGATTCTTTAGACATGAGGATGCAAGATTCAAAGCTTCTGAAACAGCCAGTACAGTACAATCTCAACTCAAAAAACACCAAGACATGATGCAGATGGATCAGAGAAGTAGAGAAGTAGCAGAAGAGCTGAAGGAAATTGGCCTTACACCAGTAAACATCACAGTTAAGATAAAATTAAACAAAAACACTCACTTCACACTTATAAGAAAAAAACTTGCAACATGAACATTTTCAACAGCAGAAAGGGCACAAAGATTGGAACATATGAAAAAGTACTGGGAGAATGGAAGGCCCAAACAGGCCCACTGAAGAGACTTGGATAATGGACTGACTAAAGTGATCATATGCGATCATAAAAGAATAATAAATATGAGGCGTATATTTTTTTGTATACTTTTACTTCTTTTAGCTTAAAATCACCATAAATAAATATAGTACAAAAAATAGTGAATATATACCCTTCTTATCTCATTTACTAAATAAAAAATGTTTGATGCAAAATAAAAAAAATTAAATAAATGAATAAAGACACAAAATTAGACACTAGAAATAGAATTGAAATTGGTGAAAAACCAGGTTATGTGGCAAAGAAGGCTGGACCGTTGTATTCAGCTGTTGCAATAATTATGAACTGATCAAAGAAGATAATTATGACAGTTAAAAACCACATATAAATGTCTTAAATGAGTAACTTAACAGAAGTAGCACTATAGAAAAAATTCATAAGAGAGAATAGCATTATAAATTCTTAGGTTTGCATTGACAATATGAATAACAAACATGAAAGTCAGCTGCTAAATGATAAATAAAATAAAACCTTAATTAAGTTTATTTAATTCTTTAAAAATCAAAAGAGAAATTTTGCTGCATCTTGTCGGTAGCTAGAAAAACTAAAAAAAGAATGATCTAAAATTTATAGTTTACACTTAACAGATGAGGTGGCTTGTCCCTCACCTATTCAACAGCAAGAGATTTTCAAGAATTGTTAAAAAACCATAATTAAACAAGAAGAATACTCTCCATGTTTGTGTCTTCAATTTGATGAAAGTGGATTATTAGGTAAACAGATACCAATCAAATTTCTCATTTCATAAGCAACAAAAGTATTCAGTTTTAAGGCAGAATAGGATATTCAATTTAATTACTAAGTACAAACACATCTGGAGATTTGAAATTCAAACCAATTCTAGTTTATCTCTAGTAAATTCATCATGTCACAAAAGGTTTCTCCAAACTGAATTTACCTATAAACTGCAAATCCAACAGAAAAGTCTGGGTAAGTCTGAGTATACTCAAAATAAATTCATTAATCATTTCTGTACTGCTGTACATACAATGATAGCATTAATAAAATAATTTAGAACAGAAGACTTTATTATTGAGAGGTAATCAACCACGTAATCCTCAACATCTTAGTGAACTTCAAACACACATTTCAGTAAAGGGACCTTTTGCCACTCAACATAATACCCATTGTGCAGCTATGGACCAGGCAATATACTGGCACTCAAAGAATGAATAATCTGGTGCAAATTTTCTTAATCAATCAGTACTGTTAACATTCAAAAGTGTCAACAAAAAATGTTTGAAGAATTATAATATTACAAATATTTTATTTATTTAAATATTTATACAATTACGTAAAACATATTTGTAGGGAATATTAGGAATGGGGAGAATGATTCAAGTCTTCATTTTAATTAGTATCAAAAGTCAAATCTTTTAACATATATTATTACACATACGAGGTGCGACAATAAAGTAATGAGACTGATTTTTCTTTGCAAGATGAGGCAACCCTGCAGCTTGCGTAGGCACACCATCTTTGACCTTGGTCTATAAGCTACTTCTAGTCCAAGCGGCACATTGATGCAACTGCTCAGTCGTGAGTTGTGCTGTAATAAGTGAACACGTGTTTGTCTCTCGTCACAGAAATGAAACCGCAAAATATTGCGCAACAGTATGCCATTTCTTTTTGCGTTAAATTGGGTGAAAACGCGACGACAACTTATGGTAAGCTTCAGAAGGCTTTAGGAGAGGTGGTTATGTCAAGAGCTCAAGTTTTTCAGTGGCATAAAATTTTTAGTGAAGGCAGAACGAACATTGAAGATGAAGACCGCAGTGGACGACCATCGGACAGATGTCAACTTGACCAGGGTGGGGTGCTGAAATCGTACGATCTGATCGAAGATTATCCGTGAAAATGATTGCAGAAGAACTCAACATCAATTGAGAAATGGTTCATCTAATATTAACTGAAGATCTTGGTATGAGAAAGATTTGTGCAAAAATGGTCCCCAAAAATCTCACACAACAGCGAGAAACACGGAAAAATGTGGCAGCCGATCTGTTAGAGCAAATGGAATCAATCCAGATTTGTTGAGCCGTGTTATCACTGGTGATGAAGGTTGGTTTTTTCAATACAATCCAGAGACAAAACGCCTAAGTTTGCAATGGTGCTCAAAGGGATCACCCAGACCAAAAAAAAGCTTGCATGTCAAAGTCAAATGCATGCTTGTGTGCTTCTTCGTTTCCAAGCGAATTGTTCATAAAGAGTGGGTGCCTCCTGGACAAACTGTTAACCAATATTTCTACAAAGAAATTTTAGAAAGACTTCGTAAACGAGTTCTTCGTGTCCGTGCCAACATTGCTGATAATTGGATTCTGCATCACGATAATGCGCCATCCCATACTGCTCTATCAGTACAGCAATTTTTAACCTCAAAACAAATTTCAGTACTACCACAGCCACCTTATTCACCAGATATTGCTCCGTGCGACTTTTTTCTATTTCCAAGAGTCAAAATGGCGGTCAAGGGACACCATTTTGAAACAACACAAGATGTCCAAAAAGCTGTGACGAGGGACACAAACACGTGTTCACTTATAACAGCACAACTCACGACTGAGCAGTTGCATCAATGTGCTGCTTGGACTAGAAGTAGCTTATAGACCAAGGTTAAAGATGGTGTGCCTACGCAAGCTGCAGGAAATCTTGCAAAGAAAAATCAGTCTCATTACTTTATTGTCTAACTTAATATTGTCGGATGGAAACAGTAGCAGCTCTGATGTCAGCAGGAGCACAGTATACGTACATGCTGATACAAGCATCACTGCTTGATCAGTTACATAAACTGAGAGTGGTGTGGCACTGCGGCTCCACCACTCTCAGGCTCCAATAAAAGTGCATGCACGAGAGTGAATTTTTAATTCATCGTCGGACACCACCTGGAGAAGACCAAGAAGAAGAAAAAGAAGACAGAAGAAGTTCCCTGGCTGCCTCAATATGGGACCTCCCAGTGGACACCAACATCGCTGCTGGAGCAGGAGGCTTGGCTGGTCCGCCAAGGGAGCTGCTGGATGCAGATGCTAGCTTCTTGCTCCAGCTCACCAGGCTTCAATTGCCCTGGCTGGCAGACTCGCTCAAGGAGAAGTGCCTCACCCATGCTGGCAAAAGACGACCGACGCCAATCCGACACTGCAGGGCTCTGGTGGCCACCACTGCTGTAGTGGAAGCCCGATCTGATTTCAATGGACAAGCTGCAACTCTCCGACTT
The DNA here is from genome assembly GCF_047948215.1 of Lycorma delicatula. Taxonomy (NCBI): domain Eukaryota; kingdom Metazoa; phylum Arthropoda; class Insecta; order Hemiptera; family Fulgoridae; genus Lycorma; species Lycorma delicatula. Next base: position 40,882,662 of record NC_134458.1, read on the forward strand.
TGCCAGAGACCAGCTTCTGGACCCAATAGCTCTTCTCAGAGCTAAAGCAAAAAACGGCCCTTTTCAGGGGTACCACAAAGTTATAAATTACAAGCCATCGAAGCCATTCAACAACAGCATTTCTTAGAGTTATAAATTATAACAAACCGTCAATGCCAATCGATGACAAAAACGACCCTTTTCAGGGCTACCACAAGGTTATAAATTACAACGAGCTGTCGAAGCCAATTGACGACAACAGCCCTTCTCAGGGCTACTACAAGGTTATAAAGTGCCATATGCTACCGAATCCATTCAGCGACAATATAAATAATTTAAAAAATTAATCATTGACTTTTATTTGAATATAGAAAGAAATTAGAAGCAAAAGAAGTCATTCAGAGTCACTTTTTTTAACACATATGAACATAATACAATAGTTCCTAAAATAATGTTGCAGAATTCAACGCCAACAAAAAAAAGTGACCAAATATAAAACAAATCAGTACAAGAGATAGTGCTACTTTTATAAACAATCCCAGGATCGGTTGACACCTGCTCTATAAGCTTAACGATTCTCAGTGATCTCTTCAGTCAAGTGCTGGCTATGCAGTAGGGTCCTCAATTTTCTAATGTATTAGGGTCAATGTATTTCGATTCAGTCTGTCGCGTCATTTTATTAAAAAAAAAAAAAAAAAAAAAAAAAAAAATTGATTACATATTTATACAACTTTTCTTCTTCAAGCCTTAGCAATACTGCATTATTAGACACTGCCTACCGATGGGATTTTCATCATTTTTCAATATAATATTTCAAATGGCATTATCTTCTACTCTGCCTCCCTGAGTGTAATAACACTTTCCATGCAAAGAGCTTAACATGTTATTTTTTAAGGTGTTTGTTAATACTATTAATGTCAAAAACATCAAGCTTGTTGTTAAAAGCAGACTATGCTACTTACAACTTCTCTGAGCTTTGACCAGATGTTATTCTGCATCAATGATAGTTGAAAGAGATCACACTCTCTATTCATCATGCTGTATGCTCGAGTATTATGCCTGGTTACAACTGTGATTTTAGTTTCTGCTTCAATGTTGTTAATGTAGTAATAACTCTTAAGTATTAACTCCATCTCCTGTGACGTTGTAAACATGGTTTAGGTCTTGTTCACTTGGCCAATTAAGTGAGATTATCAGCAAACTATGTCACACCTACTTTTTCCCCTAAAGACACACTCTTCCTATTTCACCAGCCTTCAGTGAGAGGTTGGTTGGGGTACTAATTATAATCATGCTGTTTTTAAGCAAAATTCCATGAGATTTATGATGCATGGCTAGTTAAGCTAATTGTTCTGTATTCTTTACATTTATCTGCTCCTGCTTTCTTTGGTATAATGACTATAACACTCTTTTTGAAGTCTGACGGAACTTCCCTTTTTCATAAATATGATATACCAGTTTGTATAACCTATCAACCGTTTCCTCACCTGCACTGCGCAGTAATTCTACAGGTATTCCGTCTATTCCAGGAGCCTTCCTGCCATTCAAATCTTTTAATGCTCTCTTAAATTCAGATCTCAGTATTGTTTCTCCCCTTTCATCCTCTTCGACTTCCTCTTCTTCCTCTATAACACAATTTTCTAGATCATTTCCTCCCTATAACTCTTCAATATATTCTACTCACTTATCGACTTTGCCTTTTGTATTATATATCAGTATACCATCTTTGTTTAACACATTATTAGATTTTAATTTATGTACCCTAAAATTATCCTTAACTTTCCTGTATGCTCCGTCTATTTTACCAATGTTCATTTCTCTTTCCACTTCTGAACACTTTTCTTTAATCTACTCTTCTTTCGCTACTTTGCACTTCCTGTTTATAGTATTTCTTAATTGTCGATAGTTCCTCTTTCTTCATCACTAGCATTCTTATATTTTCTACGTTCATCCATCAGCTGCAATATATCGTTTGAAACCCAAGGTTTTCTACCAGTTCTCTTTATTCCGCCTAAATTCGCTTCTGCTGATTTAAGAATTTCCTTTTTAACATTCTCCCATTCTTCTTCTACATTTTCTACCTTATATTTTTTACTCTGAACTCTTGCGATATCCTCCTCAAAAATCTGCTTTACCTCATCTTCCTCAAGTTTCTCTAAATTCCACCAATTCATCTGACACCTTTTCTTCAGGTTTTTAAACCACAATCTACATTTCATTAACTCTAAATTATGGTCGCTATCAATGTCTGATCCAGGGTAAGTTTTACAGTCGACGAGTTGATTTCTAAATCTTTGCTTAACCATGCTATAATCTATCTTATACCTCGCAGTAGCACCTGGCTTTTTCCATGTGTATATTCTTCTATTATGATTTTTAAACTGTGTATTACTGTGTATTAATTATACTTTGTCCAAAACTCTATAAGTCGGTCCCCTCTTTCATTCCTTTTGCCCAGCCCGTATTCACCCACTATATTTCCTTCCTTGCCCTTTCCAATGCTTGCATTTCAATCTCCAACTATTATTAAATTTTCATCTCCTTTTATGTGTTTAATTGCTTCGTCAAAATTGCTTCATTTTTTATCTAGGATGGAATAATTCTAATACACTATTCATAATAATAGCAACATTATAATCATGGTAGATAACTTGTAAAATATAAAAGATTACTGCTAATCACAAAATTATCATTAAGATTGTCAACAAGATTATCATTAATGATGATCTTACTATACCCTCTATAAAAAATGAAAAAGAAAAATATAATTAATAATTCATTATGAATTATTGGAAAATTATAAATATGTATGTCAAAGAAATTTTTGGAAACTTCTTGTCATCAGTTTTTTACTGTAATTTTAACATTCTTATGACAGGACTGATGTAACCAAGAACTTTACTATGATGTATTTCTTTATCTAAAGTTCAAAGTCATGATCACAGATTCTTAGTCAAAAGTTTTCTGTGTCCTCATCAACACTTTTGAAATACTTTTCATCTTTGGAATACATTTTGATTTTTAGTCGAAATTTGCATAATGCAGTGCTCTTTTATATAACTGATAAATCAATAAGATTGATCCACGCTTCCGACTGATATGCCTTTCACAACTACCTAGTATTGTGCAAGTTATCCATCAATGAAGGACAGATATGCAGACAGACTGCTTTAAAAATTTTTATTACTGTTCCTTAGTTTTTGTCTATTTTTCACTATGAGAAAAATCTCAAGCACAAACAAAATATTAAATTTTTGAATAGCCCTTGAATACAGTAAAAAATTAAAAAAAAAACAGAATATTTACAATTAATAAAACTTACTTTTTTGTACAAACAAACAGCAAAGCAATACAGCCTGAAAATATAACAAACTGCACAGCCATAGTGTGTTTACGACCAAAACGTTCTATAACAAATATAGTAGCAAAAATACCTGAAACAAATTTAAGTTAAATTAATGAGAATTATTTCAAAAATACCCAATCACTTTAAAAAAAAATAAAAATGATTCAATATTTTAATTTTACAACACAGAATTAGTAAAAATCAATAAAAGCTGGAGAATGTGTACAAAACACTAAATATAATTGAAAATAATTAACTGTGATTGACATTAATAAAGCTACTTACTTTTGTAATAACTCAAATGGAAAATGACAGTAACTTGGTCACTTCAATTAAGTACATTAAACAAAAATTGCTACAAAACAATCGATGGTAATGAGTCCATACGACCAAGAACCTTTAAATCACCTTTAGCTTCTATCTAAAGAATAGTAATTTCAGCAAGCTTTACTTAATAATTTTTCAAAACGGGTGGTTATTCTTCTTAAAATATTTATCAACTGCTTCCACTACTTACAAACAGAAATTGGAAAAAGGCAGATTGCATCCTTGTCACTTATCTCTTTATTCTGAAGATTACTTTTCATTACTTTCTGCTCATAGCAACCAAATATTTATGTCACAAATATCACAGCTTTACAGCTGTGTAATTTCTATTTAGGTTAGAAATACATGCATGCAAATTATTACATGCACTTCAAGTTTTTATAATTACTAAATGCAAATAAAAAATAATAAACATACCAGGGAATTCAGCTAATGTTGTCCAAAGAAGATCCATATAATCCTGTGTATTAAGCTGGCGACAATCAGCAGTACATGTTTCAACTGGTTGTAACAAGCCAGCATCAATCCCCTGTTCGATACCAGAACAACGTGTTTCTGATACTTCAAATAACTCAGTTGTCATTAAAACAACACCGTAATAACAAAATGAACATGCAGTCCTAAATAACACAAAAATAAATAAATAAAATACTTATTCATATATTACGAAATGTAAACAGTTTTAAATTTTACAACTCATTCAGTGTACTGGTTTAATTGGGCTCTTCTTTAATCAACACATTTCACAAGAATTCTTAAGAAACATTAATCCTTCAAAAAATATGAGTAATCGGTTCTAAATAAATTAATAATCTGCTGTCAAAAGAAAGTACAAAGTAGTGTCATCACACTAACAGTAATTTTTTTCTACAATGAGTGTTTCACAATACTTTTTTTCTCTAATCAGACATAATTTTCTGTTTTCAAGAGATTATGTATGTGTGTGCTGACCTCACACTTTACTTCTGGAATATTCCTTCCTTCAAATGCTGCTTCCTTCTCTACACAGAGAGGTTAGAAGTTTAGTCCTACAGCTAATTAATATATAACCACTTTGGCTTTTTTGCTACTTTAGTTTCATCAACAAAGATCTTACATCTTACATTTTCATCAACAAAGACAATCACCTTACAGCACAGCAGCTGGCACCACTTTCAACACAATAATAAAATTTACAACATTTATCAAATAAATTCATAGAAATTCTATTGAAAATATTTCAATAGAAATAGAAATATTTATTTCTATTGAAAAATAATATAATAAAAATGTAATTAAAACTGATTACACTGGCAAATTAGAAAAAAACATTTTCAGAACAGGTACACCAATAATTGAATTTTAATATATTTTGAATGTTGAATCTGAAAATCAAGTCAGTTTTCTCTCTATCTTCTTCACTTTTTTGTTATACACCCTTCAGTATTGCTAAATAATATTAAATTCTGGAAGTGACAAAGTTTATAGGAATAATAAATTTTGTAATTATATTCAATTTCAACGTTCAATTTATTATGTTTTTAAATAAAAAAAACCATAGAATACAGCTATAACAGATAAAATGTACCTAAAACTGAAGGTAGTTAACTAATATAAATTATTTCTTCCTTTTGGGGGCAGTAGGGTTCTCACTTTGTAAAAACCAGCAATAGTCGCTCATCATTGATTTGTCCCATCTGTTTTGGTACATTGCTGCATTTCCAATATATCTTGGTGGAAGCGTTCTCCCTGCTCATCACTCACAGCATCTAAATTTGGTGGGAAAAAGTGAACATGGGAATGCAAAACATGAATTTTTAATGATATCTGGCAGTCTTAATTTTTTTAGCTCAACAAAAGATTTCCTACTAAAAGATCACTATTTTCTACTTTGTTATTTCCAAGAAAACCATGAACTACATCCTTAAATGACTTCCATGCTGCTAGCTCTTTATTATTCAACTTTTTGTCAAAATTTTCATCACTAAGTAATTTTCTAATTTCAGGTCCAATGAATATTTCTTCTTTTAATTTTGCATCACTTAATTTATTAAACACTTATCTTAAATATTTAAATCCTTCTTTTTTATTCAATGCTTTGACAAAATTCTTTATCAACTCTAATTTTATATTTAAATGTGGCAAAAAACATGCTGAGGGTTGATTAACGAAACATATTTAATACTGTTTGGTCCAAGAGTGAAAGTGTCTCTTTTTGACCACTCTTTAATCGTATAATGTTCACTTGTTGCACAGCTGTCCCACAAACAGAAGAAGCAACAGTATTCTGTAAAACCACCTTGGAGACTGAGAAGACCGATAACTTTGAGGTCATCACAGATACTCCATAAGTGAGTGTAGTAATTGACTGCTTTCAAAATGAATGACATACTTTCATATGTCTCTTTCATTCCAACAGCATGCGCTACAGGTACAGAAGGACTTTGTTTGAATTATGCAGTAGCACTGCTTTTAATTTGTTTTTAATGAATCAATGAATAACCGTCAATCATCAGCATTGTAAGAAACACTCAGAGCAGACATCAAACCTTCTACATCACAACAGGAACACAACAGATCTTTCTTAGTGAAATATTTCATCTGGTCTTTAAATCTGTTTCTAAAATATGAAATTTTAGTATCCTTATTCAATAACTTCCACTACTTTAAGCATGAAACTAGAAGTTCTGCTTGCTGTTTTGATAAATACAACTCGCAAACCAAATCGTTAAGTTCCACTTGTGAAATGAGATGTGGTTCACTATTTAATTTTTCTGGTATGAAATCATCTCTTGAAGCTTGTGCCGCCACAGTATTCTTAGAACAATCCTCTTCAGAATCTGAAATCTTCTGCCAGGAAGCTGGGACTGTCAGAGTAGGTAAATTATCTTCATGAGGAATTGGTCACCATCATAGCCATCATAATGTTCAATGGAACATTTGAGTAGACAATATTACTTTTATTTTTTGAAGAGAACCCAGTGACATGAGTTATACAGAAATAGCAGTTGTCATAATTATATAAAGAAAATGTATAATTATATGTCAAATACACCATATTAGGGATCTTTAACCTTCTCCCATCACAATGATCCGTGCTTCATTAGCGCTCTGCGAAAATATGTTGGTATCTGATTGCCTCCCTTCATAGTCTTATGCTACCCTCTTGTGAAAAAAATTTCAAAAAATTACAGTATATTAAAGAGATTTAACAGATTCTGACAAAAAAATAACTGTTACGATTGGATATTTTTTATGCCTGTAACAACAACAAAATTGAAACAGTACAAAAATTACGATAATTTAATTGCAGAATTTTTTTTGTGCATTTCTACCGCGTTTTTTAAATCTATAAATCCATAATCGTCATAGCAATTATAATACACAAGTCACACACACACAAGCACATTTCTGAGAAAAAATGGTCATATTCTTTCTAGTCTAAATAAAAAATTTTACATCATATAAACGTCATTCAAATTGTGTAATAAAACTGATTCCTTTGTGAATATAAAACAAAATAACTGACTTAGATGCCATATAAAATGATTTTGTAACAGTGTTTTAAAACTGACGCCGTACATAACCAGTTCCAAGACTAAATGATCTGAAAAGGTTAAACAAAGATAACTCAACCACTTGGCATGATAGAGAATTTATGATTACATTCTCTGTTTCAGTATAAAAAATATTCATAAAACAGTAACAAACATAACTGTTTTGAAAATGTTGTAGACCAGTGTTATTATTGTAGACATTCTTGGTGAATCTTAGGGCAATTTTTTTTTCTTACTGATTGAAAAGCTTTTAAGTCGGATAAGTTAACTTTTTTTATTACATAACTACTACTGACATTAATTATTACTATTAGAAATAATAATGTAGCCATTTTATTTTATTTGAAATCAACTGGCGGTATTTGCAAATAATTATATTAGTAGAAATTTTAACTGTAATAATCAACATGACTTGTAGAGAAATATTTTGCTCACTGTGGATTTCATATTCAAAAACCAACTTGGAAGTGGGTTGTACACCACACATTGTCAATGAAATTCTAATTTCCTTGGGGAGGGAAACAAACTGCAGTACATGTAAAATATAAAGGCAGGTCCTCCCTACAAGCTGCCTCTACTTGCCTCCTCTACACCACTACTATAACCCAACATGCAGAACACAAGCTGCTGGTTGCCACAAAAGTAAAACTTCTTATTCATTTATTTAAATTTGTCGTTTATTTATTATGAACATAATAATATAATATATATATATATATATATATATATAATAATAGTATAATATTATTATACAGAGTGACTTAGAGTAAACTGATGTTTTTTGACCAGCCAGTGCATTTTTGTTACAGATGGTGGGGAGATTGAGGTTAGGTAATTCACTTGAGTGCGGCCTACCATTTTAGTCATAATGGAGCAGTGGACGATACAGCATCGTGTTTTCGTGTACGATACTTTTATTCAAAATAATGAGTTTATTATCACAACACAGTGGATCTTTTGTCACCATTTCAACATTGATCGGAATGGCACATTTCCAAGCTGAAACACGTTAAGATGAGTTGAGGCATTCAGAACAAAGCCACCAACAAAGAAACAAAGACTAAAGAAAATGCCACCAGGCCCTGCAAGAACCGCAAGGATGCCAGAAAACATTGCCAGAGTGAGAGCGGCATTAATCAGGAGTCTGAGTCGATCTGCACACAGACATCCATGAGAACTAAACATGAGCTGTGATTGTGTGAGAAAGATTTTATGACTTGATTTGAAATTCCATCCGTATAAAATGCAGGTGGTCCAGCAACTCAAAATGGGGGACTATGAAGTAAGAAAAGGCTTTGTAGTGCATATTCAAGTGTTGTTTAATGATAACCCTAATGTAATACTGTTAATGAGCAACAAAGCTCATTTTCACCTAAACTGCTCAGTAAACAAACAAAACTTTTGTTACTGGGCCCCTCAAAATCCCTGAACATTCATGAAAAACCTCTCCACTCTCTGAAAGTTACTGTTTGATGTGCGGTTGCCCATTTTTGAGTAATCGGGCTGTATTTTTTTTGAGGAAAATGGCATCACAGTGACAGTGAACTCACAACGCTATGTTCACAAATTGAATACATTTCTTGGATCAGAAATTCAGAGGCAGGATTAAACATGAGAAGCATTTATTTCCAACAAGATGGTGTCACAGCGCACACTGCCCACACATCAATGGCAGATGTGAGAAACACATTACCTGGCCAGCTGATTTCTCATTTTGGTGATGTACCATGGGCGCCAAGGTCACCGGATTTGTCCTGTGACTACTTCCTGTGGGGATATTTGAAAGAACCTGTTTATGCTCACAACTCCGTAATTTAATAGACTTGAAAGATGCAATTACAGAAGAGGTGCATTTGTTTGAACAAGACATGTTGACCCGAGTTGAGAATGATTTTCTAAAGAGGATAGAAACCTGCATTCAAATGGATGGCCACCACGTGACTGACATAATTTTCAAAAAATGACTATTTTTAATCAAATACTATGTTTTAACCTTTATTTGTGTAACAATAAAATAATATTATTTTGTAAACAAACTTTGTACTGCTCATTTGAAAACCGTCCATTTCCCGTAAGTCACCCTGTATTATTTATTTCATCTATTATTTATTTATTCTACTATTAACTAATTTTTAGTTATTAACTAATTTATTTGAGCTTCTTCTATATAAATTATTTTGTATTTTCTATTTTACATTTATAAAATATATGAATTAATGTTTTAATTTATTAAATTAATTTTACGTTCATTATAGTACAAACTTAATATACCTCTGTAATATTTATAATTTTTTATCATAATAATTATGAGGGTAAATGAAATATAACGGGATTTTATTTTTTTTAAATTTATTTATTGAAAATTAAAAGACAAATATAATTTATTTTTCTACATAGCCTTCCTGCTTTAGAAATACATTTTTCCCAGCCAGAAGGATGGTTTTTTATTGGAGCATCATAGAATGAAGCTGGTTGCATCAGAAAATTGCGCACGAATCCCTCCACACCCTCCTCATCTTCAAATTGTTGTCCTCCTAGAGCTTCTTTAAGCAATCCAAATAAAAATAAAATTTGCAGGATGATAGGTCCAAGCTGTAGAGAGAATAATCAAGCTGAGTCCAGTACATTTCTTCTAGTTTTGAGACCATTAAAAGTTGCAGTATGGGCCCTGGCATTTTTGTGGAGGAGGATGGCCTCTCAAATCAGCTGGCCTCATCTTTTACGACAATATGGAGCCCTCACCTCATTCAACAGCTTGCAGTAGTAAGCAGCATTGATTGTGTCGCTCATGCAAAAAATTGATGAGCAAAATGCCTCGCCAGTCGAAAAAAACGGTTGAAAGAACCTTGCCAGCTGACAATTGAGTCTTGGCTTTCACTGTGGCTGCCACCCCTTTCCTCCACCACTCCATACTGGCTTCTTTCGACTGGGTAGTGTAGTGGTGGACCCACATTTTGTCATAGGTGACGATCAAACTCACAAAAGCATCACCTTCTTTCGCAAACCTTGCTGCAAGCCTCTGACAGACCTCCAAACATCTCAACTTCTGATCTGCGGTCAAAAGACGAGGGACCCATCTGACACACACTTTATGGAATTGTAGGACATTTGTGTTGATCACTTGACAGCTCCCATAACTTATTCCAACCTGTTCTGTAATTTTGGATACTCTCACCAATCGATCATCTTCAAGAATGTCTTGAAATATGTGAATGTTTTCGTCTGTAATGCTGGTCCAAGGACGGTGATCGTGTTCCTGATTTTCTACTCGTTCTTGTCCTTCCTTGAACTCTTTATGCCAGGCAAACACACGAGTCCTTGACAATGTTTGGCCCTGAACTGTGCAGTCAATCTCCAGAAAATTTCCTTCACTAGAACTCCTTCATGAGCAAGAAATTTTATAATAATGCGTTGCGCAGTGGAAGGGTGCACCTGTTGCTCCAACATCATGAGCGTTACTGATGAACTGGTTGGGAGTGTGGAATGGCTGGCTCTCCCCACTCCTAATGACCCCACCCAAGCATACTAGAAGTGCAGGCTCAGTCCTACCAATCACAGACGCTCAGAAACAAAAACTCCCATTTACATTTGATTTACCCTCATATATTACTTTTACTCAAGTTTCTTTACACTTCATTCAAGTATTTTTTTGTACAATTTAATATTTTTATTTTGCATTTTTATAGGTCTACAAAGCTCAAAAGGATATTAATTTTTTCGAAAAGGAAATTAAAAAAAAAATTAAACACTTAAGCTATATAAATGAGAAAAAGACCACTTTCAGTAACGACATACTTTTCAGAGTCTTGCCCAGATTTGGCATGATTTCTTTTTCCAGTCCTCGATAGGAACATTTTTCAAACCATTTTCTACCAGGTCTTTTGTGTCTTTAATTGTAAACATTTTGTTGTTTCATGCCACCTTATCTTTTACTTGGGCCCAAACAAGCTCTATTGGGTTGTAATGATGATATGGTGGTAACCACACTACTTCATGGCCCATTTACTCAGCAATCTCATATCATTTGTACTTATTTTTGTAATCTTTGACTAACATGCAAAGTTCAATAACAGTTTGTGTTGAATCATGATTAATTTTTTCTCTGTTAACCAAGCTAAAACATCTGCTTTTTTATTTACTAAATGGAAACTGTTCTGCAAGAATCAAATGGTAGCTTACATTGTACACTACTAGCACACAACCTTCTTCTAAACTCAACAGATCAATAATAAATCACTCCCTGAAAAAAATGCCATTCATTTGATTGTGATAGTTTCTGGAATTTTTTGCTCAGATTATTAATTTCACCCCATCAATAAATCCATGGCTAGCAGTGCCGGCGTGGCAAATTATTAGTCACCATCCTTTACCCATTGGCAGTTAGAAATCATTTTTACATTCACAATCTTGCCACATGAATTTTTTGCATGGTTAGGTTGACCTATGTCTCATCGAGGCAAATAATTAGTCATTCCTGACTAAAATTGTCTACATCAGTTATCCAATTTTTATGAGGCATCTTCTTATTAGGAGATTTAAGTGAAACTGATGGTTTTTGGACGCTGACATAACAAATTTCATCGAATACAGATGCAGCAAATAAGCTCTCACAGGCTTTGGCACATATTCTTTGCAAACTGCAAAGGCTGCATGAGTAAGCAAGTTGCCGTTCCTGGATAGATGTAAATGTTTCGCGAATAGTTGCTTCAGCTTTATTTTGCAGAACACCTTTCAGATAACTATACACACTGAAAATAAAATTTTTTGACTGTCTTTGGATTGCTTTACCATTCACTGCTGATGGGTAATGCCACCAGTTCTATAGCATGTGAACTGAACAAAAACTGTAATGAAACTATACATGCACAACTGAAGAAATTTTATATAATATTTCGGACTGACAATTGTTGTATAATCACAACAAATGATTCATTACAATGGATGACAGGTGTGTACATGCAATTTAAAAATAAATTAAAAAAAAAAAACTATGCCACATCAAATAAAATTATAACATTATAGCCTATAATAAATAAACAACTCATTCCATATACTTCTGTATTACATCAATATTACTATTTATTTATAACAAAACCTTAGTTTAACATAATTGAAAAAAAAACAACATATACTTTCAAGAAATAAATGAATTACTTCATATAAATCTTGAATAAAATATTAAGCATAAATAATTTTACTTGTAATAACAAATTACCAGAACACATTTTGTTACTATAATAGTATGTTTTAATCAGGTATGGGGCAAGTCATTGCAAATTAATTGATGTGACTTTTTTAGAATATACTACTTTGGTTACTGGTGTAAGAAGTCGCTGAGTGATGTTAAGAGCAGTAGAGGGGATGCCATAGCATACTAGAAACCTGCCTTCACATGCTACATACACTACAATATTGGATTCTAATTGAAATAAAGGCCTAAAAATGTAACATACAATTTTCAAAAAGCTGTTTTTCATACAGATATGGAAGACATAAAAATATTAATTATAATTAAAATTTATTATTTAGAAATTGTTAAGAAACTTAACTCCTGAATAATTACACAGATAAAAATAAACATATTAACTATTAAAATAAATGAGCAATTAAGATGTGAAAATGATACTGTGATAAATGAAAGAGAACAGTGATAAGAGAATTTTTTATAATATACAGATTACATAAATATATAATTTAATAAAAATGTTTAAATAGAGATATATAAAAGATGTTAGGTCTTGTTTACTTTTAAATTGGACCATCCAGCACTATGAGAATGCAAGGAAACAACTTACATTTCTGATAATAATCATTATATACTATTATCATTAAGTCAAAGGAAGTTATTGATGAAACTGAGCAGGCTGTGCATTCTATGGCCCCTTTTTTCTTTTTACAATGTTTGGATTGCCTTCATTATATAAACTTTAATGATCATTTAAAAAAAAAATGGTTTTTATAATAGTAATCTATGCAGAGTAAAATTTGTTTTTATATAGTTTTAAGTTTTGTTCATTTAAAAAATTATGGCATACTTGAGATTGTGAATAGTCCATCTTTTTTTTATAAAAAGATGATACAAATGCACACCTGCATTTGTATCATGCATGTGATCTTGTGTGTGATATAATTTGTATCACGTTTATGATCTTGTGGCAAGCAACAATACGAGTTGATGATACAATCCATATGAAATGATAAAACAGCCTAGAGTTATAACAAGTACATTGTAATAAAATGATAGAGGCATCAGTATGGACACATCTCTAGGCTGTATAGTAAGGAAAAAGATTTCAGAAAATTGGATAACAATATGTAGGTTTTAACGGTGAAATAATAACAGCATTATAAAAAGGTTTTTATGAATATATGTGTTGTATCTTGATCTGATGATGATATCGAGAATAGCTCACCTCATCACAGGTCAACCTGACCACAGGCTGCAAATTCTGTATGAAGAGGGCTTAAGAGTAAACTGCAATCCTAAAAATGTGTTTAGCTCTGTATTATAGTTTTAAAATAAAATACCCTAAAGAAGACTTCAGAAACTAAACAAAGGTAAGATTCTGATTGTCTGAAGTATTGTAGTACAAATCAAGGTGCGATTGCTATATGTATATTTTAGCAACATGGCTAATGACCAAAGTAGTCAATGCCACAGACAGAAAAAAATCAATGTTATAACAGATTACAGAAAACAATGCAAAAATATTATTGACATACCAAATAAACCAAAGCAGAAAAGAGGTTCTTCGTAACTGTGGAATGAGAAGATCCTTAACACGACCTCTTTCCCCAATAACAGAATCATCAACAACAAGGCGACCTAGCAGCATTGGCTTATTATTATCTGAAGCAACTTGCTTTAAAGTAGCCAGTGCTTTATCCGGCTGACCTGAAGCTACATGATATCGTGCACTTTCTGGTAGCCACTGAAAGTCAAATAATTTTCTTATACAGTGATAATAATAGATGTAATTTTTTCTATAACACTATTCAGACTGTCATGCATGAATAACTAGTAAGCAACAATATCAAATTAAAATGCAATAGCAAGAATATTAATAATTTGAAGGCCAGATGTTTTAACTCCAACTTGAATAGAAAAATCTGCTGAAGAGCTCAAGACTGAGCACAACACAATATCTGTATTATAGCCTGAGCACTATAAAAATGTTAAGGTAGTCACACATATTATTGAAATTTAAATAAATGTAAGTAACTAAACATAATACCTAAATATCTCTTCTTAAATATCTTAATGCTAAATTTTTATTTTTACTTCTCTTTACAAAGTTATGAAGATTAAAATTTTACTAAAAAGAAAACAGGAAAAACAGCATATTTTTATACATATTGGCTATAATTCCTACAGAATTTTGTAAAATAAAGTGAAATTTGCAACTAATATGCAGAAAAGAGCACGGTTTAGTAAGGAATTAAATTCAATGTTTTTCCATTAAGTGGTCTGTCAGGTCTAACTCTTCAAGGTTTTCTTTTGTGATGTGTAGTATGCCTTCTGGTCTTTTTTTTATGAAAAGAGGAGGTCCTGAAAACATTTTGAAAGATGCAGAGCAACCATTAGATAAGAAAATTTTCTTAACATATAAAACATAGGTGTGGACTGCAGCATAAAGTAGTAGTACAACTGAACAAATCTTTAATATTAAAAAAAAAGTAAGTTACTTTAAACATGAAATTTTAATCAAAATGAAAACTCAAAAAGACAATCAAAACTGATTTACAAGCTACAAAAATTTTGTTTTTATATTAAATTAGTTTTGATAAAATGTTAATATTAAAAAACTCATTTAGTCATATAGCGATGCATTTTAACCGAAAACTGTTTATATCAGTAATACTTGTTAGGGTTTAGTGCCATCACATATTATTCCAAGTCTTTAAATTTTTATTAATATAGACTAACCACCTTTATTTTTTGTTTTATAATAAACTGTATATTTTGCGAATGTTGCTCTGATCAAATTTTTACCATGTTTCCCTTGATCTATTCAAGCAAATGGCAGGGCAGTTCCTTATTTCATCAACAGAGCAGAAGACCGTTTCTGATGTGACCTTTATAATGTACTACTATATAAGATAAGAATAAAATATTTATTTATATATCAGAGGTTCCTCTCCATCAATGAATTCAGTTTAATTATCACACATGAGGTTCACTTGCTGATGCTAATAACCAATAAGTTACATTAGAATATGTGAATTATTTTTTTTGTTTGTTTGATAAATTAATTCACCACAAAAGCTTTGATAGCTTGTTCACGGGAGTATGGAAATGGAAATTTGTAAAATATGAAAAATGCCATGCCTGACCAGGATTTGAACTCGAGACCTCTAGATGAAAAGCTGAAACTCTTATCACTCTGCCACGGAAATCAGCAAATACTATATCTGAAGTTTTTTTTAACTATATATTTAATAAAAAATTTTCCAAACATTTTATAAAATTACTACTCCCAGTATTTAATTTAATAAAAAAAGAAAAACTATTCATTTTTTTTTTCATTCTGAACAATAATCACAATGCAATAAATTTATTTAATTTCAGTACTTTACATTTGAAATGTGAAATCGCAAAAGTATATTTACTTTTAAAGCATAATTAAATTCTAAATATTCATACCAATTTCAGCTCATTCCAAAATTCAAGTTATAGGTTAAACAATTTATATATACTTTTTAAACACATCCAGATCATTTTTTAAACATTTTAAAACATAATGTACAAAGATTTACACTAAAACTTATTGATACTGAACACATAACAGTACATAAATTGAATTATTTGTTTTGCTCCAAATTAAGAACAGAAAAATTAAAAGGAAACACAAAATTATAAAGAGCCAAGTAACATCAACTTGACACGGAAACATCGTAACAAAATAATGCACATGAACAAAAGAAAAGCACATCTGTATTGATGATAAAAAATGTTATGACAATTATACTTACGAATTCTAAAGAAAGGAATAAAAATAAAAGTTTTTTTTTATACTTACAGGACAAATACATGCAAAAGCCAGAAGAGGTCCAGTTGAAAAAGCTAGTAACCACTGCCATCCAAGTGTTGGCATTATTAATAATGCTAGTAACACTTCAAAACAAGCACCAAGTGCCCAGAAACACTAGAATCACAAAGATAAAATTAACAGATTTACTAAAATAAAAATAAAAATAAAAAGGGTCTGGTTAATGTGATAAACCACATTCCTTACAACCTGAAGGTTCTATTATAACACTTGAATCCTCTCCAGGAATAGTGGATCTTGAAATTATATGAATGTGAAAAAGGAATAGGGTATCAAGAAAACTAAATTAAACATGACATCAAAACAGTACAGCTTATTTACGAGGTGTGGCTATTAAATAACAAGATTAATGGTATAAAATATCTTATTTTAAATTTATGCATATTTAGTTCTTCAATATACACCCCTCCACTATCCCTACAACGCTCCATGTGAATTTTCCATTGTTCGAAATAGTGCTGGAAGTCTTCTTCTGTGTGCTCTTTCATAACGTGTGCCACTTTTTCTTTCACAGCTTCAATGGTCTGAAATCTTGTTCCTTTTAATGCAGATTTCACCTTGGGGAACAGATAAAAGTCACATAGTGCCTGGTCAGGTGAATAAGGTGGATGGTCTAACACTGGGATGTTATACTTGGCTAGAAACGTCTTGGACAGACAATGCAATGTGAGCCGAGTGTTGTTCTGATGAACCCATGACTTGTTCTTGCCCAATTCGAGTCTTTTTTTTCTTATTTTTTCATGGAGTTGGACAAGGACCTGAAGGTAATGTTGATTAATACTTTGACCTTCAGGAACCCAGTGAAGGTACACAATCCCATGAATATCAAATAAACAATCATCTTCACTTTGAATTTTGATTTGCTCATTCAAGCTTTTTTAGCTTTCGGTGAAGTTGGGGCCTTCTAAAGCATGGATTGATGCTTAGTTTCTGGATCATAAATGAAAAACCAAGATTCATCACATGTTATCACTCTTACCAAGGAAGTTTGGGTCAGTTTCAATGGCATTCAAAGTGTCAGAACAAATACCATTTTCATAGGCACCATTTTCACACACATTCTTTGCATGTTAAAATTGTTATACAAAATTTGTCTTACGCATTCTTTGTCAATTCCTACAGTTTTAGCAACTGCATGAATAGTTAATTGACAGTCAGATCGTATCAGATTACCAATTTTTTAAATATTTTTATCCGTTTTTGACATGGAAGGGCGACCCGGAAAACATCATCTTCAACTTGTATAAATTAAAGTTTCCACTTACCAGCAATTTTCAATATATATGTCCTAGTACTTTCAGAGTCACTACTCCATCATCAGGGATTTCATAGAAGATGCTAATTTAAAATTCATATGTGTAACTTCTCTATGTATAATTATATTTTAAATTAAAATTGTTATGTTCATAATAGTCAATCGTCAAAAAATAAAAAAATAATTTATACATCAATAAGAATGTAACATCATGTCCATAAGATGTTTACGACTATTATGAAACATAAATCATCATTTGTATTTCATATCATTTTTATATTATTTTACTAATTTATTTACATATTATAAAATAATATGTATAAATTACTTTTTTAATTTTTTGATAATCAACTATTATGAACATAACAATTTTAATTAAAAATATAATTATACAAACAGAAGTTACACATACAAATTTTGAATTAGCATCTTCTATGAAATCCCTGATGACGGAATGATGGAGTAGTGACTCCGAAAGTACTAGGACATATATACTGAGAATTATTGGTAAGTGAAAACTTTCATTTATACAAATTGTATTAATACCAATGGTGCCAAATGCTTAGGAAATTAAATCATCTTCAACGTCTTCTTGGCCATCTTAGAAACACTTAAACAACTCAGAAACCATGCACATGATAAACATTCATTCCCACATACTTCTTTCAATAAAAGATTAGTTTCGGTAGCAGTTTTTTTTTCATATGAAATTTTACAATTCTTTGCTCTAATAAAACACTTATCATTTCTTCGGCAAAACAAAAAAAAAACAGATGTTATCCAAATGAAGGTCACGGCCAGACTAATATGTCTACAGAAACTGGAGTGGCAACAACAAAAAGAAAAAGCTTCATGCCACACAGCTGTTGGTCATACGAATTTGGTGCATGTGAAGTTCTTCTGTAGCAGCACTAGTCTCGTTATTTAATAGCTACACGTTGAATATTTAGAATGGCTGTTCTATATATTTTTGCCAGAGCCATAACTTTACCTGCCTTTCTTGCCTAGTATAATGAAAAGAGCAATATTATTATTATGCTGTCTCTCCTTTTTAAATAGTTCTTAGATGATTTTAGCAAAATTCTATCAAATAAGATAACATCTTTATTCATTAATTTTGTTGTTCAGCAGTAGCTTTGTACAGATGCTGAACTGAGATGCTGCATTAAATTTATAAGGATAACTTAAAGTTAAAGGATGCTGCATTCTGAGATGTTCCAGGTATTGCGGAACCACCAGATTATAGGAAAATGTAGTTTAGCATCTTATCCAGAACTGAAACTCTTAATTTTTATCTTCCAAAAACATGTTTCATTCTGATAGTGGGAGAAATTTTTTATCAACTATCATTTTGAACACTTGTTTTTAATTAGATGAACAGAACAGAATTAGATTTTAATATAGTACAATATCTATTATTTTGCAATGTGCAAAAAAACATTGTTATACATTAAAAAGGAATAATTTTAATAACAATACTCACATCTAGCAACACAACACATTTGGCTCGTTGTTTAGAGGGTAAAAATTCAGCGTACAATGTTACACTATAATAACACACACAAAAAAAACAAATTGAAAATGTTAAAATGCAACATATAACAACACAATTTATAATGTCTACAGATTTAATAAGGGTGAGAGCTAAAATATTTTTTCTGATGATATTCATGACTATCTCTTTGTTTAAGTAATTTAGCCTTATTAAACAAGGACATATAACAAACATTGTCGTTCATTGTCTTATATGTTTTCAGAAGCAATTCAATAAATCACAGATAAGTTTGGTTCAACATGTGTTATTCACACACAGCCTTCATCTAAAAAATTTGAAAAATTTATAGTTCTTTTTAAAGTGTGCGCACCTGATAATGGTTTGTGCAAAAATTTATAGTGAACTCAATTTACTTCAGCCAAAATAAGCTAAACAATTATTGGAACAAATTTTTTAAATACAACATATTTGCCACATATTTTATAAGGTATTAAAAAAAATATAATACAGTAAATATGTCAGTGATCGAAATGGTAAACATAAATTTTTAACTGTGTTTTCAATCAATATTTTATATTTTAGTAGTTGTTTTTATTTACAATTTTTAAATAAATAACATTTTTTTTAAATTACATCAAGAAAGTACTATCACAATTGGAATTAATAAATGAAGAAAGAGATGCTGTTAAATCAAGACACAGTAACTGTTAAAAATTATGGATTTATAATGAAAATTTATAATTACAAGTATTTTATCCACTGTCTAATATAATCCTTGAAGTGTTGAGTCTGGTCTGTGGATAGGGAGCTGAACTGCAGGAAAAAGTGGGTAAGTCCCTGGATTGCAAATAAGGAGGTCATTATTATGATTGTTAACTGAGAATAAGGGAACCCAAACAGGGGACAGGTAGGTGCAGTATCTGAGGTGTGGTGGGGGTACTTGTTGAAGCAGAAAGATTATACACCTACAAAATGCCACAAGCCAAAAGGGTACTGGATTACTGGCGAATATTGGCCATCAGTAAATAGGCCAACAGGTTCGCTAAGCAATAATCTGATGGTCTCATTCTACCATCACTGATACATTCAAGATGTATCAGAAAGTAGTGGATCTTATAAAAATTAGTCATGAAGTAGCATTGTTCTGACAAGCCACCAGAGGATATTAACTGGTTAATCTTGAAGGTGAATATAGATGTTTTCAAAGCCAGAGAAGGAAGCCTAAGGGAGTAAACCTCAAAGGAAAATTAGGCAAGTCTGGAGGCCTTAACAGACAGCCCACCTGATCGGCTGGTCATAGGGCTAATATCCCACTGGATGAATTTTAGCAAATTTAGAGAAATAGGCCTGAAACCAAAAAGCAGAAAGTGGAGACAAAAGAAATGTGTAGAGAGAGAACACATCCCTACACCAAATATTTTGGATTCAAAATTAAAATATTTGGATATTCTGGATTCAATTCAACAATATCCTACAAATCTTAAAGACATCTAATAAATATTTCAAACTGATGTTAAGACCATCCATGGAAAACTAGATGCATAATGAATCGATACAATTCACAACTTTTTCAATAACCATAAAGGTAACAATAAGAAAATACATGCTCTGAAGTAAGGTAAAAGAAGTCATTTTACCATTAATTCATACTGAGATTATATTTGCACAAAATCATTGTTTTTAGAAAAGTTTTGTTTTTGTTGCCAGTTTCTACTTTGCAAACTCAATAAATTTTTTACTATAATACTATGTGACTAAACACCAATATGCTAATTGGAAATTTCTAAGATAATCAAAAGGTAAGAAAAGTTATCTTCAAAAATCTAATAAAAAGATAATGTTTATATGCTATTAGAATAAGAAAGGAATTATCTATGCATCATCAATTTGTCCTCAAGGAACAAACTGTCACAGAAAATTTTTATTTAAGGATTCTGGGTTGCTTATGGAAGAGAATCAATGTGTGCAGCCTGAGTACATACATACTGGGCAGTTTATTCATTCTTCAGAAAAATGGATTGACTCATCCATAGCCAGGTGGTATCTGTTTTGGGTTGAACTTTTTCTATATGATTGCTAATTTTTGCTTTAATGCCTCCAGAATATCATCATCAGAGATGATTATTTTGTTATGCACCATTTGAAAAAGGTGTGCTTAAATTTTTATTAATCAAAATATAAAAAAATCGCAAAAAATATCAATTTTTTTTCTTATTTCCCTAGACAACTTGATAACTGTTATTTTTAGAGAAAATTATCAAGAGAAAAGTTTTGTAATTAAATTTTTACACATAATACCATCCATTGCAAATCAAAAAATTCATTATTATTGATGCAAAAATAGCAACCATAAAAAAAATGGAAAAAAACAAAAAGTTTTTTTTAGTACTTATACACAGGACCTTCAGATTTTTCCTCAAAGAACATTTTCATATGATAAAGCAACATGCCACATTTCAACAAAATCAGTCTGATGGCTTTTGCAAAATAATTTTGCAATCCAGATTTAAAAAAAAGAAATCTGATCTTTCCAAATTGTGTACAACCTGAAATAAAGTCTCTAGATACTTGAAAATTTAATCACATACAAAAGAGCACTGAAACTTTCAAATGAATTTTGAAAACTTTAGATCTGTTAATTAGGAGAGTCTAGGGAATTTATCAAACATATTTGCAATCTTTTTGCTTTTAAACAAATTGAATACCTCTATGAATTTTTATCTACATTAATTTTAAAAATACTTGGAAAATGCTTCTTTAAAAAAAAAGTTTCAATTCGTTAATTATCTTCAGAGGTATAACCGATCAAAGTTAACCACCGTTTACAACAAAACTAACAGTGCAGTAGGGCTGTTTTTTTTTTTTACAAATACCTTCATCTTTCAGAGAACTTTCCACTCCTGTGTTCATGTGCAACCTAGACAAAATGTAGATTGAAAATGCTCAGGCCGCATGAAAAATGCATGGGCATTTTAGGGTAAATTCATGGGTCTTATGTACAGGGTCATTCACAGGAACCGGATGTTTTTAAAATAATCATAAAAAATTGAATATTTACTTTAATAAAGTTTTATTGGTATTGAAACACTTGTTAAATCAAAGCATTTGTTACTTACTCATGAACGAAAAATTATGTCCAGCAAGTGATGTTCATTTTGGGCAATACATTGTTGTAGCCTTTCACGGTAACTGGCCTCAATTCTTTGCAGCATGTCTACATCAATCTGGGTGACGTGATGATGAATTGCAATCTTTAGGTCCTCCAATGTACGCAGTTTATTGCCATACACACGTGATTTCAGAAACTCCCACAGAAAAATATCACAACTACTCAAGTCGGGCGACCAAGGGGGCCAAGGAATGTCGCCGAATCTATAAACGATCCGTCCCGGAAACAAGTTACGGAGAACAGTCATCGTTGCCCTCGCTGTGTGCACTGTAGCTCCATCCTGCTGGAATAACACATTTTGAAAATCGATTCCCCGGTTTTGTAACTCAGGGATGAAAAACGTAATCAACATCGCAATGTAACGATCAGCTGTTACAGTTATGGTAGCGTCATTTTCTTAGAAAAAAATATGGTCCACTAACACCGATCTTTCCTACTGCACACCAGACACCTTTAGGCTATGAAGTGGTCTCTCATGAAACCGATGTGGGTTTCTTTCTGCCCAATACCGGCAATTCTGTTTGTTGACAAAGCCATTCAGATGAAAATGGGCTTCGTCACTCATTAACAATAACAAATTTTCATTTTCTTCAAAAACGGTAAGCATTTGTCGACAAAATTGTAATCGCTGCGTGAAATCTTGCTCGTTTAACTGCTGCACGACGACTATCTTGTAAGGATGGAAATGCAGGTCTGAATGCAGAATTCGTCTCACCGTACTTGTGCTCATTTGAAGCGCTGCTAAATGCCTCTGAATAGAGCAGCGTGGGCTTCTGACAATGGCTTCCCTTACTCGTTTGATGTTCTCCGGAGTGCTAGCAGTTCGTCGGGGACCTGGTGGTTTTTTCTTCAATATTGAACCGCTTGTTTACCCATCGCAATATTGTGTTACGAGAAGGGACACGTGCATTACAATGGATAATAAACTGACGGCAGAAATCTCGCTGAACAGCAGTTACGGATTCGTCATTTCGCACAAAACTGTCATATGCATACAGGCGTTGGTCTAGCGTCTCCATCTCAACGACTAAAATGTAAATGCTATGAACAAAGGAAACGTCAGACACCAGCCACGTGCCCCTCCCACCGCGAACGCCCGAGTACAACCCACTTCAAAAACATCCGGTTCCCGTGAATGACCCTGTATAAGTACACGAAAAAAATTCCCAAAAAACTTGTTTTCTTCTTTTTCATTTTTTTTTGAGTTATTGCTATTTTTGCATAAATAATAATATACTTTTCGATTTGCAATGGATGATAATGTGTATACAATTTATTAACAAAACTTTTTTCTCTCTTGATCTTTTCTCTAAAATGAACAGTTATAGAGTTATCTTAAGGAAATAGGAGAAAAAATGGATATTTTTGTAATTTTGTTATATTTTTTTGAGTAATTAAAGCAAAAAATTAGCGATCATATAGAAAAGGTCCAAATATGCCCATTTTAAACTGAAACCACCTGGACTACAATCATCCATGCTATTCTAAGAATCTGTCCATCAGTTAAACAGTGAAGTTGCATTAATTGTAGTGTCTAGGGAAATCACAAAAAACAAACAATATCCGCTTTTTTTTTAGAATGTTTGACTTTAATGATGCATCTGCAAGCCATCAGGTAAGGGTCAAAAGAATCTACATATTATTATTCTCAGTTATACAGTTTTCAAGTACAGTAATAATTACAACATTTACAATAAAAACAAAACTCTTTATTACACAAACATATTTTTTGTTCGGTTTCCAAACCTTGTAACAAGTATATAAGAAATTTCTAATGATGAAATACCTAACTAATAATACATTGGTCATTCAAATATAAACCAGAATTTTGCCGTGTGGACTGAGGAAGAGCAGTAAATGTGGTGGTATGTTGTGGGTAGTTAGCTGGATATATGTGAAGGGGAACAACCACCCAGCCATGCCAGTAGGTCACGTCCCATGTCAGCAGCAGAATGTCTCAGCAGGAGGTACTATCGTCAATCAACAAATTACAATCTCATTTCTCACCAATGAAGGTGTCAAATCCTCTGAAATTCTGACTGATCAACTCCAGGCACAGTTCAGAGATGCTACTCTGTCAAAAACTCAAGTGTTTGATTGGACCAAAAAATTTCAAAGTGACTGTGATGCAGTAGAGAGCATGTGTCTGCAGACCAGCGTTAATGATGACAACATTCAGGCTGAACAGTGCGACCTTTTGGAAGGTGACCACCACATAATCGTCACTGAAATTGCACCAGAGGTGGACGTAAATGTAGGGAGTGTGCATATATTGTTGTCAGACACTCTTGGATACAGTAAAGTGTTGGTGAGGTGGGTTCCACATCTTCTCACTGAAGCACAAAGAAATGTCCAGTAAGATATCTGTCAGCAGCTTCTGAATCGCTTTGAAAAAGAAGGAGAGGCATTTTTGTACATACTGTGACCTGTGATAAAACACGGGTCTACCACTCCATGGAAAGCAAGAGAACAAGTATGTTTTGAAGGAAAAGTGGTGAGGGGGTACTGAAGAAGGCCAAGAAAAGCTTGTCAATTGGTTCTGGCAACTGTGTTTTGGGATTCAAAAGGTGTGCTGCTGACTGATTTTCTGCATGAACGAAGGAAGGTAAGTGCAGCATAGTTATTGCATGACACCAGGGCTGCATATTGCAATGAAAGATGCAAACAACCGATTTACAACATCCTCCTTCTCCACAACAAAACATGGCCATGTAAAGGAGCTCAAACTCACTAAAATTCATTGAACAGCTCCTAAACACCCACTGTACAGTCCAAACTTGTCACGTTTGGTTCGCTGAAAGAAGCTTTAGGAGAGGAAAGATTCAAAGATGGTGCCACAGTCGAGCATTATATGCACAAGTGGTTATTGAGGCAGCCATCTTGTTTTTTATGAGAGGATCAGGAAGCTACCAATCTAGCAGAGAAAATGTATTTCTTTGAAGGAAACTATGTAGAAAAACTATGTAAGGTAATTTGTTTATAATTTTATCTAATATCAATAAAATTATATAAAAACATTCTGGTTTATATTTGAATGACCCTTGTAAAATTTCATAATTTCACTCTTTGATGTCTATTTTTCAGGGTTTTATTGCACAGATTTTAAACAATTTCCATGAAATTATTTTTTTCTCTTTCACTAAAGAAACTTACTAACTACAAGTACACTAAACAAACTATCACAATAACTACAAGGTAAAATTGCTAAATTTCACTGTCAGTAATGTCTGACATGACAGTAATAGCTTGATATTTATAGCACAAATATGTAGAGCATGAACAGAGGTGGAAATCGTACTTTTTAGCGAGATAAATGTATAAAAAATTAAAGACATTTACTTTCCGCAACAAAAGCTTTTGTAAAAGCAAAAATGTTAAACAAAACTGATGCTAAAGGATAATTTATCTTTAATAAACAAAAGGAATACATTCACAATTTTCTTTGGAATTTAATATTAATAAATTGCGAACATAAAACTTATCATTGACAACTTAGCTGCTACATGTAAAATTAAGCTAATACTAGAGTCCTGGATATGACAGTTAACTGCAGCTCTTTTGACCTGTTTGTTTTACAACACCCAAACATCTCAGATAACAGCATTCTAAAAATTGAAGGGTATGAAATGCTTATGTGAAAAACCAGGTTCAGTTAAAGGGTTCCCTAGATCAACTGAGTTAGTAATGCTGGTCATATTTTACATATGCTGTTTGCAATTTTTGTGGCCAATGACCACAGCAATCAGTGTACTTATTGACAAAAAAAAATTATATTAAGTTAATATTCATTTTTCTTGCTCATAATCTAAAAGTATGCAATTTTACTGTTCATACTTATAACGTTTTACCTGAAAACGTTTTACCTGAAAACATATTTCTTTATTCCCTCAATTAATTTATACAATGTTGCCATAATTAATATTTTTAAGTCTTGAAGTATAATAATAATAATAATAATAAATATTATTAGCACATTATTATAAAATAATGTCATTTATTTCAATATCTTGGTTGATAAAACACAAAATACAACTATAAAATAGAAATAAGCTTACGACTGAGGTACACAGCCAATCGCAAAGCCAACAAGTCCTCGTAAAATAAGTATCCAGGTATAATTTGGAGCTAACGAACTGAGCAGACCATAATAAAATAATAGTACAGCACATAATGTTAATGCCTGTAACAATAAAGCAGACATAAAAGTTACAATTTGCAATGATATACTAAGTAAAAAGAATAAGAACTTTTAAAAGGAAACATAATACATTAAACTAATGAGTAAAATGCCCAGTAAATGTTAAAATATTTTAAATATTCCACAGATCCTCAACTTTACTTAAATAAATAATATTTGTTGTTAGATTAGTTATTTATTAATTATTCATGCACAGTTACTTTTTATAGGTAACTACGAGTGAAATTTAAAACTGGAGTAAAAAAATTCATAATAATGAATGTTATAATTTAACTAACACAATAACAATGAAAATAAAATGCTGTCCAAGATGTTTATATACTTTCCTGGCATTTGCACAAGCTTAAAATGTAATCCTTTCACGAAAGGTAAATTTGAAATTTACAATCTACCTTTGAAATGTTGAAATATTTAATTACTTTGATTAGGAATCAAGAGGTGAAAGGTAAGGAAACATTTTCAAATTCTTTTTACCCTAATACTAAAATATCCCACTTAAAAATATATTATTAAAATTACCCTTTAAAGCCAAATAAAATTGAAATTCCCCAAATTAAAAATTGAGACAAAATAAAAAATAAAAATATTACATATCAATTTCTACATCTAAAATTTCCTGATTAGAATAAAATGTCTGGGATTAATTCTTAAACTGGAAGATCTTAAATGTAAATTATAAGTAATTAGTACTTTCATCTTCAGACAATCTCAATAATTTTCTGTAATTTATACATGTACTTCTGCAAATTACCAAAATTTATCTGAACTACACAAAAATTGTGGTTCCATGAAAGGAGACCTGTTTTCATGTAACTCAAAATCCTTTCCTTATGAGAAAGAACTTTACTAAATATGCTTCAGCTGTCATTTTTAATGGAGTACTAAACAGTTCAAAAAATGTTCCCAATATTATTTAAAATAAAATTAAAGAATCTGTTTTATGGAAACAATATTACTCTGTCAATAAGTTTTTTTTAAATAATACAAATTAAAAGAAACTTTGAATTTTCTCTATCTTTATTTTAAATACATATATAAATATACGCTATAATATTCTACTTTAACACCTTCTGAATTGTGATTTATTTTTTAATTATTTTACAAAATTTATTCTTCACATATTTACTTTAATATTATTTCATGTAACTACACTTTAAATTATTAACATGGAAAAAGTCACATGAACTATATAATTAATTGTGTATTTTGTTAAGCTACTTTAATCAGGAGTTACCAAGGTTTTCAGTGATCCATCCAGACAATGTTGGAACAGTTTCTTTTTTTATCTGTGGAGTATCATACCTATCCATTCCTGAAATGATTTATATAATGTATTATTATCATCATTTTCGCTGTTGCCATCATTATTATTATTCTGTACTGATCAGGAAAAAGATTTACTGAAGAAAAAATTCACGTATTAAATTATATAGTGCTCTTTTTTTATGGTTATACTTTATGACATAAATCTGTCATTTAGTCATTAAAAAACCAATTAAACTCTTCAGAGATAATATTATAACATCATAAAAAATGTAAACAAACATGAGGGTATCAATTCAATATGGTACTGGTACATAGTACTGCCATTAACAGACAGCATCTACACTGAAAATGTGAAACGTTTTTGTTTTTAATCACTTATTTCTAGTTATATCAATTAGTTCTATTCAAGTAAAGAAAGTGAATTTTAATATAACATGTATAGTTTATTAGAAGTGCTACGCCAAATTTTAACACAATCATTCCATAGATGTAGCTACTGGAAGTTTCTTTTGAAGAGATTGACAATTTAAACTAAAATTAGATAAAAACAGATTCAACACATTCATAAATAAAGACTATTAACTTACTTGTTTTCTGCCATATCTATCACTGATATGGCCCCAAAAAGCAGAACTCACCATCATTCCGAGAAAAACCACCTGAAATTAAATGAAAAACTTAAAAAATGTATCTCATAAATAGCAGATATTTCCACCATCACCCTAATGAAAATATCAGTAGATATATCCACCCTGAAGTATTAACTTCAAAAGGCAAAATTCCACCAACTTTTATACCTAAAAAAAATTAAACTTTAAAAGAACTGGGTGGCAAAGGATAAAATTTTATTTTAGAACACAGAAGAAAGTTTAATAAAGAAAACCAGTGACATATGAATAGCATCATTTTATGGGGCACTTCTTGAGGTAACAAGATTAAATCATAATATTTTTTAACATAAATGGACACACTTGATGAACAATTTGTAATGTAAGACTAGTGTTCATGCACATACATAATACACATGTATATAATAAAATGTTATATACTTCAATCAGCAGAAGTGATATTGATTTTTATATTCATATTCAATTCATCATTGTTCAAAGATTTAGTAACATTTTTCTATCTTTTATTACCAGATATGTTTGTTACTACCTGTTATACAGTTTTTCAATACAGCAGCTCTTGAAGGAACTGTTGCAAATGCTTGTCCATAGTCCCAGAACAATTAAATATTGCTTATTTACCACTCACACATATTTTAAGAATTCACATTTAGTGAAGGAAACAACAAAAACTAAGGTTTCTATCAATCCCCTACACATAATGGCAAGTAGTAAAATGTCCAAAACGTCTAACATAGCCTACTTCATATCCACTTTTTTCCTTCACTTATTATTTTCTGAAACAATGTATACTGATATAAAGAAAACCTTTGCATTCACAGTTGGTCTATACATTTTCGATCCATATAAGCTGCTGGTAGTACATTTTATATCTACTTTTTCTAGGCACTTGCTTGCATGTTGTAAAATTTTTAAAAGTTCAGTTTATGAATTAATAAATCTACAGGAGTGAAAGTATGGTAATTTTCATTCATTACTAAATTGATAGATACAACTAACTTTTGATGGAGAATCATCCAATCATTTTGTTCTGTTCTTACATATCTAGCTTTTTAAATTTAACATAAATAATTAAAATAGTACTAAATTTGAGGACAGACAAATTCTGAAAAAGAAAATACTATGGAAAAGAACTTAATTAAGAAGCAGCCACTCAAAGATTAAGAAAAACTGTTCTTTTTGTTGATGTAGTATCAAAAGGTAGTGCAACAGAAAAGTATCAATTGCATACTGGGTCAGTACTGGATTGTAGCAACACATGCTTAAGTATCAATAAATAATTAAATCTGTATTATTTAGTTCTCATTTTAATTTTTTTTTTTCAAAATTATACATCACAAGTTTAGCACACCTAACTTAACCTAACCTAACAACTTTTCTGTATCCAAAAAATACAAAAGAAAAACGAACCATAAATTCATCAAACAACCTATTATATATCCACCAATAAATAATGTTAAACTAAATACAGTTAACAAATTCATTTAGTAAAGCATACTTTATTAAACATACCGTTGTAGCAAGAGCTTGTTGATATCGACTGATATGCCATTCACAATGTAAAGCTGGAGATAATATACTAAGTATTGTCATTTCCATGGAGTCTGCCATCCAGCAGAGACCAGTAAAAAGGGACAGTTTAGCTTGAAACTTTCCAAATCCAAATGCATTAACAGCCTGCGTAACAGTGAATGTATCTACATAAAAAAAAAAATTCAAAATACTACTACTGCATATAATTTAACATAATCTGATAAAACAAATTTGTCAACTACAGATTCTAAGAATTAAATACTGCCCCCTCTACCATCATCATTCGACATTAACAGTAAGCCAAATTACCATTCCGGAAAACAATGCAAAGGCTGAGAACAACAACAATAGGAGTTATGGAGAGATTTAGATGACAGAAGTTGTGAAAGAGTTTAGGAAGAAAAACATATGAATTAGAAATGCTACAAGACTTCAAGATGGAATTACAAGAATAACCAACAAGAAGTGGAAATGATTCAGGCCAAATAATGAGAGGAGTTGATAGCTTGACAAAAAAGATAATAGAATGGAATCAATGAGAACGGAGCAGAAGAAGAGGATGTCCAGAAGGACTGGGATGAAAAAATGAAGAGGGATTTGATTGAGTGACCTAACCAAGAGTGATACAGAATAGAAATGAACTGAAAGAATAACAGGGCTGTGCAGTTTGGGGTAGTGAATTTTTAAAAATTAAAGCGATTTAGATATTAATTGTGAATCTTTTATGGTGGTGAATATATATTTTAAAATATATTCTTGACCATGCATATTAAGTGTAATATTAAAATAGAATAACTTGAGTATGCTAAAATTTACTGAAAGTAAAAATAAGCAACCAAATACATGTTTTTATTATTAAACAATCATCACCATATCATCAGTAATTATGCTGGAATTATAAAATACAAATAAGGGAAGTTTTAAAAACAATACAAAAACATATTTATCCAGATAAGAACAATTAACTAGGTATTTACAGCGTTCAATTTTGTCTTATTTCTTATGAACACAAGTAAGCTTTTTTTAATTGCTTTGTAACAGGTATTTTTTATACATAATTTTTTTTCCTTTTTTGTTTTATTATTTTTTTTTAATATTTATTTTGAAACTATTATATTATTTGACAATAAAAACTGTTACCTCTACTTTGTGAGATTGACTGTTTTGTTGGCAAGATCAGTTATTATATTCTGTTACAAGTAATTCCCTAAGTTTTCATTCCTGTTTGTAAATTTCTAGTTATGTTATTTCAATAACAATTTAGCATAACTCATTTTCTCAGTATAATATTGAAGTATTACTTTTATGAGCCCTGACATTACATAACTCTTAGCCTAAGATAAAAAAGGCTTTCAAATTGTAGCATCATCGATCATAATTTGTTTAACAAATGTAAAACTTGTTTGGTAGTATACAATTACACTACAATTATTGAAACCACATAGACACAAATACTTCAAAAATAGCAATATACAGGCAACCACTATACATACATATTTACTGTCAAGTATCCCAACTTAAATGAATGATCCAGTTCAATATTAACTTGATTAATTACTGATTTTGTCTGTACTTACATTGTTTTTACTTACTGCTTAAAGTTTATACATTCATTTCTAATGTTTCAAAAATATTATCAATATTAGTTATTATACAAAGATTATGTACAATACATAAACACTTTTCTATGCAACAAAACAAGAAATAAGATGAACCAACATGAATAAGATTATGACTTCAATATGAACTGTTATGATGAGACTGTTATGTTAAGATGACTGTTATGAACAATACCTTAAGATGAAAATTACACTTACCATCCTTAAAAAATAACTCATAAAAGTAAAATATCTAAGCACACAATAATATATCCTGATTTCCAAGACAGCTGGTTTGATTGTATTTAGTTAGGACCCAACAAAGCCACATCCCTATTCATGAAATAATACTAAACGTAAGACTATGTTATTCTAGTTCACTGGACCACAATGAGTTTGCTTATTACAGCCAAAAAATGATGGTATCAAGGAGTAACCAAGGAAATAAATATGTTTCCAATAAATGTTTGGACAAAGAACTAAGCAACTGATAACATTAAAATCTAATTGCAATAGCCAGGTAGATCTTCAGTCTGAAACTTAAGTCATACCACACAACCCTTTTGATATAAAAAAAAATATTACTGACTACAGGTATGTAGTTGGCATTTTTGAAATGCGGGGATACGTTTGTGCGATAGACCTATCTTGTCAACAACTGTCTTTTCTATAGTGAGCAGAGATGTTGTACACATTGAACAAGTTGCCTGAACAATGTTCAAATTGTAATAATTTACCCAGGAATCTCACCGTGTATCTATACACATAACTCTAATAAATAAGACACAAGATTTTTTCACTGTATGAATATAATTCCCTGAATAAATAAATAGAATCAACTGTAACTGTCTACAAAAAACATTAATGATCACAACAAAAGCTTTTTAAAAACTAGCAAACCTTTCTATAACTTCATAAATGATGCTTCATTCATGTGTATTCCATGGGTGAGTGCAGGCGCTGACCTTAGTATTCAAAGAAACTCTTAAGCAAACTTTTAAAAAACAACTATAATATTTTATAAATAAAAATAGTTACCATCTGGAACCACAGATACCGAGTTCATTTCAAGTTCCTGTGGTGGATGATGGTCCGATTCTGTGGACGCATCAACAATTTCTGAACCATCAAGATCTTCATAGTTTCTGGCTTGTACGGATCGCCTGGCTACAGACAGGATTTCAGCCATTCCTTTATCTAAATAAAAGAAAAAGCAATATTAACTCATGCTACGTAAAAATCTAGTGTAAACAAAGAAAATTAAAATTAACACATAATTATTAACATATCTTTAATACAAAATATCAATAATTAAGACAAAAGAATAGCTTTATATTCTTAGAGATCAAAATCAATAGAAATCTATAAGGCGTAATGAAACAAGATATAGACAAAAAAGCAGTAATACAGACCTTTTAACAAGCAAAGTAAGTATAAGTCACCAAAGATCAATGAAATGGGCTAAACAGCCTAAGGACAGACTAGTAGTCTAAAGGACATCTGTAATTATATTTCTTTCTTTTATAATTATCATATACAATAGATCCCTGATTTATGGTCACTTGCTATACTGACAAATTTAAAACAAATCCTTTGTTAAAAATAACCGATTTATGGGTTGCAGAAAGAAAAGGGATATTTATTGTTGTCTATTTAGTTGTGATTACAATAGTACTATAGTACACTAGTTTATTAATTTCCTTGTTGCAAAACTTGCCACTACCTTCTAACTAAATTCAGTGCATTTCAATATTGCTTTAACCATTTGATTTTCACTGCATTTTGTACCCTAAATGCAATATATATATTATATATATAATATTTTTTAACATGAATGTAGTATATAACAATGGATACTTAAGATTTTTAAAATGTCTTTCTTATGTTACTTGATATGCTAATTTTATTTTATTTTACAGAATGCATCAACATTTTACTCAAAGATTTATCACCTCATCCTATTGCATTCTGTTGTACATGGCGTGCAGTTATTATTTTACACTTTGATGACAATTTAGTTTATGATTGTCATAATTATTAATCTTTGTCAAATAAATTAAGGAGTGTTTAGGACAATTAACAAATAACCCTATATTTATAATGAAACAAAAAATTTAAGGAAAGTGATTAGATCACAAAATTTTGAAACCATGAGAATCATGAATGAAAAAAATAAATATCTACAAAATGTAGATAATTGATCAATCGGTTTATTAGTCATAATTGAGCACATTCAACTACAATTAATAAAGAAGTAAAAAGCACTGCACTGAAGCTGTCGAAGACTCATGGATTTCTCATGCTGTAGATAGGGGCAAATTTTAATTTCTGTGGATTAATTTCAACCATATTATGTCTCTTTAATCAGGCAACTATTTCAAAAAATACTAAAGCAACAATAATGTGAAATCTAGGAAGCATTATGTGTAAACAAAGGGCAGCTCGTTCAATTTGACAGAGTCAAACTACACATCATGGTACAAGATGAAGCTACAAATGCAGATGTGTTAGCTACTGAAAACTATTTAAAGCACCACACACTATTTAAATCACAC
This sequence comes from Lycorma delicatula, assembly GCF_047948215.1. Taxonomy (NCBI): domain Eukaryota; kingdom Metazoa; phylum Arthropoda; class Insecta; order Hemiptera; family Fulgoridae; genus Lycorma; species Lycorma delicatula. The sequence goes on from NC_134458.1 coordinate 40,916,598, forward strand.
ATTAAAAGCAACACAGGAAGATGAATACTTGGTTCACTTGACAGCCAGGTGTTGATGCAGTATGTCGCTATTGGAAACACCATTGCAGACATATTCAGCTAAAGAAGAAAAAACTATTGTTTGGTTTTAAAGTATGACAGACTGCAAGTGTTTTTACACAATACAGAATTTGATTATTCTATTAAATTCAAAGGTTAATTTTACTTAAAGAAATTCACTGAAGGAGAAAAAATCTTGTCACCTTCAGTGCAATTTTTGACGATATAACCCCCTCATATCATTCAGATGTCAAAACATACAGGAAGCATTAATAGTGTTGTAAAAGTATCAAGATCTACACTCTCCTGATCTCAAAGCATAGGGGGTATACTGCCATTGTTGTGGAAGTACTGAAGCCTTCAAAATGACGCCTCAATCATGAGCCTCTTGCCAACTGTAGTACTCTTAATAAAACACAGAAATATATTAGTTAAGCCTAACAGAGAAGTGAATATGCAATGAAGTAAGATAATCCTTTAATTTTCACACGTTTTGAAGTGATTTTTTAAGCTTTAAATTCATTAGCAATCATATAATAACACGACTGATGTAGTAGGGAATTTATAGACATAAATAAGTTATGTTTAAATATTAAGACCAAGGGAGCAAAGTTTCATTTTCTTAACTTTTTAATACATTACTTATTATAGAAAAAAATTTATGAGAATAGTTTTATGAGACATCTTTGATGTTAGTTCTACAGGAAAGATATAACATAAGTTTGTCATTTAACATAAGAATCTTACTAGACTATATGTCTCAATCAACAAAATATAAAGAAAGGCTAAAAATACAAAGAAAGGTTAAATATACAAATTATTATTATACCCACTATTTGTCATGCTGTACATTTTTTACCCACTGAAAATGTAAGAAAGTTAAATGTTAATGAAATAACAGAAAAACTATAGCTGTTTATCTGTATAATTCTTTTGTTTATTAAAAAACTGATACAGACTGAATAAAAAACATTTTATGTTTTATATTTTATTTTCATTTTATTATTTATATTTAAGAGGTTTAAAATGTTAATGTAAAAGCAAAATGTTGTGTAAAGAATGCTACAATTGTCAAAAGGATGTGGTTGCGGGGTCAGATTGAAGGCTTCAGTACTTTCATAACACCAACAATATTTCTCCAACACTGTGATGTCAGGAGGGGGCAATCTTAACAGGACTCATACTGAAGGATGTCAACAGAACAAGTGTTTTTAGTCAGTGCCTTCTATTTGGCCCTTTTAGATGCAACATAAGAATTATATAAGCAATTAGGTTGCCAGGTATAGTATCAACAATACCCCAATCTTCCTGCAGTCAGGCCTGCAACAATCTAACCATGCACTAGTAAAACAAACATTGCGAATACCCAATTTATAATTACTCTAAAAAAATCAATTAAGCCATCAGAGTTCTTCCTAACTACTTCAGTGAGATTAGACCATAATAAACAGGATGAAACAAAAAATAATCAGATTGAAAAAACATTTCATATTTTATATTTTGTACTAAAGAGACGTTCTTGATGTGTTAATGCAATTATTTAACAAATATTTACATGATGAAATTTTCCCAAATAAATTAAAATATACAGTTGTTACACCAGTTTACAAAAGCAGGTAGTGAATTGTTATTAAAAACTAGTTATGGACCTATTATGCTTGAGTCTGGGATTTGGAAGTGTTGTAAAAAATAGGTTACTAAAATTCTTATATAAGGAAAATCTTTTTACCGAATAGAAGCTTGGTTCCGAAAAAATGATTTTCTGCTGTCAGTAGTTGATGTTACTCATCAGATATTAAAGGTAAGTAGATTGCATCTACTAAACCAATTCTTGGTTTAGTAGATGCAATCACCTTTACATAACATATTTTAGAATAATTCATTCTCATTTATAATACAGCATTGAAATAGGTGGGGAACAGAATCTAAATGTAAATAGAAATCTCATTTTTCAGAAAAAGGCAGTTAGGATAATATTTAAATTAAACAAGGAATTATACAATGTAACTTTAAAGCCAAAGACTAAAGATGTTACCAACATTATGTATTACAGAACAAATTATTTATTTACTTTACTGAATGAAAAAGAAATATTTTATTGTCATATTATTTATCTACACAGGGCTGTGATGACTAAATCTTAAGTGATAATGAAATGTGGTTTATGATTACATAATACTTTATACTACTCTCGCAGTTTGTTTTTAACAGTTGCTAGAACTTGAAATGAAAGCACATTTATTTAAGAAATAATCTATAACAGATATGTACATAATATTATTTTTAAGACAATACTATATTAAATAAAACAAATACACATACTATTATTACACAGACAGAAAAGAAATGAATAGTAAATGATCATGATCAAATAGAAAAACCTTGGCAAATAAATAAAAAGAAACATTATTTCCTTAAGATATGTTATTTTATTACTCAAGTTTTTATTAGACTTAAGTTTTATGAAAGTAATAATAGCAATGTATACAGGTTTTTATTTTAAAATGCTTACTACTCAACTATTTGCCTAAAAAGTATGATATTTTGACTAAGTTTATTTAGAAATAAGTGGAATATTAATTATTACAAATAGATCTTTTTAAGAAAAATTCAAAACCAAACACCTGTTGATTCATGAAATTTTATTGCTAAAAGATGATTTTGCCCACCTGCCTTCAAAGTTTTGAATAACTAAAGAGTGGGTAAGTGTCTTTTTCACCAGCCATGTACACCAGAAATCTTTTTTACAATGGAGCTGTAATTTTTACAATACAGTATCAACAGCAGAAGTAAATACTTGGCATCGTTTTTATTACTTAACATAAAAATAATAAGTTTGATATACAATAGCAATGAATATTTTCTTATATAAACCAAAATAGTAATTTCAGCATGAAAACAATTATACACATAATAAACAAATTTAATCATTTGTTTGGTTTAATTGTTTGTAATAAATGATACTGTGGATGAAATCAGATATATCATAGTACTAAAACATATTGAACAAAGTGTATCAATAAACAATTACAACTCTAACACCAATCAAGCAAAGGGTCTGCCTTGTATCCACTTTTTTTATAAATGGGCTTTATTTTAGTAAGTTTTGAGTTGACATGGAAATGTCCCATTTTCAATTATCAGTGCATAGGTGAACCACTGGTGGTTCTATTGAGCAGGGAAATGACAACTTAATTAATCTACTCAGTACGTCATCGACTCCAGCAGAGAAGCTAATGTTGAAAATTCTGGACTAACTCTGTGACTTTGAATAGCTGTAACACTAAACAATCAAATTTTTTGTAGCCAAATGAGTGAACCTACACTGCCAAGTGATTTTGAGTAGATGAAACAATCTGGAGATTCAGTAAAACAGATTCTGAGTTGAAAGTTTCTGAAATAATAAAAAGTTCAATAATTATTACCTTACCTTTACGATTTTTTAAATTCTGAAAATTACTTTCTTGGTACTCCCAGTTTCATCATCCAAGGACTCTTGCTTACTATTCAGTGGCTGAACAAAAAGCAAAACCTAGGGATGAAGTGATTATTGAGCAATGCTCGACTTCCAACATACAGAACACCCTCTATAATTCCAATAAATTTATTAACTAGTCTACCAAATCCATCATAAAAGTAATTCAGAAGTATACTTGTGTTCTAACCAGAATGTTATTTAAAAATTGGATTTCTATTTTCAATATAGTTACCAAACATTTTTGTGACCACTTAAAAAATTATTTGCAATTTACAAATAAGAATACATACAAAATATGTTCCTGTTATTGATAAATTTATCAGCATAGCAATTTCTTTGTTACTGTTCGGTAATTTATTTGTTTGTTTTATTTATTTTAGTAAATTTACATTCTTTTTGTTTTCCAAATGTATTCTTATAAATTATGAATGTTATGTACTGTATTTTCAATGAATATCAAATGGCTTGCTGTAAATAAAGATGTGCAATAGTCAATGAAATAAATACTATAGCCAATTTGAAGTTGAAGGCTAGTATTACACCACACAGATTTCATAATGGGTAAAGTCGACAAAAAACATACAATATACAGATATAAGTAATTCTTTATACATCTAAGCTCACAAACATTCACCAAACACTACAGGATCTCAAATTCATAATTCTACCCAGTCTAATGTAAAGAAGACATATTTTTGATTGTTTTTTCCAATGTTTCATATTAAGAACTACAACATAAAAATGTAAAGAGAAATCTGTCTTTCTTCATTAAAGTTTATGGGAATTTTTGTTAATCTGCATGTCAATTACTTTATAACTTGAAAATGACAGGGAAATTAATTGCGATTAATAACATTCAAAACACCTTTTTTTTTCCTGTTTAGCCTCCGGGATTCACCATCAGGTATTACTTCAGAGGATGATATGTATGAGTGTAAGTGAAGTGTAGTCTTGTACAGTCTCAGGTCGACCATTTCTGAGATGTGTGGTTAATTGAAACCCAACCACCAAAGAACACCGGTATCCACGATCTAGTATTCAAATCCGAATAAAAGTAACTGTCTTTACTAGGATTTGAACGTTGGAACTATCGACTTCGAAATCAGCTGATTTGCGAAGACGTGTTCACCACTAGACCAACCCGGTGGGTCAACACACTTTTTCACCTACGTTACTTTTAATCCACCTACAATAAATAATAAAAAAGGAAAATACACTAATTATAAACTAGTTACAATAGAAATATATCCATCAGCATTTAAAATGATAGAATAACCCAATAAATCTATGTACTGGAATTCGAAAATTACCTCATACGAAATTAAAATGGCAAACAAATAAAAAATTGTTCATAATATGTAACCCTGTCTAACCAGAAGCATCACAAACGAAATTAGTTTGACATAACCAAAATTAATTATAACGGTTTATGGCACTACTTGGTCTTGTCAACTACGGAACCCATAATTTCCCTCTATGTAATTAATTAAAACTTATTCAGTTAAAAGTTGTGATTAGAAGAGCCATAACTCATAAAATTTTAATATTTAATATAGGTTTATGGTTTTCAAATTTCGTAACAATTGCATTCCTTACAAGTGTATTTATTACACGTGCAACGTTTAGTTAAAATTTTCGGATCGTTAATATTCTTGATAGAGGTTTTGATGACGTTTAAAACACATTAATCAGTGGTTTTTTGACTGTAAGAAATTTTAAACCTAAATTTATAAATAATGACTTCAGAAGTTAATAATGTTTCGGTCTTAGCGCTGTACAGCGGGCGGCATCAGCAACAAAGAAGACCTATAAGATACCGAATTTGTTCGTTACTGAGTAACTAGTATTCTTTGATGTACTACCGAATCGTTACTCCCTAAAACGAGTCGTTACTCGTTGCAACCAGTTCATATCGCATCGTTACTCTGTCAAAACCATAACTGAACGAATATAAGTATGAACATAACATGATTACGTATCAGCAGTATGTGTTTAGGCCCACCAACCACCGACTGACTCATTTACCATACATTACAACATTAGTATTAAATAATAAATAGTAGTTTGCATTTTGTTATGTTAACGACCACTTCATGGCGCCGCACCGGTCGGGTTCAGAGTTTACATTAACGATTGTCTAATTCGTAAGTCTGCATTTCTTAGTGTATATATATATATTTAATGTACCGTAGTTGTATCTTACATAGATATTTTTATTACATTACAGTAGATTCATTATTTTATTTATTTTTTATCTGTTCAGTCGTCTACCGTTTCATTTCTATTTAGTTTTATTTTATTTTGTCGTTTTCATTCTGTCATCATAAAAAATAAAAGTGGTAAACTCTGGAACTTTTTAGTGAAGAATCGGAAAATAAGGCGGAGTAAAATTAGCTCCTCTCTTCATATTTTGTAAAAGGTGGTTCAACAACAAATTAAAAAAAAAAACATTTATTAAAAAAAACATCCTCCTACATATAATAGCACATTCCCATCGGAAATAATATCAACACTAACATTTGCATCGTCAATGTCAAATCTTCCTCAGTCTAGTAGCAGTAGCCATCAAGGGCAACAAGATAGAACCGAAGTAAGCGTTACTGATAGCTGGAACAACCGCTCTCCTCAGTCTGATTCTGATAGTAGCCTAGTTAGAAAACAAAATGATTGTCACTTGTTAGGAAGCCAATGAGTGTTTCTCGAGAGAAAATATTAATGATTTGATTTAAAAAATTATAATTAAAGATTTGCAACCATTTTCTGTAGTTTAAGATTCCGGTTTTAACGAGTTATTGAAATATCTTGAACCGAAATACAAAATAACTTCACTTTTTTTTTAAGCAACATTGCTGCACAATATGTTGTGGCCACAGAAAAGTTGAAGAAACAGTTGAAAATTGCATCCTTTATATCATTAACGACTGATGGGTACATGTCTAGTGCTACTACTTTTTACCAACCAGTGACAGCTCACTATATACTAGGAGACATGTGGAATTTAAAGTTAGCTTTTTCAGGCTGTTTTGAATGTAATGAGCGACATACAGCGGAATATATTAAACAAGAATTGACAAGTTTTACAACTGATTGGGAAATAGATGAAAAAATATTTGTGTAACAGATGTAAACAATATGGCAAGCAATATAAAAGCCACAGTACCATTAACTCAAAGGGAATATTTTCCTTGTATTCCTCACACTTGTAATTTAATAGTTCGAGCCAGTTTGGATCCAATTAAGAATATTACTCAGAAAGTAAAAATTACTGCAGAACATTTCTATAGAAGTTCTCTAGCCACCAACAAATTTAGCGCCATGCAGGAACAACTGAGACCCTGAATAAAACCAGTAAAACTTAAAATAGATATTATAACTCATTGGACTAGTACAATAGACATGTTAAAAAGGATTTTAAATCTGCAAGAACCATTAGAAACAGGTTTATTACACAATCCCGTCAGAAAAAAATAATTCCAGAAATTATAAAAATTTTTAAGCCTTTCAAATTATTAACTGAAGAAATGCCGTCTAAAAATGAAGTTACCATATCAAAAGTTTTGCCAGCTACTGATAGCATAATAAAAATAATGATTAATTTTCATCGTATCTTAAACAATGAATCATCAAAAACTTTACTTGAAAGATTAATTTCAGAATTTAATGACAGATTTAAAAATTGTTCGTGGAACAATATCTTGTCTCTTTTGGAAAGTGGCTCTTTTGGATCCTAGATTCAAAAGGCAAGCATTTAGTGATATGTTTTCATATGAATATACCAAAGACACTTTGGAAAGAAGATTCACTTCTTTGGTGGTGTACACAGGCAATTTTATACCCAGAACGCGCTAATTTAGCAAAAACATCCTTGTTTGTTATGGCTATATCAGTGCCAATGGAAAGAGTTTTTTTCAAAATCAGGACAAATATTAAAAATGGTAAGTGGTAAAAATGTTATTTTTAAACGTCAACAGTAGATTACTTAAGAAAAAAATATATTTAAAAGTAAAAAAAAAAACCCTAATTAAAAAAATCCCTTTCAGCACGCTGGAAGGTGAAGGCAGATTTCACTGGTGCTAAGTAGGGGATAAAAAAGATTTCCATCTTAAAGTTAAGAAAAACTTTAAATCAAAACGGCAATGGTTGCATGTGAAAAAAGTTTTACATGTTCGCATACAACAAGCCCCATCCAGCAACATTTTGGTCATTCCTTGCCGTAAGCATTGGTTAAGTCAAAAATTGTTTCAGACAAAAGTTTTAGGTAATGTTTAGAGGACTAATGACCACTTTAAACCAATTTGATGCTGTGGCTATTAAGGGAGGTATGATTTTTTTTGTCTTTGAAACCCCATTTTTTCCATCCCATGGGCCAATGGTTGGTAGTATCAAAAGACTTTACTTAGATAAGTTTTAGGCCCTTATCCAAAGAATAGTAAGAAATATTTTTTTTTTTGTCTTCAGTCATTTGACTGGTTTGATGCAGCTCTCCAAGATTCCCTATCTAGTGCTAGTCGTTTCATTTCAGTATACCCTCTACATCCTACATCCCCAACAATTTGTTTTACATACTCCAAACGTGGCCTGCCTACACAATTTTTCCCTTCTACCTGTCCTTCCAATATTAAAGCGACTATTCCAGGATGCCTTAGTATGTGGCCTATAAGTCTGTCTCTTCTTTTACCTATATTTTTCCAAATGCTTCTTTCTTCATCTATTTGCCGCAATACCTCTTCATTTGTCACTTTATCCACCCATCTGATTTTTAACATTCTCCTATAGCACCACATTTCAAAAGCTTCTAATCTTTTCTTCTCAGATACTCCGATTGTCCAAGTTTCACTTCCATATAAAGCGACACTCCAAACATACACTTTCAAAAATCTTTTCCTGACATTTAAATTAATTTTTGATGTAAACAAATTATATTTCTTACTGAAGGCTCGTTTAGCTTGTGCTATTCCTCATTTTATATCGCTCCTGCTTCGTCCATCTTTAGTAATTTTACTTCCCAAATAACAAAATTCTTCTACCTCCATAATCTTTTCTCCTTCTATTTTCACATTCAGCGGTCCATCTTTGTTATTTCTACTACATTTCATTACTTTTGTTTTGTTCTTGTTTATTTTCATGCGATAGTTCTTGCGTAGGACTTCATCTATGCCGTTCATTGTTTCTTCTAAATCCTTTTTACTCTCGGCTAGAATTACTATATCATCAGCAAATCGTAGCATCTTTATCTTTTCACCTTGTACTGTTACTCCGAATCTAAATTGTTCTTTAACATCATTAACTGCTAATTCCATGTAAAGATTAAAAAGTAACGGAGATAGGGAACATCCTTGTCGGACTCCCTTTCTTATTAGGGCTTCTTTCTTATGTTCTTCAATTGTTATTGTTGCTGTTTGGTTCCTGTACATGTTAGCAATTGTTCTTCTATCTCTGTATTTGAACCCTAATTTTTTTAAAATGCTGAACATTTTATTCCAGTCTACGTTATCGAATGCCTTTTCTAGGTCTATAAATGCCAAGTATGTTGGTTTGTTTTTATTTAATCTTGCAACTACTATTAATCCTTTTACTATTCATTTTTTTCTTAAAAAATACAAAATTGCGGACAGACAGAAAAATATACGTTTTTGGATTTATATTCACTGGACATTGTTTCTTCAGTATGTTAAGTAGAATCACTTCCTCGAGTTTGGTCTCACCTTTAATTTGACCTTCTGTATGTTTAAATAAATTTAAGAAATTTAAGATTATACTGTATACAAAATTCACCCGCACACACTTTAATTAACCTATATTAAACAACAATGTTTATCAGCAATGTTTTTTTTAGTATCGTGCTTTTTTAATTTTTAAATCTACCTTTTGTTATTTAACTTCTTAATTATTTAAAAAAAATTTCTTCAGAAAGGAAATTTTTTATTTTCTCTTTAATTTCATCTGCGCAACATTTCTGTGGACATCCTATTGTTCTAACCCCAGTTTCCTTTTCTTCCGACATTATCTGTAGTATTTTCAGGCGTGCACTCGTATATTTTCCAGTACCAAAATGTTAAATTTTGTATTATAGCAGACCGGAAAAGCCAACAACCACAAACGATTGGATATATGACAACGTCATGAAAAATGCATGAAAATTACGGCAGTTATCGTGTCCACAAGAAAGTGAAATATACATATGTATAACTTTTGAAGTGGCGGTAGTTTTGGGGCCTGGAGGATGTAAAAACGCGAAGATATGTCAAAACTTTCCAGAAGTTAAATCACGGTATCCGTTACATAGGTAGCTTTCTTATGAAATCTACCTAATAGATTGTGGAAAACAAAACCGAACATTTTTTATTTTATATCACCTCTATTTATTTATAAGAACGTAAAAAAATTATCGTAAATAAAAATTAAAGTTTACAAAATCACAGATCATTATATTCGCGTTGAACTTTGAATTTTGTATTCAGATAAATTGAAACGGATAACAAAGTTAATAAAACATTTTGTACACCTTTAGTTTTAGAATTAAATCCGGTTTGTTCTGTGAAATCGTTTTCCCATTACCTATTTATTTAAAAGTTAAAAAGCACGCGTTGCAAAAAAAAAACCGGTTACGGACAAAATTAATTTTATATTTGGTTTATCGTAAAATTGATGAAACATTTTCGCTCGTATACTCCTACTTCCCCTACACCAACGCGCCATCTCGACGTTCTCTCGCTCAAACTCTCTCCCTCTCCCGTGTGAGTTTGCCGTGTATGATATCGGCAAAGTTTTATCCGGGTTAAATTTTCTATAAAAATAATTTAGATTTAAATTAAGCGTTATAATCCAGAGAAGGTTTTTAACGTTCTATGCCGATAGTAAAAAAAAACAAACGTCGATAAATTTTATAAAATGGTTTTAATAAATTTTTAAACGGATCTTTGCATCTCGTAAAAATTACGTCTCGTGAATATTATATAATAGGTATAGTCGTAACAACACTCGCGCCGATAGAAAAATATTGTAATATTCCATTTACGTACATTCACTGATAAAATCTTTTTTAGTTCCACAGAAAACCGTCTACCGTCTACCGTCACCACCATACAGCCCGGACTTGGCTCCGTCCGATTTTTACCACTTTGCTCACATGAAACGCCGGCTAGGGGGACAACATTTTGGCACAGACATCGAGCTGCAGACCGGCGTAGAAACACGGCTGAAAACAAAGGCGACTCCGTTCTATGACGAGGGTATTGGAAACTTGGAACCACGCTACGACAAATGTCTAAATCGGAGTTGCAACTATGTAGAGAAATAGCGTAACTATGTAAGTACTTATTACAAATAAAATTTTTTTTATTTTCACTGTGGTTTTAATTTCGTGACCGATCTACCTTGAAAAAAAAATAACCCTCGTATAATAATCGATGAAATTCTTTTCTTAAAACAGACAAAATTTTGGCTTTGTACATAAGATTTATCGTTAACATTACTTAATACTGGAATGTTATAATATAATAACATGCTAACGTACATTTTGTTGTCATTTTCTGTCGGATATATTTTCAAACAAAATTCAAGAAAATTAGTACATCAGAAAAATAATATAGATTTCTACATACCAGAACCATATGTCAAACTCAGAAGGTAGCAGTTTCTTGGCTTCTTTTGATTTTTTCTGACAAATTTTTGTAGATATATTTTTATTTTAAATAAAAATAAAATTATAAAAACGTTAAAATAAAATAATTAAAACTTTTCTAATACGTTAAAATTGAAAGATTTAAGAAAGCAATTTTTATCTCTAGTGTGTTTCTTTTGAAATCGGTTTCATTATTATTTTTCTTAAGTTTGTTTTATTTTGTTTTCGGCCACTCGACCGATCTATTAACAGTAAATAATACGTTACTTTGACATTCTGATCTGACCTTCTAATTTCACCATTTTTATAGATTAACAACACAAAATTTGGCTTTGACTTTATAAACAAATCAAATTTATAAAATCCAGGACTTCCCTGCAGTCGAACTGTCCCGGAAATCAACACGTTATATCACGTTGGCTACAGTATTTTTGTAATGAAAATTATTTTTGTATAAATTAATTTCTACTAACCAACAATTTAAAAAGTGTAAATCCTAGTACTTTCGGAGCTGTAACTCTATCTTCAGGTATGTTAATTTAAATTCAAATAATCCATAATCAAAATTATTATGTTTATTATAGTCGGTCGTCAAGAATAAAATTAATTCGTGCGTCAATATGATAGTAACATCATGTTTGTAAGATGTTTCTGATTATTATATATTAAAGCTTTCAAATAGGATACAAAATTATAGACCAAGATATATATATATATGAGAACAATTTAAGAAAAATGATAGAAAAGTATCATAACGAAGAGAAGTACTAAAGAATGACAAAGATAATCATAGGCTGTTAACAGTATAAAAAAATTAAAATATCTTTTTCAGGGTCTTTTACAGAAAATATAATATAATTAAACAGGAAATTCTAATATTTACGTAAAAATTAAGAAAAAACGTAGTAAATAATAAAAAAAAAACAAATATATTACTGACCTTATAATAGCTAGTGGATGTTGATATACAGGTATCATAACATTTCTAATATAATTTCTAAAGAAATGTCCGAGGTCCCCCTCGGACCTCGGTGGTCCCCCTCGGTGTGTAAATATATCCATATATTCCATACCAGACTGCAATATCCTCATCTGAATTATTACATTTTAATAAAGCTATCGTTAAGATGAGTTAAATTACATTCTTTAAAAAACATATCTGAAAAAAAAAGATTATAATTCAGTTTGTTTGTAATATATTGTGAATTATAAGATTTAACACGCGCATTGTAATTATGCAATATTAAGGAGGTTTTTTTGTAGAAATTTTGTTAAAAAGACAGAATAATCCTCTGTTGAACTGAAGCATAAATAAATAAAATTTTTATCCTGATCGATTCATAACAACACATTATATAGATGATTTCATAAACGGTACTCGTATACTATTCCGTGTAAAAAGAAAAGGAACTGTGTCAGCCTTTGCCGGATGAATCGTAGAAAGCCAAGGTAAAACCATCCAGATTAGCGTCACAAAATAACCATTTACATGTATTTATATTTTAAGTTTATTAATAAGAAAGTGGAGATTGAAATTCCTGGGTCGTGTGTACAGAATGGACGAACAGCGACTAAATAAACAGATTTTCATTAAAATCTGTGAACAAAAGAGCAACTTTGGGACCTACAACGATGAAAAAAGAATTACAGAACTTAGGGATCCGTGAACAGGAAACGAAAGATAGAAAGCTAATCTGACAAAAAATACGTAAAATTGAGTTAGAAATGTGCAATGAAGGAAAAAACATACCAAAGTGAAACGGTCAAAAAAAAATAAATGCCAAACATATATAAAGAACAAAAGAATGTTGAAGGAAATGAAAAAGAAAGTGGAAGAAATGACATTTGTGTGGTTTGAAGTCGGCCTAAATGCAAAAAATAAAAACATGAAATAATGTTATGGTATTTTAATGGAGATACAAAGTATAAAAAATAACTAACAATTTAGAAGGCATAATGAAAATTATTTTACTGCATATTTACGTACATATTAATAATAAGCTGAATAAGGTGCAGAAAATTCAGAGTTTTTTAAACATTTTCAATTATTATTTAGAATTTCATTTTCAGAAATAATATTATGTGTTAGTAAAACAAAATCTTTTAAATCTATTTAAAATAAATTGTCGGGAGAAGTTTTTAAACGATTTGGTAATCTATTTAAAATCGCAACAGAAGCATAAGGCCCTTTGCCGTAAGCCAAAGTATTGCGCTGAGTTACATGAAACCGGTTCTAATATCGGCTATAGATCTGATTACGAGATCATGGATACCGTCGCTCTTTGGTGGTTGGGTCATCTCAGTTTCATTAAGATGCAGTAGCCCTCCCTTCTGGACGACCACTACATCCCTCCACTGAGAGGCTACCCTTCCTGGCCCTACACTAGGTTGCCGGCTGCGCGTAAGCTCAGCCGGCAAACCGCCGTGTCCCCCCTCTCACACCTGAGGGTCCCGAATGCATCATCGGAGCACCCCGACTAACCCGCATTCTTAGATTTTTCCTATTAACGAACTCGACCAAGATTTTTAGACTAGTTATCTTTTTAAGGCTCAGTTTGAAAGGGATTGGCGCAGAATTACGGTAGTTATCTTGTTCCCAAAAAAGTGAAATATATATTGTATATATAAGCTTTTGAACTGACGGTGGTTTTGGGGTCTGGGGAATGTGAAACGCGAAGATATGTCGAAATTTTTCGGAAGTGGAGTCATGGTACCCCATTACATTAAGCAGCTGTCTTATGAAATCTACCTAAAAAATAAATAGTTAATAGCTCATGTCCATTAGGACACACTTTTATTCTATACAAACACATTCCAATAATTTATTTTCTGTAGTGAATTTTTTTGAGGATAAGTCCATTTTGATTTTCTGTTGACTCAGCAAGTCGAGGGTCTTTTATGATCGATCCTGAACAGCATCAATATTCTCCGAGTATAAATATTTTGTATATTTTAGTTATCTATGTATATATAAACCCACTGGGTCGGTTTAGCGGTGAACGCGTCGTCGCAAATCAGCTGATTTAGAAGACGAGAGTTCCAGCGTTCAAGTCCTAGTAAATTCTGTTATTTTTACACGGATTTGAATTCTAGTTCGTGGATACCGGTGTTCTTTGGCGGTTGGGTTTCAATTAATCACACTTCTCAGAAATGATAGACCTGAGACTATACTTCATTTACAATCGTACATATCATCCTCATTCATCCTCTGAAGTCATACTTGAACGGTAATTCCTGGAAGATAAACAGGAAAAAGGAAGATATACAAACGTAAGAATTTCGAAATTTATTAAAAACAATTCGTTTATCAAAACTTGGCAGATTTTACTTTCTTTTTCTTTATTTTTTCTGTTTAGCCTCCTGGAATTACCGTTCAAGTATTACTTCAGAGGATGAATTAGAATGATATGTATGAGTGTAAATGAAGTGTAGTATTGTACAGTCTCAGTTCGACCACTCCTGAGATGTGTGTTTAATTGAAATCCAACCGCCAAAGAACACCGGTATCCACGATCTAGTATTCAAATCCGTGTAAAAATAACCGATTTTACTAGGACTTGAACGCTGGAACTCTCGACTTCCAAATCAACCTTTAGAGGGAAGAATCCTTCCCTCTTTCCCTTTTTTCGATTTTTCCCTTTTTCCCCTCGCGTAAATCGGTCCAGTAGTTTTTGAATCTATAGCGGACACACATATCGGAAACATTGAAATGGAATCGTAAAATATTTCTTATAGCGTGTGTTACTTTTACGTCCAACAGATAGCGTTGTTTTTCAAAAAAAAAAACATAATTTTACCCGTCACAGGTGTAACATCTTAGGTATATAAATAGTAGGTATACAAAAACACGCGATTATTCGGATGCAACGTTGTGTCAAAATTTCAAAGCAATTGCTGAAGAACTTTCGGAGATATAAGATTTTGAACAAACGAACATCACGTTTTTGTTTATATAGACAACTGGTTACCCGTACTTCGGAAAGGTAAAAATGTATTTTACCCGGTTCTTAGTGTTACTCGACAAATACTACTTCAAGGTGACCGTATTTCGTTTCTTATATTTTTAATTTTTTAATTACTTTTATTTTTTTAGCCAAGTAACTGGAGCAGATGTAGCCAGTCGTATCGGACATACAATAACAGTTGCTACGTTGGTTGAACCGTTGCGTTATATACCGTCTCACCCTTCAACAATTTTCAAAAACCCGAAAATGGTTTTTAGATATTTATCTGAACAGTATTTGCAAGCTCCAATCTAGTGAATATCGTGTTTAGTATAGTCGGAAATGGGGAATATTTGTAATAAGTGTTAAGTGTAATAATTTTGAAAAATCTAGAAATTGTTTTTTTTTTTTTTAGATATGTACATGAAGATTAAGCACTCCAAAACTCAAGTTGATATCTTCATCTCTTACCGAAAAGTTAAAAAAAAAATATAGCCGTTTTTGAAAAAAAAATTCAAAAATCAATTTTAACTCTTTAAACTTGTAATTTCGAAAAATCTAGATGTTAGCTTTTAGATATTCATTTGAAAATTAGACGTATTAAAAATCAAGTTTATACCTTAATTTATTACCAAGAAATTATAAAAAAGTAAATGTCATTGTTATTACATTTTAAACATAAACACTCTGAATTTCAAAAAATTATTCTTAGTGTGCTCTTCCTAAAAAGAACGTTTATTATTTAAAATTTTTAATAATTTATCTTTAGTAGTTTTTACTGGGCGTTAATGATGAATCAATGGATTAGGTACAGTCAATATTTTACAGATACAGATATTATTTATATGGTAAATGAAAATTGTTTTCCAAAATAATAATAATAAATAAATAAATAATTTTTAGTTAAATATATTACAAAAATTATTTTTTATTTAATAATTTAATAATTATTTGACCTCTTGAAAAAAGATTTATTAATTTAAAAATATAATTTTATTTTCCTTCTCTTGAAATAAAGTAATAAAAACAATTTTCTATGTACATCTGGAACTCGGCTAACAAGATGAGTCAACAGTTGTATAGTTAAGAAAGAAGATGACCGATTGTACGCGGAAGGGAACGAATGTAACAAACAACCCAGCCGACTCGTTCTAGACAGTCATCGCTGGATATACAACGAAGTTACATGTAGTTAAATAAGGTACGTTTATTGATATATATATATATATATATATTTCATAATTTCAACTCTTCTATTTTTTTTTTGTTTGTTAATATTTAAAGGTTTTTTTTTATTGTAACAGTAAGATGTACACTTTTTTTATCTGTATTTCGTGATGTGTGTGTGCGTGTGTGTGTGTGGGTGTGTGTGTGTGTTGGTGTGTTGTAGAATAAATAAATATTATTGTAATAACAGTTTTCAATTTTTTTAATACAGTATATTTATAAAGACAAAACATATAACACATAATCTGTTGCTAATTCTGTTAAAAAATTTGGGTGTATTTTCTAGCAAATTTATATATTTTGCCGATCGACCTTATTTCATGGATATTCCCAGTAATTTATTTAAACATTTATTTTTTTTATTAAAATAATTTTATATTATCAATCATTTATTAAATAATATTAATTAAAAAAACTACATTTTGAAACCCCTGACTTTTTTTTATCTCAGAATGTTACAGGACAAAGTGGTTTAATCTATTTTGCTTGCCTGGTATTGTAGTTTTAGAGCAGTGATCTCCACACACCGGAGATATGTGTGGCGTACCTCTAAGACGAAAATGATAAGTTGTATCCCATATAACATAATGTGTGTGCGCGTGTCCGTGCGTGCGTGATAGAGATAGATAGATAGATAGAGAGAAAGAGATAGAGTACGTGAGTGAGTGTGAGTGTGTGTGTGTGTGTGTGTGTGTGTGTGTGTGCGCGCGCGTCCACGTGTGTATATAGTCAAAAATCAAATTATTTATACTACTTATTTGTTGTATCCCCAACTATTACTTTGCATACCCCCCGGAACTGAGTACGCGTACACCACTTTCGAGACCACTGCTCTAAAGCTGTGCTGAAGAAGGAAATTATGGTTATAAGTCAAAAAATGTGGTATGGGTTATTTCACATTTCTTTACGTTTCATCACCCAGGAACCCCAGAAAACCTAATTAACTGTTGTGGGGAGGGGGGTAATGTTCATACGTATATAAGTGCGTCTGTTGGCGTGTCGGAAGCTTAATAATTTTTGAATGGATAAATAGAGTTTGATGAAATTTTGTATAGAGATTCGTATGTTAGAGAATTTATTGGTAGAAGTTTTTGATCAACACCTCCGATGTGGTGTGGGTGGGCGGGGGCGGGGTTGAGGGTTCATTTTTCAAAATTTTGTAAACATAATGACACCGCTTTATAATAATTTCAGTACTTACGTGAGCGCAAGTATTTGTAAAATATATGCCATATTTTAAAAATTTTGCCGCAAAAATCAAAAAAAAAAAAATTTTATTTATCGCATATTTTTACTTTCCCGTCTAGATAGCTTTAGAATGGAAAGTATTGTAATCGTTCTAATTTCGGCATACGCGGTTTTCACCGGATCTTAAATAGAATAGAAATTTTTACGGATGTTGATGTACATGTGTTAGGTGTCGGCCGCTAAATAACGTTATATTTACAGAACTACTGGACCGATTTTGACCAAACTTGGTCAGATTAATTCTATACACGGGGTATTTATGCCGTTGAATTTTCAACTTAAAACGTCAAAGAGGTGGGGCTATAGAGAAAGATCACCCTCAGTATTTCGAGATATCGCCTAATTACGGTCATATTTTTCTTAGGAGCATTTGTTAACGATAAAAAAATTAAAACTATTTGGGAAATCGCATCTTACCTCAAAAAATGCTATTGTAGTCGTACGCTATGTTCTGACGTCATAGGTGAGCGGTAGAATTAAATAAACTAATAATATTTAAAGTTTGTAATTAAATATATTTAAAAATTTACTTTTTCTGGCCGGGCGAACTCGATCGCCCGGTTGATACGGTGTCTGGTGCGTAAAGCCTCACGGTTACACCAGTATGCCGACCGTACAAGCTAAATTTGTAGTAAGTCGTGAAATTATATTAGTTGGTACCGCCACATCCGCGCGAATTAAATACGCTATGCGCACGCGGTTTTGTTAGAACAATTAAATTAAATAAACGAAGAAATATTATATTTTAATAAAACAATAAATATATTTTAATTTAATGTAATTAACAAGCTACATATTCACCTTACCCGCAAATAAGTGTTAAATCTTCGAGATCTTTCGGTCTTTTTTGTAACCATCAAAATATTATAAGTCAAAAGTTAAAATAGTTATATAGTCATGACTGTTTGCATGTTAACAGTATATACTGTTAACATGCAAACAGTCATGACTAGAAACGTATTTCAACTTTTGATTTAATTATAATATTTTAACTCCTGATGATGGTTTCAAAAGACCGAAAGATCTCGAAGATTTAACACTTATTTGCCGGTAAGGTGGATATATAGCTTATTAATTACATTTAATTATTATATTAAAATATACCGGCGGAACCACGTTCAAGAAATTTATATTAAAATAAGTTGCGTGTGTGTACACGTGTGAACTTTCCCGGAACGCGTCTTAAACCGCGTGATGGAAAAATCTTTGTCAGCTTTTTAAGTTATCGTGATTGACATCTTCAGATAGGAATAACCAGCCGGCGCGAGTAGTAGCGTCTCGGTCTTTTATCCGCAGGTCCCGGGTTCAAATCCCGGTCAGGCATGGCATTTTGACACACGCTACAAATCATTCATCTCATCCACTGAAGCAATACCTAACGGTGGTCCCGGAGATAAAAAAAAATTGGAATAACCAATTTTTATTTAAATTTATACTACTGAATGATACAATTTAATTTTGATAGATACGATCATCATGAGTTCTATTTCACAGTACGAGTAGAATGATTTATTTATAAAATTTTTACTACTTGATGCTTTAATGTTCCACTTAAATTTCCACGTAACCGGTAGACTATCAAGATACGAGTATTATTTATTAAGATTTATCAAAGCCTTCGTTGTATTAATCTTTTATTTTTAAGATATTTTTTACGGTTATATGTAGAACTTTTTTTTAAAATTTGATTTACAATACGTTAATTTCGTATTACGCCTTTGTTTTACGTATAAATATGCGCGGTTACGCGTATATTCACACACACGCACACAACGCGCGCGCGCATTAACACAAAATATATATTACTTTAATACCGTATTCAAACTTTTTTATGTATAGCTTAGTTGTTATATAAAATCAAATAAATTATTTTTTTTAATTTATTTTTAAAAAAATATAATGGAAGTATTTCACGTACACATACGATTCAGGATAAAATATTAATCCGGTGATTAATAAAAAAATTCATCTGTAAATCTCATTTATCTATTATTATTTTATTGTGTGATTTATTGACTGTACTCTGCATACAAATGGCTTATAATTTAAGCTACATATGAAAACTTATTATTTTTTTAAAGCTATTTTGATCACGTAATCGAAAAATTGTGTGTAATTGATATTTCATGCAAAGGAATTGTATTAAAAAAAAAAAAAAACAAGAAATAAAAAAACAAAGAATTGCATATTTTTCCTAGGGTTTATTTTTAATTTTATTTTACTAATGTGTACGTTGCAACCTGTTTAACTAGGGAACAATAAGCAATCCCCCCACGGTAAAATGAGACGAGGATATCTGTGATATGTAAATGAAGTATAGTCTGGTACAGACTCGGGCCGACCGTTACTAACACGTGTGGTTAATTGAATCTTACCACCAAAGTACGGTTGACACAATTCCTAACCGGCCGTTTGGTCTTTCGTTCGTACCTGTGTGGACGAAGAAGAGCTGAAGACCCCTTCTGCCCCTACTGTCGGGAGTTAGACACGCCGGAACACGTGATATTCCAGTGCCCGCGGTGGGACGAGGAACGTCGCGACTGTACTGCCGTAACTGGGCATCTCGAGGTAGGGACCATCGTTGGAACGATGTTACGAATTTCGACACTGTGACGGGTTTTATAATATCGTGAAGCGAGAAGGGTTAGCGACGGCTACGTACAAAGCTGCCGTTATGCCGTTCTTACACGGGTAGGCGGTGGTGATGAAGGGCGGGTAATCTCGTACCCTGAGCTAAAAGACTGAATCCCGGCGGGGCGGTCCCTTTGAGGGTGTCCCTGTTAGAGGCAAAGCACAAAGGTCCAAGTCCTGGTTGCTAGATGATGGTGGCCGGGAACTGCATAGACGGGCCTGGCGTTTCCCTCATCTGGCGGAAAGAGGCAAAGGCATCTCCCGGAACCGTGTTCATTCTTAATCGGGGGTCTGGTTTTGGGAGGCAGGGTTAAAAAAACTACCAAAGTACACCGGTATCCAATTTTTAGTATTAAAATCCGTATAAAAGTAATAAACGTTTATAGGATTCGTACGTCAGGGTCTTCGACTTCAAAAAACAACTGATTTACGACAACTAGTTAACCTCTAGGTCAGTCCGGCGGGCAGGGTTTATTTGAATTTTATTTATTTATGAGGAGAGAAATCATATATATTTTGAATAAATATATTTCATTCGAGAATAACTCAAAAAGCAGACAACAAAGTTGTTACACTTTGCTGGCATTGATTATTTATTCTTACATAATGGAAAAAAAATTATTAAAAAATCGATATTTTTCTAATTTTTTTCTCCCCGAACCCCAAAATGATCTCAAAGAATTTTTTTTATTTTTCCTATATATAACTAAAAACCATTCTACTGAAAAATATACAAGCGATAAAAAGTTACCAATTTTTTTTTTGTGGGTGGGGATGAATTATCAAGAAATTTTATTTCATCAAAACAAAACAAATTTTGTTTAAAATTATAAATTAATTAAAAAAAAAAACGAAATTAATATTTTATTAATTTGTAACCTGACGATACTTAAATAATTTGTAAATTTTATAAAAGAAAATTTTTTCAAAATCTTTTACCTGCTGAAATATTTTAGGCAGATTTCATAAGAAAGTTATATACTGTAATAGGTACCGTGATTCGACTTCCGGAAAATTTCGACATATCTTCGCGTTTCACATCCCCCAGACCCCAAAACTACCGTCAGTTCAAAGGTTTATATATATATTTCACTTTCTTGTGGACACGATAACTGCCGTAATTTTGCGCCAATCACTTTCAAATTGTTCCTTAAAAATAACCAGTCCTTAAATCTCGGTCGAGTTCATTAATGGCCAAAATCACACCATGGGGGTGGAATTGGGGGGCTTTTTGGAAAAAATAAAATATCGCTATAACTTTCTTATTAAGTAAAACATTGAATTCGTTTAAAGTTCCTACTATTCTGTAGATAAGGGGCTAAAATTTATATAAGTAAAGTTTTTCGATATCACCAATCATTGGCCCAGGGTGTGTAAAAAATGTGGTTTGAAAGACAAAATATATCATACCTCCCGTAATAGGCAAAGCATGGAATCGGTTTAAAATTGGTCGTTAGTCCTCTAAAAATTATCTAAAACTTTTGTCTAAAGCAATTTGTTATATAACCAATCCTTACGGCAAGGGATGATAAAAATATTGTTGTAATTGTAAAAAGATGCTAAACATGTGCAACTTTTTTCACATGCAACCGTTGTCGTATCGAGTAAATTGAAGTTTTTCTTAACTTTAAGGTGGAAATCTTTTTTATTTCCTACTTTGCAGCCATGAAATCTACCTCCGCCTTCCGGCGTGCCGAAAGGTTTAATTTTAAAATAGAAAGGTGGACGTATGATACATGATTTCTATTTAAAAGTTTACAAGAAAAGCGATCGTAAACCCCGCTTTTCTGTTAATGCTTTCCTTATCGAGTTATAAGCATTCAAAATTGCAATGACGGAAAAACGATGTTAACAATAAAACTAGGAAAGACGCGCTGAATGAACAAATGTATTGTATTTTACATTCATAATGCATAAAATAACGCACTTTAAACGGTACTATAATATTGATAACTGATAATTGAAAGGGATTTTTTTTTAACAGATTTTTATTACTGTACTATAAACAAACAAAAAAATTCGTTATATTGATATCTATATTTAAAAAAAAAACTCTTGGGCAATATAGCCGACGTTTTATTAAATTAATTTCTTTTTAATATTTTCTTAATTTGGTTTAACGTTGCTAGAAATAGATACTGCAGACAAAAAACATCAACACTCCAATTTTTTTTTCTATCTCCGGGACTACAGTTAGGTATTACTTCAGAGGAGAAATGAATGAAAATTTTGCAGCGTGTGAAAATGCCATGCTTGACCCGTATTCGAATCCGGGACCTCCGGATGAAAGGCTGAGACCATACCACTCGCGTCACGGAGGCCGGCGTTCCAACTTGAAGCATCATAACGAACCAAGCTTCTAACATTTTTTTTCCTTCCCCTGCGTCGAATACATTGCATAACCTCAGCAGGTGCTTTGCCACAAACCCTTCCAGAATAAAACCAGGTTCCACCCGTGATGGAGAGACCCAGCCGGGACTACGGTCTTTTGTTTAGCCACACACACACACATACATATACACACACACACACACACACACACACACACACAGAGAGAAAGAGAGAGAGACATAGACACACACACACACACACATATATATATATATATTGTTGTCTGTGTGTGTGTGTGTGTGTGTGTGTGTGTACTATATTGTATGGGTACAACTTAACAGTTATTTTCATCTTTATTGTACTTGAACAAAAGTTTGGAGATCATTGGACTATAGAAAGATTTCGCACGGATTTCACCTACTGCGAAAGAAATGAGGTCGTACTGAAATTTTTAGGTCGTTAATTAAGGAGTAGAATTAATGATTTTTCATGGATTTTGACCTGAAAAATCGAATAAAATAGGTCCCAGCGAAACTAAAGAATAACTCAACCAATCTTCATCAAATTTTCACATGCATAACTTCAGATACATCACTACAGCATATCTATAGTTCAATGGAATTGATCAAGTAGTTTTGGAAATTTTTGAGCCACAAAACCTTATAAATATATATATATATATATATATATATATAGAAACGTACGTAAAGAAAATTATTTTTCATCACTTACAACCATCATGTGACCAGAAATAATACCATACCTTTCTTTGGAATTTCTGTAAAAAAATATAAAAAATTCAAAATATCTAGTTATATATATATATCTGAAATTCGATATTCAAATTTAATTATAGAAGACTAACATTAATTTTACAAGCTGATAAATTGAAGTATCGAATTCCATTAGTTCATACAGCGTTTAATGTACTCGAACGTAGATAGAAGCAAACTTTATTCATATCACGTGTTCATTTGGTCGGTTGTATTAATTTAATGCTGCTTTTATCTGATCGTAATTTAAAGCTGTCATTCACAAAGGTATTACATATCTACATACCCTAACGGCTGATAATGAAACTAACTAATCTAAAATTGTGTTAATTGATTTCCATGTGTATGTATGTATATATATATATATATATACAGAGGAAGTCAGAAAGAATGGGAAGAAATTGGGTACTGATTCTAGTGCTTTAAATAAGGAAAAACGTTCATACATACATATGTCCGATAACGATATTTTATTGAGTTACGGCTAGCGAATAATTTCGCCCGAATTCCAGTTCTACCGGTGAAATAAAATTATACTGAAATTTTTACGGCGTTAAGTCGGTGAACTTGATGATGTCTTATGTTTTTTCCCGAAAAATCAAGTAAAACCGGTTCCAGAACTGGTATCTCCCGTATTTTACATGATATTCAAAAAACAGTAAACTTCGGGGACAAAAAGGATTTTTTTAGGTTTAAGTATAATAACTTCGTTAAATGATTGATGAACCCGTAAATTGTATTATTAAAACTTCTGCAAAAATTAATATAATACAAAAATTAAAAATCTTTTCAAAATCCTCTTTTATTATTAAAAACAAAACTTATTATTAAATATATTGATTTATTAATAATTATTAACCTCTGTAAAAATTTTTCACTTAAATTGAAAGGACATAAAATTTTATTTCACCGATAAATTCTGATATAAATTTTTTTTTTATTATTATTGAATTATTATTTATCATAACCTTTTTTTTACAATTAGAGGGTAACAATTAAAAATAAATCAATACATTTAAATTAAAAAATTAAAAAAAAAAAACGGAGCTGAAGTCTGAATCGAACTGATGTGCCTTCTTGTAAGATCCAAATATTTAATTAATTAAATTTTTATTTCGTTATAATTCTGGAACCGATGAAAATAAGTACCACTTATGATATATCGTTGAAAAGCTCTCGATGAGGGCTTATTACTCCAGTTAATAAAAAATCCAAAACACCAAATTTGTTTTGGATTTTGAGTTTTTTGGGCACATTTGCTCAAGTCAACTATAATCAAAAGGGAAGGTGAACAACTAGATGTTACAACAGCTCTAAATCCAAAATTTCAACATCCTACGGCTAATCGTTTTTGACTTATGCGAGATACATTCGTACGTACGTACAGACACCACGCCGAAACTAATCAAAATGGATTCAAGGATGATCAAAATGGATATTTCCGTTGAAATCTGAAAACCGAAATTTTTAACGATACTTTTCGTTGTACAAGGAAGTAAAAACAGCTAATACATTAACCACTATCCGCTTCTTATTATCTACTGTAAATTATTTTTACCGTCATAGGTTAATAATTATTAATGAATCCATAAATATACTTACATTTAAAAAAATGGTAAAAAAATATGTATGTATATGAAGTCGGATTCGAACCGATGTGCCTTCCCCTTGTAAGATCCAAATATTTCATTAAAAGTTTATTTGGCTATAACTCTGGAACCGATGAAAATAAGTACCGAATATGATATATCGTTGAAAAGCTCTCGATGAGGACTTATTACTGCAGTTAAACAAAAATCCAAACGTTTTGGATTTGGGCTTTTCTGGACACTTTTAGTCCAGTCGATTGCGATCAAAAGAAAATCTGCACAACTAGATTTACAACTAATAATAATTTTTTTTAGAAAATCAGGATCAGTTTTAACTCGCCCTAGAAGATCGCGGACCACTTCGACCCTGTTATTTTTCTGTTGAACAGTGAGGTTTTTTGGTACCAATTTTCCACAAATATTTACATGACCGATTCGTTTGTCAAAATTTGATGGACTGCGGTAGGGTCCAAATTCAATTGTTCTACAATCATTCTGACACTTAATCGCCGGTCGTACCGTGTCAAGTCTCTGAATCGCTCAACACTGTCGTCACTTTTGTCGTTAACGGTCTTCCAGATAATGGATCGTCCACAACTGATTCCCGGCCGTCTGAAAATACTTTAAAAGCCTAAAACCTTGAGCTCGTGACGGAGCGTCATCTCCATATCCCCTTTTTAATTCTGAAAAAGTTTCAGTAGTATTCTCACCGAGTTTAACACAAAACGTGGTTCCACAACGTTGCCGATAATTAGTATCACTATTTTTTGTAACGCACAACAAAAACTCGTTTTACGAAAAGTTTACGTCTCATGTGTCAACAATAGACTAAATATATTAATACCTAATATAAATCAGCTGTTCATATAAACATATGTTTACTAGTAACTTTATAGTGTTGCCAGTTTGGCTGCCAAAAACTAGTCTCATTACTTTATTTACAGACCTCTTATAAACATATTTCGTAAAATGCTTTATTTGCGAGTTACGGTTAGTGAAAGAATTCGCTCGGATTTCAGCTACCCCGGTGAAATGAGTTTATACTAAAACGCTTAAGATGTTAATTAAGCATCAGAATTAGCGATTTCTTAAGGCTTTTAAACTGAAAAATCGAATAAAATAGATCCCAGAACCGTATCTGCAGTAGGTTTTGAGAAATCCAATAAATTTGAGTAAGAAACTTGTTTTTTATGTTTGACATACGATAACTTTATTAAATGTGTAATAAACCCGTAAAACTTTTAACAAAATTTGAAGAGAATTTAACCGTGAATAAAATAGTGTAAGAGGAATAGAATAAAACAAAAATATAATGTGATTTTTGCAAATAGTCTTCGAATAATCTTTTAAGTATTAAAGGTTGTACTAACTTCAGGTTTTTTGGGGTTTTTTTTTGAAGAATTAAAGGGCTAATGAGCATCATCTGAAATGGCTGCTCTTTTATAACAAAAAAAATAAAATTTTTTAAAGTTTTATTTCAGTGATAATTAACACTATTTAAATTCCTAATCTTGCGTGTAGAAATATTTCGCATCTTTGAATGCGATAAAGAGAATGTAACGTTGTGTCAAGATTTCAAAGCAATCGGTGAACTACAGAGATTTAAGATTTTTGAACGAACGAATATTTACATTTATAAATATATATTCATTTTTTTTATATTTGCGGTTTTTTTCCTTGTTTAGCCTCCGGGAATTACCATTCAGGTATTACTTCACAGGATGATATGTAGGGGTGTATATTTACGTTTATTTTAATTCTACGTGAATTTACAAAATGCTGTAAAAATGGCTGTGAATTTAATTTTAAATGTATTTAAAAAAAACTTTTATAAGTTTATATGTTTTATTTTCTTGGCTAAATGTAATTTCTGATTTATATATATATATATATATATATATATATATATATATATATATATATATATATATATATATATATATATATATTATTCCGGGCGATAATAACGTGAAAGAGTTTTTTGCTCTCCAAAAAAAAAAAAATTATTCCATTTAGTTAGTTGAAACTAATCTGCCGTTCAACGATTAGGTAAGCAAATGTACTCGTAAGACTGTGGCGTATGGGGAACAAGCAAGTCTAGTACAGTATTAGTTCGGGTATTTCCGCGTCTTTTCGTTGACATTCGTCCGTCGTCTCACTCATGCACTGTTACAAGAATTAACGTGTTTATTCATCAAGTAGCTGTTCGTCTTCAGTTGTTATCTGTTCGGTTGTGTTTAATTACTTTTTTTTAGCGTATTACTGAATTATCTTTCTATAATTAGTAATTGTTTGTATATTTACATATATTTAATCGTAATTCTTGTTTGAAATTTACGTTCGACTGCTATAAATATATGATATGAAGGTAAGATTAATTTATATGACATGCTAACTAACCGCTAGACAAAAAATTTGTTTCATGTAATTTAAAAAAGCCGATAAATAATTTTAATTAACCGGTTAAGTTATGTAATTCATTTTTAGTTGATTATTTTAAGCGCTATTTGTATCTTTATGATAAAATATTCTCTTATATTTTAAAACATTAACTAAAGTTACCGTTCAAAAGTATATACATATATTAGATACATTAACTGCCGTAATTCTGCGCCATTTTTTTTTTCAAACTAATACATAAAATATAACGAACCAAAATCTCGGTCGAGTTCGTTAATGGACAAAATCAGACCAAGGGGAGCTTTTTCGAAAAAAACAAAATATCGCTATAACTTTCTTATTATGTAAAATATCGAATTCGTTTAAATACCTATTCTATGGATAAAGCCCTAAAACTTATCTAAATAAAGTTTTTTGATATCACCAACCATCGGCCCACGTAGTGGAAAAAATGGGGTTTCAAAGACAAAAAAAATCATACATCCCATTAATAGGCACAGTATCGAATCGGTCTAAAAGTCGGCGTTAGTCTTCTAAATATTACCTAAAACTTTTATCTGAAAAATTTTTTGATATGACCAACCCTTATGACAAGGGATGACAAAAATATTGCTGGAATTGTAAGAAGCTGGGGCTTGTCGTACGCTAAACATGTGAAATTTTTTTAACATGCAACCATTGTAATGAGTATTTTTGAAGTTTTTCTAACTTTAAGGTGGAAATCGTTTTTATCTTTTTTTTTTTTGTATTTTCTAAATAAAGAAAAATGTAATCCTATACCTTTTTTTACTTTCCCGTCTAGATAGTTCTATAACTGTACAAGGAAAAGTATTTTAATCGGTCCAATTTGTGTATATCCGGTTTTTATCGAATCTTGACGTTTTGACACCTAAGGAACCAAAAAATAAAAAAAAAACAAAAACCAGGTGGAAATTATTCAGATGTTAATGTTCTATTAACGTATAAGTGTTCGGTGTTGGTCTCTAAATCACCTTATATTTCCCGAACTACTGGACCGATTTTGACCAAAGTTAGTTAAACTATTTCTATGTATCGAGCATTGATGCCATTAAATTTTCAAATTAAAATATCAGTAAGATTGTAGAGCAAAGTCACCCTCAATATCTTGAGATTTTGCCCAATTATGATCATATTTTTCTTGGGAAAATTTGTTAAAGATTAAAAAATAACAATATCTGCAAAAATACTTTTTTCAAATTTGCACCCCCTCCCCATCTACATAAAATGCGTTTGTTGTATAGTCTGTTATGTTGTGATGTCACAAATGAGTCGTAGAATTAACTAAATAAATTAATATTTAAAGTGTAAAAAAGTAACTCGGTTTGATTGGGTTTCGAACTCGATCGTCCGGTTGACTCCGAACCTGGTACGTTAAGCCCCGCAGCTATTCCAGCTGCCGACCGTAGAAGCAAAATTTGTTTTTTCTAAGTTGTGAAATTACATTATTTTAGATAGTTCCGACCGTCGCCGCTAGTCCTGCCATATTCACATGAATTAAATACGGTATGTGCGCGCGCTTTAATTAGAATAATTGAATTAAATAAACGAAAAATATTACGGTTAAATAAAATGATAAATATTTTAAATTAAGTTACGTGTGTATATGTAAGCCGTGTATCAGAAATAACCCACTGTTGTCAGGTTTTTTTTAATATACCACACATATACACATAAACTATAACGTAACCCTATAAAAAATTACAATTTATTCAAGTTATAAAAAAAAATTATAACATTTAAAAAAAAAAAAATGCTAAAATTATATTTATTATAAAATTAGCCGAACCGGCAAAATGCTTCGCTATGGCTAGATTTGAGTATATATATATATATATATACACCTGTGTGTGTGTGTGTGTGTGTGTAGATTAAATGAACACAATTGAAATTTTGATAAAACATTAACAAAATTAACATTACAGAATTTCACAAAATTTAACTTTTCCCTTTCACCCTTTCTTAATTTTCCCTTTACCGTTTCCCCCCTTTTCTTTTTCCTCCTTTCCCCATTTTCTTTTTCCAAATGGCATTTTATCATATTCACTTTACCCGTTTTCCCATTTCCCTTTCTATTATTTTTACCTTTCCTCAATCTCTCCACTTCCTTCCCCCATTTCTACTTCTCTTGTTTCCCTTTCCCCATTCCTCTTTCCTCTCTTTCCACTTTTCATTTTCTATCTTTCCCTTTCTACTATTTTCCTCTTTTTTCTCATTTTCCCACTTCCTTCATTCATTTCTCTTTCAATTATTTTCCTTTCCCCCTCCCTCTTTCGACCTTTTCCCTTTACTTTTTTTGCTTTTTTCCCCTTTCTATTTCCTCTTCCTCATTTTCCCGTTTTTTTTATTTTTTATATTTTCTCCTTTCTCCCTTTTCCCCGCCCGTAAATCGGTCCAGTACTTTTTTAGTGTATAGCGGGGACCTACATATCGGAAACATTGAAATGGAATCGTAAAATATTTAGTACAGCGTATGTTGCTTCTACGTCCAACAGATAGCACTGTTTTTACAAAAAATCACGTTTTTACTTGTCACAGGTTTGACATCTTAGGTATATAAAAACACGCGCATATTCGAATGCAACGTTGTGTCAAAATTTCAAAGCAATCGGTGAAGAACTTTAATAGATTTAACATTTTGAAGAAACGAACAACATTTACATTTTTATTTATATCGATTTCATTATTTTAACTTTTTCTCTTTAAAAAAACTTCAAATATGATTTGTAATCATCGTTTTTAACAGTAAGATCTAGACTACATTTTATCTTAATATACGCTTTCAAAAATTACAAATAAATAATTATTCTTTTTTTTTGTTGAAAATTTATATTAAAATTCATCTTATTAAACACGTTTTTTTTTTAAATTTATTTTTAATTTAAAAAACAGAAATTATTGCAAAACTTTTATTTAACAATAATTTATTATTATCAACTTAACCTAAGATAGAATAGTAGATAGTATCTTACTAAAATAATGCAAATCAACGGTTTGTGTTAAAATTAGAAACAAATTGCAAAATCCGCATTACAATAAGACAACGTTGTTAATTTCATGTACCATAAAATATACTCTATTCTACGTCTGACGTATAACCGCACACATATCCTCTCTCTCTCTCTCTCTTTCCTTCTTGCACCGGTTAACATTCTCATTTCTCTAACAACTGCACTATTATAATTCTGGTCTATTTTATAGAAAATTTACATATAACAACAATTCAACTTAACGATTACAGATTATGTTATTTTGTAGAGAATCACTGCTATGAATAACAATTTACCAAAACGTATGTTCATGATAATATATTAATAAAATTATACTGTCCCGTTTTATATATATATATGTAATATAATTAGTTGAATATTAATTATGATGTAATGAGATGGACAAAAAAAATGCGACAAATTTTGAACGGTTTATGAATCGAGTTAAATGAAAGATTAAAAAGCTGGAAAATTATTGGATGATTTTCACACCGTAATTTTTTGGGTATTTATTTAATGAATTCAGTAATTATTACAATTATTATTATTTAAATAATCAAAACACTCCTGTT
The DNA here is from genome assembly GCF_047948215.1 of Lycorma delicatula. NCBI lineage: Eukaryota > Metazoa > Arthropoda > Insecta > Hemiptera > Fulgoridae > Lycorma > Lycorma delicatula. The sequence continues at coordinate 40,947,461 of NC_134458.1, forward strand.
AATTAGTCAAGGTTAGCGTGCGAAGCGAGCGTAGGTTAACTTTGGTTAAATTATATTTATAAAATAAATAAATATAAATAACAATTTATTAAAATTAATAAAGAGACTGTTCATTTTCCACCGAAATCCAATTGACTACTTTGTTTTTAAATAAAGCCGTAGCTGCGGTGGCGTTAATACGTAAGTACCAAAATTCTACAAATCTGAAATTTTACAATTAACAAGTATAGAGTACTGCATCGACTTGTTCGGAGAAAACTTACTTTACATTGTACAAAAAAATCTGATTTTCAAAGTTATCCTACGACCGATTTAGACTTTTGGTTTAGAATTTTAGTAGACAACAAGTAATAGTAACGTAGATATCATGCGTCGTTTCCAGAACAAAGCGACAAAAACAATTATTGTGGAGGTGTACCGTGGTTTACACGGAACAATAAGAGTCACAAATATTTGGCAGAGCTTCCAACGTTTCGTGAGGTTGTGAGACAGCATAATGTCAAACATCAAGAACGTCTATAAACAGTGATTTTCAAAATATTTAGCTCCACCCCCCATAAAAGTAAAATAAAAACGAATATTTCGTAATTCTCCAAAATCAACCAAATTAAAACTACTTAGCTGCTTTAATAGCGAAGTATACAAAAACACAGTTTACAAGTTTCAACTTTTTGTTTACGTGTTCCTTGTAATTTGGTCTAACTGCATAATATTCACTGTAAGATCATCATGTTTGTACATAAAAAAAATTCATTTGGCGGAATCATAAAAATTTCCCTTTCGACACGCTGGAAAGAGGAGAGTTAGATTTCATCGGTGCTAAGTAGGGGATAAAAAAGATTTCCTTCTTAAAGTTAAGAAAAACTTCAAAATTGTTCAATACGATAAAATAGTTTCACATATTTAGCATACGACATGCTCCATCTTTTCACAATTCCAGCAAAATTTTGATCATCCCTTGTCGTAAGGGTTGATCATATAAAAAATGTTACAAAAAAAAGTTTGAGGTAATGCTTAGAGGACTAACGACCACTTTAAACCGATTCCATACAGTGCCTATTAAGAGAGGTATGATTTTATTTGTCTTCGAAACTTTGAGCTGGGAAATCGAAAAAAATAAGTCCCAGAACTGTATGTCTCTTAGTTTCTGTGATATCCCATGTAAAACGCCAAAAATACGATCAAAAAAACACATTTTTTACGTTTTACGTACAATAACGTTGTTAAATTGGCGATAAATCATACGTTTTATAAACGTAAATTGTAGACAATTTAATTATAAGTCTCCCGAACAGTCTGCGTGCCTGCGCCACCCCCATATCGAATACGGTGTGTAGTCCCGCATCGTAGCGAAGAGTGACGTTTCTGACGAACCACGGTGCTCCAAATATCGTCCGCAACGGTATGTTTTGGACGGCTTCTAATTTCTTTTAAAGCGTGGAGTTCAACAAAGCTCCCCATTCCGGGTAAGCATATGTTAGAATCGGCAGGACGAATAGCCGAATAATGAGCAATTTGGTCGCCAGTGGATAAGGGCTGGCGCTGTTCAGTACCGGGTATAATGAGGCCCTGACGGCGTTTGTCCTTCGGGTCACATATTTAACATGTTCTTCTAAGGTAAGCCGTTTGTCCAGGACTACTCCCAGGTACATGACTGTTTTCCCAAAGGGGATTTTCTCTCCTGAGATTTCCACCTGCCTGGCTGGAGGACGTGTCTTGTATGTGAACATCACTGCCACCGATTTTTCACCGTTGACCTTGATTCTCCACATATTGCTATATACATATATATATATTCTTAGGTTTATATATATATATATATATATATATATACAAATCACGCACGAGCGCGCGCACACATACATCATGACAACCCAATTAGAATAGCTTGCCTCATAATCAGTTTACTAATACATGTAATATTTAATGCATCTACTCTATCAGACTATTATCTCCCAGTACTGAGTTCCCTTCGCTATCCTAACCCACCATCATTCAGAATAATTAAATCCCATTGGTTGCTGCACCTATCTATTATACTTCGTTCGCATTATTGGTAAGCCCTAATAATGTATTCAAATACAGAGTCATTCAGGAGGAAAGGGAAATAATTTGGTAACTAAATTTTAGGAATTTAAATAAAGAAAAAGATCCTTATAGGCATATATATCTGAAAACATAGTGGTTTGGCGTGCAAAATATTTTCCCCGGATATCCGTTCTCCGTGAATTAAATAAAAATAGTTGTTTTTAATTTTTAAATAACATTTTTGTTATTTGATTTTAATAAAAAAAGTAAATTATTTTGGTTTTTCATAGAATTTATTTTTTGACATCAGTTTTCCCACAATTACGTTTTCTGCAATTTTTTTAAATAAAATTTACACAATTACTAGTCATTTAAGAAAATTATTGTACTTAAAACGTAAAAAAAATTTGATTTAGACACCACTTTAGACTTCCTTGTAAGCCTATTAATTTACATATCTGGTAGATTACATAGGAAAGCTACCTATTTTAATGGGTACCATGATTCGACTTCCGAAAAATTTTCGACATATCTTCGCGTTTTACATCACCCAGACCCGAAAACTATTGTCAGCTCAAAAGTTCATATATATAAAAAAAAACTACTTTCTTGTGGACACCATAACTACCGTAATTTTGCGCCAACCACTTTCAAATTGATACATAAAAAAAACCTCGTCCCAAAATTTTATCGAAAAATTTCGATAATGTCGAATTTGTTAACGGCCAAAATCGGACCATAGGTCCGATAATGGGGAGGCTTTTTCGAAAAAAAAATCGCTATAACTTTCTTATTACGTAAAATATGGAATTCATTTCAAGTTTTTACTATTCTTTTAATAAGGGCCTAAAACTTATCTAAGGAAACTTTTTTATTTCGCCAACGACTGGTTCAGGTGGTTGAAAAAGTGGGGTCTCGAAAACAAAAAAAAATCATACCTAACTTAATAAGCTCAGTATGAAATCGGTTTAAAGTGGTCGTTATTCTCTAAACATTACCTAAAACTATGGTCTGAGACAATTTTTTTGTATGACCAACACTTCTGGCAAAGGATGACCAAAATATTGCTGGAATTGTAAGATGATGCTTGTCGTATGCTAAACATGTGGAACTTTTTTTCACTAACCGTTGTTGTATTGAATAAATTTGAAGTTTTTCTTAACTTTAAGGAGGAAATCTTTTTTATCCCCTACTTACCACCGGTAAAATTAACCTCCGCCTTCCGGAGAGCCAAAGCGGATTTTTTTTTTTTTAAATCAAAAGTACATAAAATTTTATTAGAGACAGAGAGAGAGAGAGAGAGAGTTTAAAAAAATTAAAAAACAGAACTTCACAAATTTTACCTTTCACTTATTATCCTTCCCCTTTTCCCTTTTCCCCTTCCCAGTTTCCTTTTTATCCTTTCCTGTTTTCCCCTTTTCTCTTTTCCCCTTTACCCCGTTTACCTTTTTCCCCGTTTTGCCCGCGCGTAAATCGGTCCATTAGTTTTTTGGTCTTTGGCGGACACACATACGAACATGCCTTTTATGTATATATATATATATATATAGAATAAAAAAGTTTCTTGGTATATTTATTTGTTTCGTAAATAACTCGGCACCGGCCTCACCTAGTGCGTATAGTTTTTGCAAAAATATTTCTTTTCACGTAACTAATTTTCATATTCTGAATATGAACCAAATCGGACCATAAATACAATTTTTCGAAATATCTCGACGCTAGCGCCATCTAACCGGGGTCCAAACTAATTCAGATACCTTCCCTGGCATGCGTCCAACCATTCCCCAAAGTTTTATCGCTATCGGATGAACTAGTTAGGAAGGCATAAGAGATATACAGCCAGACATTCATATATATATCAGCTTTTGAACTGACGGTGGTTTTAGTGTCTGGGGAATGTGAAACGCGATGATATGTCTATATTTTCCTAAATTCGTATCGTGGTACCCGTTACAACAGAACGATACTTGACAAAAAAAAAAAATACTGTATTATAATTTTAAATTAAAACAAGTATTTAAATGTTGTGAAAATATCTAAAAACAAAATTATCAATTATTATAAATAAATTAATATATAGATAATTAAATATATCTGTTTCCTAAATTTCTATTATTTTTTTTTCTTGCCTGGCATTATACATCCAAAGTTATGCTGCATGAGATATGGTAATCAATCGAAAATTTGGTATAATTTTTCTGCATTTCTCGACATTTAATCACCTAGAAACTCAAAAAAAGAAGAGTGGGGGTAATATTAGTGAGTACAAATACATACGTACGTACGTACGTATTTACTTATGTCGGCGTATTTGAAGCTAATAATTATTGACTGTGTAAACTGATTTTGATGAAATTTGACACACAGACACATGTATATGGGATAATTTGTCCGTAAAGGTTCGGGGTCAATATCTCCAGGTGGTGGGATAGATAGTTTCTTTGGGATCAATTTCCTCAAAAATTTAAAAATATACAGTACACAATTGAAAGTTTGATAAAACATTAACGAAATGAACATTACGGAACTTCACAAAATTTAACCTTTCCCTCTCCCCCATTTCATTTTTACCATATTACCTTTCCTTTTCCCCTTTCTTCATTTTTCTCTTTTACCTTTTTCGATTTTTCCCTATTTCCAGTTTCCAATTTTTCCCTTTCTCCCTTTGTTGTCTCATTTGAGCAGCCAACCCATATTTTAATTATAAAATATGGGTCTCTCCCTCTCTCTACAGAGAGAGAGAGAGAGAGAGAGAGAGAGAGAGAGAGAGAGAGAGAGAGAGAGAGAGAGAGAGAGAGAGAGAGAATAGATACCACTAAAAATTGTGAAATAAAATAATTTATAAAAAATAAAAGCCGACTTCAAAAAATAATAAGACTAAAAGTTAGAAATAATGATATTTTTATTTATTGAATAAAGTAAAAGTATCAACAACGAATCACTATTTTTGAAGTCTGTACGAATGGTTTTCACGATTTAAAAGTGGTCATCAGTCAATCGAAGATGACCCTCGACTTCAACTGATACACCCGCGTTCAGATAATCAAATCTGGCGGGTGCAAATTGCCGATGACTGTCAAAGAACTTGCATATGAGGTTAGCATCTCGATTGGATCGTGCCACGACATTTTGACTGAAAAATTGAACGTGTTAGCAAAGTTTGTTCCTCGTTTGATGACCAAACAGCAGAAAGAACATCGAGCAGAGGTTTGTCGGCAACCTCTTGAACAAACCAAAGACGATGAAACATTCATGCAAAGGATCATAACGGTAGACGAAAGCAGGGTTTACGGCTACGACATCGAGTCAAACGTTCAATCATCACAATCGATTGACAAAGAATCTCCACGCCCCAGGAAAGCAAGGACGCCATTTTGAGACTATAGACAATTCGTCACGGACCTTAAAGGTCATTTCAAATGAAGCTATCCAGGACTAATTTGCGAAGTAGAAACACCGCTGGGAAAAGTGTGTAAATAGAGGAGGGGAGTACTCAGAAGGGAGAAGGACCGAAAATCTGTAAAATTAATAATTAAAATAAAAAAGATAGTTCGGTTACTATCTGAAGAGACCACGTATATGCGAATATTTGTATGTAAACAATGACAGTTTTTCAATTATCTTTGTGTCGAGTAGATAGATACAAAGTAATAATGTTCACGTTAGAAAATTTAATTTCTATATGAATCTCTGTGACAATTCATCCGCTGCTATATAGAAACTAACTTCAAGAAATGTAAATCAAAATTACGCACGACATTCGTATCTGGGAAATTGTGTCTTAACGATACTCCATCGTACACGAAAGGAACAGTCTAAAAAAATAAATGTTTTTAAGCATTTTTCGAAAGATATGCTTATGGGCCTTTTTTGCCGAAATATTTATTAAGTAGATCGACTTAATACCTGAATTGTGAATTATTTTCATACAAGGTTTTCAACGTTGTTAGATTGGCCCTCTTCTAAGATTTTATGCTTTGACCAAATAATTTTTCAGATCTTACGCCGATTATTTTTTTAATGACAGTTTCATCCGTACTTTAAAAACCGAAGAGAAGTATCAAATTAAATACAAATAAATTACTAGTTTTTTTTACCTCGTGATTTACTCTGTAATTATCTCGACAGCAATATTCACGCCGTTGTTTCTTCACTATAACCCTATCGCTTTTATAAAACCGTAGAGAAATTTTTTGATGGATTATAATTAATTTTCTGGAAGAGGTGAAGCAATGATACAAAACCGTATTAGCTTCTGTAAGGTCGAAGGAATTTTTTGTCTAAAGGCCAAGACTTTGATCGTAAAAGAAGTTGAAAAAGCTTTCAAAACTTGCAAAAATTACTTTTAAACTATTGTACAAATTATAAATAACTTATTTGTTAAATTTTTGTAAATCTTTTTACAAAAATTTTTAATTTTTTTTTATTCTAGGAATGTCTAAAATCACGTACTCAGATTTACCAGAGGACTCCAATACAGCAGTTTTATAAAGGAGAAACCATATTAATTACTGGGGGTAAGATCCTGTCCAAATTTTAAAAAGATCTATTTAATAGTACGAACAAAAAAGGGGAAAAGCCATACGGAAAGAATGAAGGACCAATTTGATCATCTTGTGGGTAATTTTATCCACCTATTTTCTTTTGATTTGAAATTTTTAACCTTTGCTAATATTTTTTTAGAAAAATTAAAATTTTTAAAATGAGTCATTATATAAGTGGACAACCTTACCTATGATTTTTCTTTTAAAAATCAGTAGTAAATTTTAACTCTCACCAAATGTAAGGTTACAAAAAAAAATTAAAAAATGATTTTCTTATTTTCAATTTGAAGTAAAAAATGTCTAAGTTTAATTAACTAAACATTGTGGTCTTCGTGTAAACCACATTTTAGTCAACCAAGGAATTCTTCTTCATCAATGTATGTTTATGACGATAAAAAAATATACCCCTTAAAACAGTAACACATTTTAATAACACAATATTTGTAAACTTTCACACATGCCAGAAATATAAACAGTACTCATCCACAGAACAGCATTATCTGTAATCTTAAAATAGTACAATAAATTTTTTAATTGCTTACCCAAAAATATAAGCAACATTAAAATACTACAAAATACTGTAAACTGTTAACAAATAATAATTTCATTCAGATCAGGAATACTTATAATGATGATAATACAAAATCTATATTTTCAGTCTAAATTGAAGCTGTGGGTGATTTAATTTTTAATATATACGGAGGATATTGTTCTTTTTATGTTTTAAAAGAGTAATTGGAAGTAATAAAAAAAATCTAAAAATAATGATAAATAATTTTATTTAAGAGCAATTAATTTTTGGGCTTTAAATGTGAAAAAACTTAATATTAAAACAGTTTTTTTTTAATTTCATTAAATTTTCCTACTGATGCAAAATAATGGCAACATTGTATTAATGCGAAAAAAAATTAAATTATTCCATGACTGAGGGAACATGAGTTTATGTACTTATCTCAACTATTGCTGATGTTGAGAACTGCACAAATATGCACAAACATGTTTGTATTTTTATAAAGATCATTGATTTTCATTTTATGATTGTACTTGGTTTTTTCCAGATTTTCTCAAAAGTGGATCCATCTATGTTTGAGAAAGTATCATTAATTTTGGGTGACTGCACTGAACCTATGTTGGGCCTTTCGATTACAGATCAAAAGGTGCTTCAAGAAAATGTAACAATAATTATTCATTGGGCTGGAACAGTAAGATTTGATGAACAAATGCAACAAGCAGTTCCAATTAATGTTACCGTTACTAAAGATTTGCTCATATTATCAAAGAAATTGAAAAATTTAAAGGTATGATAAATTGCATTATTCATATTTAAATTTCTTTATATTCAGATTTCTTTTATATTCAGAATTTTGGTTTTTTTTCTACTGTTTCAGACCATTAATCACGGATCCTATTTAAAAAAAAACCTGTCTATGTTCACTCACAAACATTTCTCATAATTTGATTTCCAAACCTACAATATTTTTTTTTCCATTTACTTCACTAATTTCCACTACATAAAAAAAACCCATCCCATATACTTTTACAACCTTCTGATCAACTGTTTAAATTTAAAATTCCAATATACTTTGTAATTATACTAACAGCCTCATATGAGTTATCACAATGAATTCCCTCAAGTATATTTGACATAATGTTCCAGATTTAAGTGCAGTTTTATCTCCACATTAATTTATGTAAAGCCGATGTCTAAGCTTTTAACTGCAAGAAAATTGGAAAATAATAAAACACTTTCTGGGAATTTATGGCTGAATCTTTTCTTTTCATTCAGTTATGCAGTATTCAAAATCATAAAATCCTAAGCTTTAAGTTTATGTTATGCAATCTGAATCAAAGATTAATCAACTGTATTATCAGTAACTGAAATGACTGCAGAATACGCTGTTGATTTTTTAGCAAACAATGTTGGTTCTTCTAAAGATAATACCTACTATGTAAAAACAAAGCTCTGTTTAGCGCTTTCCCTGTTACATAGGTATGAAATTTTTTTCACCCACTTAAAATAGTCACTTTAAAATTACTCACTTTTAAATTTCTTTACCGAAAACATCTTTAAACAGCAGGCCTGTACAGCTTCAGCTTGTGATACTAAAAATCATTAATGAAAATCACTTAAAATAATTTTTTCTTTTTTTTTGGGTGAAAAATGTTTTTACGTTATCATCACTTGGAAAACAAAAATATAAAAACAAAATACAAAGCATACACTAAAAATCTAAAAACAAAATTAAAACTTAAATTAAAATATGAAATACAAAAATAAAATAAAAAACTTAAACTAAAATTATTAAACACAGATAACAGAAAAAATAAAAATTAAAAATGAAATTCATAAGAGTATAAAAATAAAACAAGACTACTAAAAAGTATCTAAAATACAAACACTTAGAAAAAATAAAAACATCCTGCTCAAAATTTTTTTGTCATTGCCCAGGATTTGACAAATGTTCCTGGGTAATTTAAATTTGCGACGTAAGGCCGCATAATGCACAAAATCCACAAGGATGTGGTGCACAGTCAAGCGGCAGTCACATTATATGCATACTGCTGACATCAGATACCTGTGAGTAGCTCTTGTATGGCCTATCTGCAGTCAGCAGAGGACCACTTCTTCACGATGAATTTTCCTGTATGAGGAATTCCATGGCAACACAGAATCTTTAATGTGCCGGAGTTTGTTATCTACTGTAGCTGTCCAGTCATCCTGCCACTTTGCATGAAGTGAGTTTTACAAAGCTAATAAAGTCGGATGCAGTAACATGGGTAGTGAAGGATGGTTGACTACGTGCATCTTTAGTAGTGAAATCTGCACTTTCATTACCCGGAATCCCTACATGGCTAGGGATCCAGCAGAAACTCACTTGTGTGTTGCGATGGTTCAACTCGGCGATTGCATGGTAAATTTTGGTGACAGTAGGATGTCTGGAATAAAAATTTTCTAAGGCTTGGAGAGGACTACACCAGTCCAAATAAGGATATGACAGTACTCAAGGTTAATGATATTAAAAGTCTTAATTATAGTGTATAATTTAGCAGTAAAGAGACTATCGTAATACCAGGTAGACCAAACATATAGGTTCGGCCATTAACAATAAATGCACATCCAATGGTATTGTTCTTTTTCGATCCATCTGTGTATACTGCTGTGTCTGGGTTTGTCTTGGAGATATGGTGAAACACTTGCTGAAAGAAAAAAATTGGTGTTGATTCTTTATTGTATATTATGAGGTCAAACATAACATTTATAAGGTTGATTCTCCACGGAGGATATGAACACGCATATATTGGAAAAATAGAAGGTGCAGTAAACATCTGGTACGAATATCTGCAGGGGCAGTATAACGTAGACGGTCCTCATACCTTTGAAAATAAGGATTTCCAAGGACTGTGTCTAAAGTCGGGTGATTTGGCTGTCCCTTAAGACGGGTAAAATAAGATGCTAGAACCTGGTTCTGTCTATCCCAAAGTGAAGGCTCACCACAGTCAACATGGATGCTTATGACAGGGCTTGAACTAAAGTCACTTGTAGCAAGTGAAGGAAAGCATGATGTACAGCATCCACCATTTTAAACATGGTATTACGCACTGAAGAGTAAGCGACACACCCATAATCCAAATGGGAACTAACTAAGGAATAATAAAAACACAACATACATGACTGAATGGCACCCCAGTTGGTATTCCTAAGGACTTGCCAGCATATTTAAAAGTTTGGAACATCTCGTTTTTAATTCTTTGATGTGCTTGACCCACATAAGGCGGCTATCAAAAATAAATCTAAAAATCCGACATCAGTTGAGATAGCAATTAGCTCTCCACAGAGAAAGACTTGCAGAATAAAGGAGTCCTGCAAACAAGAAAAGACTACACATTTTGTTTTCTAAGGTGAAAATGTAAAGCCTTGGACAAAGATTCAAGGCAAGATACAGGGTTCTGTAGTAGTCTCTTCGCTGTGGCTGTAGAACAGGACGCAATATATATAGCAAAAACATCAACAAATAAAGAAGATGAAACAGGCGTCTGCACACATTTAATAATACTGTTGATGGCTATAGAAAATAACGTGGCACTTAATACACTTCATTTGTACTCCATTCTTCACATTGACGCTACCTGAGAGAGAATCTCCACACAAACATGGAGAGTTCGACCATTTAAGAAACCCCTAATAAAAGCAAGTATAATGCCCTTGAGTCCCCATTCTTTGAGGGTGTTTAGGATAGCATGTCGTCAGGCTGTGTCAATTTCAAGGGTGATATGTTATTAAACATTTTTCAGAGAAGATTCTTGATTTAATAAATAATCGAATTTGATTTATAGCACAGATTTCTACCTGTTTTTAAGAGGAAATTAATGCATTTTGAAACGTTACCAAAGTTGTATGAATACCTTTTTCTGGCCTTACTCCAAACTATGAAAAAACAACTAACAAAAATTATTACTATATAACTGTATAAAAATACTTGTAGGAAACAGATATAAGAAAAATAAAATCAGTTGTTTAAAATCATGAGAAAATAAAACCTACTGTTTTAAATATGCTCCTGTTCACCAAAGATTACTACAAAAAACTTAAATTGTTCCAGAATGAGTTTTGAAATCATATTTTATTTAATTCTGTGTATTTTTTTAAATCTATTTTCATCAATGACTATCATGCAAATATAAATAGCAAAAGTTAATTACATTTCAAATTAAACAGATGCTGTTAATTAAACCAAATTCTTTTTTATTTTCATTTTAGGCATTTGTATATGTATCAACAGCCTACTCTAACTGTCACTTGAATAAAATTGAAGAGAAATTTTATATATCAACCATTGACGACAACAAATTAATAACTTTAACAGAGTGCCTTAACAATCAACAGTTAAAAAATCTGACACCTTTGTAAGATTTATTTTATTACCTTTTTTATTTATTGATTGTATCCATTAGTACTACAAAATTATTAAAAAAGTGAAAATCCACCTTACCAGCAAATTAAATGTGTTTTTCTAGATCTTTACCTTAGACCATTGTCAGGAGAATAATGACTGCTTAATCATTTTAATTTTTGACTATTTTATAAAATTATTTTATTTTCCTGACGATGTTCTAAGGAACTGAAAGATCTAGAGACACATTTAATTTGCTGTTAAGGTGGATTTCACTTTTTTAATAATTTATTAAACATATCAGCAGTAATCATGCTTGAGAAATTAATACAAAATTATTGATGTGTTTATCTATAATAATATATTTAAAAAAGCCAAAAAAAAAAGGTGAATTACGATCATTATTATATTATATACCATTATCAGTATACATACCTTAAGATTACTTGTCAAAAATAGGCATGGAATTGTGTTCAGAGAAGGAAGTAATGATTCATTAAATGTTTATTATATTATAAGTATTCAAAAATGTTTATTTTCCATATTCAAATATTTTAATTAGTAATCATATTTGCATAATACAGATTATGAAAAAAAAAAATTAGATGTGAGTTTACCATAGAATCAAGATCCAAATCATTTTTTCATTCTTATTTTAAAATCTGTTATGTGCTGGAACATACAAGATCAGTACGCTGTAAAAATATCATATAATTATGGGGGGAAACTGAACTTTCTTGGTGCAGATATGTAAATTTTTTAACACTTTCATAGGCTTTAATCATTTTAGTTCTATGTTTTGAAAGTAAAGAACAACATGTTTTATTTTTTAATGAAGATAGAGACTTGAATCGTTTGATACTATTTTGGGTCCAAATCTAAATTCTTCATCCTGGCAATTAATTATCTCATCCTTCAGCAGTAGATGCTGCATGGATGTTAACATTCAAGTAATCTTGCCTATTATTATAATTTATTAAAATTTTGAGTTTTAATTTCAATGTAGATGCTATCTACTACACCAGTTATGTAAGGGAATTTAAACCCACTAGTATTTCACTTTCTTGTAGCATTAATATTTCCCTGTAATTTTTTTCCTTTTTGGAAATGTAATAAGAAGCTTTTTTATTGAATGCTCCTAACATGTAAGTATCTGTATGCCCGATTAATTGTTAAATTGATTAATTTTAACATGTATAAGCAACATTACTAAATTTGTATTGTTCTAGCTACACATATTTAATATATACTTAAAATGTGAACTTAACTAAAAACATAAATTATTATAACTCATTGCAATGTTTAATAAATGAAGTGTAAATTTTGAAAGCAGATAAAGGAAGTGATTATGAATAATTGGTTATCTGGCATTACTTATTATATACAGTTTAGATCCAACGAATTGCTCCATGGCTGAAATTGTTGTACATTATTTTTTGTCCTCTGGGCTGGATAATTAAGAAATATGGATATGACTGGATAATTAAATAATTATGTGAAATATCAGCTACTTGTGAAGTTCTCATATTGCGAAATACATATAAATACATTGCAATTTGGCAAATTCAATCTTCATTGGTGATATTCAATAATAATAATTAAATTATGAATGAATGAAAATATTATTTTGGAGTTTTGTTCACTACATTGGATCTAGGTTCATAATTTATGTTAACACCAATATCTATATAATATTATTAGTGTAATTTAGTTTTATTTAGTTTTTTTGGCCATATTAGTTATTGTAATCATTATGGATAAAGAACAATTTTTAAGACATTGAAAATCAATTAAGGCTTTCGTTACAAGAATTGCAACATTCGCGGATAAATTTGACGCATCACAAGATGAGAGCTACACTCTACTTAAATTACAAAAATTTGCACCGCAAATATGATTCCATTCAGATACAATTAGAAATGGATGTTGATAATGATAGTTTGTATTTAGGTCAAGAACAAATCAAGAAAAAATTATGCAACATAGAATGTAAGCTGCAACATTTTTTAAATAGTCAGCATAGAGTAAATAATCAAGAACATTCTGTATACACAGCTACTAAACAATTACAATTACACCTTTTCAATTTACCGTTGTTTAATGGTGACATTCTTGAATAGCCTCAAGTTTTTAATACATTTAATGATTCAATCCACACTTGCAAAGATTTAACAAATGTTCAAAAATTACATTATTTACATTCACCGCTAAAATGAAGCATTAGCCATTATTAAAAAGCTTCCATTAACCAATGAAAATGATAAAATCACATTAAATTTATTAATAAAACATTTGATAAAAAAATTATGACTATATTTTAATACAGATTGCATTTTAAAAATACATTTTTTAAAAAGAGAATCATTAGCTCTTCAGTCTAAATTCATTAATGATATTTCTTCATTTTTAAACTCACTTGAAGCAATACAACATCCAGTTAACATATTCAAATTCGTTGCAATTCAATTTCTAACAACACGGCTGGATTACGGAAGGAAAGATTATCAAATAAGGGTGGTCCAAACTTTCAAGAGTTCTTAGAATTTCTTGAAACCAGATGATACAACCTGGAAAATCTTAGTTTGAGTACTATAAATTCACAATTCAGTATTGGAAATGTTGAAGGACAATATTACAATGCATTTAAATCTCATTGCAAACATCCTACTTTAAATGTTAACAAGATTCATAAACAACAATGTTAGTTATTATTCTAGATCTAACTTTAAACATTGTTTATTTTGTAATGGCAATCATCAATTAAAAAAAAATGCAAAGAATCTTTAAATTTATCCAATGATGAACGAAGAGACTTTTGAGGATAATAATAGTTGTCTCATATGTTTTCACAAAGGTCATAGTAACAATTAATGTTACTCAAATAACTTATATGATTTATGTCAACAAAAATACAACACACTAGTTCATACTGATAACATTAATGATTCTAAATTAAGTAATGATGACTCCTCATATGATATGCATTAACTGTTCTGCATATTTAAGAGGACGGCTGAAACGTACACAGAAGGCTTTGCCATTTTGTATACCTATGGTTTGGCATGAACCAAAGGATCATGCAACCGATTGTTACTTTTTTTAACAAATGTGTCTGGAATTTCTAAAAAACCTAAACATATGTAAAATATCCTTCATTGCCATCTGCAATCAGACCTGTACCTCACAGTGAAATTATTCCAGTTCCTGAGCCACCTGTGGATGTATGTTTTGAAAGCAGCGATGAAGAATCAGGCAGTGCTGAAGGGCAACAATTATTTTGATTTTGAATTAATTATCTTCAAATAAGCCACTCTTATATCACAAGGTGACTAAACCTTTAATTAATAGGTAATTAAATGACTTAGTTAGGGATTTAAATTCATCAAAAAAAAAAAAAAAAACTGTTAGGATTAAGACTGCAAGGTTGGAATTTACTTCAAAAAAATACAAAATTTCAAGAAATTTTCAGTACTTATTGACGAAAATAATTTGATTTATTGCAAAAATATATGAGCTTATGTTGCACTTAGGACAAGCTCATAAACCTGAGGACTGGCACCTTTTGATAGATTTGTCAAACAAGTATAGTTTAAAAGTGGTTCTACTACACAACGGTAACAAATATCCTTCAATACCAATCACTTATGATATTAATTTGAAAGAGATATACGATGTGATGAAGACGTCCTTGAACAAATAAATTATAAAAAACATACCTGTAACATATGTGGTGATTTGAAAGTTATAGCTATTTTGTTAGACTATACCAAGTACATGTGTTTTCTTTGCGATTGGGACAGCCAAGTTAGGGATAAACATTTAGTTACCAAAGAGTAGAAGAAATGAGAAAACTTAACTCCAAAAGGGAAAAATATTATTCATGAGCCCTTAGTTGAACCCCAAAAAATATTTTTACCTCCTACCCAATCAAGCTAGGACTAATGAAAAATTTTGTAAAAGCAATGAAGAAGGATAGTTGCAATCAGAAATTTCTGAATGCAAGTGAAGGAAAACTTAAAGAAGGAATATTTGTTGGTCCTCAAATAAGAGAGAGGTCAAAGATGATGTATTTAACACAATGTTAAATAATGTAGAACGTGTAGCTTGGGCTTCATTTAAAGACGTTTGCAAACTTTTTCTCGGCAAACAAAAATCCAACAATTACCATGATATTGTTAATCAACTTTTACTTCATAAGAGCTATAGTATATAATATGTCTGAAAATACATTTCCTCCACTAATATTTGGAATTTTTCCCAGACAACCTTGGAGATAGTGATGAACACAGTGAATGATTCTAGAGACATTTTGGTGATGGAAAGCTGTCTATAAAGGGAAATGGAATACTAACATGCTAGTCGATTACTGTTGGATATTAATTTGGGATGTGCTTGAGGCTATTTATAACAGAAAAACATCAGTGAAATCATTCTAACATAGGTATGGCCATGCAAAATTATAAATCTTACAGATTTTAACTATATTTTCCCTTCATTTTTTTTTGAAGCGTAATTTACTTAAAACTAAGGGCGATAGAAAATTTCTATTTACAGATCTGTAATGTATGCAAAAATGAAATTCAAGAAATGGTATCACACTTGGAGAAACATTAAAAAAATTTTTTTTTGCCTATCAGTGTAATCATAATATTGCTACTCCTGAGCACAACTGTTCTATTCCTTTAGCCCATGAACATGAGTTACATATCTTAGGCATTTTATGGAACAATTCTACAGACACATTTACTCAATCTATTGATACTAAAAGAATTATTCTCACTATTACTGCAGGAATATTTGACCCATTAGGTCTAATTGGTCCTATTGTTTTCTATCATAAATGTTTTATGCTATCTTTAATGCAACTTAAAATTAATTGGGATGATAGATTACTCACAATGATGTTATCTCAACGATGTAAATTATACAATCAGTTGCACTTAATTGATTTAATTAAGATGATTCGTCCAATTAAATTCATCAATGGTGCTGAGGTTAATTCAGTCTAAATACATGGATTTTCAGATGCCTCCATAAAGGATTACGGTCGTACATTCAAACTCTTATTTTCTAATCAAACAATTTTGTGTAATTTACTTTGTTCCAAATCAAGACTTACTTCTTTAAAGCAAATAACACTACCAAGGTTTGAATTATCTGGTTCTTTACTACTCTCACATTTATTAGAGAAGGTAATAAATGCTCTGAATAAACATATTCATGAAATACATTTGTATTCAGATTCAACATTAGCATTGTCCTGGATTTATGAACATTCATTTGCTTGGAAGGTATTTATAAGTAATAGAATTACTACTATTACTAGGTACTATTACTTACTACTATTACTAAGTAATAGAATTACTATATTTCTTAGAAAAGTTTTTACATAATATAAACAAAAAAGAAAAATTATTTTTTGGGCATGTGAAAAATTTGTAAAAATAAAATTTGCTGTTAAAAAATTTAAAAAAAGTGGAAATTACACAACTATTAACGACAGAAATAAAATAAATTTAAAAGATTATTTCAAAGTTGCCAATAAAATAACTGTTCAACATTATGCAACACTGGATTTTAAATCATTCTTGAGGTACATTAAGTATATCGGGTACAGCAAACTGCGCTATCGTTATCGAAGTCTTTCTGTGAATTTCACTTTGAATGTAATTGGTCTGTCATTGAAGTAATGCCATACTTATTTACAATAGAGAAATACGCTGATATGGGGTGAATGTAATGGTAATGCTACAGCTGCTGTTGTAGAATATGAAATATGTTTTCTGAATCGCAGGATTGCAGTATCAAAACAATTAACGTGAATTTTCGCAATCTTCAGGAAACTGGTTCACTACCTATCATTCGTATCAGCTACAAATGATCTAACCAACACGATGCTGTTATTGATAAAATTATTATTGAAGCAATTCATTGCAGTCCAGGCATCATGTATGGCACCTTTCTAAGTGGATCGGAGCTTCACATTTGATGGTTTGGAGGACATTTAAAAAACAAGTTTTATCCTTATAATAAACAACCACTTCAACATCTACAGCCAGGAGATGGTCTGATTCACATACAGTTCTACAACTGATGGAATACAAATTGACAACTCTACAAGTATGTTTTATTTGCTGACGAAGCAAATTTCACTTGAGATGGTGTCAACAACTTATGAAATGAGCTTACAGGGGCAAAAGTAAATCTTCATGGAACGGTGAAAAACAATGTTCAACACAGAATTAGCATCAGTGTATGGTACAACCATTTTCATAACCAGCTGTTTTGACTGTTCATATAACCTGGCCGCTTAATGCTAAGGTCTATTTACATCCTCAGATGTACCTAAGATGTTACTCTGCCAATGAGACACAAAGTGTACTTCCAGCACGATGGTGCACCTCCCCACTTTTCTAATACTGTTTCAACTCACTTAAATCATCATTTCTCTGAAAAATGGATTGGTTGTGGAGATCCACATTCCTGGTGACCAAGATAGTCTGATCTAACACAGTTAGAATTTTGTGTCTGAGGATGATTAAAAAAGATTTTGTATGAAACAAAAATACATTCGCGTGAGGGATAAATTGCCCACATTATGGATGCAGCTGAGTTGCTTAAGGACAACTGAAGAACAAAAAGAGCAACAAAAACAGTATAGAAAGAAGCATGCAAAAAAATGTGTTGAAAATGGTGGGCTCATTTTTGAACATTTATTACAAATTGGTATGTATAATGCACTAGTAAACTTGATCTAGTGTACTGTTTCTAAATAAAATTCAAATTGTTCTAACTTTTTTTGTTTTATTCAACTTATCTTACACTATTTCATATAGAATTAAATTCTCTACATGCTTTGTTTAAAAGTTTTCTATGTTTATTACCCATTTAATAAAGTTATTGTATATTCCACATAAAAAAACAGGGTCTTTACTTCTAATTTATGGGATTTCAACAAACAACCCCCCCCCCTCATGGCCAATTAAAATAAGGGTGATATGTATGACATCATGTAAATAAGATGTAGTCTTGTACAGAATCTGGCTGACCTTTCCTGACTCGTGTGGTTAATTGAACCCCAATCACGAAAGTATACCATATTCATTGTCTAGCATTCAAATCAATATAAAAGAGATTAACTATTATAAGGATTAGAACCTCAGAACCTTCGACTTCAAAAATCAACTATTAAACAACTGATCTGTGACAATGATTTAACCATTAGACCAGCCCGTTGGGCTAATAAACATATTGTTGCGTGTTCCCGGCGATCAAGATATTGAGAGATTAAAAATTTAAATGATTCTATAATTATAAGTTATTAATTTAAGAACATAAATAAAATAAGACAAATCAATAACAATAATAGTGACAACAGTAATAATAATAAAAAACCACAATAATAAACAAATAATAAATTGAAAAACCTGATACCTAAATTAATCGATTAACTTGTTTTTATTTATTTGATTTCAGGTTATTAATAATTTCAGAAAAAAATTGACAAATTTATGGATGTAATCTCATATTTCTCTTTAAGGCAATGGGAATTTTCTGATAAAAATACACAGGATTTATGGCACTCATTAGATGAGAGAGACAAAAAAATTTTTCCATTTAATTCAAAAGATCTTAAATGGGAAAAATATATTAATATTTATATGCGTGGAATTAGACAATATCTAATAAAAGATGATTTGTCAACAATTCCAGAAGGAATAAAAAGGTTTCACACTTCCCTATTCCTGAGATGGTGTAAAGAGTACAATTATAACTGATCTGAATAAAGTAATTATTAATTTAAAATGTTTAACTTGTCATATCAATAAACTGAACCAAATTGTG
The DNA here is from genome assembly GCF_047948215.1 of Lycorma delicatula. NCBI lineage: Eukaryota > Metazoa > Arthropoda > Insecta > Hemiptera > Fulgoridae > Lycorma > Lycorma delicatula. The sequence goes on from NC_134458.1 coordinate 40,966,770, forward strand.
TAATTAACTATAAAAAAATATATATACTTTAACACATATTCATATGCTTTTATGACAACCTTTAGTTTGAAGTCTGATTAAAAAAAAAGAAGTTGCTTACAATTTGGTTTTGTTTATCATTGTAGAAGTTAAATTTTTACAGAAAGACTGCTTGACTTAAGTTACTGATGAAGGTTGAAAACTTTTTGAAGTTTTTTAAAAAAAAATTTATTATGCAATTTCATTCAGTTTGTCGTTTAAAGTTACAATTTTAAATTAATATTTTTGCTGTCATAAACAAAAACATAGAAAAAAATTATTTATTAAATGTTCCAGGGATTAAGGAGAAGAAAAGTGTATTAACATTTTTATACATTATATTGGTTAATTTTTACATTAAGGTCATCCAGTTCGTTCTATTAAAAAATAATTTTTTTTTGTTATTTTGGATTATAAAATATTCTGCTGTATAACATGGTCTTCCATGTAATCACTGTTACTTTGTTTATTTTCTTTATGCTGTTTAAAATATTCTGCTCATAGTATAGTTAGTTATATTTGTATATTTTTTGTTGAATACTGAAGTTATATCCAATTATTCTTTGTAAACTTAAAAAAACTTTCAAATAGATGCTGTCTTTGCCTCTAACATTGTAATTCAGAGATTTTAGTTTTAATGAAGTAATAATTAAATATACTGAAATGAGACGACTAGCACTAGATAGGGAATCTTGGAGAGCTGCATCAAACCAGTCAAATGACTGAAGACAAAAAAAAATAATTAAAACTACCTATTTTGTATTTTTTATAAGTAGTTTTTTGTTTCAATTTGTTTTTTGTTTAATTTTACGCAGTAGGTGTTAAGCCATTAGCATATGCTTTGTATTAGATTAAATAAAATGAAGAATCTAACATATTTAAGTTTGTTTTTAATGAACAATTTTGTTTTTTTTTCATGTTACAGATGATTACTGTGTAGAGATTAATTTTTGAGATTAAAGATGGTCATGACTACACTTGTTATAATTTTCACAAACAAGGAATTCATTTAAAACTATGTAATTATTATTTTGTTCTGATTTCAGCGGTTAAAATTAATTTTTTTTTATTCCGCCTAGTTATTTATATAAGTAAAAATATTTCAAGGGTTAGTTTAAAATCTCCCAGATGTGTATATGATCACTTTTTATTATAGTTTCACAATCAAATTTTTATGGTTAACCCGCATGAGTATTCTCAAAACTATTGCTAATGTCAACAGGCAGCTGTCAGTAGCTGTTTAACTGTACCTGATTTTTCATATGTTAGCTGCTTGGGAATTAAAAAAATAAACCTTTGAAATTTTAAATCGATCTTTTAAGACTATTCAGTATATTTGTAGAACAGATTTTTAGTTGACTGCAGTACAGTTTAATTACAAATAGAATTTATAAAAACCTTCCACTGTTATCTACTTAACAACTTGAAATTTTAATTTGGTTTTTTACATTCAAAATAACACAATGTAATATTACAGTGTGTAATGATGTCATTTCTTAGATGTGATTTATCTATTTTCATATTATTTTTAATGAAACATTTCCATAAAAATGTAACCCGATAAATTTAAAGCCAGTGTTTATCAATGTTTGATTAACTTAGTTACACACATCTCAGGAACGGTCGAACTGAGAATGTACAAGACTACACTTCATTTACACTCATACATACCATCCTCATTCATCCTCTGAAGAATTATCTAAACGGTAGTTTCTGGAGGCTAAACAGGAAAAAGAAAAAAAGGTACTAAGTACTAGCTGCATGTGGGCATCTAATCGATAAGCTATTACAATTATCTATCAGTTTATTTATTACTAATTTAAATGTTTGTTAAGTTTACTACTTTCTATTAATCATATCTTTTTATCAGTTTTAAAAAGTGCCGTTTTAAATTTATTGATTCTTGATCTTTTCGCAAATATGGTTATGTTGTTGGCATTAAATAAGTAAGGTATTTATAAATTCTGAGTTTCTTGTATTTAACTAGGATTTGAATTAAATAGTTTAAATTAAAATATACTTTGATAACATAAATTAACCAGCAGGCATGCAAAATTACCAGTATTTTAAGGAAAATCAGTTACTGTATTAATTTTACAACTAAAAACAAATTATATAAAATCATGAAATACAATTCATATTGTATTATAGATATACAGTATGAAAAACACATGAAAATAATATGAAATTTATAAAGAAAAGATATGATTATGTATTGTTATATTAATATTATAATATTAATATTATAATATTAATATTATTATATTATATGATTAAGTATTGCGGCAAATAGATGAAGAAAGAAGCATTTGGAAAAATATAGTTAAAAGAAGAGACAGACTTATAGGCCACATACTAAGGCATCCTGGAATAGTCGCTTTAATATTGGAAGGACAGGTAGAAGGGAAAAATTGTGTAGGCAGGCCACGTTTGGAATATGTAAAACAAATTGTAGGGATGTAGGATGTAGAGGGTATACTGAAATGAAACGACTAGCACTAGATAGGGAATCTTGGAGAGCTGCATCAAACCAGTCAAATGACTGAAGACAAAAAAAAGATACTAAATGAAAAAATATATTATTTTCTCATTAAAATATATATAAATATTTATATATAATATTTAGACAAGACAAAATAATCTTTGATAGCTTCTACAGTAAATTATTTATATATATCTCTAAAAAATGGTTTAGAAGAACGATTGTAACATGAACGATGTAATTTGAAAGCGAGTAATAATTTTTAATATTTTAGTTTATCATGTTTCATTGTGTTAATCGGTGAATTAAGTGTTAGATATTTAATGTTTTAGATAGATCTATAATAAAAGAAATACTAACTTTGACATGCAGCTGTAAAATAAAAACAAGATAGATATGTATTTAGAAAACTTAACAATCATGTTAGGAACTCATAGCCATCGCTGAAACTTTTTGTAAAACTTTTCATTTTATATTTGTAATTTATTAACCGTAAATACTTCCATTTCTTCATACATTCACGCCCGTAATTTAAAAAAAAAATTAATGTTTGTTATTTTATGTTTTATAAATTAATGATGATGTTCTTTTATTTTTTTATAGGGTGGATTTCATTATGTTTTACCATTTATTTTTGTTCTTTCTTCAACTGCTATTGAATATACAACTGCACTTTTCTTTTGTTATATTAATTTTGAAGCTGAATTTGAAAAAATCGAAAATATTTTAATAATAAACGTAATTCTAGCAGGTAGTATAAAAACTAGTTTAAATATTAAACATATAATAAGAGTGTTGAAGGAGATATTTGCCACCAACATTTTTCGGGGTAAAAATAGGCGCAAAATGTTTAGCTGCATAAATTTTGTGTTCACTTTAACAATTTCAACCATATCTCAGCTTTTTTATCAATGTATTTAAACTAATGGGGAATCATTTTGTTCATAATAAAATGCTTAAAATGTTATCTAATAAAACATAATTCGATAAAACTAACGCTATTTGTATAATGATTATTTTAATTCAATAAAATACGTACAATAAATTACTTTTATTCGATAAAGCTCTTTGCAGACCTATTAACGATTAAAAAATGTAAATGGCCACCGATTTGGAATTTTCAAAGGTAAAACTTAAGGGTGGAGTATCCCCATTAATCTAAGGAAATTTAACAAAAACCGCCAAACTTTTTCCTGTTTTTCTGAAAGCCTAAAGTCTGCTCAAAATAACGGTGTAATTACTGTTTCAGTAAATGTTTAATTTTATCCAAAAAATTATAATTTGACAAAAAAAATATTAACACAAAAAACCTCTTATGAATCAAAGAATGAGGTTTTGTCTCTTATTTAACGCTAAATTTAATAATGGGGCAAGAGAACCCTAATTTATGACCATCTCCATCCTGCATTTTCACTTAAACACATTTTTTAAGGAATGGTTGAGGTTGAATGCTAATTATGTATAATGAAAATATTTCATTTACCTACAGGAATCGCATTATAAGATATCAGCTTTATATGATTTACAGGAAAAATATTTTTTTTCAGGTATACTCCTCTCTTAAATATTTTATAGAAATTGTGTTGGGGATATGTGTATCAAATTTCATTAAAATATCTAAATTTGTTCTTAAAGTATATAATTATTTTTTATTGAAAAATTACAAAATGAAGTGAATCAAGGTACTTGTTCACGTGAATATTTTTGTTTAGTTTCATATCCCGAATCAGTCCCTTAAGTTTGGCCAATTCCTCCTTGGACACCCTATAATATATATACATAACTATTTTTTTTGAAAATTTAAATAATTGATTAACATAATTACCTAATGATTAGTGTGCTAATTAAATTCAATATTAACTGATAACCTAATCACTAAAACACAGTAAAACTTAACCAAAATCGATTTTACGGGATCCCGCATCATCAGCTGGTATACAATTATATAATTGCATAAACAAATTTTAAAAAACCTAGATTTATACTCAAATTATTACTCATTCCAGTAATAGTTCTGGAGTTATGTTTTCATCGTAACAAATTTTAGTGTTATAATACTGGTAATGTAAGTTTTTTCTAAATTTTTAGGTTTTTAATATTTGATTAATGTAATTATAACATTTTATTCCAATTGATAATGCGGGATCGCGCGATCGATTTTGGTGTTAAGTTTTTTAAGCTTTTGCTTATCTGTTACTGAGTTTTGGTGGTTAAGTTTTCATTTAATATACGTATATTTTTTATCGGAAATTCTAATAATTTATTAATATATTGACAATTGTGTTTATAAAACTTAACATTATATGAAATATAAACCGCCAAAACCAAAGTTGCACTTAAAATATTCCAATAATCGATTTTCTCTCTTTCGCAGTAATCGATCCTGCATCTTCATATTTTAATATTATTATAAATTAAATACAATCTGAAGATGCTGGGATCCCACGATAATTGATTATTGGAATTAATATGGTACGTACAACTTGTCTACTATATTTTGGCGGTTTATAATTATAAATATGTTTATAAACCATATAGACCGTGTAATAATATTATAACCGTAAACCATATAATATTGGTTAAAATACGGATGATATATCACGTTAAGTAGATATTTTAGCAGCTCATTCATTACATGTAAAAATAAAAATAAAAGCTGACAACATGGTTGTAGGACTTTCCCGTCACGCGGCTTTTTTCTGATACACGGCTTTACACAAACATACACAACTTAATTAAAAATATTAATCAATTTATTTAAATATAGTATTTTTTATTTAATTAAATGATTCTAACTAAAACGCGCGCGCATACGTGATTTCATTCGCGCGGGTGTGGCGGTACTAGCAGCCACTTAAAATATCATTAATTCTATCGCTCACCTGTGACGTTACAACATAGTTAGTGACAGAGCTAAGCAGAAAAAGACTTCAGTACGACTACAGTAGTTGTACATCAGCGGTACACTAGCGGTTCTTGTGGTGAGAACGGATACTAATGACACACCAACCCGCTTAGTCGCTAGTTTATTTAGAATATATTTTAGAGCGGGGTGCGATTTTGGATAACTTTTTTGGAAATATTATTTTTTAAGTAGCAAATGGGCCTAAGAAAAATAAGACCTTCATCAGTGGAAATCTCGAGATACTGAGTGTGACCTAGTTGCAAGCTTACCCCCTTGACATTTTAAGTTGAAAATTTAACGGCATCAGTGCCCCGTATATAGAAGTAAACCAAAGACATACAAGTACATTCGAAGATTCGGAAAATTTCTACCCGGTTTTTCGGGTTCCTTAGGTGTCAAAACGTAAAAATCCGGTGAAAACCGCATATGCCCAAATCGGACAGATTGCCGTACTTTCCCTCTACAGTATATGTCTACTGCAGCGCTAGGCAGGAAAATAAAAGTACATGTAAACATACGTCCGGAAACGCTGCGTTAACGAGTTAACGGCTAGCGAAAAATTTGGCTCATATTTCATCTCCTCCAGTGAAATGAAGCCATACATTAATTCTTGGGACGCAAAAATGTAAGCTATTTGATGGTTTCATATGAAATTCAATCTGAAAAATTGAAAAAAATGAGTCCGAGAACTGTAACTTCTGTAGTTCTTTTTAGAAAAACGCAAAAAACGGTAGTCGAAGAACGGACATTCTTAGTCTAACTTTTAACATCTTTTTTAAATTGCCAATACACAGATAAAACTTGTACGAAATTTAATTCTAAAGAGAATAGTATGAATAAAGCAAACAGAAAGCGAGTAACAATTAAATAAAATGAACTTTTATTTAGAGCAATACAAAGCTAAATTTAACGGAAAAATGATTTTTAACGTAAAAAGTTGATGAAATTTACAATAAATTTTCGAAAATTTATTGTAAAAATGTTATAAAATTTTCACGTTTGTGGATTGCTCGTGTTGCTTTAGTTCATCGGGGCTGTTCTTTAACGGCACAAAAGCATCAATAATACGGTCAAGTAACGTCTATCGGGTATTTACTTTCAATTTATAAACATTACACTTCATCCAACCCCATACTCAAAAATCCATTGGCGTAAGATCTGGTGATCTGGGTGGCGAGGGTTGTGTACCGTCTCGATCAATCAATTTATCTGGGAATTGCTGATTTAATTAGGTGGAAAAAATACGAAAGAAATGTGTAGACGATTTGAAAAAAGTCACACGTTCAGATGAATTGTTAATATATAATCAATTTCACAAAGCGGTTGATAAGGTTAGAATAAGAATAAATCAACCGGATGAGTATTCTGTTCCGGGTGATAGTTTTTTACGTATTTGTGGGAAGCTTGTAGGCGAAAACGGTAAAAACTTAACATCAGAATTGGTTAATTTCGCGGGCGCCTTTCTATTTGACGAGATACAAAATATAATAAACGGGAAAGAAGTGGCCAGAACGGGAAATGCAGGTGTGACCTCTAAAATGAAAAACGCAATTTCAATGACAAATTCTTTAATTCCATTACCTGAACTAGGCGGATGGGTTAAGGATACTAATAAAATTGATACGAACTACGATAGTAATTTTAGTTTTTGTATACCGTTATCGATATTGATAGGTTTCGCTGAAGCCTGTAAAAAAATAATCGTAAACAATAGGCAGGAGTTTTATTCTTGAAACGTAGTCGAGATGATGTGAAACCGATACCGGCTAGAGTTTCATATCGTAAATCTACACTAGAAATAACAGAAATCGCACGGGTTATACCGTATTTAAAGGCGGGGTCTCAATATCTATTGGAATTGGTCGATAAAGAAAAACGAAGAGTTCCGTATGCCGTTTAGAATTTGGGAACTTTCTCGAAAATCCAACAGTTCCTCAAACAAAATCTGTGGCGTGGAACGTAAAAACATCATCACAATTAGACAAACCGCGATACGTTATTGTGGGTTTTCAAACCGATAGGATAAATAAAGCTACAAGGGACGCGTCAGAATTTGATTCGTGTAATGTGAAAAATATTGAAGTATTCATAAATTCAAATCATTATCCGTACGAGGATTTAGAAGGGAATCGAACGATGATGTTTAAGATGTTTATAGACTTTCAAAAATCATATTATAAAAAGATCGATTCGCCGTACACGTTTTCAGATTGTAAAAACAAATATCCGTTGTACGCGATTGATTGTTCGAGACAAGATGAATCGGTTAAAATAGGCGTTATCGATTTGAAAATTAAAACTGAAACAGAAAGAGAACTTTACACCTAATACAATAGCGGATTGTTTATTAATTTATGAAAATATAGTTTCTTACTCACCATTAACAGTGAAAAAGTAGTAAAATACGAGACAAACGAAGAGTCACAGGCTGTAACCTGAGTAGCTGTTAGATAAGTTTAACACATTTTTTTGCGTTTGCAGTTAAATTTCACGATGAAAGAGTGGATTCAATGAAAATATAATAGTAAAACACCACTGATTTTTTTGATGAGAAGTTATTATTTAATATATCGAAAATCCCTGAAAAAAATACGTCCACATACGACATCATTTTGACCTTTGACCCCCTTAATTTTTGGGGAACTAAAATTTGAAACCCGTGTTTTAATATGTATTTTACAGTGAATGCACTCTTTCAGCTTGAAAATTTAACGAAAAACAGGAAGTAATTGTGGAGGGGTGGTCTCCCTTTAATTTTCCAGCTTTCTGATGACGGGGTCAAGGTCGAATTGATGCCGTATGTGGACATATTATACTACTGCTACAATCTTCGCTGATGCAGCTTTGAAACCCCGGGTCAAAGAAATATTTTAATCTTCTGATAAGAATTTAATCCTTCACCCTTTTCTTTATTTACATCAGGCAGAAACCGATTACATAAATATTTAAATGATTTTGTTGAAAAAATTAAGTTTTTTGTACGTAGCGCTGATAGACCTACATAATTTTTGTGATTGCACATATTCATTAACTCAGCGATTTTACAACGCCCAGCACATGATTTTACTTTTCAGGTTGATCTGAGGTAGCATTAAAATTTCTGTAGTAATTATTAGAAGAAAAAAGAAGCTTTTAATTCACTTCATTTAAATATTTACAGATACTAAAAAATATTTATGTATATTTTACAGAAAATTCTCATCAGGCCGATAAGTACTCCGAACGTCGTAAACACCAACAAATTTTAATTTTTTTTCACAAGAAGCGAATTTTTTTACTAAAAAACCGACGAGAAAAAGTAAATATATTTTTTTTGTTCACTTCACCCATTAAGCGTAATAAATTCCAACATACACCCTTATGTAAACGATTTTCCCGGAATAGATATTCTGTTGAGTCAGAAAAATAAATGTGTCTAAACGGGTCACTTTTAGAACAATAGTAATTCTTTTCCAGTATTATTATGCTTTTCATTGTAATTTTCATCTCAACCACTTCTTTTGCAACCAATTTAACTAAAATTCAAGATCACAACTACATAACCCACCAACCAGATTTTTTAAAAAATTTAAATTTGAATTTTTATTTAAATTTTTCTCAGAAATTACGTTTTTATCACGAATATTAAAAGCATGGAGCGCCCTTCATTGTATTACATAGAAAATTATGAATGAAATGATTATAAAATATAATTAATACAATAAAGGGAGCCCCATGCGCCCTTTTATTATTCGTGATATAAATGGAAAAGAAATTTTGGATCTCATAGGTTATACGACCTATATATATATATAAATTTATATAATAAATAAATCTAAAAGTATAAATACAATCTAACCTAACTTACCTACGCTCGCTTCGCTCGATAGTCATGGTTAGCGAGAGAAGCAAGGGTAGGTTAAGTTTTGTGGGTTTTATATATATATATATATATATATATATATATTATTTGGTTATCTCATAACCGTAATTGGACAAATATTTATGGACAGATATTTATTTATTGGATATTTATAGTGGGGGTCGTATAACTCATGAGACCCGAAATTTTGTTAATAAATTCCTTCAATATGTATTATTATAAATAAATGTTCACATAAAAGTAAAATCACTACCGTCAGTAGAAAACAGATGTAAAGATCATCATTATCAATAAAAACCGTTATTTGAATTTATTCAAAGAGTTTATTATAAAGATTTATTCTTGATTTAATATGAAAGTAAAATTATTTTTATTTTTTACATGCATCTTTAAACAAAAGCGTATTTTTAATTTTTTTTAAATATTTTTGAGAACGCTATTAGTGATTTACTGTAGATGTATTATAACTAATTGTGAAAATATTTAATGGCCACCATTTTGAAGGGTTGTTGTAGTCCGAAATTTTTACCCCAAAATTCTTGTTTCTTTTTAGAGCATGGGTGTTTGGTAATCTAATACCGAAATTTAAATCGTTTTGAGATTGGAGCATTTACTAAATTTTATTTTATACTCGTATATTTATTTTTTAGTTTTGATTGTTGAACAGTTATGTAAGAGGTACTGAAGATTATTTCTTTAATTATCTCTAAAAAAAGGCATTAAATGACCGCCATTTTTATTAGACTTCACGTTACCTGATTGCTTTATGTAAAGCAAACATTTTTGTTTTTCAATCCCCTTTACAATTATGTCATAATCCTATTGCTGAATTTAGCTTTTCTATATTTAACTGTTGAAAAGTTATTTCAGGATTGCCGTATTTTGTTAAGATTATGTATAATAGTTCCCATAGAATTAACAGTATATTTTATGGAAACCATACTTTTATACGAATGTGACTACTGCTGCAGCGATTTTTTAATTTCTTAAATGAGTAAAGATTTAAAATTTTATAATTCATCGATTTCATATAATTTGTTTTATAAAAACACAAATGTTAAAAGACAGACTCGATAGAAGCATGCTCTGCTATAAAACCGAAAAGTCTCTGGTTTGATTCCCGGCTAGGTTTTAAAGAAAATTTTAAATAAATCAACTTCAACATAGTCAATAATACAATGCTGACGATTAAAAAAAAATTTGTCTATTAAAAGAAGGTATCTAATTCTATTTATTAACTAACCGTGCGAAGCCGAGTAAAAATTCTTTTTTATGAATATTTAGTAAAATTTAACAATACATAAAGACTTGTGTATGTAAACGAAAAATAAAACGTTATTTTGATTGAAATATAGTACATTATATTATGTAGATCACGTTAGTTTAAGTAACAAATATAAAAAGAAATTATATATATATATATATATATTGGAAATTGTTTTGAGCACATATTTACGTACACGTTGAACGGGATGCAGAAAACTCATATTTTTGATTAGTATTACCAAAAATTCATCAACAGAATAATATTTTTCCTGTAAAAGAAAGATAACAAAGTTAATGAATAGAGCCCGTGCGAAGCCGGGTAGAAATTCTAATATATATATTTTGTTAACATTTAGTACAATCTACTACTTACATTTCATTACTGTTTTTTTATTATCTATTTCTATTAAAACAACACACAGTAAAACTGAAAATAAAACTGTTAAAAACGAACGTGAACATAGGCTGACCTTTCAATCTTAAAATTTATTAAAATTTGGTTAAATTATAATAGACGTATTTAATTATTAGTAACCAAAAAACCATTAAACAAGATTTTCTTAAAATATTGCTACAACCATTGTTTTTTTAAACGTTCTCTCAATTTTTTTACTCACTACGACTGATTTAATTTCTCCTAACCTATCTTTGACCGAACATATGATCAAATGAAATATGATACATATATACTACTGCTGCATTGATCGCAGTTGTTTTTATTGATGACTATTTTTATTGTTTTTATAAAAATAAAGATTACATTATTTTTATAAATTATAATAAAATAGTATTATAAATAAAAATTCAATTCACTTATAATTATAATAAAAATTCATAAATAAATAAAAATTATTCACTCATTAAAATTAAAGGTTATATATTCAATTAAGAAAAAGAAGAAACTTAAGGGAAGATATACGATATTGTTTTCGACGTTAGTCGGTTAACGTATCTCTTCGTTGTCGCAGTTACGGAGCAGTTAACTTCAAATCCGTCGTTACTTTAAAATAAAATGGTAAACTGACCAGGAGTTTAAGTTAAAATTAGGGTAAGCTTATTAAATACAACATATTAATGCTAGGAATAAGTATTAAATGCTAGTTTTAAGTATTTTAAATTGAATTATTTAATTAAAACTTTAACCTAAATGTTTACTGCATTTTAGTTGATAACGTGGCACATGCCTTTGTTCAAAATTATAAAATGCAATGAAGTATAACAATTCATTTAATATTTTATCTATTTTTAATATAAATATGCATCGACTGAATTATATGATTATATATTTTGTATTTTAAATTAATATGATATGTTTGATAAAAAATAGTTTTTTCTAGAATGTTCCGTGCTTTCATGATGAAACATTCTTTCTTTTTTCTATTACAGTAATGTAATTAAACATTTTTATGTATCAACATTTTCAGTTTTTTCGCTATATTTCTATAACATTTTTTTTCTATATTTTGATTGAATTTTAAAAAAAGATGATTAAATTAAATGGCTGCTACCTTACATAATGTAAGATTATTCATTGTAAGCTGTTGAAATTTTTCCTGTAATTTTATTTGATGCGAAACTGAATGTTTCATATCATATTTACAGTAGAATTGTTAAAGTTGTTGCAACAGAATGAAATTGGGTGTTACCTTAAATAATCCAAGATTATTCATTGTAGGCAGTTGAAATTTTCTCTACAATCTTATTTGATATGAAACTGAATGTTTCATTTTGTTAAATTTACAGTTTGAATTGTTAAACTTTTAACAGCAGTATGAAATTATTACTTATATCAGAGACTTATTTTACCAATTATTGAGAAGACTGGTAGAATTTATGCTGTTTTAAAGCAATAATTTGAATCTCTTTATTTGAGATTACATGATCACTTGTCATTCTTAAATAAAATAGATTAATATTTTTTATTGTTATTTCAGTATTTTTTATTTGGGCATAACATAAACCGTTGTTTACTGTTATTTCTTCTGTTTAATATGAGTAATTATTAATTTTATTTCATGAGTATTTTTTTAATAATTAAAAAAAAAGCACCTTTATAAACGCAATAATAATGTTATTTACAAGTTTTCTATCGTTTATCTAATTTTTTTTTTTCAAAATTTCTATAACTTTTAATTAATGGAAACCTGATTACTATGTAAATTTCAGAACAGATCATCATTATAAAAGATTTTATCAAATATAATGTAACAGTTAATAAAATTCTATATTAAACAGACAGATGTAATTTTAGACAAAGATAAAAATGAAAAGATGTAACCGTTTCTTCATTTTAAATAAAAACAAATCGTTCATTAATCTATTTGTACTTTTTCGAAAACTTATAGAAATTACATACTTAAATATAACATATTCGTAACTTTTTTTTTGTCTTCAGCCATTTGACTGGTTTGATGCAGCTCTCCAAGATTCTCTATCTAGTGCTAGTCTTTTCATTTCGGTATACCCCCGACATCCTACATCCCTAACAATTTGTTTTACATATTCCAAACGTGGCCTGCCTGATAATTTTTTCCTTCTACCTGTCCCTCCAATATTAAAGCGACTATTCCAGGATATCTTAATATGTGGCCTATAAGTCTGTCTCTTCTTTTAGCTATATTTTTCCAAATGCTTCTTTCTTCATCTATTTGCCGCAATACCTCTTCATTTGTCACTTTATCCACCCGTCTGATTTTTAACATTCTCTTATAGCACCGCATTTCAAAAGCTTCTAATCTTTTCTTCTCAGATACTCCGATCGTCCAAGTTTCACTTCCATATAAAACGACGCTCCAAACATATACTTTCAAAAATCTTTTCCTGACATTTAAATTAATTTTTGATTTAAACAAATTATATTTCTAACTGAAGGCTCGTTTCGCCTGTGCTATTCGGCATTTTATATCGCTCCTGCTTCGTCCATCTTTGGTAATTCTACTTCCCAAATAACAAAATTCTTCTACCTCCATAATCTTTTCTCCTCCTATTATCACATTCAGCGATCCATCTTTGTTATTTCTACTACATTTCATTACTTTCGTTTTGTTCTTGTTTATTTTCATGCGGTAGTTCTTGCGTAGTTTATGCGGTAGTTCTTCATTCTAATTCCTTTTTACTCTCGGCTAGAATTACTATATCATCAGCAAATCGTAGCATCTTTATCTTTTCACCTTGTACTGTTACTCCGGATCTAAATTGTTCTTTAATATCATTAACAGCTTGTAAAGATTATAATGTGACGGGTATAGGGAACATCCCTGTCGGACTCCCTTTCTTATTACGGCTTCTTTCTTATGTTCTTCAATTATTACTGTTGCTGTTTGGTTCCTGTAAATGTTAGAAATTGTTCTTCTGTCTCTGTATTTGAATCGTAATTTATTTAAAATGTTGAACATTTTATTCTAGTCTATGTTATCAAAAAAATGGATCCGGTAGGTGGCGCTGGGATCGTGTTATTTCGAAAAATTGTATTTATGGTCCGTTTTGGCTCATATTTAGAATATATATTAGTTAAGTTAAACGAAATATTTTTTTTAAAAAATTGATCCGGTAGGTGGGGCTCGGATCGTGTTATTTCGAAAAATTGTATTTATGGCCCGTTTTAGTTCATATTTAGAATATATATTAGTTAAGTTAAACGAAATATTTTTTTAAAAATTGATCCGGTAGGTGGGGCTGGGATCGTGTTATTTCGAAAAATTGTATTTATGGCCCGTTTTGGCTCATATTTAGAATATATATTAGTTAAGTTAAACGAAATATTTTCGTAAAAAATGGATCCGATAGGTGGCGCTGGGATCGTGTTATTTCGAAAAATTGTATTTATGGCCCGTTTTGGCTCATATTTAGAATATATATTAGTTAAGTTAAACGAAATATTTTTTTTAAAAATGGATCCGGTAGGTGGGGCTGGGATCGTGTTATTTCGAAAAATTGTATTTATGGCCCGTTTTGGCTCATATTTAGAATATATATTAGTTAAGTTAAACGAAATATTTTCGTAAAAAATGGATCCGATAGGTGGCGCTGGGATCGTGTTATTTCGAAAAATTGTATTTATGGCCCGTTTTGGCTCATATTTAGAATATATATTAGTTAAGTTAAACGAAATATTTTTTTAAAAAATTGATCCGGTAGGTGGGGCTGGGATCGTGTTATTTCGAAAAATTGTATTTATGGCCCGTTTTGGCTCATATTTAGAATATATATTAGTTAAGTTAAACAAAATATTTTTTAAAAAATTGATCCGGTAGGTGGGGCTGGGATCGTGTTATTTCGAAAAATTGTATTTATGGCCCGTTTTGGCTCATATTTAGAATATATATTAGTTAAGTTAAACGAAATATTTTGGTAAAAAATTGATTCGGTAGGTGGCGCTGGGATGGTGTTATTTCGAAAAATTGTATTTATGGCCCGTTTTGGCTCATATTTAGAATATATATTAGTTAAGTTAAACAAAATATTTTTTAAAAAATGGATCCGGTAGGTGGGGCTGGGATCGTGTTATTTCGAAAAATTGTATTTATGGCCCGTTTTGGCTCATATTTAGAATATATATTAGTTAAGTTAAACGAAATATTTTTTTGAAAAATTGATCCGATAGGTGGCGCTGGGATCGTGTTATTTCGAAAAATTGTATTTACGGCCCGTTTTGGCTCATATTTAGAATATATATTAGTTAAGTTCAACGAAATATTTTCGTAAAAAATTGATTCGGTAGGTGGCGCTGGGATCGTGTTATTTCGAAAAATTGTATTTATGGCCCGTTTTGGCTCATATTTAGAATATATATTAGTTAAGTTAAACGAAATATTTTTTTAAAAAATTGATCCGGTAGGTGGGGCTGGGATCGTGTTATTTCGAAAAATTGTATTTATGGCCCGTTTTGGCTCATATTTAGAATATATATTAGTTAAGTTAAACGAAATATTTTTTTGAAAAATTGATCCGATAGGTGGCGCTGGGATCGTGTTATTTGGAAAAATTGTATTTACGGCCCGTTTTGGCTCATATTTAGAATATATATTAGTTAAGTTCAACGAAATATTTTCGTAAAAAATTGATTCGGTAGGTGGCGCTGGGATCGTGTTATTTCGAAAAATTGTATTTATGGCCCGTTTTGGCTCATATTTAGAATATATATTAGTTAAGTTAAACAAAATATTTTTTAAAAAATGGATCCGGTAGGTGGGGCTGGGATCGTGTTATTTCGAAAAATTGTATTAATGGTCCGTTTTGGCTCATATTCAGAATATATATTAATGTCGTTCTAATATATATTAGAACATCTACTTCTGCGTTTATATGTAGCTTTATTTCATAAAAATTATTTGTTTTTATATTTTAAACAATTTTAAACATTTTGAAATGTCGATTTGCGAGTTGGTCAGAGTAAATAAGTCTTTCGGTGTGGACAAACTCTCGCCGGCGTTATTCTACCGAACGACTTGAAAAATTTATCGAGGTGGATTGTGTCAATTAAATGTTATATTATGTAACGATAAACTATACAGATCGATTAATAAATCGATTTGTTTTGCGTTTATTATCAAAGATTTGCTATTCAAATAATACATCTGATGTGAACACTGCGTGACTTCCTTGTAAGCCTATTAAATAGCATACACACGGTTTTTTAAATGAAAAGTACATTAAATTTTATTTCATTAATAACTTCTCATAATTTTTCATGTTTTTTATTATTGTTTTTATTGAATTTTTATTTATTGTAATTTTGATTTCATTCAGAGATTAATAATTTATTAATATATCAATATATTTAAATGAAAAAAAAGAAAGTAAAAAAAGGAGATTAAGACGGATTTGAACCGATGTTTTGAATGGTGCTGCTGATGTGTTGTTTTTATTAAACGATTAAAAAAATTACAACAAATATTTTTTTAACATAATTCTTTTGTTCTATTGTGTGTGTGTTTAGTTGAAGGGCCTAGTAAAGTGTACGTTGTTGCTAGGATACAAATATACGATCAGCCCTTCAAATGTACAGCCTGATTCTACTGCAGGTCCTAAAATTCAAGAAAATGTTTGTGATAATAATACACCATCATCACCATATTTTCTAAAAGGTAATAATAATTTTTTTATGATAATTATTAGATAATATAACTACTGCTTCAATAATATCAACAAGATCATTTTTCTGACAAATAATCTTTTTTTTGTTTTCAGGTACATCTGTTACATATAAAAATGTTTGCTTAGAATTAAATTCATCCTATTTCAAAGAGCTGTTCGTTGTGACTAATAAATGACGTTACGTTTTAATTCCATAACGGTAGTAAACATTTTTCTCAGTAAGTTAGTTCTATATTTTATGTTGGTTTATGCATGTTGATTTACAATTATAAGATTTTATTGGAAAACATCCATGTAGTTATTTAATATTCTAATTGATTATTGTTTGAGATTTATAAAATATGTTTATTTGTGTTTCAGATGCATGAGTTGTCATTTAAGTACTGTACTTATATTAAAATTATGCAACTTTCAGGACTTCCGTGCTGATTGATATATCATGTTCAATATAATTTAAATAGCGGTAATGTACAGTTTTGTTAGCATCGTCATATTAACTGTTTTTACTTATTATAAGATTATTAGATTTTATTGGATAATAGCCACAGAGATTAATAATACAATCGTAAATTTTTGTTTAAGACAATTAAAATACTTTTAAAATTATTTTTTTTTGTATCAGATGTATTTGTTATCATTTAACACTCATTTAACAACTCCTTTTGAAAAAATAGATGCGGTAAAGACTGCTTGACAGTGAGTAAAATACGAGGGACGATCATAAAGTAAGTTGCACGCGATCTATAAAACAAATATATATTTATAAGACAAACCTACATATGAATATATATTTTTTGACTGCCTGTATTTTTGTGTCTCAATTTATGTGTTGCTCATTCAGTTTAGATAGTGTAATGTAGCACCCAGCTCTCATCCCCTATGCGGATTTCTTTCAATACATGTGGACTAATCTTGGAATAATGTTGATGAAAATAAAAAAGCTGATGCAAAAAGTTGACGTTAGTAATTGTCGGTCAACAGATGTGGCACAATTTGTGCACACACGTTAAGGTAACCAAGCTGATCGTGAATGAAATCGCATACACAATACTTTCACAGACGTTATCTTCACTGGCAATTTCTCCAATTTTAATGCGCCGATTACTCATTATCATTTCATTCACGGTTTCCGATTAACCCATCTTGTATCAGTTAAGTGAACCCAAAAAAAGTGAGCTTGGGATGAAAGTTGGCACCGTGTAAGTCTTGGGGGGTTCACACTATATCTACTTTGATCTCTCCACCCACACGCATCTGTAGCGAATTCAGGCTTACTGATGGTAGCAATGGTGACCCCCGACATATGATGAACCTGTGAGGAGTGCGGGAAGGACATGTGCTAAGCGAGTCTGGATCTGATAGGCTATCCCCGGGAATGTTAACGCTTCAACAGATTAACACGCCGGTATTGTGGAAAAGTAGGTCGGCGTGTTTCAATGTAGCGGGAGGGATCCGGACGAATAAGCTCCGTAGATAGAAGCAAGAAAAGGTGGGCAAACACTATATTCATAGCACTTCAAGGTGATAGTGTTATCCAAAAACACCAATAACACTCTCCTTGTAGCTGCTAAATATATTCATGGAGGTTTGGGAATTGCTATAAGGGGTGAGAGGAGGCCATCATTAAAAAAAAAAATTTATGTACGCCTATCAACCAGCTCGTCACTCACATTTGTTCTCCCGTTTCCGAACATTCGGCAGGTTTTTATTATCGCGGGGTATATGATATTTATTCTCATCGTATATCTCAACAATTTGCTGAGGAATTTCACAAGTGTAATTATTTGCTTACAAAAATCGGACTACCGAACGCAGTTCTGTAATCGACAAAACCTCTAGAGGACACGGCGTGTTAAACACGATAATGCATATATACTGAAAGATGTACAGAACTGCTGCTGGGGGACGGTGAAAACAACAACAAAGCTAGTGCTGAATCAGAACACATTAATTTATTTCTTTCAGTATAAAAGACGGTAAGGTGTAACTCAATTTTTGACGGACTTGTTGAATCATTTACAGTAGGAATTACAATGAGGTAACGTACAGTTTTTTCAGCATCATCATATATTCTATCACATTATACTTATTGTATGATTATTACATTTTATTGGATGATACCCATATAATTTAATTAATGTAATTTATTAATTTTTGTTTTTGTCAACTAAATTTTTTTTTTTTTTCAGATGGATGAGTTATCATTTATACCATCTACTTTTGTATAATTATCTCACTTTCAAAACGTCTGGACTCTCGGTAATGTATCATGTATATTAGTAATTACATAGTCGTAACGTACAGGTTTTTAGCATCGTCTGGTATTCTAACAGGTTATAGTTGTATGATTGCTAGATAGATTTTATTACATAATAGCCCAATGTTAAATTAATTTAAAAAATCTTAAAAACACACAAAGGAATGTACAATAGCGGAAAACCTATTAAATAACAAAAAAACACTAATAGAAAATACTACTCTTATGGCGGTATAAATACTGTCATAAGTAGCTCATTTTATCAGTGCATGATTTAAATCTGCAGTTCTATTAGATAGTATATTTTTAATTGAATTCTGCATTTGTAGATTTTGAACAATACTGTGTAATTGTTGCTTTTATATTTAATAGATATGAAATATTTATTTTTGACAAATAGTAATTTTCTTTTTATTTGATTAATAAATAGGGTTTTGTATTTTTATCATGTTTATAATTTGTAGTGATTAAGTATACCATTAGGTTTTGAATGGTGCTGCAGATGTGTTGTTTTTATTAAACGATTAAGAAAATTACAACAAATATTTTTTTAACATAATTCTTTTGTTCTATTGTGTGCTTGTTTAGTTGAAGGGCCTAGTAAAGGGAACGTTGTTAAAAAGAATGTTGCTAGGATACAAATATACGATCAGCCCTTCAAATGTACAGCCTGATTCTACTGCAGGTCCTACAATTCAAGAAAATGATTGTGATAATTATTCACCATCATTACCATATTTTCTAAAAGGTAATAATAATTTTGTTATGATAATTATTAGATAATATAACTACTGTTTCAATAATATCAACAAGATCCTTTTTCTGACAAATAATCTTTTTTTTGTTTTCAGGTACACCTGTTACATATAAAAATGTTTCCTTAGAATTAAATTCATCATATTTCAAAGAGCTGTTCGTTGTGACTAATAAATGACGTTACGTTTTAATTCCATAACGGTAGTAAACACTTTTCTCAGTAAGTCAGTTCTATATTCTTTGTTGGTTTATACATGTTTATTTACAATTATAAAATTTTATTGGAAAACATCCACGTAGTTAATTAATATTCTAATTGATTATTGTTTGAGATTTATAAAATATGTTTATTTGTTTTTCAGGTGGATGAGTGTTCATTTAAGTACTGTACTTATTTTAAAATGATGCAACTTTCAGGGCTTCTGAGCTGATTAATATATCATGTTCAATATAATTTAATTAGCGGTAATGTACAGTTTTGTTAGCATCGTCATATTAACTAACAGGTTTTACTTATTATACGATTATTAGATTTTATTGGATAATTGCCACAGAGATTAATAATACAATCATACATTTTTGTTTAAGACAAATAAAATACTTTTAAAATTATTTTTTTTTGTTTCAGATGTATTTGTTATCATTTAACACTCATTTAACAACTCCTTTTGAAAAAATAGATGCGGTAAAGACTGCTTGACAGTGAGTAAAATACGAGGGACGATCATAAAGTAAGTTGCACGCGATCTATAAAACAAACATATATTTATAAGACAAACCTACATATGAATATATATTTTTTGACTGCCTGTATTTTTGTGTCTCAATTTATGTGTTGCTCATTCAGTTTAGATAGTGTAATGTAGCACCCAGCTCTCATCCCCTATGCGGATTTCTTTCAATACATGTGGACTAATCTTGGAATAATGTTGATGAAAATAAAAAAGCTGATGCAAAAAGTTGACGTTAGTAATTGTCGGTCAACAGATGTGGCACAATTTGTGCACACACGTTAAGGTAACCAAGCTGATCGTGAATGAAATCGCATACACAATACTTTCACAGACGTTATCTTCACTGGCAATTTCTCCAATTTTAATGCGCCGATTACTCATTATCATTTCATTCACGGTTTCCGATTAACCCATCTTGTATCAGTTAAGTGAACCCAAAAAAAGTGAGCTTGGGATGAAAGTTGGCACCGTGTAAGTCTTGGGGGGGTTCACACTATATCTACTTTGATCTCTCCACCCACACGCATCTGTAGCGAATTCAGGCTTACTGATGGTAGCAATGGTGACCCCCGACATATGATGAACCTGTGAGGAGTGCGGGAAGGACATGTGCTAAGCGAGTCTGGATCTGATAGGCTATCCCCGGGAATGTTAACGCTTCAACAGATTAACACGCCGGTATTGTGGAAAAGTAGGTCGGCGTGTTTCAATGTAGCGGGAGGGATCCGGACGAATAAGCTCCGTAGATAGAAGCAAGAAAAGGTGGGCAAACACTATATTCATAGCACTTCAAGGTGATAGTGTTATCCAAAAACACCAATAACACTCTCCTTGTAGCTGCTAAATATATTCATGGAGGTTTGGGAATTGCTATAAGGGGTGAGAGGAGGCCATCATTAAAAAAAAAAATTTATGTACGCCTATCAACCAGCTCGTCACTCACATTTGTTCTCCCGTTTCCGAACATTCGGCAGGTTTTTATTATCGCGGGGTATATGATATTTATTCTCATCGTATATCTCAACAATTTGCTGAGGAATTTCACAAGTGTAATTATTTGCTTACAAAAATCGGACTACCGAACGCAGTTCTGTAATCGACAAAACCTCTAGAGGACACGGCGTGTTAAACACGATAATGCATATATACTGAAAGATGTACAGAACTGCTGCTGGGGGACGGTGAAAACAACAACAAAGCTAGTGCTGAATCAGAACACATTAATTTATTTCTTTCAGTATAAAAGACGGTAAGGTGTAACTCAATTTTTGACGGACTTGTTGAATCATTTACAGTAGGTATTACAATGAGGTAACGTACAGTTTTTTCAGCATCATCATATATTCTATCACATTATACTTATTGTATGATTATTACATTTTATTGGATGATACCCATATAATTTAATTAATGTAATTTATTAATTTTTGTTTTTGTCAACTAAATTTTTTTTTTTTTTTCAGATGGATGAGTTATCATTTATACCATCTACTTTTGTATAATTATCTCACTTTCAAAACGTCTGGACTCTCGGTAATGTATCATGTATATTAGTAATTACATAGTCGTAACGTACAGGTTTTTAGCATCGTCTGGTATTCTAACAGGTTATAGTTGTATGATTGCTAGATAGATTTTATTACATAATAGCCCAATGTTAAATTAATTTAAAAAATCTTAAAAACACACAAAGGAATGTACAATAGCGGAAAACCTATTAAATAACAAAAAAACACTAATAGAAAATACTACTCTTATGGCGGTATAAATACTGTCATAAGTAGCTCATTTTATCAGTGCATGATTTAAATCTGCAGTTCTATTAGATAGTATATTTTTAATTGAATTCTGCATTTGTAGATTTTGAACAATACTGTGTAATTGTTGCTTTTATATTTAATAGATATGAAATATTTATTTTTGACAAATAGTAATTTTCTTTTTATTTGATTAATAAATAGGGTTTTGTATTTTTATCATGTTTATAATTTGTAGTGATTAAGTATACCATTAGGTTTTGAATGGTGCTGCAGATGTGTTGTTTTTATTAAACGATTAAGAAAATTACAACAAATATTTTTTTAACATAATTCTTTTGTTCTATTGTGTGCTTGTTTAGTTGAAGGGCCTAGTAAAGGGAACGTTGTTAAAAAGAATGTTGCTAGGATACAAATATACGATCAGCCCTTCAAATGTACAGCCTGATTCTACTGCAGGTCCTACAATTCAAGAAAATGATTGTGATAATTATTCACCATCATTACCATATTTTCTAAAAGGTAATAATAATTTTGTTATGATAATTATTAGATAATATAACTACTGTTTCAATAATATCAACAAGATCCTTTTTCTGACAAATAATCTTTTTTTTGTTTTCAGGTACACCTGTTACATATAAAAATGTTTCCTTAGAATTAAATTCATCATATTTCAAAGAGCTGTTCGTTGTGACTAATAAATGACGTTACGTTTTAATTCCATAACGGTAGTAAACACTTTTCTCAGTAAGTCAGTTCTATATTCTTTGTTGGTTTATACATGTTTATTTACAATTATAAAATTTTATTGGAAAACATCCACGTAGTTAATTAATATTCTAATTGATTATTGTTTGAGATTTATAAAATATGTTTATTTGTTTTTCAGGTGGATGAGTGTTCATTTAAGTACTGTACTTATTTTAAAATGATGCAACTTTCAGGGCTTCTGAGCTGATTAATATATCATGTTCAATATAATTTAATTAGCGGTAATGTACAGTTTTGTTAGCATCGTCATATTAACTAACAGGTTTTACTTATTATACGATTATTAGATTTTATTGGATAATTGCCACAGAGATTAATAATACAATCATACATTTTTGTTTAAGACAAATAAAATACTTTTAAAATTATTTTTTTTTGTTTCAGATGTATTTGTTATCATTTAACTCTCATTTAACAACTCCTTTTGAAAAAATGGATGCGTTCAAGACTGCTTGACAGTGAGTAAAATACGAGGGACGATCATAAAGTAAGTTGCACCCGATCTATGAATCAATGATATATTTATAAGACAAACCTACATATGTATATATATTTTTTGACTGCCTGTATTTTTGTGTCTCAATTTATGTGTTGCCCATTCAGTTTAGATAGTGTAATGTAGCACCCAGCACACATCCCCTATGCGGATTTCTTCCAATACATGTGGACTAATCTTGGAATAATGGTGATGAAAATAAAAAAGCTGATGCAAAAAGTTGACGTTAGTAATTGTCGGTCAACAGATGTGGCACAATTTGTGCACACACGTTAAGGTAACCAAGCTGATCGTGAATGAAATCGCATACACAATACTTTCACAGACGTTATCTTCACTGGCAATTTCTCCAATTTTAATGCGCCATTACTCATTATCATTTCATTCACGGTTTCCGATTAACCCATCGTGTATCAGTTAAGTGAACCCAAAAAAAGTGAGCTTGGGATGAAAGTTGGCACCGTGTAAGTCTTGGGGGGTTCACACTATATCTACTTTGATCTCTCCACCCACACGCATCTGTAGCGAATTCAGGCTTACTGATGGTAGCAATGGTGACCCCCGACATATGATGAACCTGTGAGGAGTGCGGGAAGGACATGTGCTAAGCGAGTCTGGATCTGATAGGCTATCCCCGGGAATGTTAACGCTTCAACAGATTAACACGCCGGTATTGTGGAAAAGTAGGTCGGCGTGTTTCAATGTAGCGGGAGGGATCCGGACGAATAAGCTCCGTAGATAGAAGCAAGAAAAGGTGGGCAAACACTATATTCATAGCACTTCAAGGTGATAGTGTTATCCAAAAACACCAATAACACTCTCCTTGTAGCTGCTAAACATATTCTTGGACGTTTGGGAATGGCTATAAGGGGTGAGAGGAGGCCATCATTAAAAAAAAAATTTATGTACCCCTATCAACCAGCTCGTCACTCACATTTGTTCTCCCGTTTCCGAACATTCGGCAGGTTTTTATTATCGCGGGGTATATGATATTTATTCTCATCGTATATCTCAACAATTTGCTGAGGAATTTCACAAGTGTAATTATTTGCTTACAAAAATCGGACTACCGAACGCAGTTCTGTAATCGACAAAACCTTTAGAGGACACGGCGTGTTAAACACGATAATGCATATATACTGAATGATGTACAGAACTGCTGCTGGGGGACGGTGAAAACAACAACAAAGCTACTGCTGAATCAGAACACATTAATTTATTTCTTTCAGTATAAAAGACGGTAAGGTGTAACTCAATTTTTGACGGACTTGTTGAATCATTTACAGTAGGTATTACAATGAGGTAACGTACAGTTTTTTCAGCATCATCATATATTCTATCACATTATACTTATTGTATGATTATTACATTTTATTGGATGATACCCATATAATTTAATTAATGTAATTTATTAATTTTTGTTTTAGTCAATTAAATTTTTTTTTCAGATGGATTAGTTATCATTTATACCATCTACTTTTGTATAATTATCTCACTTTCAAAACGTCTGGACTCTCGGTAATGTATCATGTATATTAGTAATTACATAGTCGTAACGTACAGGTTTTTAGCATCGTCTGGTATTCTAACAGTTTATAGTT
The DNA here is from genome assembly GCF_047948215.1 of Lycorma delicatula. NCBI lineage: Eukaryota > Metazoa > Arthropoda > Insecta > Hemiptera > Fulgoridae > Lycorma > Lycorma delicatula. Next base: position 40,991,774 of record NC_134458.1, read on the forward strand.
GTATGATTCCTAGATAGATTTTATTACATAATAGCCCAATGTTAAATTAATTTGAAAAAACTTAAAAACACACAAAGGAATGTACAATAGCGGAAAACCTATTAAATAACAAAAAAACACTAAAAGTAAATACTACTCTTATGGCGGTATAAATATTGTCATAAGTAGCTCATTTTATCAGTGCATGATTTAAATCTGCAGTTCTATTAGATAGTATATTTTTAATTGAATTCTGCATTTGTAGATTTTGAACAATACTGTGTAATTGTTGCTTTTATATTTAATAGATATGAAATATTTATTTTTGACAAATAGTAATTTTCTTTTTATTTGATTAATAAATAGGGTTTTGTATTTTTTATCATGTTTATAATTTGTAGTGATTAAGTATACCATTAGGTTTTGAATGGTGCTGCAGATGTGTTGTTTTTATTAAACGATTAAAAAAATTACAACAAATATTTTTTTAACATAATTCATTTGTTCTATTGTGTGCTTGTTTAGTTGAAGGGCCTAGTAAAGGGAACGTTGTTAAAAAGAATGTTGCTAGGATACAAATATACGATCAGCCCTTCAAATGTACAGCCTGATTCTACTGCAGGTCCTACAATTCAAGAAAATGTTTGTGATAATTATTCACCATCATTACCATATTTTCTAAAAGGTAATAATAATTTTGTTATGATAATTATTAGATAATATATCTACTGTTTCAATAATATCAACAAGATCCTTTTTCTGACAAATAATCTTTTTTTTGTTTTCAGGTACACCTGTTACATATAAAAATGTTTCCTTAGAATTAAATTCATCATATTTCAAAGAGCTGTTCGTTGTGACTAATAAATGACGTTACGTTTTAATTCCATAACGGTAGTAAACACTTTTCTCAGTAAGTCAGTTCTATATTCTTTGTTGGTTTATACATGTTTATTTACAATTATAAAATTTTATTGGAAAACATCCACGTAGTTAATAATATTCTAATTGATTATTGTTTGAGATTTATTAAATATGTTTATTTGTTTTTCAGGTGGATGAGTGTTCATTTAAGTACTGTACTTATTTTAAAATGATGCAACTTTCAGGGCTTCTGAGCTGATTAATATATCATGTTCAATATAATTTAAATAGCGGTAATGTAGAGTTTTGGTAGCATCGTCATATTAACTAACAGTTTTTACTTATACGATTATTAGATTTTATTGGATAATTGCCACAGAGATTAATAATACAATCGTAAATTTTTGTTTAAGACAATTAAAATACTTTTAAAATTATTTTTTTTTGTTTCAGATGTATTTGTTATCATTTAACACTCATTTAACAACTCCTTTTGAAAAAATAGATGCGGTAAAGACTGCTTGACAGTGAGTAAAATACGAGGGACGATCATAAAGTAAGTTGCACCTGATCTATGAAACAATTATATATTTATAAGACAAACCTACATATGTATATATATTTTTTGACTGCCTGTATTTTTGTGTCTCAATGTATGTGTTGCTCATTCAGTTTAGATAGTGTAATGTAGCTCCCAGCTCTCATCCCCTATGCGGATTTCTTTCAATACATGTGGACTAATCTTGGAATAATGTTGATGAAAATAAAAAAGCTGATGCAAAAAGTTGACGTTAGTAATTGTCGGTCAACAGATGTGGCACAATTTGTGCACACACGTTAAGGTAACCAAGCTGATCGTGAATGAAATCTCATACACAATACTTTCACAGACGTTATCTTCACTGGCAATTTCTCCAATTTTAATGCGCCGATTACTCATTATCATTTCATTCACGGTTTCCGATTAACCCATCGTGTATCAGTTAAGTGATCCCAAAAAAAGTGAGTTTGGGATGAAAGTTGGCACCGTGTAAGTCTTGGGGGGTTCACACTATGGCTACTTTGATCTCTCCACCCACCCGCATCTGTAGCGAATTGCTGATGGTAGCAATGGTGACCCCCGACATATGATGAACCTGTGAGGAGTGCGGGAAGGACATGTGCTAAGCGAGTCTGGATCTGATAGGCTATCCCCGGGAATGATAACGCTTCAACAGATTAACACGGCGGAATTGTGGAAAAGTAGGTCGGCGTGTTTCAATGTAGCGGGAGGGATCCGGACGAATAAGCTCCGTAGATAGAAGCAAGAAAAGGTGGGCAAGCACTATATTCATAGCACTTCAAGGTGATAGTGTTATCCTAAAACACCAACAACACTCTCCTTGTAGCTGCTAAACATATTCTTGGAGGTTTGGGAATGGCTATAAGGGGTGAGAGGAGGCCATCATTAAAAAAAAAATTTATGTACGCCTATCAACCAGCTCGTCACTCACATTTGTTCTCCCGTTTCCGAACATTCGGCAGGTTTTTATTATCGCGGGGTATATGATATTTATTCTCATCGTATATCTCAACAATTTGCTGAGGAATTTCACAAGTGTAATTATTTGCTTACAAAAATCGGACTACCGAACGCAGTTCTGTAATCGACAAAACCTCTAGAGGACACGGCGTGTTAAACACGATAATGCATATATACTGAATGATGTACAGAACTGCTGCTGGGGGACGGTGAAAACAACAACAAAGCTACTGCTGAATCAGAACACATTAATTTATTTCTTTCAGTATAAAAGACGGTAAGGTGTAACTCAATTTTTGACGGACTTGTTGAATCATTTACAGTAGGTATTACAATGAGGTAACGTACAGTTTTTTCAGCATCATCATATATTCTATCACATTATACTTATTGTATGATTATTACATTTTATTGGATGATACCCATATAATTTAATTAATGTAATTTATTAATTTTTGTTTTAGTCAATTAAATTTTTTTTTTTTCAGATGGATTAGTTATCATTTATACCATCTACTTTTGTATAATTATCTCACTTTCAAAACGTCTGGACTCTCGGTAATGTATCATGTATATTAGTAATTACATAGTCGTAACGTACAGGTTTTTAGCATCGTCTGGTATTCTAGCAGTTTATAGTTGTATGATTGCTAGATAGATTTTATTACATAATAGCCCAATGTTAAATTAATTTGAAAAATCTTAAAAACACACAAAGGAATGTACAATAGCGGAAAACCTATTAAATAACAAAAAAACACTAATAGTAAATACTACTCTTATGGCGGTAGAAATACTGTCATAAGTAGCTCATTTTATCAGTGCATGATTTAAATCTGCAGTTCTATTAGATAGTATATTTTTAATTGAATTCTGCATTTGTAGATTTGAACAATACTGTGTAATTGTTGCTTTTATATTTCATAGATATGAAATATTTATTTTTGACAAATAGTAATTTTCTTTTTATTTGATTAATAAATAGGGTTTTGTATTTTTTATCATGTTTATAATTTGTAGTGATTAAGTATACCATTAGGTTTTGAATGGTGCTGCAGATGTGTTGTTTTTATTAAACGATTAAAAAAATTACAACAAATATTTTTTTAACATAATTCTTTTGTTCTATTGTGTGCTTGTTTAGTTGAAGGGCCTAGTAAAGGGAACGTTGTTAAAAAGAATGTTGCTAGGATACAAATATACGATCAGCCTTTCAAATGTACAGCCTGATTCTACTGCAGGTCCTAAAATTCAAGAAAATGATTGTGATAATTATTCACCATCATTACCATATTTTCTAAAAGGTAATAATAATTTTGTTATGATAATTATTAAATAATATAACTACTCTTTCAATAATATCAACAAGATCCTTTTTCTGACAAATAATCTTTTTTTTTGTTTTCAGGTACACCTGTTACATATAAAAATGTTTCCTTAGAATTAAATTCATCATATTTCAAAGAGCTGTTCGTTGTGACTAATAAATGTCGTTACGTTTTAATTCCATAACGGTAGTAAACACTTTTCTCAGTAAGTCAGTTCTATATTCTTTGTTGGTTTATACATGTTTATTTACAATTATAAAATTTTATTGGAAAACATCCACGTAGTTAATTAATATTCTAATTGATTATTGCTTGAGATTTATAAAATATGTTTATTTGTTTTTCAGGTGGATGAGTGTTCATTTTAGTACTGTACTTATTTTAATATGATGCAACTTTCAGGACTTCCGAGCTGATTAATATATCATGTTCAATATAATTTAATTAGCGGTAATGTACAGTTTTGTTAGCATCGTCATATTAACTAACAGGTTTTACTTATTATACGATTATTAGATTTTATTGGATAATTGCCACAGAGATTAATAATACAATCATACATTTTTGTTTAAGACAAATAAAATACTTTTAAAATTATTTTTTTTTGTTTCAGATGTATTTGTTATCATTTAACTCTCATTTAACAACTCCTTTTGAAAAAATGGATGCGTTCAAGACTGCTTGACAGTGAGTAAAATACGAGGGACGATCATAAAGTAAGTTGCACCCGATCTATGAATCAATTATATATTTATAAGACAAACCTACATATGTATATATATTTTTTGACTGCCTGTATTTTTGTGTCTCAATTTATGTGTTGCCCATTCAGTTTAGATAGTGTAATGAAGCACCCAGCACACATTCCATATGCGGATTTCTTCCAATACATGTGGACTAATCTTGGAATAATGGTGATGAAAATAAAAAAGCTGATGCAAAAAGTTGACGTTAGTAATTGTCGGTCAACAGATGTGGCACAATTTGTGCACACACGTTAAGGTAACCAAGCTGATCGTGAATGAAATCGCATACACAATACTTTCACAGACGTTATCTTCACTGGCAATTTCTCCAATTTTAATGCGCCGATTACTCATTATCATTTCATTCACGGTTTCCGATTAACCCATCGTGTATCAGTTAAGTGAACCCAAAAAAAGTGAGCTTGGGATGAAAGTTGGCACCGTGTAAGTCTTGGGGGGTTCACACTATATCTACTTTGATCTCTCCACCCACACGCATCTGTAGCGAATTCAGGCTTGCTGATGGTAGCAATGGTGACCCCCGACATATGATGAACCTGTGAGGAGTGCGGGAAGGACATGTGCTAAGCGAGTCTGGATCTGATAGGCTATCCCCGGGAATGATAACGCTTCAACAGATTAACACGGCGGAATTGTGGAAAAGTAGGTCGGCGTGTTTCAATGTAGCGGGAGGGATCCGGACGAATAAGCTCCGTAGATAGAAGCAAGAAAAGGTGGGCAAGCACTATATTCATAGCACTTCAAGGTGATAGTGTTATCCTAAAACACCAACAACACTCTCCTTGTAGCTGCTAAACATATTCTTGGAGGTTTGGGAATGGCTATAAGGGGTGAGAGGAGGCCATCATTAAAAAAAAAATTTATGTACGCCTATCAACCAGCTCGTCACTCACATTTGTTCTCCCGTTTCCGAACATTCGGCAGGTTTTTATTATCGCGGGGTATATGATATTTATTCTCATCGTATATCTCAACAATTTGCTGAGGAATTTCACAAGTGTAATTATTTGCTTACAAAAATCGGACTACCGAACGCAGTTCTGTAATCGACAAAACCTCTAGAGGACACGGCGTGTTAAACACGATAATGCATATATACTGAAAGATGTACAGAACTGCTGCTGGGGGACGGTGAAAACAACAACAAAGCTAGTGCTGAATCAGAACACATTAATTTATTTCTTTCAGTATAAAAGACGGTAAGGTGTAACTCAATTTTTGACGGACTTGTTGAATCATTTACAGTAGGTATTACAATGAGGTAACGTACAGTTTTTTCAGCATCATCATATATTCTATCACATTATACTTATTGTATGATTATTACATTTTATTGGATGATACCCATATAATTTAATTAATGTAATTTATTAATTTTTGTGTTTGTCAACTAAATTTTTTTTTTTTCAGATGGATGAGTTATCATTTATACCATCTACTTTTGTATAATTATCTCACTTTCAGAACGTCTGGACTCTCGGTAATGTATCATGTATATTAGTAATTACATAGTCGTGACGTACAGGTTTTTAGCATCGTCTGGTATTCTAACAGGTTATAGTTGTATGATTGCTAGATAGATTTTATTACATAATAGCCCAATGTTAAATTAATTTAAAAAATCTTAAAAACACACAAAGGAATGTACAATAGCGGAAAACCTATTAAATAACAAAAAAACACTAATAGTAAATACTACTCTTATGGCGGTATAAATACTGTCATAAGTAGCTCATTTTATCAGTGCATGATTTAAATCTGCAGTTCTATTAGATAGTATATTTTTAATTGAATTCTGCATTTGTAGATTTTGAACAATACTGTATAATTGTTGCTTTTATATTTAATAGATATGAAATATTTATTTTTGACAAATAGTAATTTTCTTTTTATTTGATTAATAAATAGGGTTTTGTATTTTTATCATGTTTATAATTTGTAGTGATTAAGTATACCATTAGGTTTTGAATGGTGCTGCAGATGTGTTGTTTTTATTAAACGATTAAGAAAATTACAACAAATATTTTTTTAACATAATTCTTTTGTTCTATTGTGTGCTTGTTTAGTTGAAGGGCCTAGTAAAGGGAACGTTGTTAAAAAGAATGTTGCTAGGATACAAATATACGATCAGCCCTTCAAATGTACAGCCTGATTCTACTGCAGGTCCTACAATTCAAGAAAATGATTGTGATAATTATTCACCATCATTACCATATTTTCTAAAAGGTAATAATAATTTTGTTATGATAATTATTAGATAATATAACTACTGTTTCAATAATATCAACAAGATCCTTTTTCTGACAAATAATCTTTTTTTTGTTTTCAGGTACACCTGTTACATATAAAAATGTTTCCTTAGAATTAAATTCATCATATTTCAAAGAGCTGTTCGTTGTGACTAATAAATGACGTTACGTTTTAATTCCATAACGGTAGTAAACACTTTTCTCAGTAAGTCAGTTCTATATTCTTTGTTGGTTTATACATGTTTATTTACAATTATAAAATTTTATTGGAAAACATCCACGTAGTTAATTAATATTCTAATTGATTATTGTTTGAGATTTATAAAATATGTTTATTTATTTTTCAGGTGGATGAGTGTTCATTTAAGTACTGTACTTATTTTAAAATGATGCAACTTTCAGGGCTTCTGAGCTGATTAATATATCATGTTCAATATAATTTAATTAGCGGTAATGTACAGTTTTGTTAGCATCGTCATATTAACTAACAGTTTTTACTTATTATACGATTATTAGATTTTATTGGATAATTGCCAGAGAGATTAATAATACAATCGTAAATTTTTGTTTAAGACAGTTAAAAGACTTTTAAAATTATTTTTTTTTTCAGATGTATTTGTTATCATTTAACACTCATTTAACAACTCCTTTAGAAAAAATGGATGCGTTCAAGACTGCTTGACAGTGAGTAAAATACGAGGTACGATCATAAAGTAAGTTGCACGTGATCTATGAAACAATTATATATTTATAAGACAAACCTACATATGTATATATATTTTTTGACTGCCAGTATTTTTGTGTCTCAATTTATGTGTTGCTCATTCAGTTTAGATAGTGTAATGTAGCACCCAGCTCTCATCCCCTATGCGGATTTCTTTCAATACATGTGGACTAATCTTGGAATAATGTTGATGAAAATAAAAAAGCTGATGCAAAAAGTTGACGTTAGTAATTGTCGGTCAACAGATGTGGCACAATTTGTGCACACACGTTAAGGTAACCAAGCTGATCGTGAATGAAATCGCATACACAATACTTTCACAGACGTTATCTTCACTGGCAATTTCTCCAATTTTAATGCGCCGATTACTCATTATCATTTCATTCACGGTTTCCGATTAACCCATCGTGTATCAGTTAAGTGATCCCAAAAAAAGTGAGCTTGGGATGAAAGTTGGCACCGTGTAAGTCTTGGGGGGTTCACACTATGGCTAGTTTGATCTCTCCACCCACCCGCATCTGTAGCAAATTCAGGCTTGCTGATGGTAGCAATGGTGACCCCCGACATATGATGAACCTGTGAGGAGTGCGGGAAGGACATGTGCTAAGCGAGTCTGGATCTGATAGGCTATCCCCGGGAATGATAACGCTTCAACAGATTAACACGGCGGAATTGTGAAAAGTAGGTCGGCGTGTTTCAATGTAGCGGGAGGGATCCGGACGAATAAGCTCCGTAGATAGAAGCAAGAAAAGGTGGGCAAACACTATATTCATAGCACTTCAAGGTGATAGTGTTATCCAAAAACACCAATAACACTCTCCTTGTAGCTGCTAAACATATTCTTGGAGGTTTGGGAATGGCTATAAGGGGTGAGAGGAGGCCATCATTAAAAAAAAATTTATGTACCCCTATCAACCAGCTCGTCACTCACATTTGTTCTCCCGTTTCCGAACATTCGGCAGGTTTTTATTATCGCGGGGTATATGATATTTATTCTCATCGTATATCTCAACAATTTGCTGAGGAATTTCACAAGTGTAATTATTTGCTTACAAAAATCGGACTACCGAACGCAGTTCTGTAATCGACAAAACCTCTAGAGGACACGGCGTGTTAAACACGATAATGCATATATACTGAATGATGTACAGAACTGCTGCTGGGGGACGGTGAAAACAACAACAAAGCTACTGCTAATCAGAACACATTAATTTATTTCTTTCAGTATAAAAGACGGTAAGGTGTAACTCAATTTTTGACGGACTTGTTGAATCATTTACAGTAGGTATTACAATGAGGTAACGTACAGTTTTTTCAGCATCATCATATATTCTATCACATTATACTTATTGTATGATTATTACATTTTATTGGATGATACCCATATATATTAATTAATGTAATTTATTAATTTTTGTTTTAGTCAATTAAATTTTTTTTTCAGATGGATTAGTTATCATTTATACCATCTACTTTTGTATAATTATCTCACTTTCAAAACGTCTGGACTCTCGGTAATGTATCATGTATATTAGTAATTACATAGTCGTAACGTACAGGTTTTTAGCATCGTCTGGTATTCTAACAGGTTATAGTTGTATGATTGCTAGATAGATTTTATTACATAATAGCCCAATGTTAAATTAATTTAAAAAATCTTAAAAACACACAAAGGAATGTACAATAGCGGAAAACCTATTAAATAACAAAAAAACACTAATAGTAAATACTACTCTTATGGCGGTATAAATACTGTCATAAGTAGCTCATTTTATCAGTGCATGATTTAAATCTGCAGTTCTATTAGATAGTATATTTTTAATTGAATTCTGCATTTGTAGATTTTGAACAATACTGTATAATTGTTGCTTTTATATTTAATAGATATGAAATATTTATTTTTGACAAATAGTAATTTTCTTTTTATTTGATTAATAAATAGGGTTTTGTATTTTTATCATGTTTATAATTTGTAGTGATTAAGTATACCATTAGGTTTTGAATGGTGCTGCAGATGTGTTGTTTTTATTAAACGATTAAGAAAATTACAACAAATATTTTTTTAACATAATTCTTTTGTTCTATTGTGTGCTTGTTTAGTTGAAGGGCCTAGTAAAGGGAACGTTGTTAAAAAGAATGTTGCTAGGATACAAATATACGATCAGCCCTTCAAATGTACAGCCTGATTCTACTGCAGGTCCTACAATTCAAGAAAATGATTGTGATAATTATTCACCATCATTACCATATTTTCTAAAAGGTAATAATAATTTTGTTATGATAATTATTAGATAATATAACTACTGTTTCAATAATATCAACAAGATCCTTTTTCTGACAAATAATCTTTTTTTTGTTTTCAGGTACACCTGTTACATATAAAAATGTTTCCTTAGAATTAAATTCATCATATTTCAAAGAGCTGTTCGTTGTGACTAATAAATGACGTTACGTTTTAATTCCATAACGGTAGTAAACACTTTTCTCAGTAAGTCAGTTCTATATTCTTTGTTGGTTTATACATGTTTATTTACAATTATAAAATTTTATTGGAAAACATCCACGTAGTTAATTAATATTCTAATTGATTATTGTTTGAGATTTATAAAATATGTTTATTTATTTTTCAGGTGGATGAGTGTTCATTTAAGTACTGTACTTATTTTAAAATGATGCAACTTTCAGGGCTTCTGAGCTGATTAATATATCATGTTCAATATAATTTAATTAGCGGTAATGTACAGTTTTGTTAGCATCGTCATATTAACTAACAGTTTTTACTTATTATACGATTATTAGATTTTATTGGATAATTGCCAGAGAGATTAATAATACAATCGTAAATTTTTGTTTAAGACAGTTAAAAGACTTTTAAAATTATTTTTTTTTTCAGATGTATTTGTTATCATTTAACACTCATTTAACAACTCCTTTAGAAAAAATGGATGCGTTCAAGACTGCTTGACAGTGAGTAAAATACGAGGTACGATCATAAAGTAAGTTGCACGTGATCTATGAAACAATTATATATTTATAAGACAAACCTACATATGTATATATATTTTTTGACTGCCAGTATTTTTGTGTCTCAATTTATGTGTTGCTCATTCAGTTTAGATAGTGTAATGTAGCACCCAGCTCTCATCCCCTATGCGGATTTCTTTCAATACATGTGGACTAATCTTGGAATAATGTTGATGAAAATAAAAAAGCTGATGCAAAAAGTTGACGTTAGTAATTGTCGGTCAACAGATGTGGCACAATTTGTGCACACACGTTAAGGTAACCAAGCTGATCGTGAATGAAATCGCACACACAATACTTTCACAGACGTTATCTTCACTGGCAATTTCTCCAATTTTAATGCGCCGATTACTCATTATCATTTCATTCACGGTTTCCGATTAACCCATCGTGTATCAGTTAAGTGATCCCAAAAAAAGTGAGCTTGGGATGAAAGTTGGCACCGTGTAAGTCTTGGGGGGTTCACACTATGGCTAGTTTGATCTCTCCACCCACCCGCATCTGTAGCAAATTCAGGCTTGCTGATGGTAGCAATGGTGACCCCCGACATATGATGAACCTGTGAGGAGTGCGGGAAGGACATGTGCTAAGCGAGTCTGGATCTGATAGGCTATCCCCGGGAATGATAACGCTTCAACAGATTAACACGGCGGAATTGTGAAAAGTAGGTCGGCGTGTTTCAATGTAGCGGGAGGGATCCGGACGAATAAGCTCCGTAGATAGAAGCAAGAAAAGGTGGGCAAACACTATATTCATAGCACTTCAAGGTGATAGTGTTATCCAAAAACACCAATAACACTCTCCTTGTAGCTGCTAAACATATTCTTGGAGGTTTGGGAATGGCTATAAGGGGTGAGAGGAGGCCATCATTAAAAAAAAATTTATGTACCCCTATCAACCAGCTCGTCACTCACATTTGTTCTCCCGTTTCCGAACATTCGGCAGGTTTTTATTATCGCGGGGTATATGATATTTATTCTCATCGTATATCTCAACAATTTGCTGAGGAATTTCACAAGTGTAATTATTTGCTTACAAAAATCGGACTACCGAACGCAGTTCTGTAATCGACAAAACCTCTAGAGGACACGGCGTGTTAAACACGATAATGCATATATACTGAAAGATGTACAGAACTGCTGCTGGGGGACGGTGAAAACAACAACAAAGCTAGTGCTGAATCAGAACACATTAATTTATTTCTTTCAGTATAAAAGACGGTAAGGTGTAACTCAATTTTTGACGGACTTGTTGAATCATTTACAGTAGGTATTACAATGAGGTAACGTACAGTTTTTTCAGCATCATCATATATTCTATCACATTATACTTATTGTATGATTTTTACATTTTATTGGATGATACCCATATAATTTAATTAATGGAATTTATTAATTTTTGTTTTTGTCAACTAAATTTTTTTTTTTTTTCAGATGGATGAGTTATCATTTATACCATCTACTTTTGTATAATTATCTCACTTTCAAAACGTCTGGACTCTCGGTAATGTATCATGTATATTAGTAATTACATAGTCGTAACGTACAGGTTTTTAGCATCGTCTGGTATTCTAACAGGTTATAGTTGTATGATTGCTAGATAGATTTTATTACATAATAGCCCAATGTTAAATTAATTTAAAAAATCTTAAAAACACACAAAGGAATGTACAATAGCGGAAAACCTATTAAATAACAAAAAAACACTAATAGTAAATACTACTCTTATGGCGGTATAAATACTGTCATAAGTAGCTCATTTTATCAGTGCATGATTTAAATCTGCAGTTCTATTAGATAGTATATTTTTAATTGAATTCTGCATTTGTAGATTTTGAACAATACTGTATAATTGTTGCTTTTATATTTAATAGATATGAAATATTTATTTTTGACAAATAGTAATTTTCTTTTTATTTGATTAATAAATAGGGTTTTGTATTTTTATCATGTTTATAATTTGTAGTGATTAAGTATACCATTAGGTTTTGAATGGTGCTGCAGATGTGTTGTTTTTATTAAACGATTAAGAAAATTACAACAAATATTTTTTTAACATAATTCTTTTGTTCTATTGTGTGCTTGTTTAGTTGAAGGGCCTAGTAAAGGGAACGTTGTTAAAAAGAATGTTGCTAGGATACAAATATACGATCAGCCCTTCAAATGTACAGCCTGATTCTACTGCAGGTCCTACAATTCAAGAAAATGATTGTGATAATTATTCACCATCATTACCATATTTTCTAAAAGGTAATAATAATTTTGTTATGATAATTATTAGATAATATAACTACTGTTTCAATAATATCAACAAGATCCTTTTTCTGACAAATAATCTTTTTTTTGTTTTCAGGTACACCTGTTACATATAAAAATGTTTCCTTAGAATTAAATTCATCATATTTCAAAGAGCTGTTCGTTGTGACTAATAAATGACGTTACGTTTTAATTCCATAACGGTAGTAAACACTTTTCTCAGTAAGTCAGTTCTATATTCTTTGTTGGTTTATACATGTTTATTTACAATTATAAAATTTTATTGGAAAACATCCACGTAGTTAATTAATATTCTAATTGATTATTGTTTGAGATTTATAAAATATGTTTATTTATTTTTCAGGTGGATGAGTGTTCATTTAAGTACTGTACTTATTTTAAAATGATGCAACTTTCAGGGCTTCTGAGCTGATTAATATATCATGTTCAATATAATTTAATTAGCGGTAATGTACAGTTTTGTTAGCATCGTCATATTAACTAACAGTTTTTACTTATTATACGATTATTAGATTTTATTGGATAATTGCCAGAGAGATTAATAATACAATCGTAAATTTTTGTTTAAGACAGTTAAAAGACTTTTAAAATTATTTTTTTTTTCAGATGTATTTGTTATCATTTAACACTCATTTAACAACTCCTTTAGAAAAAATGGATGCGTTCAAGACTGCTTGACAGTGAGTAAAATACGAGGTACGATCATAAAGTAAGTTGCACGTGATCTATGAAACAATTATATATTTATAAGACAAACCTACATATGTATATATATTTTTTGACTGCCAGTATTTTTGTGTCTCAATTTATGTGTTGCTCATTCAGTTTAGATAGTGTAATGTAGCACCCAGCTCTCATCCCCTATGCGGATTTCTTTCAATACATGTGGACTAATCTTGGAATAATGTTGATGAAAATAAAAAAGCTGATGCAAAAAGTTGACGTTAGTAATTGTCGGTCAACAGATGTGGCACAATTTGTGCACACACGTTAAGGTAACCAAGCTGATCGTGAATGAAATCGCATACACAATACTTTCACAGACGTTATCTTCACTGGCAATTTCTCCAATTTTAATGCGCCGATTACTCATTATCATTTCATTCACGGTTTCCGATTAACCCATCGTGTATCAGTTAAGTGATCCCAAAAAAAGTGAGCTTGGGATGAAAGTTGGCACCGTGTAAGTCTTGGGGGGTTCACACTATGGCTAGTTTGATCTCTCCACCCACCCGCATCTGTAGCAAATTCAGGCTTGCTGATGGTAGCAATGGTGACCCCCGACATATGATGAACCTGTGAGGAGTGCGGGAAGGACATGTGCTAAGCGAGTCTGGATCTGATAGGCTATCCCCGGGAATGATAACGCTTCAACAGATTAACACGGCGGAATTGTGAAAAGTAGGTCGGCGTGTTTCAATGTAGCGGGAGGGATCCGGACGAATAAGCTCCGTAGATAGAAGCAAGAAAAGGTGGGCAAACACTATATTCATAGCACTTCAAGGTGATAGTGTTATCCAAAAACACCAATAACACTCTCCTTGTAGCTGCTAAACATATTCTTGGAGGTTTGGGAATGGCTATAAGGGGTGAGAGGAGGCCATCATTAAAAAAAAATTTATGTACCCCTATCAACCAGCTCGTCACTCACATTTGTTCTCCCGTTTCCGAACATTCGGCAGGTTTTTATTATCGCGGGGTATATGATATTTATTCTCATCGTATATCTCAACAATTTGCTGAGGAATTTCACAAGTGTAATTATTTGCTTACAAAAATCGGACTACCGAACGCAGTTCTGTAATCGACAAAACCTCTAGAGGACACGGCGTGTTAAACACGATAATGCATATATACTGAATGATGTACAGAACTGCTGCTGGGGGACGGTGAAAACAACAACAAAGCTACTGCTAATCAGAACACATTAATTTATTTCTTTCAGTATAAAAGACGGTAAGGTGTAACTCAATTTTTGACGGACTTGTTGAATCATTTACAGTAGGTATTACAATGAGGTAACGTACAGTTTTTTCAGCATCATCATATATTCTATCACATTATACTTATTGTATGATTATTACATTTTATTGGATGATACCCATATATATTAATTAATGTAATTTATTAATTTTTGTTTTAGTCAATTAAATTTTTTTTTCAGATGGATTAGTTATCATTTATACCATCTACTTTTGTATAATTATCTCACTTTCAAAACGTCTGGACTCTCGGTAATGTATCATGTATATTAGTAATTACATAGTCGTAACGTACAGGTTTTTAGCATCGTCTGGTATTCTAACAGGTTATAGTTGTATGATTGCTAGATAGATTTTATTACATAATAGCCCAATGTTAAATTAATTTAAAAAATCTTAAAAACACACAAAGGAATGTACAATAGCGGAAAACCTATTAAATAACAAAAAAACACTAATAGTAAATACTACTCTTATGGCGGTATAAATACTGTCATAAGTAGCTCATTTTATCAGTGCATGATTTAAATCTGCAGTTCTATTAGATAGTATATTTTTAATTGAATTCTGCATTTGTAGATTTTGAACAATACTGTATAATTGTTGCTTTTATATTTAATAGATATGAAATATTTATTTTTGACAAATAGTAATTTTCTTTTTATTTGATTAATAAATAGGGTTTTGTATTTTTATCATGTTTATAATTTGTAGTGATTAAGTATACCATTAGGTTTTGAATGGTGCTGCAGATGTGTTGTTTTTATTAAACGATTAAGAAAATTACAACAAATATTTTTTTAACATAATTCTTTTGTTCTATTGTGTGCTTGTTTAGTTGAAGGGCCTAGTAAAGGGAACGTTGTTAAAAAGAATGTTGCTAGGATACAAATATACGATCAGCCCTTCAAATGTACAGCCTGATTCTACTGCAGGTCCTACAATTCAAGAAAATGATTGTGATAATTATTCACCATCATTACCATATTTTCTAAAAGGTAATAATAATTTTGTTATGATAATTATTAGATAATATAACTACTGTTTCAATAATATCAACAAGATCCTTTTTCTGACAAATAATCTTTTTTTTGTTTTCAGGTACACCTGTTACATATAAAAATGTTTCCTTAGAATTAAATTCATCATATTTCAAAGAGCTGTTCGTTGTGACTAATAAATGACGTTACGTTTTAATTCCATAACGGTAGTAAACACTTTTCTCAGTAAGTCAGTTCTATATTCTTTGTTGGTTTATACATGTTTATTTACAATTATAAAATTTTATTGGAAAACATCCACGTAGTTAATTAATATTCTAATTGATTATTGTTTGAGATTTATAAAATATGTTTATTTATTTTTCAGGTGGATGAGTGTTCATTTAAGTACTGTACTTATTTTAAAATGATGCAACTTTCAGGGCTTCTGAGCTGATTAATATATCATGTTCAATATAATTTAATTAGCGGTAATGTACAGTTTTGTTAGCATCGTCATATTAACTAACAGTTTTTACTTATTATACGATTATTAGATTTTATTGGATAATTGCCAGAGAGATTAATAATACAATCGTAAATTTTTGTTTAAGACAGTTAAAAGACTTTTAAAATTATTTTTTTTTTCAGATGTATTTGTTATCATTTAACACTCATTTAACAACTCCTTTAGAAAAAATGGATGCGTTCAAGACTGCTTGACAGTGAGTAAAATACGAGGTACGATCATAAAGTAAGTTGCACGTGATCTATGAAACAATTATATATTTATAAGACAAACCTACATATGTATATATATTTTTTGACTGCCAGTATTTTTGTGTCTCAATTTATGTGTTGCTCATTCAGTTTAGATAGTGTAATGTAGCACCCAGCTCTCATCCCCTATGCGGATTTCTTTCAATACATGTGGACTAATCTTGGAATAATGTTGATGAAAATAAAAAAGCTGATGCAAAAAGTTGACGTTAGTAATTGTCGGTCAACAGATGTGGCACAATTTGTGCACACACGTTAAGGTAACCAAGCTGATCGTGAATGAAATCGCACACACAATACTTTCACAGACGTTATCTTCACTGGCAATTTCTCCAATTTTAATGCGCCGATTACTCATTATCATTTCATTCACGGTTTCCGATTAACCCATCGTGTATCAGTTAAGTGATCCCAAAAAAAGTGAGCTTGGGATGAAAGTTGGCACCGTGTAAGTCTTGGGGGGTTCACACTATGGCTAGTTTGATCTCTCCACCCACCCGCATCTGTAGCAAATTCAGGCTTGCTGATGGTAGCAATGGTGACCCCCGACATATGATGAACCTGTGAGGAGTGCGGGAAGGACATGTGCTAAGCGAGTCTGGATCTGATAGGCTATCCCCGGGAATGATAACGCTTCAACAGATTAACACGGCGGAATTGTGAAAAGTAGGTCGGCGTGTTTCAATGTAGCGGGAGGGATCCGGACGAATAAGCTCCGTAGATAGAAGCAAGAAAAGGTGGGCAAACACTATATTCATAGCACTTCAAGGTGATAGTGTTATCCAAAAACACCAATAACACTCTCCTTGTAGCTGCTAAACATATTCTTGGAGGTTTGGGAATGGCTATAAGGGGTGAGAGGAGGCCATCATTAAAAAAAAATTTATGTACCCCTATCAACCAGCTCGTCACTCACATTTGTTCTCCCGTTTCCGAACATTCGGCAGGTTTTTATTATCGCGGGGTATATGATATTTATTCTCATCGTATATCTCAACAATTTGCTGAGGAATTTCACAAGTGTAATTATTTGCTTACAAAAATCGGACTACCGAACGCAGTTCTGTAATCGACAAAACCTCTAGAGGACACGGCGTGTTAAACACGATAATGCATATATACTGAAAGATGTACAGAACTGCTGCTGGGGGACGGTGAAAACAACAACAAAGCTAGTGCTGAATCAGAACACATTAATTTATTTCTTTCAGTATAAAAGACGGTAAGGTGTAACTCAATTTTTGACGGACTTGTTGAATCATTTACAGTAGGTATTACAATGAGGTAACGTACAGTTTTTTCAGCATCATCATATATTCTATCACATTATACTTATTGTATGATTTTTACATTTTATTGGATGATACCCATATAATTTAATTAATGGAATTTATTAATTTTTGTTTTTGTCAACTAAATTTTTTTTTTTTTTCAGATGGATGAGTTATCATTTATACCATCTACTTTTGTATAATTATCTCACTTTCAAAACGTCTGGACTCTCGGTAATGTATCATGTATATTAGTAATTACATAGTCGTAACGTACAGGTTTTTAGCATCGTCTGGTATTCTAACAGGTTATAGTTGTATGATTGCTAGATAGATTTTATTACATAATAGCCCAATGTTAAATTAATTTAAAAAATCTTAAAAACACACAAAGGAATGTACAATAGCGGAAAACCTATTAAATAACAAAAAAACACTAATAGTAAATACTACTCTTATGGCGGTATAAATACTGTCATAAGTAGCTCATTTTATCAGTGCATGATTTAAATCTGCAGTTCTATTAGATAGTATATTTTTAATTGAATTCTGCATTTGTAGATTTTGAACAATACTGTATAATTGTTGCTTTTATATTTAATAGATATGAAATATTTATTTTTGACAAATAGTAATTTTCTTTTTATTTGATTAATAAATAGGGTTTTGTATTTTTATCATGTTTATAATTTGTAGTGATTAAGTATACCATTAGGTTTTGAATGGTGCTGCAGATGTGTTGTTTTTATTAAACGATTAAGAAAATTACAACAAATATTTTTTTAACATAATTCTTTTGTTCTATTGTGTGCTTGTTTAGTTGAAGGGCCTAGTAAAGGGAACGTTGTTAAAAAGAATGTTGCTAGGATACAAATATACGATCAGCCCTTCAAATGTACAGCCTGATTCTACTGCAGGTCCTACAATTCAAGAAAATGATTGTGATAATTATTCACCATCATTACCATATTTTCTAAAAGGTAATAATAATTTTGTTATGATAATTATTAGATAATATAACTACTGTTTCAATAATATCAACAAGATCCTTTTTCTGACAAATAATCTTTTTTTTGTTTTCAGGTACACCTGTTACATATAAAAATGTTTCCTTAGAATTAAATTCATCATATTTCAAAGAGCTGTTCGTTGTGACTAATAAATGACGTTACGTTTTAATTCCATAACGGTAGTAAACACTTTTCTCAGTAAGTCAGTTCTATATTCTTTGTTGGTTTATACATGTTTATTTACAATTATAAAATTTTATTGGAAAACATCCACGTAGTTAATTAATATTCTAATTGATTATTGTTTGAGATTTATAAAATATGTTTATTTATTTTTCAGGTGGATGAGTGTTCATTTAAGTACTGTACTTATTTTAAAATGATGCAACTTTCAGGGCTTCTGAGCTGATTAATATATCATGTTCAATATAATTTAATTAGCGGTAATGTACAGTTTTGTTAGCATCGTCATATTAACTAACAGTTTTTACTTATTATACGATTATTAGATTTTATTGGATAATTGCCAGAGAGATTAATAATACAATCGTAAATTTTTGTTTAAGACAGTTAAAAGACTTTTAAAATTATTTTTTTTTTCAGATGTATTTGTTATCATTTAACACTCATTTAACAACTCCTTTAGAAAAAATGGATGCGTTCAAGACTGCTTGACAGTGAGTAAAATACGAGGTACGATCATAAAGTAAGTTGCACGTGATCTATGAAACAATTATATATTTATAAGACAAACCTACATATGTATATATATTTTTTGACTGCCAGTATTTTTGTGTCTCAATTTATGTGTTGCTCATTCAGTTTAGATAGTGTAATGTAGCACCCAGCTCTCATCCCCTATGCGGATTTCTTTCAATACATGTGGACTAATCTTGGAATAATGTTGATGAAAATAAAAAAGCTGATGCAAAAAGTTGACGTTAGTAATTGTCGGTCAACAGATGTGGCACAATTTGTGCACACACGTTAAGGTAACCAAGCTGATCGTGAATGAAATCGCATACACAATACTTTCACAGACGTTATCTTCACTGGCAATTTCTCCAATTTTAATGCGCCGATTACTCATTATCATTTCATTCACGGTTTCCGATTAACCCATCGTGTATCAGTTAAGTGATCCCAAAAAAAGTGAGCTTGGGATGAAAGTTGGCACCGTGTAAGTCTTGGGGGGTTCACACTATGGCTAGTTTGATCTCTCCACCCACCCGCATCTGTAGCAAATTCAGGCTTGCTGATGGTAGCAATGGTGACCCCCGACATATGATGAACCTGTGAGGAGTGCGGGAAGGACATGTGCTAAGCGAGTCTGGATCTGATAGGCTATCCCCGGGAATGATAACGCTTCAACAGATTAACACGGCGGAATTGTGAAAAGTAGGTCGGCGTGTTTCAATGTAGCGGGAGGGATCCGGACGAATAAGCTCCGTAGATAGAAGCAAGAAAAGGTGGGCAAACACTATATTCATAGCACTTCAAGGTGATAGTGTTATCCAAAAACACCAATAACACTCTCCTTGTAGCTGCTAAACATATTCTTGGAGGTTTGGGAATGGCTATAAGGGGTGAGAGGAGGCCATCATTAAAAAAAAATTTATGTACCCCTATCAACCAGCTCGTCACTCACATTTGTTCTCCCGTTTCCGAACATTCGGCAGGTTTTTATTATCGCGGGGTATATGATATTTATTCTCATCGTATATCTCAACA
The DNA here is from genome assembly GCF_047948215.1 of Lycorma delicatula. Lineage (NCBI taxonomy): Eukaryota > Metazoa > Arthropoda > Insecta > Hemiptera > Fulgoridae > Lycorma > Lycorma delicatula. The sequence continues at coordinate 41,012,261 of NC_134458.1, forward strand.
ATTTGCTGAGGAATTTCACAAGTGTAATTATTTGCTTACAAAAATCGGACTACCGAACGCAGTTCTGTAATCGACAAAACCTCTAGAGGACACGGCGTGTTAAACACGATAATGCATATATACTGAATGATGTACAGAACTGCTGCTGGGGGACGGTGAAAACAACAACAAAGCTACTGCTAATCAGAACACATTAATTTATTTCTTTCAGTATAAAAGACGGTAAGGTGTAACTCAATTTTTGACGGACTTGTTGAATCATTTACAGTAGGTATTACAATGAGGTAACGTACAGTTTTTTCAGCATCATCATATATTCTATCACATTATACTTATTGTATGATTATTACATTTTATTGGATGATACCCATATATATTAATTAATGTAATTTATTAATTTTTGTTTTAGTCAATTAAATTTTTTTTTCAGATGGATTAGTTATCATTTATACCATCTACTTTTGTATAATTATCTCACTTTCAAAACGTCTGGACTCTCGGTAATGTATCATGTATATTAGTAATTACATAGTCGTAACGTACAGGTTTTTAGCATCGTCTGGTATTCTAACAGGTTATAGTTGTATGATTGCTAGATAGATTTTATTACATAATAGCCCAATGTTAAATTAATTTAAAAAATCTTAAAAACACACAAAGGAATGTACAATAGCGGAAAACCTATTAAATAACAAAAAAACACTAATAGTAAATACTACTCTTATGGCGGTATAAATACTGTCATAAGTAGCTCATTTTATCAGTGCATGATTTAAATCTGCAGTTCTATTAGATAGTATATTTTTAATTGAATTCTGCATTTGTAGATTTTGAACAATACTGTATAATTGTTGCTTTTATATTTAATAGATATGAAATATTTATTTTTGACAAATAGTAATTTTCTTTTTATTTGATTAATAAATAGGGTTTTGTATTTTTATCATGTTTATAATTTGTAGTGATTAAGTATACCATTAGGTTTTGAATGGTGCTGCAGATGTGTTGTTTTTATTAAACGATTAAGAAAATTACAACAAATATTTTTTTAACATAATTCTTTTGTTCTATTGTGTGCTTGTTTAGTTGAAGGGCCTAGTAAAGGGAACGTTGTTAAAAAGAATGTTGCTAGGATACAAATATACGATCAGCCCTTCAAATGTACAGCCTGATTCTACTGCAGGTCCTACAATTCAAGAAAATGATTGTGATAATTATTCACCATCATTACCATATTTTCTAAAAGGTAATAATAATTTTGTTATGATAATTATTAGATAATATAACTACTGTTTCAATAATATCAACAAGATCCTTTTTCTGACAAATAATCTTTTTTTTGTTTTCAGGTACACCTGTTACATATAAAAATGTTTCCTTAGAATTAAATTCATCATATTTCAAAGAGCTGTTCGTTGTGACTAATAAATGACGTTACGTTTTAATTCCATAACGGTAGTAAACACTTTTCTCAGTAAGTCAGTTCTATATTCTTTGTTGGTTTATACATGTTTATTTACAATTATAAAATTTTATTGGAAAACATCCACGTAGTTAATTAATATTCTAATTGATTATTGTTTGAGATTTATAAAATATGTTTATTTATTTTTCAGGTGGATGAGTGTTCATTTAAGTACTGTACTTATTTTAAAATGATGCAACTTTCAGGGCTTCTGAGCTGATTAATATATCATGTTCAATATAATTTAATTAGCGGTAATGTACAGTTTTGTTAGCATCGTCATATTAACTAACAGTTTTTACTTATTATACGATTATTAGATTTTATTGGATAATTGCCAGAGAGATTAATAATACAATCGTAAATTTTTGTTTAAGACAGTTAAAAGACTTTTAAAATTATTTTTTTTTTCAGATGTATTTGTTATCATTTAACACTCATTTAACAACTCCTTTAGAAAAAATGGATGCGTTCAAGACTGCTTGACAGTGAGTAAAATACGAGGTACGATCATAAAGTAAGTTGCACGTGATCTATGAAACAATTATATATTTATAAGACAAACCTACATATGTATATATATTTTTTGACTGCCAGTATTTTTGTGTCTCAATTTATGTGTTGCTCATTCAGTTTAGATAGTGTAATGTAGCACCCAGCTCTCATCCCCTATGCGGATTTCTTTCAATACATGTGGACTAATCTTGGAATAATGTTGATGAAAATAAAAAAGCTGATGCAAAAAGTTGACGTTAGTAATTGTCGGTCAACAGATGTGGCACAATTTGTGCACACACGTTAAGGTAACCAAGCTGATCGTGAATGAAATCGCACACACAATACTTTCACAGACGTTATCTTCACTGGCAATTTCTCCAATTTTAATGCGCCGATTACTCATTATCATTTCATTCACGGTTTCCGATTAACCCATCGTGTATCAGTTAAGTGATCCCAAAAAAAGTGAGCTTGGGATGAAAGTTGGCACCGTGTAAGTCTTGGGGGGTTCACACTATGGCTAGTTTGATCTCTCCACCCACCCGCATCTGTAGCAAATTCAGGCTTGCTGATGGTAGCAATGGTGACCCCCGACATATGATGAACCTGTGAGGAGTGCGGGAAGGACATGTGCTAAGCGAGTCTGGATCTGATAGGCTATCCCCGGGAATGATAACGCTTCAACAGATTAACACGGCGGAATTGTGAAAAGTAGGTCGGCGTGTTTCAATGTAGCGGGAGGGATCCGGACGAATAAGCTCCGTAGATAGAAGCAAGAAAAGGTGGGCAAACACTATATTCATAGCACTTCAAGGTGATAGTGTTATCCAAAAACACCAATAACACTCTCCTTGTAGCTGCTAAACATATTCTTGGAGGTTTGGGAATGGCTATAAGGGGTGAGAGGAGGCCATCATTAAAAAAAAATTTATGTACCCCTATCAACCAGCTCGTCACTCACATTTGTTCTCCCGTTTCCGAACATTCGGCAGGTTTTTATTATCGCGGGGTATATGATATTTATTCTCATCGTATATCTCAACAATTTGCTGAGGAATTTCACAAGTGTAATTATTTGCTTACAAAAATCGGACTACCGAACGCAGTTCTGTAATCGACAAAACCTCTAGAGGACACGGCGTGTTAAACACGATAATGCATATATACTGAAAGATGTACAGAACTGCTGCTGGGGGACGGTGAAAACAACAACAAAGCTAGTGCTGAATCAGAACACATTAATTTATTTCTTTCAGTATAAAAGACGGTAAGGTGTAACTCAATTTTTGACGGACTTGTTGAATCATTTACAGTAGGTATTACAATGAGGTAACGTACAGTTTTTTCAGCATCATCATATATTCTATCACATTATACTTATTGTATGATTTTTACATTTTATTGGATGATACCCATATAATTTAATTAATGGAATTTATTAATTTTTGTTTTTGTCAACTAAATTTTTTTTTTTTTTCAGATGGATGAGTTATCATTTATACCATCTACTTTTGTATAATTATCTCACTTTCAAAACGTCTGGACTCTCGGTAATGTATCATGTATATTAGTAATTACATAGTCGTAACGTACAGGTTTTTAGCATCGTCTGGTATTCTAACAGGTTATAGTTGTATGATTGCTAGATAGATTTTATTACATAATAGCCCAATGTTAAATTAATTTAAAAAATCTTAAAAACACACAAAGGAATGTACAATAGCGGAAAACCTATTAAATAACAAAAAAACACTAATAGTAAATACTACTCTTATGGCGGTATAAATACTGTCATAAGTAGCTCATTTTATCAGTGCATGATTTAAATCTGCAGTTCTATTAGATAGTATATTTTTAATTGAATTCTGCATTTGTAGATTTTGAACAATACTGTATAATTGTTGCTTTTATATTTAATAGATATGAAATATTTATTTTTGACAAATAGTAATTTTCTTTTTATTTGATTAATAAATAGGGTTTTGTATTTTTATCATGTTTATAATTTGTAGTGATTAAGTATACCATTAGGTTTTGAATGGTGCTGCAGATGTGTTGTTTTTATTAAACGATTAAGAAAATTACAACAAATATTTTTTTAACATAATTCTTTTGTTCTATTGTGTGCTTGTTTAGTTGAAGGGCCTAGTAAAGGGTACGTTGTTAAAAAGAATGTTGCTAGGATACAAATATACGATCAGCCCTTCAAATGTACAGCCTGATTCTACTGCAGGTCCTACAATTCAAGAAAATGATTGTGATAATTATTCACCATCATTACCATATTTTCTAAAAGGTAATAATAATTTTGTTATGATAATTATTAGATAATATAACTACTGTTTCAATAATATCAACAAGATCCTTTTTCTGACAAATAATCTTTTTTTTGTTTTCAGGTACACCTGTTACATATAAAAATGTTTCCTTAGAATTAAATTCATCATATTTCAAAGAGCTGTTCGTTGTGACTAATAAATGACGTTACGTTTTAATTCCATAACGGTAGTAAACACTTTTCTCAGTAAGTCAGTTCTATATTCTTTGTTGGTTTATACATGTTTATTTACAATTATAAAATTTTATTGGAAAACATCCACGTAGTTAATTAATATTCTAATTGATTATTGTTTGAGATTTATAAAATATGTTTATTTATTTTTCAGGTGGATGAGTGTTCATTTAAGTACTGTACTTATTTTAAAATGATGCAACTTTCAGGGCTTCTGAGCTGATTAATATATCATGTTCAATATAATTTAATTAGCGGTAATGTACAGTTTTGTTAGCATCGTCATATTAACTAACAGTTTTTACTTATTATACGATTATTAGATTTTATTGGATAATTGCCAGAGAGATTAATAATACAATCGTAAATTTTTGTTTAAGACAGTTAAAAGACTTTTAAAATTATTTTTTTTTTCAGATGTATTTGTTATCATTTAACACTCATTTAACAACTCCTTTAGAAAAAATGGATGCGTTCAAGACTGCTTGACAGTGAGTAAAATACGAGGTACGATCATAAAGTAAGTTGCACGTGATCTATGAAACAATTATATATTTATAAGACAAACCTACATATGTATATATATTTTTTGACTGCCAGTATTTTTGTGTCTCAATTTATGTGTTGCTCATTCAGTTTAGATAGTGTAATGTAGCACCCAGCTCTCATCCCCTATGCGGATTTCTTTCAATACATGTGGACTAATCTTGGAATAATGTTGATGAAAATAAAAAAGCTGATGCAAAAAGTTGACGTTAGTAATTGTCGGTCAACAGATGTGGCACAATTTGTGCACACACGTTAAGGTAACCAAGCTGATCGTGAATGAAATCGCACACACAATACTTTCACAGACGTTATCTTCACTGGCAATTTCTCCAATTTTAATGCGCCGATTACTCATTATCATTTCATTCACGGTTTCCGATTAACCCATCGTGTATCAGTTAAGTGATCCCAAAAAAAGTGAGCTTGGGATGAAAGTTGGCACCGTGTAAGTCTTGGGGGGTTCACACTATGGCTAGTTTGATCTCTCCACCCACCCGCATCTGTAGCAAATTCAGGCTTGCTGATGGTAGCAATGGTGACCCCCGACATATGATGAACCTGTGAGGAGTGCGGGAAGGACATGTGCTAAGCGAGTCTGGATCTGATAGGCTATCCCCGGGAATGATAACGCTTCAACAGATTAACACGGCGGAATTGTGAAAAGTAGGTCGGCGTGTTTCAATGTAGCGGGAGGGATCCGGACGAATAAGCTCCGTAGATAGAAGCAAGAAAAGATGGGCAAACACTATATTCATAGCACTTCAAGGTGATAGTGTTATCCAAAAACACCAATAACACTCTCCTTGTAGCTGCTAAACATATTCTTGGAGGTTTGGGAATGGCTATAAGGGGTGAGAGGAGGCCATCATTAAAAAAAAATTTATGTACCCCTATCAACCAGCTCGTCACTCACATTTGTTCTCCCGTTTCCGAACATTCGGCAGGTTTTTATTATCGCGGGGTATATGATATTTATTCTCATCGTATATCTCAACAATTTGCTGAGGAATTTCACAAGTGTAATTATTTGCTTACAAAAATCGGACTACCGAACGCAGTTCTGTAATCGACAAAACCTCTAGAGGACACGGCGTGTTAAACACGATAATGCATATATACTGAATGATGTACAGAACTGCTGCTGGGGGACGGTGAAAACAACAACAAAGCTACTGCTAATCAGAACACATTAATTTATTTCTTTCAGTATAAAAGACGGTAAGGTGTAACTCAATTTTTGACGGACTTGTTGAATCATTTACAGTAGGTATTACAATGAGGTAACGTACAGTTTTTTCAGCATCATCATATATTCTATCACATTATACTTATTGTATGATTATTACATTTTATTGGATGATACCCATATATATTAATTAATGTAATTTATTAATTTTTGTTTTAGTCAATTAAATTTTTTTTTCAGATGGATTAGTTATCATTTATACCATCTACTTTTGTATAATTATCTCACTTTCAAAACGTCTGGACTCTCGGTAATGTATCATGTATATTAGTAATTACATAGTCGTAACGTACAGGTTTTTAGCATCGTCTGGTATTCTAACAGGTTATAGTTGTATGATTGCTAGATAGATTTTATTACATAATAGCCCAATGTTAAATTAATTTAAAAAATCTTAAAAACACACAAAGGAATGTACAATAGCGGAAAACCTATTAAATAACAAAAAAACACTAATAGTAAATACTACTCTTATGGCGGTATAAATACTGTCATAAGTAGCTCATTTTATCAGTGCATGATTTAAATCTGCAGTTCTATTAGATAGTATATTTTTAATTGAATTCTGCATTTGTAGATTTTGAACAATACTGTGTAATTGTTGCTTTTATATTTAATAGATATGAAATATTTATTTTTGACAAATAGTAATTTTCTTTTTATTTGATTAATAAATAGGGTTTTGTATTTTTATCATGTTTATAATTTGTAGTGATTAAGTATACCATTAGGTTTTGAATGGTGCTGCAGATGTGTTGTTTTTATTAAACGATTAAGAAAATTACAACAAATATTTTTTTAACATAATTCTTTTGTTCTATTGTGTGGTTGTTTAGTTGAGGGGCCTAGTAAAGGGAACGTTGTTAAAAAGAATGTTGCTAGGATACAAATATACGATCAGCCCTTCAAATGTACAGCCTGATTCTACTGCAGGTCCTACAATTCAAGAAAATGATTGTGATAATTATTCACCATCATTACCATATTTTCTAAAAGGTAATAATAATTTTGTTATGATAATTATTAGATAATATAACTACTGTTTCAATAATATCAACAAGATCCTTTTTCTGACAAATAATCTTTTTTTTGTTTTCAGGTACACCTGTTACATATAAAAATGTTTCCTTAGAATTAAATTCATCATATTTCAAAGAGCTGTTCGTTGTGACTAATAAATGACGTTACGTTTTAATTCCATAACGGTAGTAAACACTTTTCTCAGTAAGTCAGTTCTATATTCTTTGTTGGTTTATACATGTTTATTTACAATTATAAAATTTTATTGGAAAACATCCACGTAGTTAATTAATATTCTAATTGATTATTGTTTGAGATTTATAAAATATGTTTATTTGTTTTTCAGGTGGATGAGTGTTCATTTAAGTACTGTACTTATTTTAAAATGATGCAACTTTCAGGGCTTCTGAGCTGATTAATATATCATGTTCAATATAATTTAATTAGCGGTAATGTACAGTTTTGTTAGCATCGTCATATTAACTAACAGGTTTTACTTATTATACGATTATTAGATTTTATTGGATAATTGCCACAGAGATTAATAATACAATCATACATTTTTGTTTAAGACAAATAAAATACTTTTAAAATTATTTTTTTTTGTTTCAGATGTATTTGTTATCATTTAACTCTCATTTAACAACTCCTTTTGAAAAAATGGATGCGTTCAAGACTGCTTGACAGTGAGTAAAATACGAGGGACGATCATAAAGTAAGTTGCACCCGATCTATGAATCAATTATATATTTATAAGACAAACCTACATATGTATATATATTTTTTGACTGCCTGTATTTTTGTGTCTCAATTTATGTGTTGCCCATTCAGTTTAGATAGTGTAATGTAGCACCCAGCACACATCCCATATGCGGATTTCTTCCAATACATGTGGACTAATCTTGGAATAATGGTGATGAAAATAAAAAAGCTGATGCAAAAAGTTGACGTTAGTAATTGTCGGTCAACAGATGTGGCACAATTTGTGCACACACGTTAAGGTAACCAAGCTGATCGTGAATGAAATCGCATACACAATACTTTCACAGACGTTATCTTCACTGGCAATTTCTCCAATTTTAATGCGCCGATTACTCATTATCATTTCATTCACGGTTTCCGATTAACCCATCGTGTATCAGTTAAGTGAACCCAAAAAAAGTGAGCTTGGGATGAAAGTTGGCACCGTGTAAGTCTTGGGGGGTTCACACTATATCTACTTTGATCTCTCCACCCACACGCATCTGTAGCGAATTCAGGCTTACTGATGGTAGCAATGGTGACCCCCGACATATGATGAACCTGTGAGGAGTGCGGGAAGGACATGTGCTAAGCGAGTCTGGATCTGATAGGCTATCCCCGGGAATGTTAACGCTTCAACAGATTAACACGGCGGAATTGTGGAAAAGTAGGTCGGCGTGTTTCAATGTAGCGGGAGGGATCCGGACGAATAAGCTCCGTAGATAGAAGCAAGAAAAGGTGGGCAAACACTATATTCATAGCACTTCAAGGTGATAGTGTTATCCAAAAACACCAATAACACTCTCCTTGTAGCTGCTAAACATATTCATGGAGGTTTGGGAATTGCTATAAGGGGTGAGAGGAGGCCATCATTAAAAAAAAAAAATTTATGTACGCCTATCAACCAGCTCGTCACTCACATTTGTTCTCCCGTTTCCGAACATTCGGCAGGTTTTTATTATCGCGGGGTATATGATATTTATTCTCATCGTATATCTCAACAATTTGCTGAGGAATTTCACAAGTGTAATTATTTGCTTACAAAAATCGGACTACCGAACGCAGTTCTGTAATCGACAAAACCTCTAGAGGACACGGCGTGTTAAACACGATAATGCATATATACTGAAAGATGTACAGAACTGCTGCTGGGGGACGGTGAAAACAACAACAAAGCTAGTGCTGAATCAGAACACATTAATTTATTTCTTTCAGTATAAAAGACGGTAAGGTGTAACTCAATTTTTGACGGACTTGTTGAATCATTTACAGTAGGTATTACAATGAGGTAACGTACAGTTTTTTCAGCATCATCATATATTCTATCACATTATACTTATTGTATGATTTTTACATTTTATTGGATGATACCCATATAATTTAATTAATGGAATTTATTAATTTTTGTTTTTGTCAACTAAATTTTTTTTTTTTTTCAGATGGATGAGTTATCATTTATACCATCTACTTTTGTATAATTATCTCACTTTCAAAACGTCTGGACTCTCGGTAATGTATCATGTATATTAGTAATTACATAGTCGTAACGTACAGGTTTTTAGCATCGTCTGGTATTCTAACAGGTTATAGTTGTATGATTGCTAGATAGATTTTATTACATAATAGCCCAATGTTAAATTAATTTAAAAAATCTTAAAAACACACAAAGGAATGTACAATAGCGGAAAACCTATTAAATAACAAAAAAACACTAATAGTAAATACTACTCTTATGGCGGTATAAATACTGTCATAAGTAGCTCATTTTATCAGTGCATGATTTAAATCTGCAGTTCTATTAGATAGTATATTTTTAATTGAATTCTGCATTTGTAGATTTTGAACAATACTGTATAATTGTTGCTTTTATATTTAATAGATATGAAATATTTATTTTTGACAAATAGTAATTTTCTTTTTATTTGATTAATAAATAGGGTTTTGTATTTTTATCATGTTTATAATTTGTAGTGATTAAGTATACCATTAGGTTTTGAATGGTGCTGCAGATGTGTTGTTTTTATTAAACGATTAAGAAAATTACAACAAATATTTTTTTAACATAATTCTTTTGTTCTATTGTGTGCTTGTTTAGTTGAAGGGCCTAGTAAAGGGTACGTTGTTAAAAAGAATGTTGCTAGGATACAAATATACGATCAGCCCTTCAAATGTACAGCCTGATTCTACTGCAGGTCCTACAATTCAAGAAAATGATTGTGATAATTATTCACCATCATTACCATATTTTCTAAAAGGTAATAATAATTTTGTTATGATAATTATTAGATAATATAACTACTGTTTCAATAATATCAACAAGATCCTTTTTCTGACAAATAATCTTTTTTTTGTTTTCAGGTACACCTGTTACATATAAAAATGTTTCCTTAGAATTAAATTCATCATATTTCAAAGAGCTGTTCGTTGTGACTAATAAATGACGTTACGTTTTAATTCCATAACGGTAGTAAACACTTTTCTCAGTAAGTCAGTTCTATATTCTTTGTTGGTTTATACATGTTTATTTACAATTATAAAATTTTATTGGAAAACATCCACGTAGTTAATTAATATTCTAATTGATTATTGTTTGAGATTTATAAAATATGTTTATTTGTTTTTCAGGTGGATGAGTGTTCATTTAAGTACTGTACTTATTTTAAAATGATGCAACTTTCAGGGCTTCTGAGCTGATTAATATATCATGTTCAATATAATTTAATTAGCGGTAATGTACAGTTTTGTTAGCATCGTCATATTAACTAACAGTTTTTACTTATTATACGATTATTAGATTTTATTGGATAATTGCCACAGAGATTAATAATACAATCATACATTTTTGTTTAAGACAAATAAAATACTTTTAAAATTATTTTTTTTTGTTTCAGATGTATTTGTTATCATTTAACTCTCATTTAACAACTCCTTTTGAAAAAATGGATGCGTTCAAGACTGCTTGACAGTGAGTAAAATACGAGGTACGATCATAAAGTAAGTTGCACGTGATCTATGAATCAATTATATATTTATAAGACAAACCTACATAAGTATATATATTTTTTGACTGCCTGTATTTTTGTGTCTCAATGTATGTGTTGCTCATTCAGTTTAGATAGTGTAATGTAGCTCCCAGCTCTCATCCCCTATGCGGATTTCTTTCAATACATGTGGACTAATCTTGGAATAATGTTGATGAAAATAAAAAAGCTGATGCAAAAAGTTGACGTTAGTAATTGTCGGTCAACAGATGTGGCACAATTTGTGCACACACGTTAAGGTAACCAAGCTGATCGTGAATGAAATCGCATACACAATACTTTCACAGACGTTATCTTCACTGGCAATTTCTCCAATTTTAATGCGCCGATTACTCATTATCATTTCATTCACGGTTTCCGATTAACCCATCGTGTATCAGTTAAGTGATCCCAAAGAAAGTGAGCTTGGGATGAAAGTTGGCACCGTGTAAGTCTTGGGGGGTTCACACTATGGCTACTTTGATCTCTCCACCCACCCGCATCTGTAGCGAATTCAGGCTTGCTGATGGTAGCAATGGTGACCCCCGACATATGATGAACCTGTGAGGAGTGCGGGAAGGACATGTGCTAAGCGAGTCTGGATCTGATAGGCTATCCCCGGGAATGATAACGCTTCAACAGATTAACACGGCGGAATTGTGGAAAAGTAGGTCGGCGTGTTTCAATGTAGCGGGAGGGATCCGGACGAATAAGCTCCGTAGATAGAAGCAAGAAAAGGTGGGCAAGCGCTATATTCATAGCACTTCAAGGTGATAGTGTTATCCTAAAACACCAAGAACACTCTCCTTGTAGCTGCTAAACATATTCTTGGAGGTTTGGGAATGGCTATAAGGGGTGAGAGGAGGCTATCATTAAAAAAAAAATTTATGTACGCCTATCAACCAGCTCGTCACTCACATTTGTTCTCCCGTTTCCGAACATTCGGCAGGTTTTTATTATCGCGGGGTATATGATATTTATTCTCATCGTATATCTCAACAATTTGCTGAGGAATTTCACAAGTGTAATTATTTGCTTACAAAAATCGGACTACCGAACGCAGTTCTGTAATCGACAAAACCTCTAGAGGACACGGCGTGTTAAACACGATAATGCATATATACTGAATGATGTACAGAACTGCTGCTGGGGGACGGTGAAAACAACAACAAAGCTACTGCTGAATCAGAACACATTAATTTATTTCTTTCAGTATAAAAGACGGTAAGGTGTAACTCAATTTTTGACGGACTTGTTGAATCATTTACAGTAGGTATTACAATGAGGTAACGTACAGTTTTTTCAGCATCATCATATATTCTATCACATTATACTTATTGTATGATTTTTACATTTTATTGGATGATACCCATGTAATTTAATTAATGTAATTTATTAATTTTTGTTTTAGTCAATTAAATTTTTTTTTTTTCAGATGGATTAGTTATCATTTATACCATCTACTTTTGTATAATTATCTCACTTTCAAAACGTCTGGACTCTCGGTAATGTATCATGTATATTAGTAATTACATAGTCGTAACGTACAGGTTTTTAGCATCGTCTGGTATTCTAACAGTTTATAGTTGTATGATTCCTAGATAGATTTTATTACATAATAGCCCAATGTTAAATTAATTTGAAAAATCTTAAAAACACACAAAGGAATGTACAATAGCGGAAAACCTATTAAATAACAAAAAAACACTAATAGTAAATACTACTCTTATGGCGGTATAAATACTGTCATAAGTAGCTCATTTTATCAGTGCATGATTTAAATCTGCAGTTCTATTAGATAGTATATTTTTAATTGAATTCTGCATTTGTAGATTTGAACAATACTGTGTAATTGTTGCTTTTATATTTCATAGATATGAAATATTTATTTTTGACAAATAGTAATTTTCTTTTTATTTGATTAATAAATAGGGTTTTGTATTTTTTATCATGTTTATAATTTGTAGTGATTAAGTATACCATTAGGTTTTGAATGGTGCTGCAGATGTGTTGTTTTTATTAAACGATTAAAAAAATGACAACAAATATTTTTTTAACATAATTCTTTTGTTCTATTGTGTGCTTGTTTAGTTGAAGGGCCTAGTAAAGGGAACGTTGTTAAAAGGAATGTTGCTAGGATACAAATATACGATCAGCCTTTCAAATGTACAGCCTGATTCTACTGCAGGTCCTAAAATTCAAGAAAATGATTGTGATAATTATTCACCATCATTACCATATTTTCTAAAAGGTAATAATAATTTTGTTATGATAATTATTAAATAATATAACTACTGTTTCAATAATATCAACAAGATCCTTTTTCTGACAAATAATCTTTTTTTTTGTTTTCAGGTACACCTGTTACATATAAAAATGTTTCCTTAGAATTAAATTCATCATATTTCAAAGAGCTGTTCGTTGTGACTAATAAATGTCGTTACGTTTTAATTCCATAACGGTAGTAAACACTTTTCTCAGTAAGTCAGTTCTATATTCTTTGTTGGTTTATACATGTTTATTTACAATTATAAAATTTTATTGGAAAACATCCACGTAGTTAATTAATATTCTAATTGATTATTGTTTGAGATTTATAAAATATGTTTATTTGTTTTTCAGGTGGATGAGTGTTCATTTAAGTACTGTACTTATTTTAAAATGATGCAACTTTCAGGGCTTCTGAGCTGATTAATATATCATGTTCAATATAATTTAATTAGCGGTAATGTACAGTTTTGTTAGCATCGTCATATTAACTAACAGTTTTTACTTATTATACGATTATTAGATTTTATTGGATAATTGCCACAGAGATTAATAATACAATCATACATTTTTGTTTAAGACAAATAAAATACTTTTAAAATTATTTTTTTTTGTTTCAGATGTATTTGTTATCATTTAACTCTCATTTAACAACTCCTTTTGAAAAAATGGATGCGTTCAAGACTGCTTGACAGTGAGTAAAATACGAGGGACGATCATAAAGTAAGTTGCACCCGATCTATGAATCAATTATATATTTATAAGACAAACCTACATAAGTATATATATTTTTTGACTGCCTGTATTTTTGTGTCTCAATGTATGTGTTGCTCATTCAGTTTAGATAGTGTAATGTAGCTCCCAGCTCTCATCCCCTATGCGGATTTCTTTCAATACATGTGGACTAATCTTGGAATAATGTTGATGAAAATAAAAAAGCTGATGCAAAAAGTTGACGTTAGTAATTGTCGGTCAACAGATGTGGCACAATTTGTGCACACACGTTAAGGTAACCAAGCTGATCGTGAATGAAATCGCATACACAATACTTTCACAGACGTTATCTTCACTGGCAATTTCTCCAATTTTAATGCGCCGATTACTCATTATCATTTCATTCACGGTTTCCGATTAACCCATCGTGTATCAGTTAAGTGATCCCAAAAAAAGTGAGCTTGGGATGAAAGTTGGCACCGTGTAAGTCTTGGGGGGTTCACACTATGGCTACTTTGATCTCTCCACCCACCCGCATCTGTAGCGAATTCAGGCTTGCTGATGGTAGCAATGGTGACCCCCGACATATGATGAACCTGTGAGGAGTGCGGGAAGGACATGTGCTAAGCGAGTCTGGATCTGATAGGCTATCCCCGGGAATGATAACGCTTCAACAGATTAACACGGCGGAATTGTGGAAAAGTAGGTCGGCGTGTTTCAATGTAGCGGGAGGGATCCGGACGAATAAGCTCCGTAGATAGAAGCAAGAAAAGGTGGGCAAGCGCTATATTCATAGCACTTCAAGGTGATAGTGTTATCCTAAAACACCAAGAACACTCTCCTTGTAGCTGCTAAACATATTCTTGGAGGTTTGGGAATGGCTATAAGGGGTGAGAGGAGGCCATCATTAAAAAAAAAATTTATGTACGCCTATCAACCAGCTCGTCACTCACATTTGTTCTCCCGTGTCCGAACATTCGGCAGGTTTTTATTATCGCGGGGTATATGATATTTATTCTCATCGTATATCTCAACAATTTGCTGAGGAATTTCACAAGTGTAAATATTTGCTTACAAAAATCGGACTACCGAACGCAGTTCTGTAATCGACAAAACCTCTAGAGGACACGGCGTGTTAAACACGATAATGCATATATACTGAATGATGAAAGAACTGCTGCTGGGGGACGGTGAAAACAACAACAAAGCTACTGCTGAATCAGAACACATTAATTTATTTCTTTCAGTATAAAAGACGGTAAGGTGTAACTCAATTTTTGACGGACTTGTTGAATCATTTACAGTAGGTATTACAATGAGGTAACGTACAGTTTTTTCAGCATCATCATATATTCTATCACATTATACTTATTGTATGATTTTTACATTTTATTGGATGATACCCATGTAATTTAATTAATGTAATTTATTAATTTTTGTTTTAGTCAATTAAATTTTTTTTTTTCAGATGGATTAGTTATCATTTATACCATCTACTTTTGTATAATTATCTCACTTTCAAAACGTCTGGACTCTCGGTAATGTATCATGTATATTAGTAATTACATAGTCGTAACGTACAGGTTTTTAGCATCGTCTGGTATTCTAACAGGTTATAGTTGTATGATTGCTAGATAGATTTTATTACATAATAGCCCAATGTTAAATTAATTTAAAAAATCTTAAAAACACACAAAGGAATGTACAATAGCGGAAAACCTATTAAATAACAAAAAAACACTAATAGTAAATACTACTCTTATGGCGGTATAAATACTGTCATTAGTAGCTCATTTTATCAGTGCATGATTTAAATCTGCAGTTCTATTAGATAGTATATTTTTAATTGAATTCTGCATTTGTAGATTTTGAACAATACTGTATAATTGTTGCTTTTATATTTAATAGATATGAAATATTTATTTTTGACAAATAGTAATTTTCTTTTTATTTGATTAATAAATAGGGTTTTGTATTTTTATCATGTTTATAATTTGTAGTGATTAAGTATACCATTAGGTTTTGAATGGTGCTGCAGATGTGTTGTTTTTATTAAACGATTAAGAAAATTACAACAAATATTTTTTTAACATAATTCTTTTGTTCTATTGTGTGCTTGTTTAGTTGAAGGGCCTAGTAAAGGGAACGTTGTTAAAAAGAATGTTGCTAGGATACAAACATACGATCAGCCCTTCAAATGTACAGCCTGATTCTACTGCAGGTCCTACAATTCAAGAAAATGATTGTGATAATTATTCACCATCATTACCATATTTTCTAAAAGGTAATAATAATTTTATTATGATAATTATTAGATAATATAACTACTGTTTCAATAATATCAACAAGATCCTTTTTCTGACAAATAATCTTTTTTTTGTTTTCAGGTACACCTGTTACATATAAAAATGTTTCCTTAGAATTAAATTCATCATATTTCAAAGAGCTGTTCGTTGTGACTAATAAATGACGTTACGTTTTAATTCCATAACGGTAGTAAACACTTTTCTCAGTAAGTCAGTTCTATATTCTTTGTTGGTTTATACATGTTTATTTACAATTATAAAATTTTATTGGAAAACATCCACGTAGTTAATTAATATTCTAATTGATTATTGTTTGAGATTTATAAAATATGTTTATTTGTTTTTAGGTGGATGAGTGTTCATTTAAGTACTGTACTTATTTTAAAATGATGCAACTTTCAGGGCTTCTGAGCTGATTAATATATCATGTTCAATATAATTTAATTAGCGGTAATGTACAGTTTTGTTAGCATCGTCATATTAACTAACAGTTTTTACTTATTATACGATTATTAGATTTTATTGGATAATTGCCACAGAGATTAATAATACAATCATACATTTTTGTTTAAGACAAATAAAATACTTTTAAAATTATTTTTTTTTGTTTCAAATGTATTTGTTATCATTTAACTCTCATTTAACAACTCCTTTTGAAAAAATGGATGCGTTCAAGACTGCTTGACAGTGAGTAAAATACGAGGGACGATCATAAAGTAAGTTGCACCCGATCTATGAATCAATTATATATTTATAAGACAAACCTACATATGTATATATATTTTTTGACTGCCTGTATTTTTGTGTCTCAATTTATGTGTTGCTCATTCAGTTTACATAGTGTAATGTAGCACCCAGCTCTCATCCCCTATGCGGATTTCTTTCAATACATGTGGACTAATCTTGGAATAATGTTGATGAAAATAAAGAAGCTGATGCAAAAAGTTGACGTTAGTAATTGTCGGTCAACAGATGTGGCACAATTTGTGCGCACACGTTAAGGTAACAAAACTGATCGTGAATGAAATCGCATACACAATACTTTCACAGACGATATCTTCACTGGCAATTTCTCCAATTTTAATGCGCCGATTACTCATTATCATTTCATTCACGGTTTCCGATTAACCCATCTTGTATCAGTTAAGTGATCCCAAAAACAGTGAGCTTGGGATGAAAGTTGGCACCGTGTAAGTCTTGGGGGGTTCACACTATGGCTACTTTGATCTCTCCACCCACACGCATCTGTAGCGAATTCAGGCTTGCTGATGGTAGCAATGGTTACCCCCGACATATGATGAACCTGTGAGGAGTGCGGGAAGGACATGTGCTAAGCGAGTCTGGATCTGATAGGCTATCCCCGGGAATGTTAACGCTTCAACAGATTAACACGGCGGAATTGTGGAAAAGTAGGTCGGCGTGTTTCAATGTAGCGGGAGGGATCCGGACGAATAAGCTCCGTAGATAGAAGCAAGAAAAGGTGGGCAAACACTATATTCATAGCACTTCAAGGTGATAGTGTTATCCTAAAACACCAAGAACACTCTCCTTGTATCTGCTAAACATATTCTTGGAGGTTTGGGAATGGCTATAAGGGGTGAGAGGAGGCCATCATTAAAAAAAAAATTTATGTACGCCTATCAACCAGCTCGTCACTCACATTTGTTCTTCCGTTTCCGAACATTCGGCAGGTTTTTATTATCGCGGGGTATATGATATTTATTCTCATCGTATATCTCAACAATTTGCTGAGGAATTTCACAAGTGTAATTATTTGCTTACAAAAATCGGACTACCGAACGCAGTTCTGTAATCGACAAAACCTCTAGAGGACACGGCGTGTTAAACACGATAATGCATATATACTGAAAGATGTACAGAACTGCTGCTGGGGGACGGTGAAAACAACAACAAAGCTAGTGCTGAATCAGAACACATTAATTTATTTCTTTCAGTATAAAAGACGGTAAGGTGTAACTCAATTTTTGACGGACTTGTTGAATCATTTACAGTAGGTATTACAATGAGGTAACGTACAGTTTTTTCAGCATCATCATATATTCTATCACATTATACTTATTGTATGATTATTACATTTTATTGGATGATACCCATATAATTTAATTAATGTAATTTATTAATTTTTGTTTTAGTCAATTAAATTTTTTTTTCAGATGGATTAGTTATCATTTATACCATCTACTTTTGTATAATTATCTCACTTTCAAAACGTCTGGACTCTCGGTAATGTATCATGTATATTAGTAATTACATAGTCGTAACGTACAGGTTTTTAGCATCGTCTGGTATTCTAACAGTTTATAGTTGTATGATTCCTAGATAGATTTTATTACATAATAGCCCAATGTTAAATTAATTTGAAAAAACTTAAAAACACACAAAGGAATGTACAATAGCGGAAAACCTATTAAATAACAAAAAAACACTAAAAGTAAATACTACTCTTATGGCGGTATAAATACTGTCATAAGTAGCTCATTTTATCAGTGCATGATTTAAATCTGCAGTTCTATTAGATAGTATATTTTTAATTGAATTCTGCATTTGTAGATTTTGAACAATACTGTGTAATTGTTGCTTTTATATTTAATAGATATGAAATATTTATTTTTGACAAATAGTAATTTTCTTTTTATTTGATTAATAAATAGGGTTTTGTATTTTTTATCATGTTTATAATTTGTAGTGATTAAGTATACCATTAGGTTTTGAATGGTGCTGCAGATGTGTTGTTTTTATTAAACGATTAAAAAAATTACAACAAATACTTTTTTAACATAATTCATTTGTTCTATTGTGTGCTTGTTTAGTTGAAGGGCCTAGTAAAGGGAACGTTGTTAAAAAGAATGTTGCTAGGATACAAATATACGATCAGCCCTTCAAATGTACAGCCTGATTCTACTGCAGGTCCTACAATTCAAGAAAATGATTGTGATAATTATTCACCATCATTACCATATTTTCTAAAAGGTAATAATAATTTTGTTATGATAATTATTAGATAATATAACTACTGTTTCAATAATATCAACAAGATCCTTTTTCTGACAAATAATCTTTTTTTTGTTTTCAGGTACACCTGTTACATATAAAAATGTTTCCTTAGAATTAAATTCATCATAATTCAAAGAGCTGTTCGTTGTGACTAATAAATGACGTTACGTTTTAATTCCATAACGGTAGTAAACACTTTTCTCAGTAAGTCAGTTCTATATTCTTTGTTGGTTTATACATGTTTATTTACAATTATAAAATTTTATTGGAAAACATCCACGTAGTTAATTAATATTCTAATTGATTATTGTTTGAGATTTATAAAATATGTTTATTTGATTTTCAGGTGGATGAGTGTTCATTTAAGAACTGTACTTATTTTAAAATGATGCAACTTTCAGGGCTTCTGAGCTGATTAATATATCATGTTCAATATAATTAAATTAGCGGTAATGTACAGTTTTGTTAGCATCGTCATATTAACTAACAGGTTTTACTTATTATAGGATTATTAGATTTTATTGGATAATTGCCACAGAGATTAATAATACAATCATACATTTTTGTTTAAGACAAATAAAATACTTTTAAAATTTTTTTTTTGTTTCAGATGTATTTGTTATCATTTAACTCTCATTTAACAACTCCTTTTGAAAAAATGGATGCGTTCAAGACTGCTTGACAGTGAGTAAAATACGAGGGACGATCATAAAGTAAGTTGCACCCGATCTATGAATCAATTATATATTTATAAGACAAACCTACATATGTATATATATTTTTTGACTGCCTGTATTTTTGTGTCTCAATTTATGTGTTGCCCATTCAGTTTAGATAGTGTAATGTAGCACCCAGCACACATCCCATATGCGGATTTCTTCCAATACATGTGGACTAATCTTGGAATAATGGTGATAGAAATAAAAAAGCTGATGCAAAAAGTTGACGTTAGTAATTGTCGGTCAACAGATGTGGCACAATTTGTGCACACACGTTAAGGTAACCAAGCTGATCGTGAATGAAATCGCATACACAATACTTTCACAGACGTTATCTTCACTGGCAATTTCTCCAATTTTAATGCGCCGATTACTCATTATCATTTCATTCACGGTTTCCGATTAACCCATCGTGTATCAGTTAAGTGAACCCAAAAAAAGTGAGCTTGGGATGAAAGTTGGCACCGTGTAAGTCTTGGGGGGTTCACACTATATCTACTTTGATCTCTCCACCCACACGCATCTGTAGCGAATTCAGGCTTACTGATGGTAGCAATGGTGACCCCCGACATATGATGAACCTGTTAGGAGTGCGGGAAGGACATGTGCTAAGCGAGTCTGGATCTGATAGGCTATCCCCGGGAATGTTAACGCTTCAACAGATTAACACGGCGGAATTGTGGAAAAGTAGGTCGGCGTGTTTCAATGTAGCGGGAGGGATCCGGACGAATAAGCTCCGTAGATAGAAGCAAGAAAAGGTGGGCAAACACTATATTCATAGCACTTCAAGGTGATAGTGTTATCCAAAAACACCAATAACACTCTCCTTGTAGCTGCTAAACATATTCATGGAGGTTTGGGAATGGCTATAAGGGGTGAGAGGAGGCCATCATTAAAAAAAAAAATTTATGTACGCCTATCAACCAGCTCGTCACTCACATTTGTTCTCCCGTTTCCGAACATTCGGCAGGTTTTTATTATCGCGGGGTATATGATATTTATTCTCATCGTATATCTCAACAATTTGCTGAGGAATTTCACAAGTGTAATTATTTGCTTACAAAAATCGGACTACCGAACGCAGTCCTGTAATCGACAAAACCTCTAGAGGACACGGCGTGTTAAACACGATAATGCATATATACTGAAAGATGTACAGAACTGCTGCTGGGGGACGGTGAAAACAACAACAAAGCTAGTGCTGAATCAGAACACATTAATTTATTTCTTTCAGTATAAAAGACGGTAAGGTGTAACTCAATTTTTGACGGACTTGTTGAATCATTTACAGTAGGTATTACAATGAGGTAACGTACAGTTTTTTCAGCATCATCATATATTCTATCACATTATACTTATTGTATGATTATTACATTTTATTGGATGATACCCATATAATTTAATTAATGTAATTTATTAATTTTTGTTTTAGTCAATTAAATTTTTTTTTCAGATGGATTAGTTATCATTTATACCATCTACTTTTGTATAATTATCTCACTTTCAAAACGTCTGGACTCTCGGTAATGTATCATGTATATTAGTAATTACATAGTCGTAACGTACAGGTTTTTAGCATCGTCTGGTATTCTAACAGTTTGTAGTTGTATGATTCCTAGATAGATTTTATTACATAATAGCCCAATGTTAAATTAATTTGAAAAAACTTAAAAACACACAAAGGAATGTACAATAGCGGAAAACCTATTAAATAACAAAAAAACACTAAAAGTAAATACTACTCTTATGGCGGTATAAATACTGTCATAAGTAGCTCATTTTATTTGATTTAAATCTGCAGTTCTATTAGATAGTATATTTTTAATTGAATTCTGCATTTGTAGATTTTGAACAATACTGTATAATTGTTGCTTTTATATTTAATAGATATGAAATATTTATTTTTGACAAATAGTAATTTTCTTTTTATTTGATTAATAAATAGGGTTTTGTATTTTTATCATGTTTATAATTTGTAGTGATTAAGTATACCATTAGGTTTTGAATGGTGCTGCAGATGTGTTGTTTTTATTAAACGATTAAGAAAATTACAACAAATATTTTTTTAACATAATTCTTTTGTTCTATTGTGTGCTTGTTTAGTTGAAGGGCCTAGTAAAGGGAACGTTGTTAAAAAGAATGTTGCTAGGATACAAACATACGATCAGCCCTTCAAATGTACAGCCTGATTCTACTGCAGGTCCTACAATTCAAGAAAATGATTGTGATAATTATTCACCATCATTACCATATTTTCTAAAAGGTAATAATAATTTTATTATGATAATTATTAGATAATATAACTACTGTTTCAATAATATCAACAAGATCCTTTTTCTGACAAATAATCTTTTTTTTGTTTTCAGGTACACCTGTTACATATAAAAATGTTTCCTTAGAATTAAATTCATCATATTTCAAAGAGCTGTTCGTTGTGACTAATAAATGACGTTACGTTTTAATTCCATAACGGTAGTAAACACTTTTCTCAGTAAGTCAGTTCTATATTCTTTGTTGGTTTATACATGTTTATTTACAATTATAAAATTTTATTGGAAAACATCCACGTAGTTAATTAATATTCTAATTGATTATTGTTTGAGATTTATAAAATATGTTTATTTGTTTTTAGGTGGATGAGTGTTCATTTAAGTACTGTACTTATTTTAAAATGATGCAACTTTCAGGGCTTCTGAGCTGATTAATATATCATGTTCAATATAATTTAATTAGCGGTAATGTACAGTTTTGTTAGCATCGTCATATTAACTAACAGTTTTTACTTATTATACGATTATTAGATTTTATTGGATAATTGCCACAGAGATTAATAATACAATCATACATTTTTGTTTAAGACAAATAAAATACTTTTAAAATTATTTTTTTTTGTTTCAAATGTATTTGTTATCATTTAACTCTCATTTAACAACTCCTTTTGAAAAAATGGATGCGTTCAAGACTGCTTGACAGTGAGTAAAATACGAGGGACGATCATAAAGTAAGTTGCACCCGATCTATGAATCAATTATATATTTATAAGACAAACCTACATATGTATATATATTTTTTGACTGCCTGTATTTTTGTGTCTCAATTTATGTGTTGCTCATTCAGTTTACATAGTGTAATGTAGCACCCAGCTCTCATCCCCTATGCGGATTTCTTTCAATACATGTGGACTAATCTTGGAATAATGTTGATGAAAATAAAGAAGCTGATGCAAAAAGTTGACGTTAGTAATTGTCGGTCAACAGATGTGGCACAATTTGTGCGCACACGTTAAGGTAACAAAACTGATCGTGAATGAAATCGCATACACAATACTTTCACAGACGATATCTTCACTGGCAATTTCTCCAATTTTAATGCGCCGATTACTCATTATCATTTCATTCACGGTTTCCGATTAACCCATCTTGTATCAGTTAAGTGATCCCAAAAACAGTGAGCTTGGGATGAAAGTTGGCACCGTGTAAGTCTTGGGGGGTTCACACTATGGCTACTTTGATCTCTCCACCCACACGCATCTGTAGCGAATTCAGGCTTGCTGATGGTAGCAATGGTTACCCCCGACATATGATGAACCTGTGAGGAGTGCGGGAAGGACATGTGCTAAGCGAGTCTGGATCTGATAGGCTATCCCCGGGAATGTTAACGCTTCAACAGATTAACACGGCGGAATTGTGGAAAAGTAGGTCGGCGTGTTTCAATGTAGCGGGAGGGATCCGGACGAATAAGCTCCGTAGATAGAAGCAAGAAAAGGTGGGCAAACACTATATTCATAGCACTTCAAGGTGATAGTGTTATCCTAAAACACCAAGAACACTCTCCTTGTATCTGCTAAACATATTCTTGGAGGTTTGGGAATGGCTATAAGGGGTGAGAGGAGGCCATCATTAAAAAAAAAATTTATGTACGCCTATCAACCAGCTCGTCACTCACATTTGTTCTTCCGTTTCCGAACATTCGGCAGGTTTTTATTATCGCGGGGTATATGATATTTATTCTCATCGTATATCTCAACAATTTGCTGAGGAATTTCACAAGTGTAATTATTTGCTTACAAAAATCGGACTACCGAACGCAGTTCTGTAATCGACAAAACCTCTAGAGGACACGGCGTGTTAAACACGATAATGCATATATACTGAAAGATGTACAGAACTGCTGCTGGGGGACGGTGAAAACAACAACAAAGCTAGTGCTGAATCAGAACACATTAATTTATTTCTTTCAGTATAAAAGACGGTAAGGTGTAACTCAATTTTTGACGGACTTGTTGAATCATTTACAGTAGGTATTACAATGAGGTAACGTACAGTTTTTTCAGCATCATCATATATTCTATCACATTATACTTATTGTATGATTATTACATTTTATTGGATGATACCCATATAATTTAATTAATGTAATTTATTAATTTTTGTTTTAGTCAATTAAATTTTTTTTTCAGATGGATTAGTTATCATTTATACCATCTACTTTTGTATAATTATCTCACTTTCAAAACGTCTGGACTCTCGGTAATGTATCATGTATATTAGTAATTACATAGTCGTAACGTACAGGTTTTTAGCATCGTCTGGTATTCTAACAGTTTATAGTTGTATGATTCCTAGATAGATTTTATTACATAATAGCCCAATGTTAAATTAATTTGAAAAAACTTAAAAACACACAAAGGAATGTACAATAGCGGAAAACCTATTAAATAACAAAAAAACACTAAAAGTAAATACTACTCTTATGGCGGTATAAATACTGTCATAAGTAGCTCATTTTATCAGTGCATGATTTAAATCTGCAGTTCTATTAGATAGTATATTTTTAATTGAATTCTGCATTTGTAGATTTTGAACAATACTGTGTAATTGTTGCTTTTATATTTAATAGATATGAAATATTTATTTTTGACAAATAGTAATTTTCTTTTTATTTGATTAATAAATAGGGTTTTGTATTTTTTATCATGTTTATAATTTGTAGTGATTAAGTATACCATTAGGTTTTGAATGGTGCTGCAGATGTGTTGTTTTTATTAAACGATTAAAAAAATTACAACAAATACTTTTTTAACATAATTCATTTGTTCTATTGTGTGCTTGTTTAGTTGAAGGGCCTAGTAAAGGGAACGTTGTTAAAAAGAATGTTGCTAGGATACAAATATACGATCAGCCCTTCAAATGTACAGCCTGATTCTACTGCAGGTCCTACAATTCAAGAAAATGATTGTGATAATTATTCACCATCATTACCATATTTTCTAAAAGGTAATAATAATTTTGTTATGATAATTATTAGATAATATAACTACTGTTTCAATAATATCAACAAGATCCTTTTTCTGACAAATAATCTTTTTTTTGTTTTCAGGTACACCTGTTACATATAAAAATGTTTCCTTAGAATTAAATTCATCATAATTCAAAGAGCTGTTCGTTGTGACTAATAAATGACGTTACGTTTTAATTCCATAACGGTAGTAAACACTTTTCTCAGTAAGTCAGTTCTATATTCTTTGTTGGTTTATACATGTTTATTTACAATTATAAAATTTTATTGGAAAACATCCACGTAGTTAATTAATATTCTAATTGATTATTGTTTGAGATTTATAAAATATGTTTATTTGATTTTCAGGTGGATGAGTGTTCATTTAAGAACTGTACTTATTTTAAAATGATGCAACTTTCAGGGCTTCTGAGCTGATTAATATATCATGTTCAATATAATTAAATTAGCGGTAATGTACAGTTTTGTTAGCATCGTCATATTAACTAACAGGTTTTACTTATTATAGGATTATTAGATTTTATTGGATAATTGCCACAGAGATTAATAATACAATCATACATTTTTGTTTAAGACAAATAAAATACTTTTAAAATTTT
Organism: Lycorma delicatula; assembly: GCF_047948215.1. Taxonomy (NCBI): domain Eukaryota; kingdom Metazoa; phylum Arthropoda; class Insecta; order Hemiptera; family Fulgoridae; genus Lycorma; species Lycorma delicatula. The sequence continues at coordinate 41,038,231 of NC_134458.1, forward strand.
TTTTTTTGTTTCAGATGTATTTGTTATCATTTAACTCTCATTTAACAACTCCTTTTGAAAAAATGGATGCGTTCAAGACTGCTTGACAGTGAGTAAAATACGAGGGACGATCATAAAGTAAGTTGCACCCGATCTATGAATCAATTATATATTTATAAGACAAACCTACATATGTATATATATTTTTTGACTGCCTGTATTTTTGTGTCTCAATTTATGTGTTGCCCATTCAGTTTAGATAGTGTAATGTAGCACCCAGCACACATCCCATATGCGGATTTCTTCCAATACATGTGGACTAATCTTGGAATAATGGTGATAGAAATAAAAAAGCTGATGCAAAAAGTTGACGTTAGTAATTGTCGGTCAACAGATGTGGCACAATTTGTGCACACACGTTAAGGTAACCAAGCTGATCGTGAATGAAATCGCATACACAATACTTTCACAGACGTTATCTTCACTGGCAATTTCTCCAATTTTAATGCGCCGATTACTCATTATCATTTCATTCACGGTTTCCGATTAACCCATCGTGTATCAGTTAAGTGAACCCAAAAAAAGTGAGCTTGGGATGAAAGTTGGCACCGTGTAAGTCTTGGGGGGTTCACACTATATCTACTTTGATCTCTCCACCCACACGCATCTGTAGCGAATTCAGGCTTACTGATGGTAGCAATGGTGACCCCCGACATATGATGAACCTGTTAGGAGTGCGGGAAGGACATGTGCTAAGCGAGTCTGGATCTGATAGGCTATCCCCGGGAATGTTAACGCTTCAACAGATTAACACGGCGGAATTGTGGAAAAGTAGGTCGGCGTGTTTCAATGTAGCGGGAGGGATCCGGACGAATAAGCTCCGTAGATAGAAGCAAGAAAAGGTGGGCAAACACTATATTCATAGCACTTCAAGGTGATAGTGTTATCCAAAAACACCAATAACACTCTCCTTGTAGCTGCTAAACATATTCATGGAGGTTTGGGAATGGCTATAAGGGGTGAGAGGAGGCCATCATTAAAAAAAAAAATTTATGTACGCCTATCAACCAGCTCGTCACTCACATTTGTTCTCCCGTTTCCGAACATTCGGCAGGTTTTTATTATCGCGGGGTATATGATATTTATTCTCATCGTATATCTCAACAATTTGCTGAGGAATTTCACAAGTGTAATTATTTGCTTACAAAAATCGGACTACCGAACGCAGTCCTGTAATCGACAAAACCTCTAGAGGACACGGCGTGTTAAACACGATAATGCATATATACTGAAAGATGTACAGAACTGCTGCTGGGGGACGGTGAAAACAACAACAAAGCTAGTGCTGAATCAGAACACATTAATTTATTTCTTTCAGTATAAAAGACGGTAAGGTGTAACTCAATTTTTGACGGACTTGTTGAATCATTTACAGTAGGTATTACAATGAGGTAACGTACAGTTTTTTCAGCATCATCATATATTCTATCACATTATACTTATTGTATGATTATTACATTTTATTGGATGATACCCATATAATTTAATTAATGTAATTTATTAATTTTTGTTTTAGTCAATTAAATTTTTTTTTCAGATGGATTAGTTATCATTTATACCATCTACTTTTGTATAATTATCTCACTTTCAAAACGTCTGGACTCTCGGTAATGTATCATGTATATTAGTAATTACATAGTCGTAACGTACAGGTTTTTAGCATCGTCTGGTATTCTAACAGTTTGTAGTTGTATGATTCCTAGATAGATTTTATTACATAATAGCCCAATGTTAAATTAATTTGAAAAAACTTAAAAACACACAAAGGAATGTACAATAGCGGAAAACCTATTAAATAACAAAAAAACACTAAAAGTAAATACTACTCTTATGGCGGTATAAATACTGTCATAAGTAGCTCATTTTATTTGATTTAAATCTGCAGTTCTATTAGATAGTATATTTTTAATTGAATTCTGCATTTGTAGATTTTGAACAATACTGTGTAATTGTTGCTTTTATATTTAATAGATATGAAATATTTATTTTTGACAAATAGTAATTTTCTTTTTATTTGATTAATAAATAGGGTTTTGTATTTTTTATCATGTTTATAATTTGTAGTGATTAAGTATACCATTAGGTTTTGAATGGTGCTGCAGATGTGTTGTTTTTATTAAACGATTAAAAAAATTACAACAAATACTTTTTTAACATAATTCATTTGTTCTATTGTGTGCTTGTTTAGTTGAAGGGCCTAGTAAAGGGAACGTTGTTAAAAAGAATGTTGCTAGGATACAAATATACGATCAGCCCTTCAAATGTACAGCCTGATTCTACTGCAGGTCCTAAAATTCAAGAAAATGTTTGTGATAATTATTCACCATCATTACCATATTTTCTAAAAGGTAATAATAATTTTGTTATGATAATTATTAGATAATATATCTACTGTTTCAATAATATCAACAAGATCCTTTTTCTGACAAATAATCTTTTTTTTGTTTTCAGGTACACCTGTTACATATAAAAATGTTTCCTTAGAATTAAATTCATCATATTTCAAAGAGCTGTTCGTTGTGACTAATAAATGACGTTACGTTTTAATTCCATAACGGTAGTAAACACTTTTCTCAGTAAGTCAGTTCTATATTCTTTGTTGGTTTATACATGTTTATTTACAATTATAAAATTTTATTGGAAAACATCCACGTAGTTAATTAATATTCTAATTGATTATTGTTTGAGATTTATTAAATAAGTTTATTTGTTTTTCAGGTGGATGAGTGTTCATTTAAGTACTGTACTTATTTTAAAATGATGCAACTGTCAGGGCTTCTGAGCTGATTAATATATCATGTTCAATATAATTTAAATAGCGGTAATGTAGAGTTTTGGTAGCATCGTCATATTAACTAACAGTTTTTACTTATACGATTATTAGATTTTATTGGATAATTGCCAGAGAGATTAATAATGCAATCGTAAATTTTTGTTTAAGACAATTAAAATACTTTTAAAATTATTTTTTTTTGTTTCAGATGTATTTGTTATCATTTAACACTCATTTAACAACTCCTTTTGAAAAAATAGATGCGGTAAAGACTGCTTGACAGTGAGTAAAATACGAGGGACGATCATAAAGTAAGTTGCACCTGATCTATGAAACAATTATATATTTATAAGACAAACCTACATATGTATATATATTTTTTGACTGCCTGTATTTTTGTGTCTCAATGTATGTGTTGCTCATTCAGTTTAGATAGTGTAATGTAGCTCCCAGCTCTCATCCCCTATGCGGATTTCTTTCAATACATGTGGACTAATCTTGGAATAATGTTGATGAAAATAAAAAAGCTGATGCAAAAAGTTGACGTTAGTAATTGTCGGTCAACAGATGTGGCACAATTTGTGCACACACGTTAAGGTAACCAAGCTGATCGTGAATGAAATCGCATACACAATACTTTCACAGACGTTATCTTCACTGGCAATTTCTCCAATTTTAATGCGCCGATTACTCATTATCATTTCATTCACGGTTTCCGATTAACCCATCGTGTATCAGTTAAGTGATCCCAAAAAAAGTGAGCTTGGGATGAAAGTTGGCACCGTGTAAGTCTTGGGGGGTTCACACTATGGCTACTTTGATCTCTCCACCCACCCGCATCTGTAGCGAATTCAGGCTTGCTGATGGTAGCAATGGTGACCCCCGACATATCATGAACCTGTGAGGAGTGCGGGAAGGACATGTGCTAAGCGAGTCTGGATCTGATAGGCTATCCCCGGGAATGATAACGCTTCAACAGATTAACACGGCGGAATTGTGGAAAAGTAGGTCGGCGTGTTTCAATGTAGCGGGAGGGATCCGGACGAATAAGCTCCGTAGATAGAAGCAAGAAAAGGTGGGCAAGCACTATATTCATAGCACTTCAAGGTGATAGTGTTATCCTAAAACACCAAGAACACTCTCCTTGTAGCTGCTAAACATATTCTTGGAGGTTTGGGAATAGCTATAAGGGGTGAGAGGAGGCCTCATTAAAAAAAAAATTTATGTACGCCTATCAACCAGCTCGTCACTCACATTTGTTCTCCCGTTTCCGAACATTCGGCAGGTTTTTATTATCGCGGGGTATATGATATTTATTCTCATCGTATATCTCAACAATTTGCTGAGGAATTTCACAAGTGTAATTATTTGCTTACAAAAATCGGACTACCGAACGCAGTTCTGTAATCGACAAAACCTCTAGAGGACACGGCGTGTTAAACACGATAATGCATATATACTGAATGATGTACAGAACTGCTGCTGGGGGACGGTGAAAACAACAACAAAGCTACTGCTGAATCAGAACACATTAATTTATTTCTTTCAGTATAAAAGACGGTAAGGTGTAACTCAATTTTTGACGGACTTGTTGAATCATTTACAGTAGGTATTACAATGAGGTAACGTACAGTTTTTTCAGCATCATCATATATTCTATCACATTATACTTATTGTATGATTATTACATTTTATTGAATGATACCCATATAATTTAATTAATGTAATTTATTAATTTTTGTTTTAGTCAATTAAATTTTTTTTTTTTCAGATGGATTAGTTATCATTTATACCATCTACTTTTGTATAATTATCTCACTTTCAAAACGTCTGGACTCTCGGTAATGTATCATGTATATTAGTAATTACATAGTCGTAACGTACAGGTTTTTAGCATCGTCTGGTATTCTAACAGTTTATAGTTGTATGATTGCTAGATAGATTTTATTACATATTAGCCCAATGTTAAATTAATTTGAAAAATCTTAAAAACACACAAAGGAATGTACAATAGCGGAAAACCTATTAAATAACAAAAAAACACTAATAGTAAATACTACTCTTATGGCGGTATAAATACTGTCATAAGTAGCTCATTTTATCAGTGCATGATTTAAATCTGCAGTTCTATTAGATAGTATATTTTTAATTGAATTCTGCATTTGTAGATTTGAACAATACTGTGTAATTGTTGCTTTTATATTTCATAGATATGAAATATTTATTTTTGACAAATAGTAATTTTCTTTTTATTTGATTAATAAATAGGGTTTTGTATTTTTTATCATGTTTATAATTTGTAGTGATTAAGTATACCATTAGGTTTTGAATGGTGCTGCAGATGTGTTGTTTTTATTAAACGATTAAAAAAATTACAACAAATATTTTTTTAACATAATTCTTTTGTTCTATTGTGTGCTTGTTTAGTTGAAGGGCCTAGTAAAGGGAACGTTGTTAAAAAGAATGTTGCTAGGATACAAATATACGATCAGCCTTTCAAATGTACAGCCTGATTCTACTGCAGGTCCTAAAATTCAAGAAAATGATTGTGATAATTATTCACCATCATTACCATATTTTCTAAAAGGTAATAATAATTTTGTTATGATAATTATTAAATAATATAACTACTGTTTCAATAATATCAACAAGATCCTTTTTCTGACAAATAATCTTTTTTTTTGTTTTCAGGTACACCTGTTACATATAAAAATGTTTCCTTAGAATTAAATTCATCATATTTCAAAGAGCTGTTCGTTGTGACTAATAAATGTCGTTACGTTTTAATTCCATAACGGTAGTAAACACTTTTCTCAGTAAGTCAGTTCTATATTCTTTGTTGGTTTATACATGTTTATTTACAATTATAAAATTTTATTGGAAAACATCCACGTAGTTAATTAATATTCTAATTGATTATTGCTTGAGATTTATAAAATATGTTTATTTGTTTTTCAGGTGGATGAGTGTTCATTTTAGTACTGTACTTATTTTAATATGATGCAACTTTCAGGACTTCCGAGCTGATTAATATATCATGTTCAATATAATTTAAATAGCGGTAATGTACAGTTTTGTTAGCATCGTCATATTAACTAACAGTTTTTACTTATTATACGATTATTAGATTTTATTGGATAATTGCCAGAGAGATTAATAATACAATCGTAAATTTTTGTTTAAGACAGTTAAAAGACTTTTAAAATTATTTTTTTTTTCAGATGTATTTGTTATCATTTAACACTCATTTAACAACTCCTTTAGAAAAAATGGATGCGTTCAAGACTGCTTGACAGTGAGTAAAATACGAGGTACGTTCATAAAGTAAGTTGCACGTGATCTATGAAACAATTATATATTTATAAGACAAACCTACATATGTATATATATTTTTTGACTGCCTGTATTTTTGTGTCTCAATTTATGTGTTGCTCATTCAGTTTAGATAGTGTAATGTAGCACCCAGCTCTCATCCCCTATGCGGATTTCTTTCAATACATGTGGACTAATCTTGGAATAATGGTGATGAAAATAAAAAAGCTGATGCAAAAAGTTGACGTTAGTAATTGTCGGTCAACAGATGTGGCACAATTTGTGCACACACGTTAAGGTAACCAAGCTGATCGTGAATGAAATCGCATACACAATACTTTCACAGACGTTATCTTCACTGGCAATTTCTCCAATTTTAATGCGCCGATTACTCATTATCATTTCATTCACGGTTTCCGATTAACCCATCGTGTATCAGTTAAGTGATCCCAAAAAAAGTGAGCTTGGGATGAAAGTTGGCACCGTGTAAGTCTTGGGGGGTTCACACTATGGCTAGTTTGATCTCTCCACCCACCCGCATCTGTAGCGAATTCAGGCTTGCTGATGGTAGCAATGGTGACCCCCGACATATGAAGAACCTGTGAGGAGTGCGGGAAGGACATGTGCTAAGCGAGTCTGGATCTGATAGGCTATCCCCGGGAATGATAACGCTTCAACAGATTAACACGGCGGAATTGTGGAAAAGTAGGTCGGCGTGTTTCAATGTAGCGGGAGGGATCCGGACGAATAAGCTCCGTAGATAGAAGCAAGAAAAGGTGGGCAAACACTATATTCATAGCACTTCAAGGTGATAGTGTTATCCAAAAACACCAATAACACTCTCCTTGTAGCTGCTAAACATATTCTTGGAGGTTTGGGAATGGCTATAAGGGGTGAGAGGAGGCCATCATTAAAAAAAAAATTTATGTACCCCTATCAACCAGCTCGTCACTCACATTTGTTCTCCCGTTTCCGAACATTCGGCAGGTTTTTATTATCGCGGGGTATATGATATTTATTCTCATCGTATATCTCAACAATTTGCTGAGGAATTTCACAAGTGTAATTATTTGCTTACAAAAATCGGACTACCGAACGCAGTTCTGTAATCGACAAAACCTCTAGAGGACACGGCGTGTTAAACACGATAATGCATATATACTGAATGATGTACAGAACTGCTGCTGGGGGACGGTGAAAACAACAACAAAGCTACTGCTGAATCAGAACACATTAATTTATTTCTTTCAGTATAAAAGACGGTAAGGTGTAACTCAATTTTTGACGGACTTGTTGAATCATTTACAGTAGGTATTACAATGAGGTAACGTACAGTTTTTTCAGCATCATCATATATTCTATCACATTATACTTATTGTATGATTATTACATTTTATTGGATGATACCCATATAATTTAATTAATGTAATTTATTAATTTTTGTTTTAGTCAATTAATTTTTTTTTTTTTCAGATGGATTAGTTATCATTTATACCATCTACTTTTGTATAATTATCTCACTTTCAAAACGTCTGGACTCTCGGTAATGTATCATGTATATTAGTAATTACATAGTCGTAACGTACAGGTTTTTAGCATCGTCTGGTATTCTAACAGTTTATAGTTGTATGATTGCTAGATAGATTTTATTACATAATAGCCCAATGTTAAATTAATTTGAAAAATCTTAAAAACACACAAAGGAATGTACAATAGCGGAAAACCTATTAAATAACAAAAAAACACTAATAGTAAATACTACTCTTATGGCGGTATAAATACTGTCATAAGTAGCTCATTTTATCAGTGCATGATTTAAATCTGCAGTTCTATTAGATAGTATATTTTTAATTGAATTCTGCATTTGTAGATTTGAACAATACTGTGTAATTGTTGCTTTTATATTTCATAGATATGAAATATTTATTTTTGACAAATAGTAATTTTCTTTTTATTTGATTAATAAATAGGGTTTTGTATTTTTTATCATGTTTATAATTTGTAGTGATTAAGTATACCATTAGGTTTTGAATGGTGCTGCAGATGTGTTGTTTTTATTAAACGATTAAAAAAATTACAACAAATATTTTTTTAACATAATTCTTTTGTTCTATTGTGTGCTTGTTTAGTTGAAGGGCCTAGTAAAGGGAACGTTGTTAAAAAGAATGTTGCTAGGATACAAATATACGATCAGCCTTTCAAATGTACAGCCTGATTCTACTGCAGGTCCTAAAATTCAAGAAAATGATTGTGATAATTATTCACCATCATTACCATATTTTCTAAAAGGTAATAATAATTTTGTTATGATAATTATTAAATAATATAACTACTGTTTCAATAATATCAACAAGATCCTTTTTCTGACAAATAATCTTTTTTTTTGTTTTCAGGTACACCTGTTACATATAAAAATGTTTCCTTAGAATTAAATTCATCATATTTCAAAGAGCTGTTCGTTGTGACTAATAAATGTCGTTACGTTTTAATTCCATAACGGTAGTAAACACTTTTCTCAGTAAGTCAGTTCTATATTCTTTGTTGGTTTATACATGTTTATTTACAATTATAAAATTTTATTGGAAAACATCCACGTAGTTAATTAATATTCTAATTGATTATTGTTTGAGATTTATAAAATATGTTTATTTGTTTTTCAGGTGGATGAGTGTTCATTTAAGTACTGTACTTATTTTAAAATGATGCAACTTTCAGGGCTTCTGAGCTGATTAATATATCATGTTCAATATAATTTAATTAGCGGTAATGTACAGTTTTGTTAGCATCGTCATATTAACTAACAGTTTTTACTTATTATACGATTATTAGATTTTATTGGATAATTGCCACAGAGATTAATAATACAATCATACATTTTTGTTTAAGACAAATAAAATACTTTTAAAATTATTTTTTTTTGTTTCAGATGTATTTGTTATCATTTAACTCTCATTTAACAACTCCTTTTGAAAAAATGGATGCGTTCAAGACTGCTTGACAGTGAGTAAAATACGAGGGACGATCATAAAGTAAGTTGCACCCGATCTATGAATCAATTATATATTTATAAGACAAACCTACATATGTATATATTTTTTGACTGCCTGTATTTTTGTGTCTCAATTTATGTGTTGCCCATTCAGTTTAGATAGTGTAATGTAGCACCCAGCACACATCCCATATCCGGATTTCTTCCAATACATGTGGACTAATCTTGGAATAATGGTGATGAAAATAAAAAAGCTGATGCAAAAAGTTGACGTTAGTAATTGTCGGTCAACAGATGTGGCACAATTTGTGCACACACGTTAAGGTAACCAAGCTGATCGTGAATGAAATCGCATACACAATACTTTCACAGACGTTATCTTCACTGGCAATTTCTCCAATTTTAATGCGCCGATTACTCATTATCATTTCATTCACGGTTTCCGATTAACCCATCGTGTATCAGTTAAGTGATCCCAAAAAAAGTGAGCTTGGGATGAAAGTTGGCACCGTGTAAGTCTTGGGGGGTTCACACTATGGCTAGTTTGATCTCTCCACCCACCCGCATCTGTAGCGAATTCAGGCTTGCTGATGGTAGCAATGGTGACCCCCGACATATGATGAACCTGTGAGGAGTGCGGGAAGGACATGTGCTAAGCGAGTCTGGATCTGATAGGCTATCCCCGGGAATGATAACGCTTCAACAGATTAACACGGCGGAATTGTGGAAAAGTAGGTCGGCGTGTTTCAATGTAGCGGGAGGGATCCGGACGAATAAGCTCCGTAGATAGAAGCAAGAAAAGGTGGGCAAACACTATATTCATAGCACTTCAAGGTGATAGTGTTATCCAAAAACACCAATAACACTCTCCTTGTAGCTGCTAAACATATTCTTGGAGGTTTGGGAATGGCTATAAGGCGTGAGAGGAGGCCATCATTAAAAAAAAATTTATGTACCCCTATCAACCAGCTCGTCACTCACATTTGTTCTCCCGTTTCCGAACATTCGGCAGGTTTTTATTATCGCGGGGTATATGATATTTATTCTCATCGTATATCTCAACAATTTGCTGAGGAATTTCACAAGTGTAATTATTTGCTTACAAAAATCGGACTACCGAACGCAGTTCTGTAATCGACAAAACCTCTAGAGGACACGGCGTGTTAAACACGATAATGCATATATACTGAATGATGTACAGAACTGCTGCTGGGGGACGGTGAAAACAACAACAAAGCTACTGCTGAATCAGAACACATTAATTTATTTCTTTCAGTATAAAAGACGGTAAGGTGTAACTCAATTTTTGACGGACTTGTTGAATCATTTACAGTAGGTATTACAATGAGGTAACGTACAGTTTTTTCAGCATCATCATATATTCTATCACATTATACTTATTGTATGATTTTTACATTTTATTGGATGATACCCATGTAATTTAATTAATGTAATTTATTAATTTTTGTTTTAGTCAATTAAATTTTTTGTTTTCAGATGGATTAGTTATCATTTATACCATCTACTTTTGTATAATTATCTCACTTTCAAAACGTCTGGACTCTCGGTAATGTATCATGTATATTAGTAATTACATAGTCGTAACGTACAGGTTTTTAGCATCGTCTGGTATTCTAACAGTTTATAGTTGTATGATTCCTAGATAGATTTTATTACATAATAGCCCAATGTTAAATTAATTTGAAAAATCTTAAAAACACACAAAGGAATGTACAATAGCGGAAAACCTATTAAATAACAAAAAAACACTAATAGTAAATACTACTCTTATGGCGGTATAAATACTGTCATAAGTAGCTCATTTTATCAGTGCATGATTTAAATCTGCAGTTCTATTAGATAGTATATTTTTAATTGAATTCTGCATTTGTAGATTTGAACAATACTGTGTAATTGTTGCTTTTATATTTCATAGATATGAAATATTTATTTTTGACAAATAGTAATTTTCTTTTTATTTGATTAATAAATAGGGTTTTGTATTTTTTATCATGTTTATAATTTGTAGTGATTAAGTATACCATTAGGTTTTGAATGGTGCTGCAGATGTGTTGTTTTTATTAAACGATTAAAAAAATTACAACAAATATTTTTTTAACATAATTCTTTTGTTCTATTGTGTGCTTGTTTAGTTGAAGGGCCTAGTAAAGGGAACGTTGTTAAAAGGAATGTTGCTAGGATACAAATATACGATCAGCCTTTCAAATGTACAGCCTGATTCTACTGCAGGTCCTAAAATTCAAGAAAATGATTGTGATAATTATTCACCATCATTACCATATTTTCTAAAAGGTAATAATAATTTTGTTATGATAATTATTAAATAATATAACTACTGTTTCAATAATATCAACAAGATCCTTTTTCTGACAAATAATCTTTTTTTTTTGTTTTCAGGTACACCTGTTACATATAAAAATGTTTCCTTAGAATTAAATTCATCATATTTCAAAGAGCTGTTCGTTGTGACTAATAAATGTCGTTACGTTTTAATTCCATAACGGTAGTAAACACTTTTCTCAGTAAGTCAGTTCTATATTCTTTGTTGGTTTATACATGTTTATTTACAATTATAAAATTTTATTGGAAAACATCCACGTAGTTAATTAATATTCTAATTGATTATTGCTTGAGATTTATAAAATATGTTTATTTGTTTTTCAGGTGGATGAGTGTTCATTTTAGTACTGTACTTATTTTAATATGATGCAACTTTCAGGACTTCCGAGCTGATTAATATATCATGTTCAATATAATTTAATTAGCGGTAATGTACAGTTTTGTTAGCATCGTCATATTAACTAACAGGTTTTACTTATTATACGATTATTAGATTTTATTGGATAATTGCCACAGAGATTAATAATACAATCATACATTTTTGTTTAAGACAAATAAAATACTTTTAAAATTATTTTTTTTTGTTTCAGATGTATTTGTTATCATTTAACTCTCATTTAACAACTCCTTTTGAAAAAATGGATGCGTTCAAGACTGCTTGACAGTGAGTAAAATACGAGGGACGATCATAAAGTAAGTTGCACCCGATCTATGAATCAATTATATATTTATAAGACAAACCTACATATGTATATATATTTTTTGACTGCCTGTATTTTTGTGTCTCAATTTATGTGTTGCCCATTCAGTTTAGATAGTGTAATGTAGCACCCAGCACACATCCCATATGCGGATTTCTTCCAATACATGTGGACTAATCTTGGAATAATGGTGATGAAAATAAAAAAGCTGATGCAAAAAGTTGACGTTAGTAATTGTCGGTCAACAGATGTGGCACAATTTGTGCACACACGTTAAGGTAACCAAGCTGATCGTGAATGAAATCGCATACACAATACTTTCACAGACGTTATCTTCACTGGCAATTTCTCCAATTTTAATGCGCCGATTACTCATTATCATTTCATTCACGGTTTCCGATTAACCCATCGTGTATCAGTTAAGTGATCCCAAAAAAAGTGAGCTTGGGATGAAAGTTGGCACCGTGTAAGTCTTGGGGGGTTCACACTATGGCTAGTTTGATCTCTCCACCCACCCGCATCTGTAGCGAATTCAGGCTTGCTGATGGTAGCAATGGTGACCCCCGACATATGATGAACCTGTGAGGAGTGCGGGAAGGACATGTGCTAAGCGAGTCTGGATCTGATAGGCTATCCCCGGGAATGATAACGCTTCAACAGATTAACACGGCGGAATTGTGGAAAAGTAGGTCGGCGTGTTTCAATGTAGCGGGAGGGATCCGGACGAATAAGCTCCGTAGATAGAAGCAAGAAAAGGTGGGCAAACACTATATTCATAGCACTTCAAGGTGATAGTGTTATCCAAAAACACCAATAACACTCTCCTTGTAGCTGCTAAACATATTCTTGGAGGTTTGGGAATGCCTATAAGGGGTGAGAGGAGGCCATCATTAAAAAAAAATTTATGTACCCCTATCAACCAGCTCGTCACTCACATTTGTTCTCCCGTTTCCGAACATTCGGCAGGTTTTTATTATCGCGGGGTATATGATATTTATTCTCATCGTATATCTCAACAATTTGCTGAGGAATTTCACAAGTGTAATTATTTGCTTACAAAAATCGGACTACCGAACGCAGTTCTGTAATCGACAAAACCTCTAGAGGACACGGCGTGTTAAACACGATAATGCATATATACTGAATGATGTACAGAACTGCTGCTGGGGGACGGTGAAAACAACAACAAAGCTACTGCTGAATCAGAACACATTAATTTATTTCTTTCAGTATAAAAGACGGTAAGGTGTAACTCAATTTTTGACGGACTTGTTGAATCATTTACAGTAGGTATTACAATGAGGTAACGTACAGTTTTTTCAGCATCATCATATATTCTATCACATTATACTTATTGTATGATTATTACATTTTATTGGATGATACCCATATAATTTAATTAATGTAATTTATTAATTTTTGTTTTAGTCAATTAAATTTTTTTTTTCAGATGGATTAGTTATCATTTATACCATCTACTTTTGTATAATTATCTCACTTTCAAAACGTCTGGACTCTCGGTAATGTATCATGTATATTAGTAATTACATAGTCGTAACGTACAGGTTTTTAGCATCGTCTGGTATTCTAACAGTTTATAGTTGTATGATTGCTAGATAGATTTTATTACATAATAGCCCAATGTTAAATTAATTTAAAAAATCTTAAAAACACACAAAGGAATGTACAATAGCGGAAAACCTATTAAATAACAAAAAAACACTAATAGTAAATACTACTCTTATGGCGGTATAAATACTGTCATAAGTAGCTCATTTTATCAGTGCATGATTTAAATCTGCAGTTCTATTAGATAGTATATTTTTAATTGAATTCTGCATTTGTAGATTTTGAACAATACTGTGTAATTGTTGCTTTTATATTTAATAGATATGAAATATTTATTTTTGACAAATAGTAATTTTCTTTTTATTTGATTAATAAATAGGGTTTTGTATTTTTATCATGTTTATAATTTGTAGTGATTAAGTATACCATTAGGTTTTGAATGGTGCTGCAGATGTGTTGTTTTTATTAAACGATTAAGAAAATTACAACAAATATTTTTTTAACATAATTCTTTTGTTCTATTGTGTGCTTGTTTAGTTGAAGGGCCTAGTAAAGGGAACGTTGTTAAAAAGAATGTTGCTAGGATACAAACATACGATCAGCCCTTCAAATGTACAGCCTGATTCTACTGCAGGTCCTACAATTCAAGAAAATGATTGTGATAATTATTCACCATCATTACCATATTTTCTAAAAGGTAATAATAATTTTGTTATGATAATTATTAGATAATATAACTACTGTTTCAATAATATCAACAAGATCCTTTTTCTGACAAATAATCTTTTTTTTGTTTTCAGGTACACCTGTTACATATAAAAATGTTTCCTTAGAATTAAATTCATCATATTTCAAAGAGCTGTTCGTTGTGACTAATAAATGACGTTACGTTTTAATTCCATAACGGTAGTAAACACTTTTCTCAGTAAGTCAGTTCTATATTCTTTGTTGGTTTATACATGTTTATTTACAATTATAAAATTTTATTGGAAAACATCCACGTAGTTAATTAATATTCTAATTGATTATTGTTTGAGATTTATAAAATATGTTTATTTGTTTTTCAGGTGGATGAGTGTTCATTTAAGTACTGTACTTATTTTAAAATGATGCAACTTTCAGGGCTTCTGAGCTGATTAATATATCATGTTCAATGTAATTTAAATAGCGGTAATGTAGAGTTTTGGTAGCATCGTCATATTAACTAACAGTTTTTACTTATACGATTATTAGATTTTATTGGATAATTGCCACAGAGATTAATAATACAATCGTAAATTTTTGTTTAAGACAATTAAAATACTTTTAAAATTATTTTTTTTTGTTTCAGATGTATTTGTTATCATTTAACACTCATTTAACAACTCCTTTTGAAAAAAATAGATGCGGTAAAGACTGCTTGACAGTGAGTAAAATACGAGGGACGATCATAAAGTAAGTTGCACCTGATCTATGAAACAATTATATATTTATAAGACAAACCTACATATGTATATATATTTTTTGACTGCCTGTATTTTTGTGTCTCAATGTATGTGTTGCTCATTCAGTTTAGATAGTGTAATGTAGCTCCCAGCTCTCATCCCCTATGCGGATTTCTTTCAATACATGTGGACTAATCTTGGAATAATGTTGATGAAAATAAAAAAGCTGATGCAAAAAGTTGACGTTAGTAATTGTCGGTCAACAGATGTGGCACAATTTGTGCACACACGTTAAGGTAACCAAGCTGATCGTGAATGAAATCTCATACACAATACTTTCACAGACGTTATCTTCACTGGCAATTTCTCCAATTTTAATGCGCCGATTACTCATTATCTTTTCATTCACGGTTTCCGATTAACCCATCGTGTATCAGTTAAGTGATCCCAAAAAAAGTGAGTTTGGGATGAAAGTTGGCACCGTGTAAGTCTTGGGGGGTTCACACTATGGCTACTTTGATCTCTCCACCCACCCGCATCTGTAGCGAATTCAGGCTTGCTGATGGTAGCAATGGTGACCCCCGACATATGATGAACCTGTGAGGAGTGCGGGAAGGACATGTGCTAAGCGAGTCTGGATCTGATAGGCTATCCCCGGGAATGATAACGCTTCAACAGATTAACACGGCGGAATTGTGGAAAAGTAGGTCGGCGTGTTTCAATGTAGCGGGAGGGATCCGGACGAATAAGCTCCGTAGATAGAAGCAAGAAAAGGTGGGCAAGCACTATATTCATAGCACTTCAAGGTGATAGTGTTATCCTAAAACACCAACAACACTCTCCTTGTAGCTGCTAAACATATTCTTGGAGGTTTGGGAATGGCTATAAGGGGTGAGAGGAGGCCATCATTAAAAAAAAAATTTATGTACGCCTATCAACCAGCTCGTCACTCACATTTGTTCTCCCGTTTCCGAACATTCGGCAGGTTTTTATTATCGCGGGGTATATGATATTTATTCTCATCGTATATCTCAACAATTTGCTGAGGAATTTCACAAGTGTAATTATTTGCTTACAAAAATCGGACTACCGAACGCAGTTCTGTAATCGACAAAACCTCTAGAGGACACGGCGTGTTAAACACGATAATGCATATATACTGAATGATGTACAGAACTGCTGCTGGGGGACGGTGAAAACAACAACAAAGCTACTGCTGAATCAGAACACATTAATTTATTTCTTTCAGTATAAAAGACGGTAAGGTGTAACTCAATTTTTGACGGACTTGTTGAATCATTTACAGTAGGTATTACAATGAGGTAACGTACAGTTTTTTCAGCATCATCATATATTCTATCACATTATACTTATTGTATGATTATTACATTTTATTGGATGATACCCATATAATTTAATTAATGTAATTTATTAATTTTTGTTTTAGTCAATTAAATTTTTTTTTTTTCAGATGGATTAGTTATCATTTATACCATCTACTTTTGTATAATTATCTCACTTTCAAAACGTCTGGACTCTCGGTAATGTATCATGTATATTAGTAATTACATAGTCGTAACGTACAGGTTTTTAGCATCGTCTGGTATTCTAGCAGTTTATAGTTGTATGATTGCTAGATAGATTTTATTACATAATAGCCCAATGTTAAATTAATTTGAAAAATCTTAAAAACACACAAAGGAATGTACAATAGCGGAAAACCTATTAAATAACAAAAAAACACTAATAGTAAATACTACTCTTATGGCGGTAGAAATACTGTCATAAGTAGCTCATTTTATCAGTGCATGATTTAAATCTGCAGTTCTATTAGATAGTATATTTTTAATTGAATTCTGCATTTGTAGATTTGAACAATACTGTGTAATTGTTGCTTTTATATTTCATAGATATGAAATATTTATTTTTGACAAATAGTAATTTTCTTTTTATTTGATTAATAAATAGGGTTTTGTATTTTTTATCATGTTTATAATTTGTAGTGATTAAGTATACCATTAGGTTTTGAATGGTGCTGCAGATGTGTTGTTTTTATTAAACGATTAAAAAAATTACAACAAATATTTTTTTAACATAATTCTTTTGTTCTATTGTGTGCTTGTTTAGTTGAAGGGCCTAGTAAAGGGAACGTTGTTAAAAGGAATGTTGCTAGGATACAAATATACGATCAGCCTTTCAAATGTACAGCCTGATTCTACTGCAGGTCCTAAAATTCAAGAAAATGATTGTGATAATTATTCACCATCATTACCATATTTTCTAAAAGGTAATAATAATTTTGTTATGATAATTATTAAATAATATAACTACTCTTTCAATAATATCAACAAGATCCTTTTTCTGACAAATAATCTTTTTTTTTGTTTTCAGGTACACCTGTTACATATAAAAATGTTTCCTTAGAATTAAATTCATCATATTTCAAAGAGCTGTTCGTTGTGACTAATAAATGTCGTTACGTTTTAATTCCATAACGGTAGTAAACACTTTTCTCAGTAAGTCAGTTCTATATTCTTTGTTGGTTTATACATGTTTATTTACAATTATAAAATTTTATTGGAAAACATCCACGTAGTTAATTAATATTCTAATTGATTATTGCTTGAGATTTATAAAATATGTTTATTTGTTTTTCAGGTGGATGAGTGTTCATTTTAGTACTGTACTTATTTTAATATGATGCAACTTTCAGGACTTCCGAGCTGATTAATATATCATGTTCAATATAATTTAAATAGCGGTAATGTACAGTTTTGTTAGCATCGTCATATTAACTAACAGTTTTTACTTATTATACGATTATTAGATTTTATTGGATAATTGCCAGAGAGATTAATAATACAATCGTAAATTTTTGTTTAAGACAGTTAAAAGACTTTTAAAATTATTTTTTTTTTCAGATGTATTTGTTATCATTTAACACTCATTTAACAACTCCTTTAGAAAAAATGGATGCGTTCAAGACTGCTTGACAGTGAGTAAAATACGAGGTACGATCATAAAGTAAGTTGCACGTGATCTATGAATCAATTATATATTTATAAGACAAACCTACATATGTATATATATTTTTTGACTGCCAGTATTTTTGTGTCTCAATTTATGTGTTGCTCATTCAGTTTAGATAGTGTAATGTAGCACCCAGCTCTCATCCCCTATGCGGATTTCTTTCAATACATGTGGACTAATCTTGGAATAATGTTGATGAAAATAAAAAAGCTGATGCAAAAAGTTGACGTTAGTAATTGTCGGTCAACAGATGGTGCACAATTTGTGCACACACGTTAAGGTAACCAAGCTGATCGTGAATGAAATCGCATACACAATACTTTCACAGACGTTATCTTCACTGGCAATTTCTCCAATTTTAATGCGCCGATTACTCATTATCATTTCATTCACGGTTTCCGATTAACCCATCGTGTATCAGTTAAGTGATCCCAAAAAAAGTGAGCTTGGGATGAAAGTTGGCACCGTGTAAGTCTTGGGGGGTTCACACTATGGCTAGTTTGATCTCTCCACCCACCCGCATCTGTAGCGAATTCAGGCTTGCTGATGGTAGCAATGGTGACCCCCGACATATGATGAACCTGTGAGGAGTGCGGGAAGGACATGTGCTAAGCGAGTCTGGATCTGATAGGCTATCCCCGGGAATGATAACGCTTCAACAGATTAACACGGCGGAATTGTGGAAAAGTAGGTCGGCGTGTTTCAATGTAGCGGGAGGGATCCGGACGAATAAGCTCCGTAGATAGAAGCAAGAAAAGGTGGGCAAACACTATATTCATAGCACTTCAAGGTGATAGTGTTATCCAAAAACACCAATAACACTCTCCTTGTAGCTGCTAAACATATTCTTGGAGGTTTGGGAATGCCTATAAGGGGTGAGAGGAGGCCATCATTAAAAAAAAATTTATGTACCCCTATCAACCAGCTCGTCACTCACATTTGTTCTCCCGTTTCCGAACATTCGGCAGGTTTTTATTATCGCGGGGTATATGATATTTATTCTCATCGTATATCTCAACAATTTGCTGAGGAATTTCACAAGTGTAATTATTTGCTTACAAAAATCGGACTACCGAACGCAGTTCTGTAATCGACAAAACCTCTAGAGGACACGGCGTGTTAAACACGATAATGCATATATACTGAATGATGTACAGAACTGCTGCTGGGGGACGGTGAAAACAACAACAAAGCTACTGCTGAATCAGAACACATTAATTTATTTCTTTCAGTATAAAAGACGGTAAGGTGTAACTCAATTTTTGACGGACTTGTTGAATCATTTACAGTAGGTATTACAATGAGGTAACGTACAGTTTTTTCAGCATCATCATATATTCTATCACATTATACTTATTGTATGATTATTACATTTTATTGGATGATACCCATATAATTTAATTAATGTAATTTATTAATTTTTGTTTTAGTCAATTAAATTTTTTTTTTCAGATGGATTAGTTATCATTTATACCATCTACTTTTGTATAATTATCTCACTTTCAAAACGTCTGGACTCTCGGTAATGTATCATGTATATTAGTAATTACATAGTCGTAACGTACAGGTTTTTAGCATCGTCTGGTATTCTAACAGTTTATAGTTGTATGATTGCTAGATAGATTTTATTACATAATAGCCCAATGTTAAATTAATTTAAAAAAATCTTAAAAACACACAAAGGAATGTACAATAGCGGAAAACCTATTAAATAACAAAAAAACACTAATAGTAAATACTACTCTTATGGCGGTATAAATACTGTCATAAGTAGCTCGTTTTATCAGTGCATGATTTAAATCTGCAGTTCTATTAGATAGTATATTTTTAATTGAATTCTGCATTTGTAGATTTTGAACAATACTGTGTAATTGTTGCTTTTATATTTAATAGATATGAAATATTTATTTTTGACAAATAGTAATTTTCTTTTTATTTGATTAATAAATAGGGTTTTGTATTTTTATCATGTTTATAATTTGTAGTGATTAAGTATACCATTAGGTTTTGAATGGTGCTGCAGATGTGTTGTTTTTATTAAACGATTAAGAAAATTACAACAAATATTTTTTTAACATAATTCTTTTGTTCTATTGTGTGCTTGTTTAGTTGAAGGGCCTAGTAAAGGGAACGTTGTTAAAAAGAATGTTGCTAGGATACAAACATACGATCAGCCCTTCAAATGTACAGCCTGATTCTACTGCAGGTCCTACAATTCAAGAAAATGATTGTGATAATTATTCACCATCATTACCATATTTTCTAAAAGGTAATAATAATTTTGTTATGATAATTATTAGATAATATAACTACTGTTTCAATAATATCAACAAGATCCTTTTTCTGACAAATAATCTTTTTTTTGTTTTCAGGTACACCTGTTACATATAAAAATGTTTCCTTAGAATTAAATTCATCATATTTCAAAGAGCTGTTCGTTGTGACTAATAAATGACGTTACGTTTTAATTCCATAACGGTAGTAAACACTTTTCTCAGTAAGTCAGTTCTATATTCTTTGTTGGTTTATACATGTTTATTTACAATTATAAAATTTTATTGGAAAACATCCACGTAGTTAATTAATATTCTAATTGATTATTGTTTGAGATTTATAAAATATGTTTATTTGTTTTTCAGGTGGATGAGTGTTCATTTAAGTACTGTACTTATTTTAAAATGATGCAACTTTCAGGGCTTCTGAGCTGATTAATATATCATGTTCAATGTAATTTAAATAGCGGTAATGTAGAGTTTTGGTAGCATCGTCATATTAACTAACAGTTTTTACTTATACGATTATTAGATTTTATTGGATAATTGCCACAGAGATTAATAATACAATCGTAAATTTTTGTTTAAGACAATTAAAATACTTTTAAAATTATTTTTTTTTGTTTCAGATGTATTTGTTATCATTTAACACTCATTTAACAACTCCTTTTGAAAAAAATAGATGCGGTAAAGACTGCTTGACAGTGAGTAAAATACGAGGGACGATCATAAAGTAAGTTGCACCTGATCTATGAAACAATTATATATTTATAAGACAAACCTACATATGTATATATATTTTTTGACTGCCTGTATTTTTGTGTCTCAATGTATGTGTTGCTCATTCAGTTTAGATAGTGTAATGTAGCTCCCAGCTCTCATCCCCTATGCGGATTTCTTTCAATACATGTGGACTAATCTTGGAATAATGTTGATGAAAATAAAAAAGCTGATGCAAAAAGTTGACGTTAGTAATTGTCGGTCAACAGATGTGGCACAATTTGTGCACACACGTTAAGGTAACCAAGCTGATCGTGAATGAAATCTCATACACAATACTTTCACAGACGTTATCTTCACTGGCAATTTCTCCAATTTTAATGCGCCGATTACTCATTATCTTTTCATTCACGGTTTCCGATTAACCCATCGTGTATCAGTTAAGTGATCCCAAAAAAAGTGAGTTTGGGATGAAAGTTGGCACCGTGTAAGTCTTGGGGGGTTCACACTATGGCTACTTTGATCTCTCCACCCACCCGCATCTGTAGCGAATTCAGGCTTGCTGATGGTAGCAATTGTGACCCCCGACATATGATGAACCTGTGAGGAGTGCGGGAAGGACATGTGCTAAGCGAGTCTGGATCTGATAGGCTATCCCCGGGAATGATAACGCTTCAACAGATTAACACGGCGGAATTGTGGAAAAGTAGGTCGGCGTGTTTCAATGTAGCGGGAGGGATCCGGACGAATAAGCTCCGTAGATAGAAGCAAGAAAAGGTGGGCAAGCACTATATTCATAGCACTTCAAGGTGATAGTGTTATCCTAAAACACCAACAACACTCTCCTTGTAGCTGCTAAACATATTCTTGGAGGTTTGGGAATGGCTATAAGGGGTGAGAGGAGGCCATCATTAAAAAAAAAATTTATGTACGCCTATCAACCAGCTCGTCACTCACATTTGTTCTCCCGTTTCCGAACATTCGGCAGGTTTTTATTATCGCGGGGTATATGATATTTATTCTCATCGTATATCTCAACAATTTGCTGAGGAATTTCACAAGTGTAATTATTTGCTTACAAAAATCGGACTACCGAACGCAGTTCTGTAATCGACAAAACCTCTAGAGGACACGGCGTGTTAAACACGATAATGCATATATACTGAATGATGTACAGAACTGCTGCTGGGGGACGGTGAAAACAACAACAAAGCTACTGCTGAATCAGAACACATTAATTTATTTCTTTCAGTATAAAAGACGGTAAGGTGTAACTCAATTTTTGACGGACTTGTTGAATCATTTACAGTAGGTATTACAATGAGGTAACGTACAGTTTTTTCAGCATCATCATATATTCTATCACATTATACTTATTGTATGATTATTACATTTTATTGGATGATACCCATATAATTTAATTAATGTAATTTATTAATTTTTGTTTTAGTCAATTAAATTTTTTTTTTTTCAGATGGATTAGTTATCATTTATACCATCTACTTTTGTATAATTATCTCACTTTCAAAACGTCTGGACTCTCGGTAATGTATCATGTATATTAGTAATTACATAGTCGTAACGTACAGGTTTTTAGCATCGTCTGGTATTCTAGCAGTTTATAGTTGTATGATTGCTAGATAGATTTTATTACATAATAGCCCAATGTTAAATTAATTTGAAAAATCTTAAAAACACACAAAGGAATGTACAATAGCGGAAAACCTATTAAATAACAAAAAAACACTAATAGTAAATACTACTCTTATGGCGGTAGAAATACTGTCATAAGTAGCTCATTTTATCAGTGCATGATTTAAATCTGCAGTTCTATTAGATAGTATATTTTTAATTGAATTCTGCATTTGTAGATTTGAACAATACTGTGTAATTGTTGCTTTTATATTTCATAGATATGAAATATTTATTTTTGACAAATAGTAATTTTCTTTTTATTTGATTAATAAATAGGGTTTTGTATTTTTTATCATGTTTATAATTTGTAGTGATTAAGTATACCATTAGGTTTTGAATGGTGCTGCAGATGTGTTGTTTTTATTAAACGATTAAAAAAATTACAACAAATATTTTTTTAACATAATTCTTTTGTTCTATTGTGTGCTTGTTTAGTTGAAGGGCCTAGTAAAGGGAACGTTGTTAAAAGGAATGTTGCTAGGATACAAATATACGATCAGCCTTTCAAATGTACAGCCTGATTCTACTGCAGGTCCTAAAATTCAAGAAAATGATTGTGATAATTATTCACCATCATTACCATATTTTCTAAAAGGTAATAATAATTTTGTTATGATAATTATTAAATAATATAACTACTGTTTCAATAATATCAACAAGATCCTTTTTCTGACAAATAATCTTTTTTTTTGTTTTCAGGTACACCTGTTACATATAAAAATGTTTCCTTAGAATTAAATTCATCATATTTCAAAGAGCTGTTCGTTGTGACTAATAAATGTCGTTACGTTTTAATTCCATAACGGTAGTAAACACTTTTCTCAGTAAGTCAGTTCTATATTCTTTGTTGGTTTATACATGTTTATTTACAATTATAAAATTTTATTGGAAAACATCCACGTAGTTAATTAATATTCTAATTGATTATTGCTTGAGATTTATAAAATATGTTTATTTGTTTTTCAGGTGGATGAGTGTTCATTTTAGTACTGTACTTATTTTAATATGATGCAACTTTCAGGACTTCCGAGCTGATTAATATATCATGTTCAATATAATTTAAATAGCGGTAATGTACAGTTTTGTTAGCATCGTCATATTAACTAACAGTTTTTACTTATTATACGATTATTAGATTTTATTGGATAATTGCCAGAGAGATTAATAATACAATCGTAAATTTTTGTTTAAGACAGTTAAAAGACTTTTAAAATTATTTTTTTTTTCAGATGTATTTGTTATCATTTAACACTCATTTAACAACTCCTTTAGAAAAAATGGATGCGTTCAAGACTGCTTGACAGTGAGTAAAATACGAGGTACGATCATAAAGTAAGTTGCACGTGATCTATGAATCAATTATATATTTATAAGACAAACCTACATATGTATATATATTTTTTGACTGCCAGTATTTTTGTGTCTCAATTTATGTGTTGCTCATTCAGTTTAGATAGTGTAATGTAGCACCCAGCTCTCATCCCCTATGCGGATTTCTTTCAATACATGTGGACTAATCTTGGAATAATGTTGATGAAAATAAAAAAGCTGATGCAAAAAGTTGACGTTAGTAATTGTCGGTCAACAGATGGTGCACAATTTGTGCACACACGTTAAGGTAACCAAGCTGATCGTGAATGAAATCGCATACACAATACTTTCACAGACGTTATCTTCACTGGCAATTTCTCCAATTTTAATGCGCCGATTACTCATTATCATTTCATTCACGGTTTCCGATTAACCCATCGTGTATCAGTTAAGTGATCCCAAAAAAAGTGAGCTTGGGATGAAAGTTGGCACCGTGTAAGTCTTGGGGGGTTCACACTATGGCTAGTTTGATCTCTCCACCCACCCGCATCTGTAGCGAATTCAGGCTTGCTGATGGTAGCAATGGTGACCCCCGACATATGATGAACCTGTGAGGAGTGCGGGAAGGACATGTGCTAAGCGAGTCTGGATCTGATAGGCTATCCCCGGGAATGATAACGCTTCAACAGATTAACACGGCGGAATTGTGGAAAAGTAGGTCGGCGTGTTTCAATGTAGCGGGAGGGATCCGGACGAATAAGCTCCGTAGATAGAAGCAAGAAAAGGTGGGCAAACACTATATTCATAGCACTTCAAGGTGATAGTGTTATCCAAAAACACCAATAACACTCTCCTTGTAGCTGCTAAACATATTCTTGGAGGTTTGGGAATGCCTATAAGGGGTGAGAGGAGGCCATCATTAAAAAAAAATTTATGTACCCCTATCAACCAGCTCGTCACTCACATTTGTTCTCCCGTTTCCGAACATTCGGCAGGTTTTTATTATCGCGGGGTATATGATATTTATTCTCATCGTATATCTCAACAATTTGCTGAGGAATTTCACAAGTGTAATTATTTGCTTACAAAAATCGGACTACCGAACGCAGTTCTGTAATCGACAAAACCTCTAGAGGACACGGCGTGTTAAACACGATAATGCATATATACTGAATGATGTACAGAACTGCTGCTGGGGGACGGTGAAAACAACAACAAAGCTACTGCTGAATCAGAACACATTAATTTATTTCTTTCAGTATAAAAGACGGTAAGGTGTAACTCAATTTTTGACGGACTTGTTGAATCATTTACAGTAGGTATTACAATGAGGTAACGTACAGTTTTTTCAGCATCATCATATATTCTATCACATTATACTTATTGTATGATTATTACATTTTATTGGATGATACCCATATAATTTAATTAATGTAATTTATTAATTTTTGTTTTAGTCAATTAAATTTTTTTTTTCAGATGGATTAGTTATCATTTATACCATCTACTTTTGTATAATTATCTCACTTTCAAAACGTCTGGACTCTCGGTAATGTATCATGTATATTAGTAATTACATAGTCGTAACGTACAGGTTTTTAGCATCGTCTGGTATTCTAACAGTTTATAGTTGTATGATTGCTAGATAGATTTTATTACATAATAGCCCAATGTTAAATTAATTTAAAAAAATCTTAAAAACACACAAAGGAATGTACAATAGCGGAAAACCTATTAAATAACAAAAAAACACTAATAGTAAATACTACTCTTATGGCGGTATAAATACTGTCATAAGTAGCTCGTTTTATCAGTGCATGATTTAAATCTGCAGTTCTATTAGATAGTATATTTTTAATTGAATTCTGCATTTGTAGATTTTGAACAATACTGTGTAATTGTTGCTTTTATATTTAATAGATATGAAATATTTATTTTTGACAAATAGTAATTTTCTTTTTATTTGATTAATAAATAGGGTTTTGTATTTTTATCATGTTTATAATTTGTAGTGATTAAGTATACCATTAGGTTTTGAATGGTGCTGCAGATGTGTTGTTTTTATTAAACGATTAAGAAAATTACAACAAATATTTTTTTAACATAATTCTTTTGTTCTATTGTGTGCTTGTTTAGTTGAAGGGCCTAGTAAAGGGAACGTTGTTAAAAAGAATGTTGCTAGGATACAAACATACGATCAGCCCTTCAAATGTACAGCCTGATTCTACTGCAGGTCCTACAATTCAAGAAAATGATTGTGATAATTATTCACCATCATTACCATATTTTCTAAAAGGTAATAATAATTTTGTTATGATAATTATTAGATAATATAACTACTGTTTCAATAATATCAACAAGATCCTTTTTCTGACAAATAATCTTTTTTTTGTTTTCAGGTACACCTGTTACATATAAAAATGTTTCCTTAGAATTAAATTCATCATATTTCAAAGAGCTGTTCGTTGTGACTAATAAATGACGTTACGTTTTAATTCCATAACGGTAGTAAACACTTTTCTCAGTAAGTCAGTTCTATATTCTTTGTTGGTTTATACATGTTTATTTACAATTATAAAATTTTATTGGAAAACATCCACGTAGTTAATTAATATTCTAATTGATTATTGTTTGAGATTTATAAAATATGTTTATTTGTTTTTCAGGTGGATGAGTGTTCATTTAAGTACTGTACTTATTTTAAAATGATGCAACTTTCAGGGCTTCTGAGCTGATTAATATATCATGTTCAATGTAATTTAATTAGCGGTAATGTACAGTTTTGTTAGCATCGTCATATTAACTAACAGGTTTTACTTATTATACGATTATTAGATTTTATTGGATAATTGCCACAGAGATTAATAATACAATCATACATTTTTGTTTAAGACAAATAAAATACTTTTAAAATTATTTTTTTTTGTTTCAGATGTATTTGTTATCATTTAACTCTCATTTAACAACTCCTTTTGAAAAAATGGATGCGTTCAAGACTGCTTGACAGTGAGTAAAATACGAGGGACGATCATAAAGTAAGTTGCACCCGATCTATGAATCAATTATATATTTATAAGACAAACCTACATATGTATATATATTTTTTGACTGCCTGTATTTTTGTGTCTCAATTTATGTGTTGCCCATTCAGTTTAGATAGTGTAATGAAGCACCCAGCGCACATCCCATATGCGGATTTCTTCCAATACATGTGGACTAATCTTGGAATAATGGTGATGAAAATAAAAAAGCTGATGCAAAAAGTTGACGTTAGTAATTGTCGGTCAACAGATGTGGCACAATTTGTGCACACACGTTAAGGTAACCAAGCTGATCGTGAATGAAATCGCATACACAATACTTTCACAGACGTTATCTTCACTGGCAATTTCTCCAATTTTAATGCGCCGATTACTCATTATCATTTCATTCACGGTTTCCGATTAACCCATCGTGTATCAGTTAAGTGAACCCAAAAAAAGTGAGCTTGGGATGAAAGTTGGCACCGTGTAAGTCTTGGGGGGTTCACACTATATCTACTTTGATCTCTCCACCCACACGCATCTGTAGCGAATTAAGGCTTGCTGATGGTAGCAATGGTGACCCCCGACATATGATGAACCTGTGAGGAGTGCGGGAAGGACATGTGCTAAGCGAGTCTGGATCTGATAGGCTATCCCCGGGAATGTTAACGCTTCAACAGATTAACACGGCGGAATTGTGGAAAAGTAGGTCGGCGTGTTTCAATGTAGCGGGAGGGATCCGGACGAATAAGCTCCGTAGATAGAAGCAAGAAAAGGTGGGCAAACACTATATTCATAGCACTTCAAGGTGATAGTGTTATCCAAAAACACCAATAACACTCTCCTTGTAGCTGCTAAACATATTCATGGAGGTTTGGGAATGGCTATAAGGGGTGAGAGGAGGCCATCATTAAAAAAAAAAATTTATGTACGCCTATCAACCAGCTCGTCACTCACATTTGTTCTCCCGTTTCCGAACATTCGGCAGGTTTTTATTATCGCGGGGTATATGATATTTATTCTCATCGTATATCTCAACAATTTGCTGAGGAATTTCACAAGTGTAATTATTTGCTTACAAAAATCGGACTACCGAACGCAGTTCTGTAATCGACAAAACCTCTAGAGGACACGGCGTGTTAAACACGATAATGCATATATACTGAAAGATGTACAGAACTGCTGCTGGGGGACGGTGAAAACAACAACAAAGCTAGTGCTGAATCAGAACACATTAATTTATTTCTTTCAGTATAAAAGACGGTAAGGTGTAACTCAATTTTTGACGGACTTGTTGAATCATTTACAGTAGGTATTACAATGAGGTAACGTACAGTTTTTTCAGCATCATCATATATTCTATCACATTATACTTATTGTATGATTATTACATTTTATTGGATGATACCCATATAATTTAATTAATGTAATTTATTAATTTTTGTGTTTGTCAACTAAATTTTTTTTTTTTCAGATGGATGAGTTATCATTTATACCATCTACTTTTGTATAATTATCTCACTTTCAGAACGTCTGGACTCTCGGTAATGTATCATGTATATTAGTAATTACATAGTCGTGACGTACAGGTTTTTAGCATCGTCTGGTATTCTAACAGGTTATAGTTGTATGATTGCTAGATAGATTTTATTACATAATAGCCCAATGTTAAATTAATTTAAAAAATCTTAAAAACACACAAAGGAATGTACAATAGCGGAAAACCTATTAAATAACAAAAAAAACACTAATAGTAAATACTACTCTTATGGCGGTATAAATACTGTCATAAGTAGCTCATTTTATCAGTGCATGATTTAAATCTGCAGTTCTATTAGATAGTATATTTTTAATTGAATTCTGCATTTGTAGATTTTGAACAATACTGTATAATTGTTGCTTTTATATTTAATAGATATGAAATATTTATTTTTGACAAATAGTAATTTTCTTTTTATTTGATTAATAAATAGGGTTTTGTATTTTTATCATGTTTATAATTTGTAGTGATTAAGTATACCATTAGGTTTTGAATGGTGCTGCAGATGTGTTGTTTTTATTAAACGATTAAGAAAATTACAACAAATATTTTTTTAACATAATTCTTTTGTTCTATTGTGTGCTTGTTTAGTTGAAGGGCCTAGTAAAGGGAACGTTGTTAAAAAGAATGTTGCTAGGATACAAATATACGATCAGCCCTTCAAATGTACAGCCTGATTCTACTGCAGGTCCTACAATTCAAGAAAATGATTGTGATAATTATTCACCATCATTACCATATTTTCTAAAAGGTAATAATAATTTTGTTATGATAATTATTAGATAATATAACTACTGTTTCAATAATATCAACAAGATCCTTTTTCTGACAAATAATCTTTTTTTTGTTTTCAGGTACACCTGTTACATATAAAAATGTTTCCTTAGAATTAAATTCATCATATTTCAAAGAGCTGTTCGTTGTGACTAATAAATGACGTTACGTTTTAATTCCATAACGGTAGTAAACACTTTTCTCAGTAAGTCAGTTCTATATTCTTTGTTGGTTTATACATGTTTATTTACAATTATAAAATTTTATTGGAAAACATCCACGTAGTTAATTAATATTCTAATTGATTATTGTTTGAGATTTATAAAATATGTTTATTTGTTTTTCAGGTGGATGAGTGTTCATTTAAGTACTGTACTTATTTTAAAATGATGCAACTTTCAGGGCTTCTGAGCTGATTAATATATCATGTTCAATATAATTTAATTAGCGGTAATGTACAGTTTTGTTAGCATCGTCATATTAACTAACAGTTTTTACTTATTATACGATTATTAGATTTTATTGGATAATTGCCAGAGAGATTAATAATACAATCGTAAATTTTTGTTTAAGACAGTTAAAAGACTTTTAAAATTATTTTTTTTTTCAGATGTATTTGTTATCATTTAACACTCATTTAACAACTCCTTTAGAAAAAATGGATGCGTTCAAGACTGCTTGACAGTGAGTAAAATACGAGGTACGATCATAAAGTAAGTTGCACGTGATCTATGAAACAATTATATATTTATAAGACAAACCTACATATGTATATATATTTTTTGACTGCCAGTATTTTTGTGTCTCAATTTATGTGTTGCTCATTCAGTTTAGATAGTGTAATGTAGCACCCAGCTCTCATCCCCTATGCGGATTTCTTTCAATACATGTGGACTAATCTTGGAATAATGTTGATGAAAATAAAAAAGCTGATGCAAAAAGTTGACGTTAGTAATTGTCGGTCAACAGATGTGGCACAATTTGTGCACACACGTTAAGGTAACCAAGCTGATCGTGAATGAAATCGCATACACAATACTTTCACAGACGTTATCTTCACTGGCAATTTCTCCAATTTTAATGCGCCGATTACTCATTATCATTTCATTCACGGTTTCCGATTAACCCATCGTGTATCAGTTAAGTGATCCCAAAAAAAGTGAGCTTGGGATGAAAGTTGGCACCGTGTAAGTCTTGGGGGGTTCACACTATGGCTAGTTTGATCTCTCCACCCACCCGCATCTGTAGCAAATTCAGGCTTGCTGATGGTAGCAATGGTGACCCCCGACATATGATGAACCTGTGAGGAGTGCGGGAAGGACATGTGCTAAGCGAGTCTGGATCTGATAGGCTATCCCCGGGAATGATAACGCTTCAACAGATTAACACGGCGGAATTGTGAAAAGTAGGTCGGCGTGTTTCAATGTAGCGGGAGGGATCCGGACGAATAAGCTCCGTAGATAGAAGCAAGAAAAGGTGGGCAAACACTATATTCATAGCACTTCAAGGTGATAGTGTTATCCAAAAACACCAATACCACTCTCCTTGTAGCTGCTAAACATATTCATGGAGGTTTGGGAATGGCTATAAGGGGTGAGAGGAGGCCATCATTAAAAAAAAAAATTTATGTACGCCTATCAACCAGCTCGTCACTCACATTTGTTCTCCCGTTTCCGAACATTCGGCAGGTTTTTATTATCGCGGGGTATATGATATTTATTCTCATCGTATATCTCAACAATTTGCTGAGGAATTTCACAAGTGTAATTATTTGCTTACAAAAATCGGACTACCGAACGCAGTTCTGTAATCGACAAAACCTCTAGAGGACACGGCGTGTTAAACACGATAATGCATATATACTGAAAGATGTACAGAACTGCTGCTGGGGGACGGTGAAAACAACAACAAAGCTAGTGCTGAATCAGAACACATTAATTTATTTCTTTCAGTATAAAAGACGGTAAGGTGTAACTCAATTTTTGACGGACTTGTTGAATCATTTACAGTAGGTATTACAATGAGGTAACGTACAGTTTTTTCAGCATCATCATATATTCTATCACATTATACTTATTGTATGATTATTACATTTTATTGGATGATACCCATATAATTTAATTAATGTAATTTATTAATTTTTGTGTTTGTCAACTAAATTTTTTTTTTTTCAGATGGATGAGTTATCATTTATACCATCTACTTTTGTATAATTATCTCACTTTCAGAACGTCTGGACTCTCGGTAATGTATCATGTATATTAGTAATTACATAGTCGTGACGTACAGGTTTTTAGCATCGTCTGGTATTCTAACAGGTTATAGTTGTATGATTGCTAGATAGATTTTATTACATAATAGCCCAATGTTAAATTAATTTAAAAAATCTTAAAAACACACAAAGGAATGTACAATAGCGGAAAACCTATTAAATAACAAAAAAAACACTAATAGTAAATACTACTCTTATGGCGGTATAAATACTGTCATAAGTAGCTCATTTTATCAGTGCATGATTTAAATCTGCAGTTCTATTAGATAGTATATTTTTAATTGAATTCTGCATTTGTAGATTTTGAACAATACTGTATAATTGTTGCTTTTATATTTAATAGATATGAAATATTTATTTTTGACAAATAGTAATTTTCTTTTTATTTGATTAATAAATAGGGTTTTGTATTTTTATCATGTTTATAATTTGTAGTGATTAAGTATACCATTAGGTTTTGAATGGTGCTGCAGATGTGTTGTTTTTATTAAACGATTAAGAAAATTACAACAAATATTTTTTTAACATAATTCTTTTGTTCTATTGTGTGCTTGTTTAGTTGAAGGGCCTAGTAAAGGGAACGTTGTTAAAAAGAATGTTGCTAGGATACAAATATACGATCAGCCCTTCAAATGTACAGCCTGATTCTACTGCAGGTCCTACAATTCAAGAAAATGATTGTGATAATTATTCACCATCATTACCATATTTTCTAAAAGGTAATAATAATTTTGTTATGATAA
This sequence comes from Lycorma delicatula, assembly GCF_047948215.1. Lineage (NCBI taxonomy): Eukaryota > Metazoa > Arthropoda > Insecta > Hemiptera > Fulgoridae > Lycorma > Lycorma delicatula. The sequence goes on from NC_134458.1 coordinate 41,070,780, forward strand.
TTATTAGATAATATAACTACTGTTTCAATAATATCAACAAGATCCTTTTTCTGACAAATAATCTTTTTTTTGTTTTCAGGTACACCTGTTACATATAAAAATGTTTCCTTAGAATTAAATTCATCATATTTCAAAGAGCTGTTCGTTGTGACTAATAAATGACGTTACGTTTTAATTCCATAACGGTAGTAAACACTTTTCTCAGTAAGTCAGTTCTATATTCTTTGTTGGTTTATACATGTTTATTTACAATTATAAAATTTTATTGGAAAACATCCACGTAGTTAATTAATATTCTAATTGATTATTGTTTGAGATTTATAAAATATGTTTATTTGTTTTTCAGGTGGATGAGTGTTCATTTAAGTACTGTACTTATTTTAAAATGATGCAACTTTCAGGGCTTCTGAGCTGATTAATATATCATGTTCAATATAATTTAATTAGCGGTAATGTACAGTTTTGTTAGCATCGTCATATTAACTAACAGTTTTTACTTATTATACGATTATTAGATTTTATTGGATAATTGCCAGAGAGATTAATAATACAATCGTAAATTTTTGTTTAAGACAGTTAAAAGACTTTTAAAATTATTTTTTTTTTCAGATGTATTTGTTATCATTTAACACTCATTTAACAACTCCTTTAGAAAAAATGGATGCGTTCAAGACTGCTTGACAGTGAGTAAAATACGAGGTACGATCATAAAGTAAGTTGCACGTGATCTATGAAACAATTATATATTTATAAGACAAACCTACATATGTATATATATTTTTTGACTGCCAGTATTTTTGTGTCTCAATTTATGTGTTGCTCATTCAGTTTAGATAGTGTAATGTAGCACCCAGCTCTCATCCCCTATGCGGATTTCTTTCAATACATGTGGACTAATCTTGGAATAATGTTGATGAAAATAAAAAAGCTGATGCAAAAAGTTGACGTTAGTAATTGTCGGTCAACAGATGTGGCACAATTTGTGCACACACGTTAAGGTAACCAAGCTGATCGTGAATGAAATCGCATACACAATACTTTCACAGACGTTATCTTCACTGGCAATTTCTCCAATTTTAATGCGCCGATTACTCATTATCATTTCATTCACGGTTTCCGATTAACCCATCGTGTATCAGTTAAGTGATCCCAAAAAAAGTGAGCTTGGGATGAAAGTTGGCACCGTGTAAGTCTTGGGGGGTTCACACTATGGCTAGTTTGATCTCTCCACCCACCCGCATCTGTAGCAAATTCAGGCTTGCTGATGGTAGCAATGGTGACCCCCGACATATGATGAACCTGTGAGGAGTGCGGGAAGGACATGTGCTAAGCGAGTCTGGATCTGATAGGCTATCCCCGGGAATGATAACGCTTCAACAGATTAACACGGCGGAATTGTGAAAAGTAGGTCGGCGTGTTTCAATGTAGCGGGAGGGATCCGGACGAATAAGCTCCGTAGATAGAAGCAAGAAAAGGTGGGCAAACACTATATTCATAGCACTTCAAGGTGATAGTGTTATCCAAAAACACCAATACCACTCTCCTTGTAGCTGCTAAACATATTCATGGAGGTTTGGGAATGGCTATAAGGGGTGAGAGGAGGCCATCATTAAAAAAAAAAATTTATGTACGCCTATCAACCAGCTCGTCACTCACATTTGTTCTCCCGTTTCCGAACATTCGGCAGGTTTTTATTATCGCGGGGTATATGATATTTATTCTCATCGTATATCTCAACAATTTGCTGAGGAATTTCACAAGTGTAATTATTTGCTTACAAAAATCGGACTACCGAACGCAGTTCTGTAATCGACAAAACCTCTAGAGGACACGGCGTGTTAAACACGATAATGCATATATACTGAAAGATGTACAGAACTGCTGCTGGGGGACGGTGAAAACAACAACAAAGCTAGTGCTGAATCAGAACACATTAATTTATTTCTTTCAGTATAAAAGACGGTAAGGTGTAACTCAATTTTTGACGGACTTGTTGAATCATTTACAGTAGGTATTACAATGAGGTAACGTACAGTTTTTTCAGCATCATCATATATTCTATCACATTATACTTATTGTATGATTATTACATTTTATTGGATGATACCCATATAATTTAATTAATGTAATTTATTAATTTTTGTGTTTGTCAACTAAATTTTTTTTTTTTTCAGATGGATGAGTTATCATTTATACCATCTACTTTTGTATAATTATCTCACTTTCAGAACGTCTGGACTCTCGGTAATGTATCATGTATATTAGTAATTACATAGTCGTGACGTACAGGTTTTTAGCATCGTCTGGTATTCTAACAGGTTATAGTTGTATGATTGCTAGATAGATTTTATTACATAATAGCCCAATGTTAAATTAATTTAAAAAATCTTAAAAACACACAAAGGAATGTACAATAGCGGAAAACCTATTAAATAACAAAAAAAAACACTAATAGTAAATACTACTCTTATGGCGGTATAAATACTGTCATAAGTAGCTCATTTTATCAGTGCATGATTTAAATCTGCAGTTCTATTAGATAGTATATTTTTAATTGAATTCTGCATTTGTAGATTTTGAACAATACTGTATAATTGTTGCTTTTATATTTAATAGATATGAAATATTTATTTTTGACAAATAGTAATTTTCTTTTTATTTGATTAATAAATAGGGTTTTGTATTTTTATCATGTTTATAATTTGTAGTGATTAAGTATACCATTAGGTTTTGAATGGTGCTGCAGATGTGTTGTTTTTATTAAACGATTAAGAAAATTACAACAAATATTTTTTTAACATAATTCTTTTGTTCTATTGTGTGCTTGTTTAGTTGAAGGGCCTAGTAAAGGGAACGTTGTTAAAAAGAATGTTGCTAGGATACAAATATACGATCAGCCCTTCAAATGTACAGCCTGATTCTACTGCAGGTCCTACAATTCAAGAAAATGATTGTGATAATTATTCACCATCATTACCATATTTTCTAAAAGGTAATAATAATTTTGTTATGATAATTATTAGATAATATAACTACTGTTTCAATAATATCAACAAGATCCTTTTTCTGACAAATAATCTTTTTTTTGTTTTCAGGTACACCTGTTACATATAAAAATGTTTCCTTAGAATTAAATTCATCATATTTCAAAGAGCTGTTCGTTGTGACTAATAAATGACGTTACGTTTTAATTCCATAACGGTAGTAAACACTTTTCTCAGTAAGTCAGTTCTATATTCTTTGTTGGTTTATACATGTTTATTTACAATTATAAAATTTTATTGGAAAACATCCACGTAGTTAATTAATATTCTAATTGATTATTGTTTGAGATTTATAAAATATGTTTATTTGTTTTTCAGGTGGATGAGTGTTCATTTAAGTACTGTACTTATTTTAAAATGATGCAACTTTCAGGGCTTCTGAGCTGATTAATATATCATGTTCAATATAATTTAATTAGCGGTAATGTACAGTTTTGTTAGCATCGTCATATTAACTAACAGTTTTTACTTATTATACGATTATTAGATTTTATTGGATAATTGCCAGAGAGATTAATAATACAATCGTAAATTTTTGTTTAAGACAGTTAAAAGACTTTTAAAATTATTTTTTTTTTCAGATGTATTTGTTATCATTTAACACTCATTTAACAACTCCTTTAGAAAAAATGGATGCGTTCAAGACTGCTTGACAGTGAGTAAAATACGAGGTACGATCATAAAGTAAGTTGCACGTGATCTATGAAACAATTATATATTTATAAGACAAACCTACATATGTATATATATTTTTTGACTGCCAGTATTTTTGTGTCTCAATTTATGTGTTGCTCATTCAGTTTAGATAGTGTAATGTAGCACCCAGCTCTCATCCCCTATGCGGATTTCTTTCAATACATGTGGACTAATCTTGGAATAATGTTGATGAAAATAAAAAAGCTGATGCAAAAAGTTGACGTTAGTAATTGTCGGTCAACAGATGTGGCACAATTTGTGCACACACGTTAAGGTAACCAAGCTGATCGTGAATGAAATCGCATACACAATACTTTCACAGACGTTATCTTCACTGGCAATTTCTCCAATTTTAATGCGCCGATTACTCATTATCATTTCATTCACGGTTTCCGATTAACCCATCGTGTATCAGTTAAGTGATCCCAAAAAAAGTGAGCTTGGGATGAAAGTTGGCACCGTGTAAGTCTTGGGGGGTTCACACTATGGCTAGTTTGATCTCTCCACCCACCCGCATCTGTAGCAAATTCAGGCTTGCTGATGGTAGCAATGGTGACCCCCGACATATGATGAACCTGTGAGGAGTGCGGGAAGGACATGTGCTAAGCGAGTCTGGATCTGATAGGCTATCCCTGGGAATGATAACGCTTCAACAGATTAACACGGCGGAATTGTGAAAAGTAGGTCGGCGTGTTTCAATGTAGCGGGAGGGATCCGGACGAATAAGCTCCGTAGATAGAAGCAAGAAAAGGTGGGCAAACACTATATTCATAGCACTTCAAGGTGATAGTGTTATCCAAAAACACCAATAACACTCTCCTTGTAGCTGCTAAACATATTCTTGGAGGTTTGGGAATGGCTATAAGGGGTGAGAGGAGGCCATCATTAAAAAAAAATTTATGTACCCCTATCAACCAGCTCGTCACTCACATTTGTTCTCCCGTTTCCGAACATTCGGCAGGTTTTTATTATCGCGGGGTATATGATATTTATTCTCATCGTATATCTCAACAATTTGCTGAGGAATTTCACAAGTGTAATTATTTGCTTACAAAAATCGGACTACCGAACGCAGTTCTGTAATCGACAAAACCTCTAGAGGACACGGCGTGTTAAACACGATAATGCATATATACTGAATGATGTACAGAACTGCTGCTGGGGGACGGTGAAAACAACAACAAAGCTACTGCTAATCAGAACACATTAATTTATTTCTTTCAGTATAAAAGACGGTAAGGTGTAACTCAATTTTTGACGGACTTGTTGAATCATTTACAGTAGGTATTACAATGAGGTAACGTACAGTTTTTTCAGCATCATCATATATTCTATCACATTATACTTATTGTATGATTATTACATTTTATTGGATGATACCCATATATATTAATTAATGTAATTTATTAATTTTTGTTTTAGTCAATTAAATTTTTTTTTCAGATGGATTAGTTATCATTTATACCATCTACTTTTGTATAATTATCTCACTTTCAAAACGTCTGGACTCTCGGTAATGTATCATGTATATTAGTAATTACATAGTCGTAACGTACAGGTTTTTAGCATCGTCTGGTATTCTAACAGGTTATAGTTGTATGATTGCTAGATAGATTTTATTACATAATAGCCCAATGTTAAATTAATTTAAAAAATCTTAAAAACACACAAAGGAATGTACAATAGCGGAAAACCTATTAAATAACAAAAAAACACTAATAGTAAATACTACTCTTATGGCGGTATAAATACTGTCATAAGTAGCTCATTTTATCAGTGCATGATTTAAATCTGCAGTTCTATTAGATAGTATATTTTTAATTGAATTCTGCATTTGTAGATTTTGAACAATACTGTGTAATTGTTGCTTTTATATTTAATAGATATGAAATATTTATTTTTGACAAATAGTAATTTTCTTTTTATTTGATTAATAAATAGGGTTTTGTATTTTTATCATGTTTATAATTTGTAGTGATTAAGTATACCATTAGGTTTTGAATGGTGCTGCAGATGTGTTGTTTTTATTAAACGATTAAGAAAATTACAACAAATATTTTTTTAACATAATTCTTTTGTTCTATTGTGTGGTTGTTTAGTTGAGGGGCCTAGTAAAGGGAACGTTGTTAAAAAGAATGTTGCTAGGATACAAATATACGATCAGCCCTTCAAATGTACAGCCTGATTCTACTGCAGGTCCTACAATTCAAGAAAATGATTGTGATAATTATTCACCATCATTACCATATTTTCTAAAAGGTAATAATAATTTTGTTATGATAATTATTAGATAATATAACTACTGTTTCAATAATATCAACAAGATCCTTTTTCTGACAAATAATCTTTTTTTTGTTTTCAGGTACACCTGTTACATATAAAAATGTTTCCTTAGAATTAAATTCATCATATTTCAAAGAGCTGTTCGTTGTGACTAATAAATGACGTTACGTTTTAATTCCATAACGGTAGTAAACACTTTTCTCAGTAAGTCAGTTCTATATTCTTTGTTGGTTTATACATGTTTATTTACAATTATAAAATTTTATTGGAAAACATCCACGTAGTTAATTAATATTCTAATTGATTATTGTTTGAGATTTATAAAATATGTTTATTTGTTTTTCAGGTGGATGAGTGTTCATTTAAGTACTGTACTTATTTTAAAATGATGCAACTTTCAGGGCTTCTGAGCTGATTAATATATCATGTTCAATATAATTTAATTAGCGGTAATGTACAGTTTTGTTAGCATCGTCATATTAACTAACAGGTTTTACTTATTATACGATTATTAGATTTTATTGGATAATTGCCACAGAGATTAATAATACAATCATACATTTTTGTTTAAGACAAATAAAATACTTTTAAAATTATTTTTTTTTGTTTCAGATGTATTTGTTATCATTTAACTCTCATTTAACAACTCCTTTTGAAAAAATGGATGCGTTCAAGACTGCTTGACAGTGAGTAAAATACGAGGGACGATCATAAAGTAAGTTGCACCCGATCTATGAATCAATTATATATTTATAAGACAAACCTACATATGTATATATATTTTTTGACTGCCTGTATTTTTGTGTCTCAATTTATGTGTTGCCCATTCAGTTTAGATAGTGTAATGTAGCACCCAGCACACATCCCATATGCGGATTTCTTCCAATACATGTGGACTAATCTTGGAATAATGGTGATGAAAATAAAAAAGCTGATGCAAAAAGTTGACGTTAGTAATTGTCGGTCAACAGATGTGGCACAATTTGTGCACACACGTTAAGGTAACCAAGCTGATCGTGAATGAAATCGCATACACAATACTTTCACAGACGTTATCTTCACTGGCAATTTCTCCAATTTTAATGCGCCGATTACTCATTATCATTTCATTCACGGTTTCCGATTAACCCATCGTGTATCAGTTAAGTGAACCCAAAAAAAGTGAGCTTGGGATGAAAGTTGGCACCGTGTAAGTCTTGGGGGGTTCACACTATATCTACTTTGATCTCTCCACCCACGCGCATCTGTAGCGAATTCAGGCTTACTGATGGTAGCAATGGTGACCCCCGACATATGATGAACCTGTTAGGAGTGCGGGAAGGACATGTGCTAAGCGAGTCTGGATCTGATAGGCTATCCCCGGGAATGTTAACGCTTCAACAGATTAACACGGCGGAATTGTGGAAAAGTAGGTCGGCGTGTTTCAATGTAGCGGGAGGGATCCGGACGAATAAGCTCCGTAGATAGAAGCAAGAAAAGGTGGGCAAACACTATATTCATAGCACTTCAAGGTGATAGTGTTATCCAAAAACACCAATAACACTCTCCTTGTAGCTGCTAAACATATTCATGGAGGTTTGGGAATTGCTATAAGGGGTGAGAGGAGGCCATCATTAAAAAAAAAAATTTATGTACGCCTATCAACCAGCTCGTCACTCACATTTGTTCTCCCGTTTCCGAACATTCGGCAGGTTTTTATTATCGCGGGGTATATGATATTTATTCTCATCGTATATCTCAACAATTTGCTGAGGAATTTCACAAGTGTAATTATTTGCTTACAAAAATCGGACTACCGAACGCAGTTCTGTAATCGACAAAACCTCTAGAGGACACGGCGTGTTAAACACGATAATGCATATATACTGAAAGATGTACAGAACTGCTGCTGGGGGACGGTGAAAACAACAACAAAGCTAGTGCTGAATCAGAACACATTAATTTATTTCTTTCAGTATAAAAGACGGTAAGGTGTAACTCAATTTTTGACGGACTTGTTGAATCATTTACAGTAGGTATTACAATGAGGTAACGTACAGTTTTTTCAGCATCATCATATATTCTATCACATTATACTTATTGTATGATTTTTACATTTTATTGGATGATACCCATATAATTTAATTAATGTAATTTATTAATTTTTGTTTTTGTCAACTAAATTTTTTTTTTTTTTTCAGATGGATGAGTTATCATTTATACCATCTACTTTTGTATAATTATCTCACTTTCAAAACGTCTGGACTCTCGGTAATGTATCATGTATATTAGTAATTAAATAGTCGTAACGTACAGGTTTTTAGCATCGTCTGGTATTCTAACAGGTTATAGTTGTATGATTGCTAGATAGATTTTATTACATAATAGCCCAATGTTAAATTAATTTAAAAAATCTTAAAAACACACAAAGGAATGTACAATAGCGGAAAACCTATTAAATAACAAAAAAACACTAATAGTAAATACTACTCTTATGGCGGTATAAATACTGTCATAAGTAGCTCATTTTATCAGTGCATGATTTAAATCTGCAGTTCTATTAGATAGTATATTTTTAATTGAATTCTGCATTTGTAGATTTTGAACAATACTGTATAATTGTTGCTTTTATATTTAATAGATATGAAATATTTATTTTTGACAAATAGTAATTTTCTTTTTATTTGATTAATAAATAGGGTTTTGTATTTTTATCATGTTTATAATTTGTAGTGATTAAGTATACCATTAGGTTTTGAATGGTGCTGCAGATGTGTTGTTTTTATTAAACGATTAAGAAAATTACAACAAATATTTTTTTAACATAATTCTTTTGTTCTATTGTGTGCTTGTTTAGTTGAAGGGCCTAGTAAAGGGTACGTTGTTAAAAAGAATGTTGCTAGGATACAAATATACGATCAGCCCTTCAAATGTACAGCCTGATTCTACTGCAGGTCCTACAATTCAAGAAAATGATTGTGATAATTATTCACCATCATTACCATATTTTCTAAAAGGTAATAATAATTTTGTTATGATAATTATTAGATAATATAACTACTGTTTCAATAATATCAACAAGATCCTTTTTCTGACAAATAATCTTTTTTTTGTTTTCAGGTACACCTGTTACATATAAAAATGTTTCCTTAGAATTAAATTCATCATATTTCAAAGAGCTGTTCGTTGTGACTAATAAATGACGTTACGTTTTAATTCCATAACGGTAGTAAACACTTTTCTCAGTAAGTCAGTTCTATATTCTTTGTTGGTTTATACATGTTTATTTACAATTATAAAATTTTATTGGAAAACATCCACGTAGTTAATTAATATTCTAATTGATTATTGTTTGAGATTTATAAAATATGTTTATTTGTTTTTCAGGTGGATGAGTGTTCATTTAAGTACTGTACTTATTTTAAAATGATGCAACTTTCAGGGCTTCTGAGCTGATTAATATATCATGTTCAATATAATTTAATTAGCGGTAATGTACAGTTTTGTTAGCATCGTCATATTAACTAACAGTTTTTACTTATTATACGATTATTAGATTTTATTGGATAATTGCCACAGAGATTAATAATACAATCATACATTTTTGTTTAAGACAAATAAAATACTTTTAAAATTATTTTTTTTTGTTTCAGATGTATTTGTTATCATTTAACTCTCATTTAACAACTCCTTTTGAAAAAATGGATGCGTTCAAGACTGCTTGACAGTGAGTAAAATACGAGGTACGATCATAAAGTAAGTTGCACGTGATCTATGAATCAATTATATATTTATAAGACAAACCTACATAAGTATATATATTTTTTGACTGCCTGTATTTTTGTGTCTCAATGTATGTGTTGCTCATTCAGTTTAGATAGTGTAATGTAGCTCCCAGCTCTCATCCCCTATGCGGATTTCTTTCAATACATGTGGACTAATCTTGGAATAATGTTGATGAAAATAAAAAAGCTGATGCAAAAAGTTGACGTTAGTAATTGTCGGTCAACAGATGTGGCACAATTTGTGCACACACGTTAAGGTAACCAAGCTGATCGTGAATGAAATCGCATACACAATACTTTCACAGACGTTATCTTCACTGGCAATTTCTCCAATTTTAATGCGCCGATTACTCATTATCATTTCATTCACGGTTTCCGATTAACCCATCGTGTATCAGTTAAGTGATCCCAAAGAAAGTGAGCTTGGGATGAAAGTTGGCACCGTGTAAGTCTTGGGGGGTTCACACTATGGCTACTTTGATCTCTCCACCCACCCGCATCTGTAGCGAATTCAGGCTTGCTGATGGTAGCAATGGTGACCCCCGACATATGATGAACCTGTGAGGAGTGCGGGAAGGACATGTGCTAAGCGAGTCTGGATCTGATAGGCTATCCCCGGGAATGATAACGCTTCAACAGATTAACACGGCGGAATTGTGGAAAAGTAGGTCGGCGTGTTTCAATGTAGCGGGAGGGATCCGGACGAATAAGCTCCGTAGATAGAAGCAAGAAAAGGTGGGCAAGCGCTATATTCATAGCACTTCAAGGTGATAGTGTTATCCTAAAACACCAAGAACACTCTCCTTGTAGCTGCTAAACATATTCTTGGAGGTTTGGGAATGGCTATAAGGGGTGAGAGGAGGCTATCATTAAAAAAAAAATTTATGTACGCCTATCAACCAGCTCGTCACTCACATTTGTTCTCCCGTTTCCGAACATTCGGCAGGTTTTTATTATCGCGGGGTATATGATATTTATTCTCATCGTATATCTCAACAATTTGCTGAGGAATTTCACAAGTGTAATTATTTGCTTACAAAAATCGGACTACCGAACGCAGTTCTGTAATCGACAAAACCTCTAGAGGACACGGCGTGTTAAACACGATAATGCATATATACTGAATGATGTACAGAACTGCTGCTGGGGGACGGTGAAAACAACAACAAAGCTACTGCTGAATCAGAACACATTAATTTATTTCTTTCAGTATAAAAGACGGTAAGGTGTAACTCAATTTTTGACGGACTTGTTGAATCATTTACAGTAGGTATTACAATGAGGTAACGTACAGTTTTTTCAGCATCATCATATATTCTATCACATTATACTTATTGTATGATTTTTACATTTTATTGGATGATACCCATGTAATTTAATTAATGTAATTTATTAATTTTTGTTTTAGTCAATTAAATTTTTTTTTTTTCAGATGGATTAGTTATCATTTATACCATCTACTTTTGTATAATTATCTCACTTTCAAAACGTCTGGACTCTCGGTAATGTATCATGTATATTAGTAATTACATAGTCGTAACGTACAGGTTTTTAGCATCGTCTGGTATTCTAACAGTTTATAGTTGTATGATTCCTAGATAGATTTTATTACATAATAGCCCAATGTTAAATTAATTTGAAAAATCTTAAAAACACACAAAGGAATGTACAATAGCGGAAAACCTATTAAATAACAAAAAAACACTAATAGTAAATACTACTCTTATGGCGGTATAAATACTGTCATAAGTAGCTCATTTTATCAGTGCATGATTTAAATCTGCAGTTCTATTAGATAGTATATTTTTAATTGAATTCTGCATTTGTAGATTTGAACAATACTGTGTAATTGTTGCTTTTATATTTCATAGATATGAAATATTTATTTTTGACAAATAGTAATTTTCTTTTTATTTGATTAATAAATAGGGTTTTGTATTTTTTATCATGTTTATAATTTGTAGTGATTAAGTATACCATTAGGTTTTGAATGGTGCTGCAGATGTGTTGTTTTTATTAAACGATTAAAAAAATTACAACAAATATTTTTTTAACATAATTCTTTTGTTCTATTGTGTGCTTGTTTAGTTGAAGGGCCTAGTAAAGGGAACGTTGTTAAAAGGAATGTTGCTAGGATACAAATATACGATCAGCCTTTCAAATGTACAGCCTGATTCTACTGCAGGTCCTAAAATTCAAGAAAATGATTGTGATAATTATTCACCATCATTACCATATTTTCTAAAAGGTAATAATAATTTTGTTATGATAATTATTAAATAATATAACTACTGTTTCAATAATATCAACAAGATCCTTTTTCTGACAAATAATCTTTTTTTTTGTTTTCAGGTACACCTGTTACATATAAAAATGTTTCCTTAGAATTAAATTCATCATATTTCAAAGAGCTGTTCGTTGTGACTAATAAATGTCGTTACGTTTTAATTCCATAACGGTAGTAAACACTTTTCTCAGTAAGTCAGTTCTATATTCTTTGTTGGTTTATACATGTTTATTTACAATTATAAAATTTTATTGGAAAACATCCACGTAGTTAATTAATATTCTAATTGATTATTGTTTGAGATTTATAAAATATGTTTATTTGTTTTTCAGGTGGATGAGTGTTCATTTAAGTACTGTACTTATTTTAAAATGATGCAACTTTCAGGGCTTCTGAGCTGATTAATATATTATGTTCAATATAATTTAATTAGCGGTAATGTACAGTTTTGTTAGCATCGTCATATTAACTAACAGTTTTTACTTATTATACGATTATTAGATTTTATTGGATAATTGCCACAGAGATTAATAATACAATCATACATTTTTGTTTAAGACAAATAAAATACTTTTAAAATTATTTTTTTTTGTTTCAGATGTATTTGTTATCATTTAACTCTCATTTAACAACTCCTTTTGAAAAAATGGATGCGTTCAAGACTGCTTGACAGTGAGTAAAATACGAGGGACGATCATAAAGTAAGTTGCACCCGATCTATGAATCAATTATATATTTATAAGACAAACCTACATAAGTATATATATTTTTTGACTGCCTGTATTTTTGTGTCTCAATGTATGTGTTGCTCATTCAGTTTAGATAGTGTAATGTAGCTCCCAGCTCTCATCCCCTATGCGGATTTCTTTCAATACATGTGGACTAATCTTGGAATAATGTTGATGAAAATAAAAAAGCTGATGCAAAAAGTTGACGTTAGTAATTGTCGGTCAACAGATGTGGCACAATTTGTGCACACACGTTAAGGTAACCAAGCTGATCGTGAATGAAATCGCATACACAATACTTTCACAGACGTTATCTTCACTGGCAATTTCTCCAATTTTAATGCGCCGATTACTCATTATCATTTCATTCACGGTTTCCGATTAACCCATCGTGTATCAGTTAAGTGATCCCAAAAAAAGTGAGCTTGGGATGAAAGTTGGCACCGTGTAAGTCTTGGGGGGTTCACACTATGGCTACTTTGATCTCTCCACCCACCCGCATCTGTAGCGAATTCAGGCTTGCTGATGGTAGCAATGGTGACCCCCGACATATGATGAACCTGTGAGGAGTGCGGGAAGGACATGTGCTAAGCGAGTCTGGATCTGATAGGCTATCCCCGGGAATGATAACGCTTCAACAGATTAACACGGCGGAATTGTGGAAAAGTAGGTCGGCGTGTTTCAATGTAGCGGGAGGGATCCGGACGAATAAGCTCCGTAGATAGAAGCAAGAAAAGGTGGGCAAGCGCTATATTCATAGCACTTCAAGGTGATAGTGTTATCCTAAAACACCAAGAACACTCTCCTTGTAGCTGCTAAACATATTCTTGGAGGTTTGGGAATGGCTATAAGGGGTGAGAGGAGGCCATCATTAAAAAAAAAATTTATGTACGCCTATCAACCAGCTCGTCACTCACATTTGTTCTCCCGTTTCCGAACATTCGGCAGGTTTTTATTATCGCGGGGTATATGATATTTATTCTCATCGTATATCTCAACAATTTGCTGAGGAATTTCACAAGTGTAAATATTTGCTTACAAAAATCGGACTACCGAACGCAGTTCTGTAATCGACAAAACCTCTAGAGGACACGGCGTGTTAAACACGATAATGCATATATACTGAATGATGAAAGAACTGCTGCTGGGGGACGGTGAAAACAACAACAAAGCTACTGCTGAATCAGAACACATTAATTTATTTCTTTCAGTATAAAAGACGGTAAGGTGTAACTCAATTTTTGACGGACTTGTTGAATCATTTACAGTAGGTATTACAATGAGGTAACGTACAGTTTTTTCAGCATCATCATATATTCTATCACATTATACTTATTGTATGATTTTTACATTTTATTGGATGATACCCATGTAATTTAATTAATGTAATTTATTAATTTTTGTTTTAGTCAATTAAATTTTTTTTTTTTCAGATGGATTAGTTATCATTTATACCATCTACTTTTGTATAATTATCTCACTTTCAAAACGTCTGGACTCTCGGTAATGTATCATGTATATTAGTAATTACATAGTCGTAACGTACAGGTTTTTAGCATCGTCTGGTATTCTAACAGGTTATAGTTGTATGATTGCTAGATAGATTTTATTACATAATAGCCCAATGTTAAATTAATTTAAAAAATCTTAAAAACACACAAAGGAATGTACAATAGCGGAAAACCTATTAAATAACAAAAAAACACTAATAGTAAATACTACTCTTATGGCGGTATAAATACTGTCATAAGTAGCTCATTTTATCAGTGCATGATTTAAATCTGCAGTTCTATTAGATAGTGTATTTTTAATTGAATTCTGCATTTGTAGATTTTGAACAATACTGTATAATTGTTGCTTTTATATTTAATAGATATGAAATATTTATTTTTGACAAATAGTAATTTTCTTTTTATTTGATTAATAAATAGGGTTTTGTATTTTTATCATGTTTATAATTTGTAGTGATTAAGTATACCATTAGGTTTTGAATGGTGCTGCAGATGTGTTGTTTTTATTAAACGATTAAGAAAATTACAACAAATATTTTTTTAACATAATTCTTTTGTTCTATTGTGTGCTTGTTTAGTTGAAGGGCCTAGTAAAGGGAACGTTGTTAAAAAGAATGTTGCTAGGATACAAACATACGATCAGCCCTTCAAATGTACAGCCTGATTCTACTGCAGGTCCTACAATTCAAGAAAATGATTGTGATAATTATTCACCATCATTACCATATTTTCTAAAAGGTAATAATAATTTTATTATGATAATTATTAGATAATATAACTACTGTTTCAATAATATCAACAAGATCCTTTTTCTGACAAATAATCTTTTTTTTGTTTTCAGGTACACCTGTTACATATAAAAATGTTTCCTTAGAATTAAATTCATCATATTTCAAAGAGCTGTTCGTTGTGACTAATAAATGACGTTACGTTTTAATTCCATAACGGTAGTAAACACTTTTCTCAGTAAGTCAGCTCTATATTCTTTGTTGGTTTATACATGTTTATTTACAATTATAAAATTTTATTGGAAAACATCCACGTAGTTAATTAATATTCTAATTGATTATTGTTTGAGATTTATAAAATATGTTTATTTGTTTTTAGGTGGATGAGTGTTCATTTAAGTACTGTACTTATTTTAAAATGATGCAACTTTCAGGGCTTCTGAGCTGATTAATATATCATGTTCAATATAATTTAATTAGCGGTAATGTACAGTTTTGTTAGCATCGTCATATTAACTAACAGTTTTTACTTATTATACGATTATTAGATTTTATTGGATAATTGCCACAGAGATTAATAATACAATCATACATTTTTGTTTAAGACAAATAAAATACTTTTAAAATTATTTTTTTTTGTTTCAGATGTATTTGTTATCATTTAACTCTCATTTAACAACTCCTTTTGAAAAAATGGATGCGTTCAAGACTGCTTGACAGTGAGTAAAATACGAGGGACGATCATAAAGTAAGTTGCACCCGATCTATGAATCAATTATATATTTATAAGACAAACCTACATATGTATATATATTTTTTGACTGCCTGTATTTTTGTGTCTCAATTTATGTGTTGCTCATTCAGTTTACATAGTGTAATGTAGCACCCAGCTCTCATCCCCTATGCGGATTTCTTTCAATACATGTGGACTAATCTTGGAATAATGTTGATGAAAATAAAGAAGCTGATGCAAAAAGTTGACGTTAGTAATTGTCGGTCAACAGATGTGGCACAATTTGTGCGCACACGTTAAGGTAACAAAACTGATCGTGAATGAAATCGCATACACAATACTTTCACAGACGATATCTTCACTGGCAATTTCTCCAATTTTAATGCGCCGATTACTCATTATCATTTCATTCACGGTTTCCGATTAACCCATCTTGTATCAGTTAAGTGATCCCAAAAACAGTGAGCTTGGGATGAAAGTTGGCACCGTGTAAGTCTTGGGGGGTTCACACTATGGCTACTTTGATCTCTCCACCCACACGCATCTGTAGCGAATTCAGGCTTGCTGATGGTAGCAATGGTTACCCCCGACATATGATGAACCTGTGAGGAGTGCGGGAAGGACATGTGCTAAGCGAGTCTGGATCTGATAGGCTATCCCCGGGAATGTTAACGCTTCAACAGATTAACACGGCGGAATTGTGGAAAAGTAGGTCGGCGTGTTTCAATGTAGCGGGAGGGATCCGGACGAATAAGCTCCGTAGATAGAAGCAAGAAAAGGTGGGCAAACACTATATTCATAGCACTTCAAGGTGATAGTGTTATCCTAAAACACCAAGAACACTCTCCTTGTATCTGCTAAACATATTCTTGGAGGTTTGGGAATGGCTATAAGGGGTGAGAGGAGGCCATCATTAAAAAAAAAATTTATGTACGCCTATCAACCAGCTCGTCACTCACATTTGTTCTTCCGTTTCCGAACATTCGGCAGGTTTTTATTATCGCGGGGTATATGATATTTATTCTCATCGTATATCTCAACAATTTGCTGAGGAATTTCACAAGTGTAATTATTTGCTTACAAAAATCGGACTACCGAACGCAGTTCTGTAATCGACAAAACCTCTAGAGGACACGGCGTGTTAAACACGATAATGCATATATACTGAAAGATGTACAGAACTGCTGCTGGGGGACGGTGAAAACAACAACAAAGCTAGTGCTGAATCAGAACACATTAATTTATTTCTTTCAGTATAAAAGACGGTAAGGTGTAACTCAATTTTTGACGGACTTGTTGAATCATTTACAGTAGGTATTACAATGAGGTAACGTACAGTTTTTTCAGCATCATCATATATTCTATCACATTATACTTATTGTATGATTATTACATTTTATTGGATGATACCCATATAATTTAATTAATGTAATTTATTAATTTTTGTTTTAGTCAATTAAATTTTTTTTTCAGATGGATTAGTTATCATTTATACCATCTACTTTTGTATAATTATCTCACTTTCAAAACGTCTGGACTCTCGGTAATGTATCATGTATATTAGTAATTACATAGTCGTAACGTACAGGTTTTTAGCATCGTCTGGTATTCTAACAGTTTATAGTTGTATGATTCCTAGATAGATTTTATTACATAATAGCCCAATGTTAAATTAATTTGAAAAAACTTAAAAACACACAAAGGAATGTACAATAGCGGAAAACCTATTAAATAACAAAAAAACACTAAAAGTAAATACTACTCTTATGGCGGTATAAATACTGTCATAAGTAGCTCATTTTATCAGTGCATGATTTAAATCTGCAGTTCTATTAGATAGTATATTTTTAATTGAATTCTGCATTTGTAGATTTTGAACAATACTGTGTAATTGTTGCTTTTATATTTAATAGATATGAAATATTTATTTTTGACAAATAGTAATTTTCTTTTTATTTGATTAATAAATAGGGTTTTGTATTTTTTATCATGTTTATAATTTGTAGTGATTAAGTATACCATTAGGTTTTGAATGGTGCTGCAGATGTGTTGTTTTTATTAAACGATTAAAAAAATTACAACAAATACTTTTTTAACATAATTCATTTGTTCTATTGTGTGCTTGTTTAGTTGAAGGGCCTAGTAAAGGGAACGTTGTTAAAAAGAATGTTGCTAGGATACAAATATACGATCAGCCCTTCAAATGTACAGCCTGATTCTACTGCAGGTCCTACAATTCAAGAAAATGATTGTGATAATTATTCACCATCATTACCATATTTTCTAAAAGGTAATAATAATTTTGTTATGATAATTATTAGATAATATAACTACTGTTTCAATAATATCAACAAGATCCTTTTTCTGACAAATAATCTTTTTTTTGTTTTCAGGTACACCTGTTACATATAAAAATGTTTCCTTAGAATTAAATTCATCATAATTCAAAGAGCTGTTCGTTGTGACTAATAAATGACGTTACGTTTTAATTCCATAACGGTAGTAAACACTTTTCTCAGTAAGTCAGTTCTATATTCTTTGTTGGTTTATACATGTTTATTTACAATTATAAAATTTTATTGGAAAACATCCACGTAGTTAATTAATATTCTAATTGATTATTGTTTGAGATTTATAAAATATGTTTATTTGATTTTCAGGTGGATGAGTGTTCATTTAAGAACTGTACTTATTTTAAAATGATGCAACTTTCAGGGCTTCTGAGCTGATTAATATATCATGTTCAATATAATTAAATTAGCGGTAATGTACAGTTTTGTTAGCATCGTCATATTAACTAACAGGTTTTACTTATTATAGGATTATTAGATTTTATTGGATAATTGCCACAGAGATTAATAATACAATCATACATTTTTGTTTAAGACAAATAAAATACTTTTAAAATTTTTTTTTTGTTTCAGATGTATTTGTTATCATTTAACTCTCATTTAACAACTCCTTTTGAAAAAATGGATGCGTTCAAGACTGCTTGACAGTGAGTAAAATACGAGGGACGATCATAAAGTAAGTTGCACCCGATCTATGAATCAATTATATATTTATAAGACAAACCTACATATGTATATATATTTTTTGACTGCCTGTATTTTTGTGTCTCAATTTATGTGTTGCCCATTCAGTTTAGATAGTGTAATGTAGCACCCAGCACACATCCCATATGCGGATTTCTTCCAATACATGTGGACTAATCTTGGAATAATGGTGATGAAAATAAAAAAGCTGATGCAAAAAGTTGACGTTAGTAATTGTCGGTCAACAGATGTGGCACAATTTGTGCACACACGTTAAGGTAACCAAGCTGATCGTGAATGAAATCGCATACACAATACTTTCACAGACGTTATCTTCACTGGCAATTTCTCCAATTTTAATGCGCCGATTACTCATTATCATTTCATTCACGGTTTCCGATTAACCCATCGTGTATCAGTTAAGTGAACCCAAAAAAAGTGAGCTTGGGATGAAAGTTGGCACCGTGTAAGTCTTGGGGGGTTCACACTATATCTACTTTGATCTCTCCACCCACACGCATCTGTAGCGAATTCAGGCTTACTGATGGTAGCAATGGTGACCCCCGACATATGATGAACCTGTTAGGAGTGCGGGAAGGACATGTGCTAAGCGAGTCTGGATCTGATAGGCTATCCCCGGGAATGTTAACGCTTCAACAGATTAACACGGCGGAATTGTGGAAAAGTAGGTCGGCGTGTTTCAATGTAGCGGGAGGGATCCGGACGAATAAGCTCCGTAGATAGAAGCAAGAAAAGGTGGGCAAACACTATATTCATAGCACTTCAAGGTGATAGTGTTATCCAAAAACACCAATAACACTCTCCTTGTAGCTGCTAAACATATTCATGGAGGTTTGGGAATGGCTATAAGGGGTGAGAGGAGGCCATCATTAAAAAAAAAAATTTATGTACGCCTATCAACCAGCTCGTCACTCACATTTGTTCTCCCGTTTCCGAACATTCGGCAGGTTTTTATTATCGCGGGGTATATGATATTTATTCTCATCGTATATCTCAACAATTTGCTGAGGAATTTCACAAGTGTAATTATTTGCTTACAAAAATCGGACTACCGAACGCAGTTCTGTAATCGACAAAACCTCTAGAGGACACGGCGTGTTAAACACGATAATGCATATATACTGAAAGATGTACAGAACTGCTGCTGGGGGACGGTGAAAACAACAACAAAGCTAGTGCTGAATCAGAACACATTAATTTATTTCTTTCAGTATAAAAGACGGTAAGGTGTAACTCAATTTTTGACGGACTTGTTGAATCATTTACAGTAGGTATTACAATGAGGTAACGTACAGTTTTTTCAGCATCATCATATATTCTATCACATTATACTTATTGTATGATTATTACATTTTATTGGATGATACCCATATAATTTAATTAATGTAATTTATTAATTTTTGTTTTAGTCAATTAAATTTTTTTTTCAGATGGATTAGTTATCATTTATACCATCTACTTTTGTATAATTATCTCACTTTCAAAACGTCTGGACTCTCGGTAATGTATCATGTATATTAGTAATTACATAGTCGTAACGTACAGGTTTTTAGCATCGTCTGGTATTCTAACAGTTTGTAGTTGTATGATTCCTAGATAGATTTTATTACATAATAGCCCAATGTTAAATTAATTTGAAAAAACTTAAAAACACACAAAGGAATGTACAATAGCGGAAAACCTATTAAATAACAAAAAAACACTAAAAGTAAATACTACTCTTATGGCGGTATAAATACTGTCATAAGTAGCTCATTTTATTTGATTTAAATCTGCAGTTCTATTAGATAGTATATTTTTAATTGAATTCTGCATTTGTAGATTTTGAACAATACTGTGTAATTGTTGCTTTTATATTTAATAGATATGAAATATTTATTTTTGACAAATAGTAATTTTCTTTTTATTTGATTAATAAATAGGGTTTTGTATTTTTTATCATGTTTATAATTTGTAGTGATTAAGTATACCATTAGGTTTTGAATGGTGCTGCAGATGTGTTGTTTTTATTAAACGATTAAAAAAATTACAACAAATACTTTTTTAACATAATTCATATGTTCTATTGTGTGCTTGTTTAGTTGAAGGGCCTAGTAAAGGGAACGTTGTTAAAAAGAATGTTGCTAGGATACAAATATACGATCAGCCCTTCAAATGTACAGCCTGATTCTACTGCAGGTCCTAAAATTCAAGAAAATGTTTGTGATAATTATTCACCATCATTACCATATTTTCTAAAAGGTAATAATAATTTTGTTATGATAATTATTAGATAATATATCTACTGTTTCAATAATATCAACAAGATCCTTTTTCTGACAAATAATCTTTTTTTTTGTTTTCAGGTACACCTGTTACATATAAAAATGTTTCCTTAGAATTAAATTCATCATATTTCAAAGAGCTGTTCGTTGTGACTAATAAATGACGTTACGTTTTAATTCCATAACGGTAGTAAACACTTTTCTCAGTAAGTCAGTTCTATATTCTTTGTTGGTTTATACATGTTTATTTACAATTATAAAATTTTATTGGAAAACATCCACGTAGTTAATTAATATTCTAATTGATTATTGTTTGAGATTTATTAAATAAGTTTATTTGTTTTTCAGGTGGATGAGTGTTCATTTAAGTACTGTACTTATTTTAAAATGATGCAACTTTCAGGGCTTCTGAGCTGATTAATATATCATGTTCAATATAATTTAAATAGCGGTAATGTAGAGTTTTGGTAGCATCGTCATATTAACTAACAGTTTTTACTTATACGATTATTAGATTTTATTGGATAATTGCCAGAGAGATTAATAATGCAATCGTAAATTTTTGTTTAAGACAATTAAAATACTTTTAAAATTATTTTTTTTTGTTTCAGATGTATTTGTTATCATTTAACACTCATTTAACAACTCCTTTTGAAAAAATAGATGCGGTAAAGACTGCTTGACAGTGAGTAAAATACGAGGGACGATCATAAAGTAAGTTGCACCTGATCTATGAAACAATTATATATTTATAAGACAAACCTACATATGTATATATATTTTTTGACTGCCTGTATTTTTGTGTCTCAATGTATGTGTTGCTCATTCAGTTTAGATAGTGTAATGTAGCTCCCAGCTCTCATCCCCTATGCGGATTTCTTTCAATACATGTGGACTAATCTTGGAATAATGTTGATGAAAATAAAAAAGCTGATGCAAAAAGTTGACGTTAGTAATTGTCGGTCAACAGATGTGGCACAATTTGTGCACACACGTTAAGGTAACCAAGCTGATCGTGAATGAAATCGCATACACAATACTTTCACAGACGTTATCTTCACTGGCAATTTCTCCAATTTTAATGCGCCGATTACTCATTATCATTTCATTCACGGTTTCCGATTAACCCATCGTGTATCAGTTAAGTGATCCCAAAAAAAGTGAGCTTGGGATGAAAGTTGGCACCGTGTAAGTCTTGGGGGGTTCACACTATGGCTACTTTGATCTCTCCACCCACCCGCATCTGTAGCGAATTCAGGCTTGCTGATGGTAGCAATGGTTACCCCCGACATATGATGAACCTGTGAGGAGTGCGGGAAGGACATGTGCTAAGCGAGTCTGGATCTGATAGGCTATCCCCGGGAATGTTAACGCTTCAACAGATTAACACGGCGGAATTGTGGAAAAGTAGGTCGGCGTGTTTCAATGTAGCGGGAGGGATCCGGACGAATAAGCTCCGTAGATAGAAGCAAGAAAAGGTGGGCAAACACTATATTCATAGCACTTCAAGGTGATAGTGTTATCCTAAAACACCAAGAACACTCTCCTTGTATCTGCTAAACATATTCTTGGAGGTTTGGGAATGGCTATAAGGGGTGAGAGGAGGCCATCATTAAAAAAAAAATTTATGTACGCCTATCAACCAGCTCGTCACTCACATTTGTTCTTCCGTTTCCGAACATTCGGCAGGTTTTTATTATCGCGGGGTATATGATATTTATTCTCATCGTATATCTCAACAATTTGCTGAGGAATTTCACAAGTGTAATTATTTGCTTACAAAAATCGGACTACCGAACGCAGTTCTGTAATCGACAAAACCTCTAGAGGACACGGCGTGTTAAACACGATAATGCATATATACTGAAAGATGTACAGAACTGCTGCTGGGGGACGGTGAAAACAACAACAAAGCTAGTGCTGAATCAGAACACATTAATTTATTTCTTTCAGTATAAAAGACGGTAAGGTGTAACTCAATTTTTGACGGACTTGTTGAATCATTTACAGTAGGTATTACAATGAGGTAACGTACAGTTTTTTCAGCATCATCATATATTCTATCACATTATACTTATTGTATGATTATTACATTTTATTGGATGATACCCATATAATTTAATTAATGTAATTTATTAATTTTTGTTTTAGTCAATTAAATTTTTTTTTCAGATGGATTAGTTATCATTTATACCATCTACTTTTGTATAATTATCTCACTTTCAAAACGTCTGGACTCTCGGTAATGTATCATGTATATTAGTAATTACATAGTCGTAACGTACAGGTTTTTAGCATCGTCTGGTATTCTAACAGTTTATAGTTGTAAGATTCCTAGATAGATTTTATTACATAATAGCCCAATGTTAAATTAATTTGAAAAAACTTAAAAACACACAAAGGAATGTACAATAGCGGAAAACCTATTAAATAACAAAAAAACACTAAAAGTAAATACTACTCTTATGGCGGTATAAATACTGTCATAAGTAGCTCATTTTATCAGTGCATGATTTAAATCTGCAGTTCTATTAGATAGTATATTTTTAATTGAATTCTGCATTTGTAGATTTTGAACAATACTGTGTAATTGTTGCTTTTATATTTAATAGATATGAAATATTTATTTTTGACAAATAGTAATTTTCTTTTTATTTGATTAATAAATAGGGTTTTGTATTTTTTATCATGTTTATAATTTGTAGTGATTAAGTATACCATTAGGTTTTGAATGGTGCTGCAGATGTGTTGTTTTTATTAAACGATTAAAAAAATTACAACAAATATTTTTTTAACATAATTCTTTTGTTCTATTGTGTGCTTGTTTAGTTGAAGGGCCTAGTAAAGGGAACGTTGTTAAAAAGAATGTTGCTAGGATACAAATATACGATCAGCCTTTCAAATGTACAGCCTGATTCTACTGCAGGTCCTAAAATTCAAGAAAATGATTGTGATAATTATTCACCATCATTACCATATTTTCTAAAAGGTAATAATAATTTTGTTATGATAATTATTAAATAATATAACTACTGTTTCAATAATATCAACAAGATCCTTTTTCTGACAAATAATCTTTTTTTTGTTTTCAGGTACACCTGTTACATATAAAAATGTTTCCTTAGAATTAAATTCATCATATTTCAAAGAGCTGTTCGTTGTGACTAATAAATGACGTTACGTTTTAATTCCATAACGGTAGTAAACACTTTTCTCAGTAAGTCAGTTCTATATTCTTTGTTGGTTTATACATGTTTATTTACAATTATAAAATTTTATTGGAAAACATCCACGTAGTTAATTAATATTCTAATTGATTATTGCTTGAGATTTATAAAATATGTTTATTTGTTTTTCAGGTGGATGAGTGTTCATTTTAGTACTGTACTTATTTTAATATGATGCAACTTTCAGGACTTCCGAGCTGATTAATATATCATGTTCAATATAATTTAAATAGCGGTAATGTACAGTTTTGTTAGCATCGTCATATTAACTAACAGTTTTTACTTATTATACGATTATTAGATTTTATTGGATAATTGCCAGAGAGATTAATAATACAATCGTAAATTTTTGTTTAAGACAGTTAAAAGACTTTTAAAATTATTTTTTTTTTTCAGATGTATTTGTTATCATTTAACACTCATTTAACAACTCCTTTAGAAAAAATGGATGCGTTCAAGACTGCTTGACAGTGAGTAAAATACGAGGGACGTTCATAAAGTAAGTTGCACGTGATCTATGAAACAATTATATATTTATAAGACAAACCTACATATGTATATATATTTTTTGACTGCCTGTATTTTTGTGTCTCAATTTATGTGTTGCTCATTCAGTTTAGATAGTGTAATGTAGCACCCAGCTCTCATCCCCTATGCGGATTTCTTTCAATACATGTGGACTAATCTTGGAATAATGGTGATGAAAATAAAAAAGCTGATGCAAAAAGTTGACGTTAGTAATTGTCGGTCAACAGATGTGGCACAATTTGTGCACACACGTTAAGGTAACCAAGCTGATCGTGAATGAAATCGCATACACAATACTTTCACAGACGTTATCTTCACTGGCAATTTCTCCAATTTTAATGCGCCGATTACTCATTATCATTTCATTCACGGTTTCCGATTAACCCATCGTGTATCAGTTAAGTGATCCCAAAAAAAGTGAGCTTGGGATGAAAGTTGGCACCGTGTAAGTCTTGGGGGGTTCACACTATGGCTAGTTTGATCTCTCCACCCACCCGCATCTGTAGCGAATTCAGGCTTGCTGATGGTAGCAATGGTGACCCCCGACATATGATGAACCTGTGAGGAGTGCGGGAAGGACATGTGCTAAGCGAGTCTGGATCTGATAGGCTATCCCCGGGAATGATAACGCTTCAACAGATTAACACGGCGGAATTGTGGAAAAGTAGGTCGGCGTGTTTCAATGTAGCGGGAGGGATCCGGACGAATAAGCTCCGTAGATAGAAGCAAGAAAAGGTGGGCAAACACTATATTCATAGCACTTCAAGGTGATAGTGTTATCCAAAAACACCAATAACACTCTCCTTGTAGCTGCTAAACATATTCTTGGAGGTTTGGGAATGGCTATAAGGGGTGAGAGGAGGCCATCATTAAAAAAAAAATTTATGTACCCCTATCAACCAGCTCGTCACTCACATTTGTTCTCCCGTTTCCGAACATTCGGCAGGTTTTTATTATCGCGGGGTATATGATATTTATTCTCATCGTATATCTCAACAATTTGCTGAGGAATTTCACAAGTGTAATTATTTGCTTACAAAAATCGGACTACCGAACGCAGTTCTGTAATCGACAAAACCTCTAGAGGACACGGCGTGTTAAACACGATAATGCATATATACTGAATGATGTACAGAACTGCTGCTGGGGGACGGTGAAAACAACAACAAAGCTACTGCTGAATCAGAACACATTAATTTATTTCTTTCAGTATAAAAGACGGTAAGGTGTAACTCAATTTTTGACGGACTTGTTGAATCATTTACAGTAGGTATTACAATGAGGTAACGTACAGTTTTTTCAGCATCATCATATATTCTATCACATTATACTTATTGTATGATTATTACATTTTATTGGATGATACCCATATAATTTAATTAATGTAATTTATTAATTTTTGTTTTAGTCAATTAAATTTTTTTTTTTTCAGATGGATTAGTTATCATTTATACCATCTACTTTTGTATAATTATCTCACTTTCAAAACGTCTGGACTCTCGGTAATGTATCATGTATATTAGTAATTACATAGTCGTAACGTACAGGTTTTTAGCATCGTCTGGTATTCTAACAGTTTATAGTTGTATGATTGCTAGATAGATTTTATTACATAATAGCCCAATGTTAAATTAATTTGAAAAATCTTAAAAACACACAAAGGAATGTACAATAGCGGAAAACCTATTAAATAACAAAAAAACACTAATAGTAAATACTACTCTTATGGCGGTATAAATACTGTCATAAGTAGCTCATTTTATCAGTGCATGATTTAAATCTGCAGTTCTATTAGATAGTATATTTTTAATTGAATTCTGCATTTGTAGATTTGAACAATACTGTGTAATTGTTGCTTTTATATTTCATAGATATGAAATATTTATTTTTGACAAATAGTAATTTTCTTTTTATTTGATTAATAAATAGGGTTTTGTATTTTTTATCATGTTTATAATTTGTAGTGATTAAGTATACCATTAGGTTTTGAATGGTGCTGCAGATGTGTTGTTTTTATTAAACGATTAAAAAAATTACAACAAATATTTTTTTAACATAATTCTTTTGTTCTATTGTGTGCTTGTTTAGTTGAAGGGCCTAGTAAAGGGAACGTTGTTAAAAAGAATGTTGCTAGGATACAAATATACGATCAGCCTTTCAAATGTACAGCCTGATTCTACTGCAGGTCCTAAAATTCAAGAAAATGATTGTGATAATTATTCACCATCATTACCATATTTTCTAAAAGGTAATAATAATTTTGTTATGATAATTATTAAATAATATAACTACTGTTTCAATAATATCAACAAGATCCTTTTTCTGACAAATAATCTTTTTTTTTGTTTTCAGGTACACCTGTTACATATAAAAATGTTTCCTTAGAATTAAATTCATCATAATTCAAAGAGCTGTTCGTTGTGACTAATAAATGACGTTACGTTTTAATTCCATAACGGTAGTAAACACTTTTCTCAGTAAGTCAGTTCTATATTCTTTGTTGGTTTATACATGTTTATTTACAATTATAAAATTTTATTGGAAAACATCCACGTAGTTAATTAATATTCTAATTGATTATTGTTTGAGATTTATAAAATATGTTTATTTGTTTTTCAGGTGGATGAGTGTTCATTTAAGTACTGTACTTATTTTAAAATGATGCAACTTTCAGGGCTTCTGAGCTGATTAATATATCATGTTCAATATAATTTAATTAGCGGTAATGTACAGTTTTGTTAGCATCGTCATATTAACTAACAGTTTTTACTTATTATACGATTATTAGATTTTATTGGATAATTGCCACAGAGATTAATAATACAATCATACATTTTTGTTTAAGACAAATAAAATACTTTTAAAATTATTTTTTTTTGTTTCAGATGTATTTGTTATCATTTAACTCTCATTTAACAACTCCTTTTGAAAAAATGGATGCGTTCAAGACTGCTTGACAGTGAGTAAAATACGAGGGACGATCATAAAGTAAGTTGCACCCGATCTATGAATCAATTATATATTTATAAGACAAACCTACATATGTATATATTTTTTGACTGCCTGTATTTTTGTGTCTCAATTTATGTGTTGCCCATTCAGTTTAGATAGTGTAATGTAGCACCCAGCACACATCCCATATCCGGATTTCTTCCAATACATGTGGACTAATCTTGGAATAATGGT
The DNA here is from genome assembly GCF_047948215.1 of Lycorma delicatula. Taxonomy (NCBI): domain Eukaryota; kingdom Metazoa; phylum Arthropoda; class Insecta; order Hemiptera; family Fulgoridae; genus Lycorma; species Lycorma delicatula. The sequence goes on from NC_134458.1 coordinate 41,098,815, forward strand.
GATGAAAATAAAAAAGCTGATGCAAAAAGTTGACGTTAGTAATTGTCGGTCAACAGATGTAGCACAATTTGTGCACACACGTTAAGGTAACCAAGCTGATCGTGAATGAAATCGCATACACAATACTTTCACAGACGTTATCTTCACTGGCAATTTCTCCAATTTTAATGCGCCGATTACTCATTATCATTTCATTCACGGTTTCCGATTAACCCATCGTGTATCAGTTAAGTGATCCCAAAAAAAGTGAGCTTGGGATGAAAGTTGGCACCGTGTAAGTCTTGGGGGGTTCACACTATGGCTAGTTTGATCTCTCCACCCACCCGCATCTGTAGCGAATTCAGGCTTGCTGATGGTAGCAATGGTGACCCCCGACATATGATGAACCTGTGAGGAGTGCGGGAAGGACATGTGCTAAGCGAGTCTGGATCTGATAGGCTATCCCCGGGAATGATAACGCTTCAACAGATTAACACGGCGGAATTGTGGAAAAGTAGGTCGGCGTGTTTCAATGTAGCGGGAGGGATCCGGACGAATAAGCTCCGTAGATAGAAGCAAGAAAAGGTGGGCAAACACTATATTCATAGCACTTCAAGGTGATAGTGTTATCCAAAAACACCAATAACACTCTCCTTGTAGCTGCTAAACATATTCTTGGAGGTTTGGGAATGGCTATAAGGGGTGAGAGGAGGCCATCATTAAAAAAAAATTTATGTACCCCTATCAACCAGCTCGTCACTCACATTTGTTCTCCCGTTTCCGAACATTCGGCAGGTTTTTATTATCGCGGGGTATATGATATTTATTCTCATCGTATATCTCAACAATTTGCTGAGGAATTTCACAAGTGTAATTATTTGCTTACAAAAATCGGACTACCGAACGCAGTTCTGTAATCGACAAAACCTCTAGAGGACACGGCGTGTTAAACACGATAATGCATATATACTGAATGATGTACAGAACTGCTGCTGGGGGACGGTGAAAACAACAACAAAGCTACTGCTGAATCAGAACACATTAATTTATTTCTTTCAGTATAAAAGACGGTAAGGTGTAACTCAATTTTTGACGGACTTGTTGAATCATTTACAGTAGGTATTACAATGAGGTAACGTACAGTTTTTTCAGCATCATCATATATTCTATCACATTATACTTATTGTATGATTTTTACATTTTATTGGATGATACCCATGTAATTTAATTAATGTAATTTATTAATTTTTGTTTTAGTCAATTAAATTTTTTTTTTTCAGATGGATTAGTTATCATTTATACCATCTACTTTTGTATAATTATCTCACTTTCAAAACGTCTGGACTCTCGGTAATGTATCATGTATATTAGTAATTACATAGTCGTAACGTACAGGTTTTTAGCATCGTCTGGTATTCTAACAGTTTATAGTTGTATGATTCCTAGATAGATTTTATTACATAATAGCCCAATGTTAAATTAATTTGAAAAATCTTAAAAACACACAAAGGAATGTACAATAGCGGAAAACCTATTAAATAACAAAAAAACACTAATAGTAAATACTACTCTTATGGCGGTATAAATACTGTCATAAGTAGCTCATTTTATCAGTGCATGATTTAAATCTGCAGTTCTATTAGATAGTATATTTTTAATTGAATTCTGCATTTGTAGATTTGAACAATACTGTGTAATTGTTGCTTTTATATTTCATAGATATGAAATATTTATTTTTGACAAATAGTAATTTTCTTTTTATTTGATTAATAAATAGGGTTTTGTATTTTTTATCATGTTTATAATTTGTAGTGATTAAGTATACCATTAGGTTTTGAATGGTGCTGCAGATGTGTTGTTTTTATTAAACGATTAAAAAAATTACAACAAATATTTTTTTAACATAATTCTTTTGTTCTATTGTGTGCTTGTTTAGTTGAAGGGCCTAGTAAAAGGAACGTTGTTAAAAGGAATGTTGCTAGGATACAAATATACGATCAGCCTTTCAAATGTACAGCCTGATTCTACTGCAGGTCCTAAAATTCAAGAAAATGATTGTGATAATTATTCACCATCATTACCATATTTTCTAAAAGGTAATAATAATTTTGTTATGATAATTATTAAATAATATAACTACTGTTTCAATAATATCAACAAGATCCTTTTTCTGACAAATAATCTTTTTTTTTGTTTTCAGGTACACCTGTTACATATAAAAATGTTTCCTTAGAATTAAATTCATCATATTTCAAAGAGCTGTTCGTTGTGACTAATAAATGTCGTTACGTTTTAATTCCATAACGGTAGTAAACACTTTTCTCAGTAAGTCAGTTCTATATTCTTTGTTGGTTTATACATGTTTATTTACAATTATAAAATTTTATTGGAAAACATCCACGTAGTTAATTAATATTCTAATTGATTATTGCTTGAGATTTATAAAATATGTTTATTTGTTTTTCAGGTGGATGAGTGTTCATTTTAGTACTGTACTTATTTTAATATGATGCAACTTTCAGGACTTCCGAGCTGATTAATATATCATGTTCAATATAATTTAAATAGCGGTAATGTACAGTTTTGTTAGCATCGTCATATTAACTAACAGTTTTTACTTATTATACGATTATTAGATTTTATTGGATAATTGCCAGAGAGATTAATAATACAATCGTAAATTTTTGTTTAAGACAGTTAAAAGACTTTTAAAATTATTTTTTTTTTCAGATGTATTTGTTATCATTTAACACTCATTTAACAACTCCTTTAGAAAAAATGGATGCGTTCAAGACTGCTTGACAGTGAGTAAAATACGAGGTACGATCATAAAGTAAGTTGCACGTGATCTATGAATCAATTATATATTTATAAGACAAACCTACATATGTATATATATTTTTTGACTGCCAGTATTTTTGTGTCTCAATTTATGTGTTGCTCATTCAGTTTAGATAGTGTAATGTAGCACCCAGCTCTCATCCCCTATGCGGATTTCTTTCAATACATGTGGACTAATCTTGGAATAATGTTGATGAAAATAAAAAAGCTGATGCAAAAAGTTGACGTTAGTAATTGTCGGTCAACAGATGGTGCACAATTTGTGCACACACGTTAAGGTAACCAAGCTGATCGTGAATGAAATCGCATACACAATACTTTCACAGACGTTATCTTCACTGGCAATTTCTCCAATTTTAATGCGCCGATTACTCATTATCATTTCATTCACGGTTTCCGATTAACCCATCGTGTATCAGTTAAGTGATCCCAAAAAAAGTGAGCTTGGGATGAAAGTTGGCACCGTGTAAGTCTTGGGGGGTTCACACTATGGCTAGTTTGATCTCTCCACCCACCCGCATCTGTAGCGAATTCAGGCTTGCTGATGGTAGCAATGGTGACCCCCGACATATGATGAACCTGTGAGGAGTGCGGGAAGGACATGTGCTAAGCGAGTCTGGATCTGATAGGCTATCCCCGGGAATGATAACGCTTCAACAGATTAACACGGCGGAATTGTGGAAAAGTAGGTCGGCGTGTTTCAATGTAGCGGGAGGGATCCGGACGAATAAGCTCCGTAGATAGAAGCAAGAAAAGGTGGGCAAACACTATATTCATAGCACTTCAAGGTGATAGTGTTATCCAAAAACACCAATAACACTCTCCTTGTAGCTGCTAAACATATTCTTGGAGGTTTGGGAATGCCTATAAGGGGTGAGAGGAGGCCATCATTAAAAAAAAATTTATGTACCCCTATCAACCAGCTCGTCACTCACATTTGTTCTCCCGTTTCCGAACATTCGGCAGGTTTTTATTATCGCGGGGTATATGATATTTATTCTCATCGTATATCTCAACAATTTGCTGAGGAATTTCACAAGTGTAATTATTTGCTTACAAAAATCGGACTACCGAACGCAGTTCTGTAATCGACAAAACCTCTAGAGGACACGGCGTGTTAAACACGATAATGCATATATACTGAATGATGTACAGAACTGCTGCTGGGGGACGGTGAAAACAACAACAAAGCTACTGCTGAATCAGAACACATTAATTTATTTATTTCAGTATAAAAGACGGTAAGGTGTAACTCAATTTTTGACGGACTTGTTGAATCATTTACAGTAGGTATTACAATGAGGTAACGTACAGTTTTTTCAGCATCATCATATATTCTATCACATTATACTTATTGTATGATTATTACATTTTATTGGATGATACCCATATAATTTAATTAATGTAATTTATTAATTTTTGTTTTAGTCAATTAAATTTTTTTTTTCAGATGGATTAGTTATCATTTATACCATCTACTTTTGTATAATTATCTCACTTTCAAAACGTCTGGACTCTCGGTAATGTATCATGTATATTAGTAATTACATAGTCGTAACGTACAGGTTTTTAGCATCGTCTGGTATTCTAACAGTTTATAGTTGTATGATTGCTAGATAGATTTTATTACATAATAGCCCAATGTTAAATTAATTTAAAAAATCTTAAAAACACACAAAGGAATGTACAATAGCGGAAAACCTATTAAATAACAAAAAAACACTAATAGTAAATACTACTCTTATGGCGGTATAAATACTGTCATAAGTAGCTCATTTTATCAGTGCATGATTTAAATCTGCAGTTCTATTAGATAGTATATTTTTAATTGAATTCTGCATTTGTAGATTTTGAACAATACTGTGTAATTGTTGCTTTTATATTTAATAGATATGAAATATTTATTTTTGACAAATAGTAATTTTCTTTTTATTTGATTAATAAATAGGGTTTTGTATTTTTATCATGTTTATAATTTGTAGTGATTAAGTATACCATTAGGTTTTGAATGGTGCTGCAGATGTGTTGTTTTTATTAAACGATTAAGAAAATTACAACAGATATTTTTTTAACATAATTCTTTTGTTCTATTGTGTGCTTGTTTAGTTGAAGGGCCTAGTAAAGGGAACGTTGTTAAAAAGAATGTTGCTAGGATACAAACATACGATCAGCCCTTCAAATGTACAGCCTGATTCTACTGCAGGTCCTACAATTCAAGAAAATGATTGTGATAATTATTCACCATCATTACCATATTTTCTAAAAGGTAATAATAATTTTGTTATGATAATTATTAGATAATATAACTACTGTTTCAATAATATCAACAAGATCCTTTTTCTGACAAATAATCTTTTTTTTGTTTTCAGGTACACCTGTTACATATAAAAATGTTTCCTTAGAATTAAATTCATCATATTTCAAAGAGCTGTTCGTTGTGACTAATAAATGACGTTACGTTTTAATTCCATAACGGTAGTAAACACTTTTCTCAGTAAGTCAGTTCTATATTCTTTGTTGGTTTATACATGTTTATTTACAATTATAAAATTTTATTGGAAAACATCCACGTAGTTAATTAATATTCTAATTGATTATTGTTTGAGATTTATAAAATATGTTTATTTGTTTTTCAGGTGGATGAGTGTTCATTTAAGTACTGTACTTATTTTAAAATGATGCAACTTTCAGGGCTTCTGAGCTGATTAATATATCATGTTCAATATAATTTAATTAGCGGTAATGTACAGTTTTGTTAGCATCGTCATATTAACTAACAGTTTTTACTTATTATACGATTATTAGATTTTATTGGATAATTGCCACAGAGATTAATAATACAATCATACATTTTTGTTTAAGACAAATAAAATACTTTTAAAATTATTTTTTTTTGTTTCAGATGTATTTGTTATCATTTAACTCTCATTTAACAACTCCTTTTGAAAAAATGGATGCGTTCAAGACTGCTTGACAGTGAGTAAAATACGAGGGACGATCATAAAGTAAGTTGCACCCGATCTATGAATCAATTATATATTTATAAGACAAACCTACATAAGTATATATATTTTTTGACTGCCTGTATTTTTGTGTCTCAATGTATGTGTTGCTCATTCAGTTTAGATAGTGTAATGTAGCTCCCAGCTCTCATCCCCTATGCGGATTTCTTTCAATACATGTGGACTAATCTTGGAATAATGTTGATGAAAATAAAAAAGCTGATGCAAAAAGTTGACGTTAGTAATTGTCGGTCAACAGATGTGGCACAATTTGTGCACACACGTTAAGGTAACCAAGCTGATCGTGAATGAAATCGCATACACAATACTTTCACAGACGTTATCTTCACTGGCAATTTCTCCAATTTTAATGCGCCGATTACTCATTATCATTTCATTCACGGTTTCCGATTAACCCATCGTGTATCAGTTAAGTGAACCCAAAAAAAGTGAGCTTGGGATGAAAGTTGGCACCGTGTAAGTCTTGGGGGGTTCACACTATATCTACTTTGATCTCTCCACCCACACGCATCTGTAGCGAATTCAGGCTTACTGATGGTAGCAATGGTGACCCCCGACATATGATGAACCTGTTAGGAGTGCGGGAAGGACATGTGCTAAGCGAGTCTGGATCTGATAGGCTATCCCCGGGAATGTTAACGCTTCAACAGATTAACACGGCGGAATTGTGGAAAAGTAGGTCGGCGTGTTTCAATGTAGCGGGAGGGATCCGGACGAATAAGCTCCGTAGATAGAAGCAAGAAAAGGTGGGCAAACACTATATTCATAGCACTTCAAGGTGATAGTGTTATCCAAAAACACCAATAACACTCTCCTTGTAGCTGCTAAACATATTCATGGAGGTTTGGGAATGGCTATAAGGGGTGAGAGGAGGCCATCATTAAAAAAAAAAATTTATGTACGCCTATCAACCAGCTCGTCACTCACATTTGTTCTCCCGTTTCCGAACATTCGGCAGGTTTTTATTATCGCGGGGTATATGATATTTATTCTCATCGTATATCTCAACAATTTGCTGAGGAATTTCACAAGTGTAATTATTTGCTTACAAAAATCGGACTACCGAACGCAGTTCTGTAATCGACAAAACCTCTAGAGGACACGGCGTGTTAAACAGGATAATGCATATATACTGAAAGATGTACATAACTGCTGCTGGGGGACGGTGAAAACAACAACAAAGCTAGTGCTGAATCAGAACACATTAATTTATTTCTTTCAGTATAAAAGACGGTAAGGTGTAACTCAATTTTTGACGGACTTGTTGAATCATTTACAGTAGGTATTACAATGAGGTAACGTACAGTTTTTTCAGCATCATCATATATTCTATCACATTATACTTATTGTATGATTATTACATTTTATTGGATGATACCCATATAATTTAATTAATGTAATTTATTAATTTTTGTTTTTGTCAACTAAATTTTTTTTTTTTTTTCAGATGGATGAGTTATCATTTATACCATCTACTTTTGTATAATTATCTCACTTTCAAAACGTCTGGACTCTCGGTAATGTATCATGTATATTAGTAATTACATAGTCGTAACGTACAGGTTTTTAGCATCGTCTGGTATTCTAACAGGTTATAGTTGTATGATTGCTAGATAGATTTTATTACATAATAGCCCAATGTTAAATTAATTTAAAAAATCTTAAAAACACACAAAGGAATGTACAATAGCGGAAAACCTATTAAATAACAAAAAAACACTAATAGTAAATACTACTCTTATGGCGGTATAAATACTGTCATAAGTAGCTCATTTTATCAGTGCATGATTTAAATCTGCAGTTCTATTAGATAGTATATTTTTAATTGAATTCTGCATTTGTAGATTTTGAACAATACTGTATAATTGTTGCTTTTATATTTTATAGATATGAAATATTTATTTTTGACAAATAGTAATTTTCTTTTTATTTGATTAATAAATAGGGTTTTGTATTTTTATCATGTTTATAATTTGTAGTGATTAAGTATACCATTAGGTTTTGAATGGTGCTGCAGATGTGTTGTTTTTATTAAACGATTAAGAAAATTACAACAAATATTTTTTTAACATAATTCTTTTGTTCTATTGTGTGCTTGTTTAGTTGAAGGGCCTAGTAAAGGGAACGTTGTTAAAAAGAATGTTGCTAGGATACAAACATACGATCAGCCCTTCAAATTTACAGCCTGATTCTACTGCAGGTCCTACAATTCAAGAAAATGATTGTGATAATTATTCACCATCATTACCATATTTTCTAAAAGGTAATAATAATTTTATTATGATAATTATTAGATAATATAACTACTGTTTCAATAATATCAACAAGATCCTTTTTCTGACAAATAATCTTTTTTTTGTTTTCAGGTACACCTGTTACATATAAAAATGTTTCCTTAGAATTAAATTCATCATATTTCAAAGAGCTGTTCGTTGTGACTAATAAATGACGTTACGTTTTAATTCCATAACGGTAGTAAACACTTTTCTCAGTAAGTCAGTTCTATATTCTTTGTTGGTTTATACATGTTTATTTACAATTATAAAATTTTATTGGAAAACATCCACGTAGTTAATTAATATTCTAATTGATTATTGTTTGAGATTTATAAAATATGTTTATTTGTTTTTAGGTGGATGAGTGTTCATTTAAGTACTGTACTTATTTTAAAATGATGCAACTTTCAGGGCTTCTGAGCTGATTAATATATCATGTTCAATATAATTTAATTAGCGGTAATGTACAGTTTTGTTAGCATCGTCATATTAACTAACAGGTTTTACTTATTATAGGATTATTAGATTTTATTGGATAATTGCCACAGAGATTAATAATACAATCATACATTTTTGTTTAAGACAAATAAAATACTTTTAAAATTTTTTTTTTTGTTTCAGATGTATTTGTTATCATTTAACTCTCATTTAACAACTCCTTTTGAAAAAATGGATGCGTTCAAGACTGCTTGACAGTGAGTAAAATACGAGGGACGATCATAAAGTAAGTTGCACCCGATCTATGAATCAATTATATATTTATAAGACAAACCTACATATGTATATATATTTTTTGACTGCCTGTATTTTTGTGTCTCAATTTATGTGTTGCCCATTCAGTTTAGATAGTGTAATGTAGCACCCAGCACACATCCCATATGCGGATTTCTTCCAATACATGTGGACTAATCTTGGAATAATGGTGATGAAAATAAAAAAGCTGATGCAAAAAGTTGACGTTAGTAATTGTCGGTCAACAGATGTGGCACAATTTGTGCACACACGTTAAGGTAACCAAGCTGATCGTGAATGAAATCGCATACACAATACTTTCACAGACGTTATCTTCACTGGCAATTTCTCCAATTTTAATGCGCCGATTACTCATTATCATTTCATTCACGGTTTCCGATTAACCCATCGTGTATCAGTTAAGTGAACCCAAAAAAAGTGAGCTTGGGATGAAAGTTGGCACCGTGTAAATCTTGGGGGGTTCACACTATATCTACTTTGATCTCTCCACCCACACGCATCTGTAGCGAATTCAGGCTTACTGATGGTAGCAATGGTGACCCCCGACATATGATGAACCTGTTAGGAGTGCGGGAAGGACATGTGCTAAGCGAGTCTGGATCTGATAGGCTATCCCCGGGAATGTTAACGCTTCAACAGATTAACACGGCGGAATTGTGGAAAAGTAGGTCGGCGTGTTTCAATGTAGCGGGAGGGATCCGGACGAATAAGCTCCGTAGATAGAAGCAAGAAAAGGTGGGCAAACACTATATTCATAGCACTTCAAGGTGATAGTGTTATCCAAAAACACCAATAACACTCTCCTTGTAGCTGCTAAACATATTCATGGAGGTTTGGGAATGGCTATAAGGGGTGAGAGGAGGCCATCATTAAAAAAAAAAATTTATGTACGCCTATCAACCAGCTCGTCACTCACATTTGTTCTCCCGTTTCCGAACATTCGGCAGGTTTTTATTATCGCGGGGTATATGATATTTATTCTCATCGTATATCTCAACAATTTGCTGAGGAATTTCACAAGTGTAATTATTTGCTTACAAAAATCGGACTACCGAACGCAGTTCTGTAATCGACAAAACCTCTAGAGGACACGGCGTGTTAAACACGATAATGCATATATACTGAAAGATGTACAGAACTGCTGCTGGGGGACGGTGAAAACAACAACAAAGCTAGTGATGAATCAGAACACATTAATTTATTTCTTTCAGTATAAAAGACGGTAAGGTGTAACTCAATTTTTGACGGACTTGTTGAATCATTTACAGTAGGTATTACAATGAGGTAACGTACAGTTTTTTCAGCATCATCATATATTCTATCACATTATACTTATTGTATGATTATTACATTTTATTGGATGATACCCATATAATTTAATTAATGTAATTTATTAATTTTTGTTTTAGTCAATTAAATTTTTTTTTTCAGATGGATTAGTTATCATTTATACCATCTACTTTTGTATAATTATCTCACTTTCAAAACGTCTGGACTCTCGGTAATGTATCATGTATATTAGTAATTACATAGTCGTAACGTACAGGTTTTTAGCATCGTCTGGTATTCTAACAGTTTGTAGTTGTATGATTCCTAGATAGATTTTATTACATAATAGCCCAATGTTAAATTAATTTGAAAAAACTTAAAAACACACAAAGGAATGTACAATAGCGGAAAACCTATTAAATAACAAAAAAACACTAAAAGTAAATACTACTCTTATGGCGGTATAAATACTGTCATAAGTAGCTCATTTTATTTGATTTAAATCTGCAGTTCTATTAGATAGTATATTTTTAATTGAATTCTGCATTTGTAGAATTTGAACAATACTGTGTAATTGTTGCTTTTATATTTAATAGATATGAAATATTTATTTTTGACAAATAGTAATTTTCTTTTTATTTGATTAATAAATAGGGTTTTGTATTTTTTATCATGTTTATAATTTGTAGTGATTAAGTATACCATTAGGTTTTGAATGGTGCTGCAGATGTGTTGTTTTTATTAAACGATTAAAAAAATTACAACAAATACTTTTTTAACATAATTCATTTGTTCTATTGTGTGCTTGTTTAGTTGAAGGGCCTAGTAAAGGGAACGTTGTTAAAAAGAATGTTGCTAGGATACAAATATACGATCAGCCCTTCAAATGTACAGCCTGATTCTACTGCAGGTCCTAAAATTCAAGAAAATGTTTGTGATAATTATTCACCATCATTACCATATTTTCTAAAAGGTAATAATAATTTTGTTATGATAATTATTAGATAATATATCTACTGTTTCAATAATATCAACAAGATCCTTTTTCTGACAAATAATCTTTTTTTTGTTTTCAGGTACACCTGTTACATATAAAAATGTTTCCTTAGAATTAAATTCATCATATTTCAAAGAGCTGTTCGTTGTGACTAATAAATGACGTTACGTTTTAATTCCATAACGGTAGTAAACACTTTTCTCAGTAAGTCAGTTCTATATTCTTTGTTGGTTTATACATGTTTATTTACAATTATAAAATTTTATTGGAAAACATCCACGTAGTTAATTAATATTCTAATTGATTATTGTTTGAGATTTATTAAATAAGTTTATTTGTTTTTCAGGTGGATGAAAGTTCATTTAAGTACTGTACTTATTTTAAAATGATGCAACTTTCAGGGCTTCTGAGCTGATTAATATATCATGTTCAATATAATTTAAATAGCGGTAATGTAGAGTTTTGGTAGCATCGTCATATTAACTAACAGTTTTTACTTATACGATTATTAGATTTTATTGGATAATTGCCAGAGAGATTAATAATGCAATCGTAAATTTTTGTTTAAGACAATTAAAATACTTTTAAAATTATTTTTTTTTGTTTCAGATGTATTTGTTATCATTTAACACTCATTTAACAACTCCTTTTGAAAAAATAGATGCGGTAAAGACTGCTTGACAGTGAGTAAAATACGAGGGACGATCATAAAGTAAGTTGCACCTGATCTATGAAACAATTATATATTTATAAGACAAACCTACATATGTATATATATTTTTTGACTGCCTGTATTTTTGTGTCTCAATGTATGTGTTGCTCATTCAGTTTAGATAGTGTAATGTAGCTCCCAGCTCTCATCCCCTATGCGGATTTCTTTCAATACATGTGGACTAATCTTGGAATAATGTTGATGAAAATAAAAAAGCTGATGCAAAAAGTTGACGTTAGTAATTGTCGGTCAACAGATGTGGCACAATTTGTGCACACACGTTAAGGTAACCAAGCTGATCGTGAATGAAATCGCATACACAATACTTTCACAGACGTTATCTTCACTGGCAATTTCTCCAATTTTAATGCGCCGATTACTCATTATCATTTCATTCACGGTTTCCGATTAACCCATCGTGTATCAGTTAAGTGATCCCAAAAAAAGTGAGCTTGGGATGAAAGTTGGCACCGTGTAAGTCTTGGGGGGTTCACACTATGGCTACTTTGATCTCTCCACCCACCCGCATCTGTAGCGAATTCAGGCTTGCTGATGGTAGCAATGGTGACCCCCGACATATCATGAACCTGTGAGGAGTGCGGGAAGGACATGTGCTAAGCGAGTCTGGATCTGATAGGCTATCCCCGGGAATGATAACGCTTCAACAGATTAACACGGCGGAATTGTGGAAAGGTAGGTCGGCGTGTTTCAATGTAGCGGGAGGGATCCGGACGAATAAGCTCCGTAGATAGAAGCAAGAAAAGGTGGGCAAGCACTATATTCATAGCACTTCAAGGTGATAGTGTTATCCTAAAACACCAAGAACACTCTCCTTGTAGCTGCTAAACATATTCTTGGAGGTTTGGGAATGGCTATAAGGGGTGAGAAGAGGCCTCATTAAAAAAAAAATTTATGTACGCCTATCAACCAGCTCGTCACTCACATTTGTTCTCCCGTTTCCGAACATTCGGCAGGTTTTTATTATCGCGGGGTATATGATATTTATTCTCATCGTATATCTCAACAATTTGCTGAGGAATTTCACAAGTGTAATTATTTGCTTACAAAAATCGGACTACCGAACGCAGTTCTGTAATCGACAAAACCTCTAGAGGACACGGCGTGTTAAACACGATAATGCATATATACTGAATGATGTACAGAACTGCTGCTGGGGGACGGTGAAAACAACAACAAAGCTACTGCTGAATCAGAACACATTAATTTATTTCTTTCAGTATAAAAGACGGTAAGGTGTAACTCAATTTTTGACGGACTTGTTGAATCATTTACAGTAGGTATTACAATGAGGTAACGTACAGTTTTTTCAGCATCATCATATATTCTATCACATTATACTTATTGTATGATTATTACATTTTATTGGATGATACCCATATAATTTAATTAATGTAATTTATTAATTTTTGTTTTAGTCAATTAAATTTTTTTTTTTCAGATGGATTAGTTATCATTTATACCATCTACTTTTGTATAATTATCTCACTTTCAAAACGTCTGGACTCTCGGTAATGTATCATGTATATTAGTAATTACATAGTCGTAACGTACAGGTTTTTAGCATCGTCTGGTATTCTAACAGTTTATAGTTGTATGATTGCTAGATAGATTTTATTACATAATAGCCCAATGTTAAATTAATTTGAAAAATCTTAAAAACACACAAAGGAATGTACAATAGCGGAAAACCTATTAAATAACAAAAAAACACTAATAGTAAATACTACTCTTATGGCGGTATAAATACTGTCATAAGTAGCTCATTTTATCAGTGCATGATTTAAATCTGCAGTTCTATTAGATAGTATATTTTTAATTGAATTCTGCATTTGTAGATTTGAACAATACTGTGTAATTGTTGCTTTTATATTTCATAGATATGAAATATTTATTTTTGACAAATAGTAATTTTCTTTTTATTTGATTAATAAATAGGGTTTTGTATTTTTTATCATGTTTATAATTTGTAGTGATTAAGTATACCATTAGGTTTTGAATGGTGCTGCAGATGTGTTGTTTTTATTAAACGATTAAAAAAATTACAACAAATATTTTTTTAACATAATTCTTTTGTTCTATTGTGTGCTTGTTTAGTTGAAGGGCCTAGTAAAGGGAACGTTGTTAAAAAGAATGTTGCTAGGATACAAATATACGATCAGCCTTTCAAATGTACAGCCTGATTCTACTGCAGGTCCTAAAATTCAAGAAAATGATTGTGATAATTATTCACCATCATTACCATATTTTCTAAAAGGTAATAATAATTTTGTTATGATAATTATTAAATAATATAACTACTGTTTCAATAATATCAACAAGATCCTTTTTCTGACAAATAATCTTTTTTTTTGTTTTCAGGTACACCTGTTACATATAAAAATGTTTCCTTAGAATTAAATTCATCATATTTCAAAGAGCTGTTCGTTGTGACTAATAAATGTCGTTACGTTTTAATTCCATAACGGTAGTAAACACTTTTCTCAGTAAGTCAGTTCTATATTCTTTGTTGGTTTATACATGTTTATTTACAATTATAAAATTTTATTGGAAAACATCCACGTAGTTAATTAATATTCTAATTGATTATTGCTTGAGATTTATAAAATATGTTTATTTGTTTTTCAGGTGGATGAGTGTTCATTTTAGTACTGTACTTATTTTAATATGATGCAACTTTCAGGACTTCCGAGCTGATTAATATATCATGTTCAATATAATTTAAATAGCGGTAATGTACAGTTTTGTTAGCATCGTCATATTAACTAACAGTTTTTACTTATTATACGATTATTAGATTTTATTGGATAATTGCCAGAGAGATTAATAATACAATCGTAAATTTTTGTTTAAGACAGTTAAAAGACTTTTAAAATTATTTTTTTTTTTCAGATGTATTTGTTATCATTTAACACTCATTTAACAACTCCTTTAGAAAAAATGGATGCGTTCAAGACTGCTTGACAGTGAGTAAAATACGAGGTACGTTCATAAAGTAAGTTGCACGTGATCTATGAAACAATTATATATTTATAAGACAAACCTACATATGTATATATATTTTTTGACTGCCTGTATTTTTGTGTCTCAATTTATGTGTTGCTCATTCAGTTTAGATAGTGTAATGTAGCACCCAGCTCTCATCCCCTATGCGGATTTCTTTCAATACATGTGGACTAATCTTGGAATAATGTTGATGAAAATAAAAAAGCTGATGCAAAAAGTTGACGTTAGTAATTGTCGGTCAACAGATGTGGCACAATTTGTGCACACACGTTAAGGTAACCAAGCTGATCGTGAATGAAATCGCATACACAATACTTTCACAGACGTTATCTTCACTGGCAATTTCTCCAATTTTAATGCGCCGATTACTCATTATCATTTCATTCACGGTTTCCGATTAACCCATCGTGTATCAGTTAAGTGATCCCAAAAAAAGTGAGCTTGGGATGAAAGTTGGCACCGTGTAAGTCTTGGGGGGTTCACACTATGGCTAGTTTGATCTCTCCACCCACCCGCATCTGTAGCGAATTCAGGCTTGCTGATGGTAGCAATGGTGACCCCCGACATATGATGAACCTGTGAGGAGTGCGGGAAGGACATGTGCTAAGCGAGTCTGGATCTGATAGGCTATCCCCGGGAATGATAACGCTTCAACAGATTAACACGGCGGAATTGTGGAAAAGTAGGTCGGCGTGTTTCAATGTAGCGGGAGGGATCCGGACGAATAAGCTCCGTAGATAGAAGCAAGAAAAGGTGGGCAAACACTATATTCATAGCACTTCAAGGTGATAGTGTTATCCAAAAACACCAATAACACTCTCCTTGTAGCTGCTAAACATATTCTTGGAGGTTTGGGAATGGCTATAAGGGGTGAGAGGAGGCCATCATTAAAAAAAAAATTTATGTACCCCTATCAACCAGCTCGTCACTCACATTTGTTCTCCCGTTTCCGAACATTCGGCAGGTTTTTATTATCGCGGGGTATATGATATTTATTCTCATCGTATATCTCAACAATTTGCTGAGGAATTTCACAAGTGTAATTATTTGCTTACAAAAATCGGACTACCGAACGCAGTTCTGTAATCGACAAAACCTCTAGAGGACACGGCGTGTTAAACACGATAATGCATATATACTGAATGATGTACAGAACTGCTGCTGGGGGACGGTGAAAACAACAACAAAGCTACTGCTGAATCAGAACACATTAATTTATTTCTTTCAGTATAAAAGACGGTAAGGTGTAACTCAATTTTTGACGGACTTGTTGAATCATTTACAGTAGGTATTACAATGAGGTAACGTACAGTTTTTTCAGCATCATCATATATTCTATCACATTATACTTATTGTATGATTATTACATTTTATTGGATGATACCCATATAATTTAATTAATGTAATTTATTAATTTTTGTTTTAGTCAATTAAATTTTTTTTTTTCAGATGGATTAGTTATCATTTATACCATCTACTTTTGTATAATTATCTCACTTTCAAAACGTGTGGACTCTCGGTAATGTATCATGTATATTAGTAATTACATAGTCGTAACGTACAGGTTTTTAGCATCGTCTGGTATTCTAACAGTTTATAGTTGTATGATTCCTAGATAGATTTTATTACATAATAGCCCAATGTTAAATTAATTTGAAAAAACTTAAAAACACACAAAGGAATGTACAATAGCGGAAAACCTATTAAATAACAAAAAAACACTAAAAGTAAATACTACTCTTATGGCGGTATAAATACTGTCATAAGTAGCTCATTTTATTTGATTTAAATCTGCAGTTCTATTAGATAGTATATTTTTAATTGAATTCTGCATTTGTAGATTTTGAACAATACTGTGTAATTGTTGCTTTTATATTTAATAGATATGAAATATTTATTTTTGACAAATAGTAATTTTCTTTTTATTTGATTAATAAATAGGGTTTTGTATTTTTTATCATGTTTATAATTTGTAGTGATTAAGTATACCATTAGGTTTTGAATGGTGCTGCAGATGTGTTGTTTTTATTAAACGATTAAAAAAATTACAACAAATATTTTTTTAACATAATTCATTTGTTCTATTGTGTGCTTGTTTAGTTGAAGGGCCTAGTAAAGGGAACGTTGTTAAAAAGAATGTTGCTAGGATACAAATATACGATCAGCCCTTCAAATGTACAGCCTGATTCTACTGCAGGTCCTAAAATTCAAGAAAATTATTGTGATAATTATTCACCATCATTACCATATTTTCTAAAAGGTAATAATAAGTTTTTTATGATAATTATTAGATAATATAACTACTGTTTCAATAATATCAACAAGATCCTTTTTCTGACAAATAATCTTTTTTTTGTTTTCAGGTACACCTGTTACATATAAAAATGTTTCCTTAGAATTAAATTCATCATATTTCAAAGAGATGTTCGTTGTGACTAATAAATGACGTTACGTTTTAATTCCATAACGGTAGTAAACACTTTTCTCAGTAAGTCAGTTCTATATTCTTTGTTGGTTTATACATGTTTATTTACAATTATAAAATTTTATTGGAAAACATCCACGTAGTTAATTAATATTCTAATTGATTATTGTTTGAGATTTATTAAATAAGTTTATTTGTTTTTCAGGTGGATGAAAGTTCATTTAAGTACTGTACTTATTTTAAAATGATGCAACTTTCAGGGCTTCTGAGCTGATTAATATATCATGTTCAATATAATTTAAATAGCGGTAATGTAGAGTTTTGGTAGCATCGTCATATTAACTAACAGTTTTTACTTATACGATTATTAGATTTTATTGGATAATTGCCAGAGAGATTAATAATGCAATCGTAAATTTTTGTTTAAGACAATTAAAATACTTTTAAAATTATTTTTTTTTGTTTCAGATGTATTTGTTATCATTTAACACTCATTTAACAACTCCTTTTGAAAAAATAGATGCGGTAAAGACTGCTTGACAGTGAGTAAAATACGAGGGACGATCATAAAGTAAGTTGCACCTGATCTATGAAACAATTATATATTTATAAGACAAACCTACATATGTATATATATTTTTTGACTGCCTGTATTTTTGTGTCTCAATGTATGTGTTGCTCATTCAGTTTAGATAGTGTAATGTAGCTCCCAGCTCTCATCCCCTATGCGGATTTCTTTCAATACATGTGGACTAATCTTGGAATAATGTTGATGAAAATAAAAAAGCTGATGCAAAAAGTTGACGTTAGTAATTGTCGGTCAACAGATGTGGCACAATTTGTGCACACACGTTAAGGTAACCAAGCTGATCGTGAATGAAATCGCATACACAATACTTTCACAGACGTTATCTTCACTGGCAATTTCTCCAATTTTAATGCGCCGATTACTCATTATCATTTCATTCACGGTTTCCGATTAACCCATCGTGTATCAGTTAAGTGATCCCAAAAAAAGTTAGCTTGGGATGAAAGTTGGCACCGTGTAAGTCTTGGGGGGTTCACACTATGGCTACTTTGATCTCTCCACCCACCCGCATCTGTAGCGAATTCAGGCTTGCTGATGGTAGCAATGGTGACCCCCGACATATCATGAACCTGTGAGGAGTGCGGGAAGGACATGTGCTAAGCGAGTCTGGATCTGATAGGCTATCCCCGGGAATGATAACGCTTCAACAGATTAACACGGCGGAATTGTGGAAAAGTAGGTCGGCGTGTTTCAATGTAGCGGGAGGGATCCGGACGAATAAGCTCCGTAGATAGAAGCAAGAAAAGGTGGGCAAGCACTATATTCATAGCACTTCAAGGTGATAGTGTTATCCTAAAACACCAAGAACACTCTCCTTGTAGCTGCTAAACATATTCTTGGAGGTTTGGGAATGGCTATAAGGGATGAGAGGAGGCCTCATTAAAAAAAAATTTATGTACGCCTATCAACCAGCTCGTCACTCACATTTGTTCTCCCGTTTCCGAACATTCGGCAGGTTTTTATTATCGCGGGGTATATGATATTTATTCTCATCGTATATCTCAACAATTTGCTGAGGAATTTCACAAGTGTAATTATTTGCTTACAAAAATCGGACTACCGAACGCAGTTCTGTAATCGACAAAACCTCTAGAGGACACGGCGTGTTAAACACGATAATGCATATATACTGAATGATGTACAGAACTGCTGCTGGGGGACGGTGAAAACAACAACAAAGCTACTGCTGAATCAGAACACATTAATTTATTTCTTTCAGTATAAAAGACGGTAAGGTGTAACTCAATTTTTGACGGACTTGTTGAATCATTTACAGTAGGTATTACAATGAGGTAACGTACAGTTTTTTCAGCATCATCATATATTCTATCACATTATACTTATTGTATGATTATTACATTTTATTGGATGATACCCATATAATTTAATTAATGTAATTTATTAATTTTTGTTTTAGTCAATTAAATTTTTTTTTTTTCAGATGGATTAGTTATCATTTATACAATCTACTTTTGTATAATTATCTCACTTTCAAAACGTCTGGACTCTCGGTAATGTATCATGTATATTAGTAATTACATAGTCGTAACGTACAGGTTTTTAGCATCGTCTGGTATTCTAACAGTTTATAGTTGTATGATTGCTAGATAGATTTTATTACATAATAGCCCAATGTTAAATTAATTTGAAAAATCTTAAAAACACACAAAGGAATGTACAATAGCGGAAAACCTATTAAATAACAAAAAAACACTAATAGTAAATACTACTCTTATGGCGGTATAAATACTGTCATAAGTAGCTCATTTTATCAGTGCATGATTTAAATCTGCAGTTCTATTAGATAGTATATTTTTAATTGAATTCTGCATTTGTAGATTTGAACAATACTGTGTAATTGTTGCTTTTATATTTCATAGATATGAAATATTTATTTTTGACAAATAGTAATTTTCTTTTTATTTGATTAATAAATAGGGTTTTGTATTTTTTATCATGTTTATAATTTGTAGTGATTAAGTATACCATTAGGTTTTGAATGGTGCTGCAGATGTGTTGTTTTTATTAAACGATTAAAAAAATTACAACAAATATTTTTTTAACATAATTCTTTTGTTCTATTGTGTGCTTGTTTAGTTGAAGGGCCTAGTAAAGGGAACGTTGTTAAAAAGAATGTTGCTAGGATACAAATATACGATCAGCCTTTCAAATGTACAGCCTGATTCTACTGCAGGTCCTAAAATTCAAGAAAATGATTGTGATAATTATTCACCATCATTACCATATTTTCTAAAAGGTAATAATAATTTTGTTATGATAATTATTAAATAATATAACTACTGTTTCAATAATATCAACAAGATCCTTTTTCTGACAAATAATCTTTTTTTTTGTTTTCAGGTACACCTGTGACATATAAAAATGTTTCCTTAGAATTAAATTCATCATATTTCAAAGAGCTGTTCGTTGTGACTAATAAATGTCGTTACGTTTTAATTCCATAACGGTAGTAAACACTTTTCTCAGTAAGTCAGTTCTATATTCTTTGTTGGTTTATACATGTTTATTTACAATTATAAAATTTTATTGGAAAACATCCACGTAGTTAATTAATATTCTAATTGATTATTGTTTGAGATTTATTAAATAAGTTTATTTGTTTTTCAGGTGGATGAAAGTTCATTTAAGTACTGTACTTATTTTAAAATGATGCAACTTTCAGGGCTTCTGAGCTGATTAATATATCATGTTCAATATAATTTAAATAGCGGTAATGTAGAGTTTTGGTAGCATCGTCATATTAACTAACAGTTTTTACTTATACGATTATTAGATTTTATTGGATAATTGCCAGAGAGATTAATAATGCAATCGTAAATTTTTGTTTAAGACAATTAAAATACTTTTAAAATTATTTTTTTTTGTTTCAGATGTATTTGTTATCATTTAACACTCATTTAACAACTCCTTTTGAAAAAATAGATGCGGTAAAGACTGCTTGACAGTGAGTAAAATACGAGGGACGATCATAAAGTAAGTTGCACCTGATCTATGAAACAATTATATATTTATAAGACAAACCTACATATGTATATATATTTTTTGACTGCCTGTATTTTTGTGTCTCAATGTATGTGTTGCTCATTCAGTTTAGATAGTGTAATGTAGCTCCCAGCTCTCATCCCCTATGCGGATTTCTTTCAATACATGTGGACTAATCTTGGAATAATGTTGATGAAAATAAAAAAGCTGATGCAAAAAGTTGACGTTAGTAATTGTCGGTCAACAGATGTGGCACAATTTGTGCACACACGTTAAGGTAACCAAGCTGATCGTGAATGAAATCGCATACACAATACTTTCACAGACGTTATCTTCACTGGCAATTTCTCCAATTTTAATGCGCCGATTACTCATTATCATTTCATTCACGGTTTCCGATTAACCCATCGTGTATCAGTTAAGTGATCCCAAAAAAAGTGAGCTTGGGATGAAAGTTGGCACCGTGTAAGTCTTGGGGGGTTCACACTATGGCTACTTTGATCTCTCCACCCACCCGCATCTGTAGCGAATTCAGGCTTGCTGATGGTAGCAATGGTGACCCCCGACATATCATGAACCTGTGAGGAGTGCGGGAAGGACATGTGCTAAGCGAGTCTGGATCTGATAGGCTATCCCCGGGAATGATAACGCTTCAACAGATTAACACGGCGGAATTGTGGAAAAGTAGGTCGGCGTGTTTCAATGTAGCGGGAGGGATCCGGACGAATAAGCTCCGTAGATAGAAGCAAGAAAAGGTGGGCAAGCACTATATTCATAGCACTTCAAGGTGATAGTGTTATCCTAAAACACCAAGAACACTCTCCTTGTAGCTGCTAAACATATTCTTGGAGGTTTGGGAATGGCTATAAGGGGTGAGAGGAGGCCTCATTAAAAAAAAAATTTATGTACGCCTATCAACCAGCTCGTCACTCACATTTGTTCTCCCGTTTCCGAACATTCGGCAGGTTTTTATTATCGCGGGGTATATGATATTTATTCTCATCGTATATCTCAACAATTTGCTGAGGAATTTCACAAGTGTAATTATTTGCTTACAAAAATCGGACTACCGAACGCAGTTCTGTAATCGACAAAACCTCTAGAGGACACGGCGTGTTAAACACGATAATGCATATATACTGAATGATGTACAGAACTGCTGCTGGGGGACGGTGAAAACAACAACAAAGCTACTGCTGAATCAGAACACATTAATTTATTTCTTTCAGTATAAAAGACGGTAAGGTGTAACTCAATTTTTGACGGACTTGTTGAATCATTTACAGTAGGTATTACAATGAGGTAACGTACAGTTTTTTCAGCATCATCATATATTCTATCACATTATACTTATTGTATGATTATTACATTTTATTGGATGATACCCATATAATTTAATTAATGTAATTTATTAATTTTTGTTTTAGTCAATTAAATTTTTTTTTTTTCAGATGGATTAGTTATCATTTATACAATCTACTTTTGTATAATTATCTCACTTTCAAAACGTCTGGACTCTCGGTAATGTATCATGTATATTAGTAATTACATAGTCGTAACGTACAGGTTTTTAGCATCGTCTGGTATTCTAACAGTTTATAGTTGTATGATTGCTAGATAGATTTTATTACATAATAGCCCAATGTTAAATTAATTTGAAAAATCTTAAAAACACACAAAGGAATGTACAATAGCGGAAAACCTATTAAATAACAAAAAAACACTAATAGTAAATACTACTCTTATGGCGGTATAAATACTGTCATAAGTAGCTCATTTTATCAGTGCATGATTTAAATCTGCAGTTCTATTAGATAGTATATTTTTAATTGAATTCTGCATTTGTAGATTTGAACAATACTGTGTAATTGTTGCTTTTATATTTCATAGATATGAAATATTTATTTTTGACAAATAGTAATTTTCTTTTTATTTGATTAATAAATAGGGTTTTGTATTTTTTATCATGTTTATAATTTGTAGTGATTAAGTATACCATTAGGTTTTGAATGGTGCTGCAGATGTGTTGTTTTTATTAAACGATTAAAAAAATTACAACAAATATTTTTTTAACATAATTCTTTTGTTCTATTGTGTGCTTGTTTAGTTGAAGGGCCTAGTAAAGGGAACGTTGTTAAAAAGAATGTTGCTAGGATACAAATATACGATCAGCCTTTCAAATGTACAGCCTGATTCTACTGCAGGTCCTAAAATTCAAGAAAATGATTGTGATAATTATTCACCATCATTACCATATTTTCTAAAAGGTAATAATAATTTTGTTATGATAATTATTAAATAATATAACTACTGTTTCAATAATATCAACAAGATCCTTTTTCTGACAAATAATCTTTTTTTTTGTTTTCAGGTACACCTGTTACATATAAAAATGTTTCCTTAGAATTAAATTCATCATATTTCAAAGAGCTGTTCGTTGTGACTAATAAATGTCGTTACGTTTTAATTCCATAACGGTAGTAAACACTTTTCTCAGTAAGTCAGTTCTATATTCTTTGTTGGTTTATACATGTTTATTTACAATTATAAAATTTTATTGGAAAACATCCACGTAGTTAATTAATATTCTAATTGATTATTGTTTGAGATTTATTAAATAAGTTTATTTGTTTTTCAGGTGGATGAAAGTTCATTTAAGTACTGTACTTATTTTAAAATGATGCAACTTTCAGGGCTTCTGAGCTGATTAATATATCATGTTCAATATAATTTAAATAGCGGTAATGTAGAGTTTTGGTAGCATCGTCATATTAACTAACAGTTTTTACTTATACGATTATTAGATTTTATTGGATAATTGCCAGAGAGATTAATAATGCAATCGTAAATTTTTGTTTAAGACAATTAAAATACTTTTAAAATTATTTTTTTTTGTTTCAGATGTATTTGTTATCATTTAACACTCATTTAACAACTCCTTTTGAAAAAATAGATGCGGTAAAGACTGCTTGACAGTGAGTAAAATACGAGGGACGATCATAAAGTAAGTTGCACCTGATCTATGAAACAATTATATATTTATAAGACAAACCTACATATGTATATATATTTTTTGACTGCCTGTATTTTTGTGTCTCAATGTATGTGTTGCTCATTCAGTTTAGATAGTGTAATGTAGCTCCCAGCTCTCATCCCCTATGCGGATTTCTTTCAATACATGTGGACTAATCTTGGAATAATGTTGATGAAAATAAAAAAGCTGATGCAAAAAGTTGACGTTAGTAATTGTCGGTCAACAGATGTGGCACAATTTGTGCACACACGTTAAGGTAACCAAGCTGATCGTGAATGAAATCGCATACACAATACTTTCACAGACGTTATCTTCACTGGCAATTTCTCCAATTTTAATGCGCCGATTACTCATTATCATTTCATTCACGGTTTCCGATTAACCCATCGTGTATCAGTTAAGTGATCCCAAAAAAAGTGAGCTTGGGATGAAAGTTGGCACCGTGTAAGTCTTGGGGGGTTCACACTATGGCTACTTTGATCTCTCCACCCACCCGCATCTGTAGCGAATTCAGGCTTGCTGATGGTAGCAATGGTGACCCCCGACATATCATGAACCTGTGAGGAGTGCGGGAAGGACATGTGCTAAGCGAGTCTGGATCTGATAGGCTATCCCCGGGAATGATAACGCTTCAACAGATTAACACGGCGGAATTGTGGAAAAGTAGGTCGGCGTGTTTCAATGTAGCGGGAGGGATCCGGACGAATAAGCTCCGTAGATAGAAGCAAGAAAAGGTGGGCAAGCACTATATTCATAGCACTTCAAGGTGATAGTGTTATCCTAAAACACCAAGAACACTCTCCTTGTAGCTGCTAAACATATTCTTGGAGGTTTGGGAATGGCTATAAGGGGTGAGAGGAGGCCTCATTAAAAAAAAAATTTATGTACGCCTATCAACCAGCTCGTCACTCACATTTGTTCTCCCGTTTCCGAACATTCGGCAGGTTTTTATTATCGCGGGGTATATGATATTTATTCTCATCGTATATCTCAACAATTTGCTGAGGAATTTCACAAGTGTAATTATTTGCTTACAAAAATCGGACTACCGAACGCAGTTCTGTAATCGACAAAACCTCTAGAGGACACGGCGTGTTAAACACGATAATGCATATATACTGAATGATGTACAGAACTGCTGCTGGGGGACGGTGAAAACAACAACAAAGCTACTGCTGAATCAGAACACATTAATTTATTTCTTTCAGTATAAAAGACGGTAAGGTGTAACTCAATTTTTGACGGACTTGTTGAATCATTTACAGTAGGTATTACAATGAGGTAACGTACAGTTTTTTCAGCATCATCATATATTCTATCACATTATACTTATTGTATGATTATTACATTTTATTGGATGATACCCATATAATTTAATTAATGTAATTTATTAATTTTTGTTTTAGTCAATTAAATTTTTTTTTTTTCAGATGGATTAGTTATCATTTATACAATCTACTTTTGTATAATTATCTCACTTTCAAAACGTCTGGACTCTCGGTAATGTATCATGTATATTAGTAATTACATAGTCGTAACGTACAGGTTTTTAGCATCGTCTGGTATTCTAACAGTTTATAGTTGTATGATTGCTAGATAGATTTTATTACATAATAGCCCAATGTTAAATTAATTTGAAAAATCTTAAAAACACACAAAGGAATGTACAATAGCGGAAAACCTATTAAATAACAAAAAAACACTAATAGTAAATACTACTCTTATGGCGGTATAAATACTGTCATAAGTAGCTCATTTTATCAGTGCATGATTTAAATCTGCAGTTCTATTAGATAGTATATTTTTAATTGAATTCTGCATTTGTAGATTTGAACAATACTGTGTAATTGTTGCTTTTATATTTCATAGATATGAAATATTTATTTTTGACAAATAGTAATTTTCTTTTTATTTGATTAATAAATAGGGTTTTGTATTTTTTATCATGTTTATAATTTGTAGTGATTAAGTATACCATTAGGTTTTGAATGGTGCTGCAGATGTGTTGTTTTTATTAAACGATTAAAAAAATTACAACAAATATTTTTTTAACATAATTCTTTTGTTCTATTGTGTGCTTGTTTAGTTGAAGGGCCTAGTAAAGGGAACGTTGTTAAAAAGAATGTTGCTAGGATACAAATATACGATCAGCCTTTCAAATGTACAGCCTGATTCTACTGCAGGTCCTAAAATTCAAGAAAATGATTGTGATAATTATTCACCATCATTACCATATTTTCTAAAAGGTAATAATAATTTTGTTATGATAATTATTAAATAATATAACTACTGTTTCAATAATATCAACAAGATCCTTTTTCTGACAAATAATCTTTTTTTTTGTTTTCAGGTACACCTGTTACATATAAAAATGTTTCCTTAGAATTAAATTCATCATATTTCAAAGAGCTGTTCGTTGTGACTAATAAATGTCGTTACGTTTTAATTCCATAACGGTAGTAAACACTTTTCTCAGTAAGTCAGTTCTATATTCTTTGTTGGTTTATACATGTTTATTTACAATTATAAAATTTTATTGGAAAACATCCACGTAGTTAATTAATATTCTAATTGATTATTGTTTGAGATTTATTAAATAAGTTTATTTGTTTTTCAGGTGGATGAAAGTTCATTTAAGTACTGTACTTATTTTAAAATGATGCAACTTTCAGGGCTTCTGAGCTGATTAATATATCATGTTCAATATAATTTAAATAGCGGTAATGTAGAGTTTTGGTAGCATCGTCATATTAACTAACAGTTTTTACTTATACGATTATTAGATTTTATTGGATAATTGCCAGAGAGATTAATAATGCAATCGTAAATTTTTGTTTAAGACAATTAAAATACTTTTAAAATTATTTTTTTTTGTTTCAGATGTATTTGTTATCATTTAACACTCATTTAACAACTCCTTTTGAAAAAATAGATGCGGTAAAGACTGCTTGACAGTGAGTAAAATACGAGGGACGATCATAAAGTAAGTTGCACCTGATCTATGAAACAATTATATATTTATAAGACAAACCTACATATGTATATATATTTTTTGACTGCCTGTATTTTTGTGTCTCAATGTATGTGTTGCTCATTCAGTTTAGATAGTGTAATGTAGCTCCCAGCTCTCATCCCCTATGCGGATTTCTTTCAATACATGTGGACTAATCTTGGAATAATGTTGATGAAAATAAAAAAGCTGATGCAAAAAGTTGACGTTAGTAATTGTCGGTCAACAGATGTGGCACAATTTGTGCACACACGTTAAGGTAACCAAGCTGATCGTGAATGAAATCGCATACACAATACTTTCACAGACGTTATCTTCACTGGCAATTTCTCCAATTTTAATGCGCCGATTACTCATTATCATTTCATTCACGGTTTCCGATTAACCCATCGTGTATCAGTTAAGTGATCCCAAAAAAAGTGAGCTTGGGATGAAAGTTGGCACCGTGTAAGTCTTGGGGGGTTCACACTATGGCTACTTTGATCTCTCCACCCACCCGCATCTGTAGCGAATTCAGGCTTGCTGATGGTAGCAATGGTGACCCCCGACATATCATGAACCTGTGAGGAGTGCGGGAAGGACATGTGCTAAGCGAGTCTGGATCTGATAGGCTATCCCCGGGAATGATAACGCTTCAACAGATTAACACGGCGGAATTGTGGAAAAGTAGGTCGGCGTGTTTCAATGTAGCGGGAGGGATCCGGACGAATAAGCTCCGTAGATAGAAGCAAGAAAAGGTGGGCAAGCACTATATTCATAGCACTTCAAGGTGATAGTGTTATCCTAAAACACCAAGAACACTCTCCTTGTAGCTGCTAAACATATTCTTGGAGGTTTGGGAATGGCTATAAGGGGTGAGAGGAGGCCTCATTAAAAAAAAAATTTATGTACGCCTATCAACCAGCTCGTCACTCACATTTGTTCTCCCGTTTCCGAACATTCGGCAGGTTTTTATTATCGCGGGGTATATGATATTTATTCTCATCGTATATCTCAACAATTTGCTGAGGAATTTCACAAGTGTAATTATTTGCTTACAAAAATCGGACTACCGAACGCAGTTCTGTAATCGACAAAACCTCTAGAGGACACGGCGTGTTAAACACGATAATGCATATATACTGAATGATGTACAGAACTGCTGCTGGGGGACGGTGAAAACAACAACAAAGCTACTGCTGAATCAGAACACATTAATTTATTTCTTTCAGTATAAAAGACGGTAAGGTGTAACTCAATTTTTGACGGACTTGTTGAATCATTTACAGTAGGTATTACAATGAGGTAACGTACAGTTTTTTCAGCATCATCATATATTCTATCACATTATACTTATTGTATGATTATTACATTTTATTGGATGATACCCATATAATTTAATTAATGTAATTTATTAATTTTTGTTTTAGTCAATTAAATTTTTTTTTTTTCAGATGGATTAGTTATCATTTATACAATCTACTTTTGTATAATTATCTCACTTTCAAAACGTCTGGACTCTCGGTAATGTATCATGTATATTAGTAATTACATAGTCGTAACGTACAGGTTTTTAGCATCGTCTGGTATTCTAACAGTTTATAGTTGTATGATTGCTAGATAGATTTTATTACATAATAGCCCAATGTTAAATTAATTTGAAAAATCTTAAAAACACACAAAGGAATGTACAATAGCGGAAAACCTATTAAATAACAAAAAAACACTAATAGTAAATACTACTCTTATGGCGGTATAAATACTGTCATAAGTAGCTCATTTTATCAGTGCATGATTTAAATCTGCAGTTCTATTAGATAGTATATTTTTAATTGAATTCTGCATTTGTAGATTTGAACAATACTGTGTAATTGTTGCTTTTATATTTCATAGATATGAAATATTTATTTTTGACAAATAGTAATTTTCTTTTTATTTGATTAATAAATAGGGTTTTGTATTTTTTATCATGTTTATAATTTGTAGTGATTAAGTATACCATTAGGTTTTGAATGGTGCTGCAGATGTGTTGTTTTTATTAAACGATTAAAAAAATTACAACAAATATTTTTTTAACATAATTCTTTTGTTCTATTGTGTGCTTGTTTAGTTGAAGGGCCTAGTAAAGGGAACGTTGTTAAAAAGAATGTTGCTAGGATACAAATATACGATCAGCCTTTCAAATGTACAGCCTGATTCTACTGCAGGTCCTAAAATTCAAGAAAATGATTGTGATAATTATTCACCATCATTACCATATTTTCTAAAAGGTAATAATAATTTTGTTATGATAATTATTAAATAATATAACTACTGTTTCAATAATATCAACAAGATCCTTTTTCTGACAAATAATCTTTTTTTTTGTTTTCAGGTACACCTGTTACATATAAAAATGTTTCCTTAGAATTAAATTCATCATATTTCAAAGAGCTGTTCGTTGTGACTAATAAATGTCGTTACGTTTTAATTCCATAACGGTAGTAAACACTTTTCTCAGTAAGTCAGTTCTATATTCTTTGTTGGTTTATACATGTTTATTTACAATTATAAAATTTTATTGGAAAACATCCACGTAGTTAATTAATATTCTAATTGATTATTGCTTGAGATTTATAAAATATGTTTATTTGTTTTTCAGGTGGATGAGTGTTCATTTAAGTACTGTACTTATTTTAATATGATGCAACTTTCAGGACTTCCGAGCTGATTAATATATCATGTTCAATATAATTTAAATAGCGGTAATGTACAGTTTTGTTAGCATCGTCATATTAACTAACAGTTTTTACTTATTATACGATTATTAGATTTTATTGGATAATTGCCAGAGAGATTAATAATACAATCGTAAATTTTTGTTTAAGACAGTTAAAAGACTTTTAAAATTATTTTTTTTTTTCAGATGTATTTGTTATCATTTAACACTCATTTAACAACTCCTTTAGAAAAAATGGATGCGTTCAAGACTGCTTGACAGTGAGTAAAATACGAGGTACGTTCATAAAGTAAGTTGCACGTGATCTATGAAACAATTATATATTTATAAGACAAACCTACATATGTATATATATTTTTTGACTGCCTGTATTTTTGTGTCTCAATTTATGTGTTGCTCATTCAGTTTAGATAGTGTAATGTAGCACCCAGCTCTCATCCCCTATGCGGATTTCTTTCAATACATGTGGACTAATCTTGGAATAATGTTGATGAAAATAAAAAAGCTGATGCAAAAAGTTGACGTTAGTAATTGTCGGTCAACAGATGTGGCACAATTTGTGCACACACGTTAAGGTAACCAAGCTGATCGTGAATGAAATCGCATACACAATACTTTCACAGACGTTATCTTCACTGGCAATTTCTCCAATTTTAATGCGCCGATTACTCATTATCATTTCATTCACGGTTTCCGATTAACCCATCGTGTATCAGTTAAGTGATCCCAAAAAAAGTGAGCTTGGGATGAAAGTTGGCACCGTGTAAGTCTTGGGGGGTTCACACTATGGCTAGTTTGATCTCTCCACCCACCCGCATCTGTAGCGAATTCAGGCTTGCTGATGGTAGCAATGGTGACCCCCGACATATGATGAACCTGTGAGGAGTGCGGGAAGGACATGTGCTAAGCGAGTCTGGATCTGATAGGCTATCCCCGGGAATGATAACGCTTCAACAGATTAACACGGCGGAATTGTGGAAAAGTAGGTCGGCGTGTTTCAATGTAGCGGGAGGGATCCGGACGAATAAGCTCCGTAGATAGAAGCAAGAAAAGGTGGGCAAACACTATATTCATAGCACTTCAAGGTGATAGTGTTATCCAAAAACACCAATAACACTCTGCTTGTAGCTGCTAAACATATTCTTGGAGGTTTGGGAATGGCTATAAGGGGTGAGAGGAGGCCATCATTGTAAAAAAAATTTATGTACGCCTATCAACCAGCTCGTCACTCACATTTGTTCTTCCGTTTCCGAACATTCGGCAGGTTTTTATTATCGCGGGGTATATGATATTTATTCTCATCGTATATCTCAACAATTTGCTGAGGAATTTCACAAGTGTAATTATTTGCTTACAAAAATCGGACTACCGAACGCAGTTCTGTAATCGACAAAACCTCTAGAGGACACGGCGTGTTAAACACGATAATGCATATATACTGAATGATGTACAGAACTGCTGCTGGGGGACGGTGAAAACAACAACAAAGCTACTGCTGAATCAGAACACATTAATTTATTTCTTTCAGTATAAAAGACGGTAAGGTGTAACTCAATTTTTGACGGACTTGTTGAATCATTTACAGTAGGTATTACAATGAGGTAACGTACAGTTTTTTCAGCATCATCATATATTCTATCACATTATACTTATTGTATGATTATTACATTTTATTGGATGATACCCATATAATTTAATTAATGTAATTTATTAATTTTTGTTTTAGTCAATTAAATTTTTTTTTTTTCAGATGGATTAGTTATCATTTATACCATCTACTTTTGTATAATTATCTCACTTTCAAAACGTGTGGACTCTCGGTAATGTATCATGTATATTAGTAATTACATAGTCGTAACGTACAGGTTTTTAGCATCGTCTGGTATTCTAACAGTTTATAGTTGTATGATTCCTAGATAGATTTTATTACATAATAGCCCAATGTTAAATTAATTTGAAAAAACTTAAAAACACACAAAGGAATGTACAATAGCGGAAAACCTATTAAATAACAAAAAAACACTAAAAGTAAATACTACTCTTATGGCGGTATAAATACTGTCATAAGTAGCTCATTTTATCAGTGCATGATTTAAATCTGCAGTTCTATTAGATAGTATATTTTTAATTGAATTCTGCATTTGTAGATTTTGAACAATACTGTGTAATTGTTGCTTTTATATTTAATAGATATGAAATATTTATTTTTGACAAATAGTAATTTTCTTTTTATTTGATTAATAAATAGGGTTTTGTATTTTTTATCATGTTTATAATTTGTAGTGATTAAGTATACCATTAGGTTTTGAATGGTGCTGCAGATGTGTTGTTTTTATTAAACGATTAAAAAAATTACAACAAATATTTTTTTAACATAATTCATTTGTTCTATTGTGTGCTTGTTTAGTTGAAGGGCCTAGTAAAGGGAACGTTGTTAAAAAGAATGTTGCTAGGATACAAATATACGATCAGCCCTTCAAATGTACAGCCTGATTCTACTGCAGGTCCTAAAATTCAAGAAAATGATTGTGATAATTATTCACCATCATTACCATATTTTCTAAAAGGTAATAATAATTTTGTTATGATAATTATTAAATAATATAACTACTGTTTCAATAATATCAACAAGATCCTTTTTCTGACAAATAATCTTTTTTTTTGTTTTCAGGTACACCTGTTACATATAAAAATGTTTCCTTAGAATTAAATTCATCATATTTCAAAGAGCTGTTCGTTGTGACTAATAAATGTCGTTACGTTTTAATTCCATAACGGTAGTAAACACTTTTCTCAGTAAGTCAGTTCTATATTCTTTGTTGGTTTATACATGTTTATTTACAATTATAAAATTTTATTGGAAAACATCCACGTAGTTAATTAATATTCTAATTGATTATTGCTTGAGATTTATAAAATATGTTTATTTGTTTTTCAGGTGGATGAGTGTTCATTTAAGTACTGTACTTATTTTAATATGATGCAACTTTCAGGACTTCCGAGCTGATTAATATATCATGTTCAATATAATTTAAATAGCGGTAATGTACAGTTTTGTTAGCATCGTCATATTAACTAACAGTTTTTACTTATTATACGATTATTAGATTTTATTGGATAATTGCCAGAGAGATTAATAATACAATCGTAAATTTTTGTTTAAGACAGTTAAAAGACTTTTAAAATTATTTTTTTTTTTCAGATGTATTTGTTATCATTTAACACTCATTTAACAACTCCTTTAGAAAAAATGGATGCGTTCAAGACTGCTTGACAGTGAGTAAAATACGAGGTACGTTCATAAAGTAAGTTGCACGTGATCTATGAAACAATTATATATTTATAAGACAAACCTACATATGTATATATATTTTTTGACTGCCTGTATTTTTGTGTCTCAATTTATGTGTTGCTCATTCAGTTTAGATAGTGTAATGTAGCACCCAGCTCTCATCCCCTATGCGGATTTCTTTCAATACATGTGGACTAATCTTGGAATAATGTTGATGAAAATAAAAAAGCTGATGCAAAAAGTTGACGTTAGTAATTGTCGGTCAACAGATGTGGCACAATTTGTGCACACACGTTAAGGTAACCAAGCTGATCGTGAATGAAATCGCATACACAATACTTTCACAGACGTTATCTTCACTGGCAATTTCTCCAATTTTAATGCGCCGATTACTCATTATCATTTCATTCACGGTTTCCGATTAACCCATCGTGTATCAGTTAAGTGATCCCAAAAAAAGTGAGCTTGGGATGAAAGTTGGCACCGTGTAAGTCTTGGGGGGTTCACACTATGGCTAGTTTGATCTCTCCACCCACCCGCATCTGTAGCGAATTCAGGCTTGCTGATGGTAGCAATGGTGACCCCCGACATATGATGAACCTGTGAGGAGTGCGGGAAGGACATGTGCTAAGCGAGTCTGGATCTGATAGGCTATCCCCGGGAATGATAACGCTTCAACAGATTAACACGGCGGAATTGTGGAAAAGTAGGTCGGCGTGTTTCAATGTAGCGGGAGGGATCCGGACGAATAAGCTCCGTAGATAGAAGCAAGAAAAGGTGGGCAAACACTATATTCATAGCACTTCAAGGTGATAGTGTTATCCAAAAACACCAATAACACTCTGCTTGTAGCTGCTAAACATATTCTTGGAGGTTTGGGAATGGCTATAAGGGGTGAGAGGAGGCCATCATTATAAAAAAAATTTATGTACGCCTATCAACCAGCTCGTCACTCACATTTGTTCTTCCGTTTCCGAACATTCGGCAGGTTTTTATTATCGCGGGGTATATGATATTTATTCTCATCGTATATCTCAACAATTTGCTGAGGAATTTCACAAGTGTAATTATTTGCTTACAAAAATCGGACTACCGAACGCAGTTCTGTAATCGACAAAACCTCTAGAGGACACGGCGTGTTAAACACGATAATGCATATATACTGAATGATGTACAGAACTGCTGCTGGGGGACGGTGAAAACAACAACAAAGCTACTGCTGAATCAGAACACATTAATTTATTTCTTTCAGTATAAAAGACGGTAAGGTGTAACTCAATTTTTGACGGACTTGTTGAATCATTTACAGTAGGTATTACAATGAGGTAACGTACAGTTTTTTCAGCATCATCATATATTCTATCACATTATACTTATTGTATGATTATTACATTTTATTGGATGATACCCATATAATTTAATTAATGTAATTTATTAATTTTTGTTTTAGTCAATTAAATTTTTTTTTTTTCAGATGGATTAGTTATCATTTATACCATCTACTTTTGTATAATTATCTCACTTTCAAAACGTGTGGACTCTCGGTAATGTATCATGTATATTAGTAATTACATAGTCGTAACGTACAGGTTTTTAGCATCGTCTGGTATTCTAACAGTTTATAGTTGTATGATTCCTAGATAGATTTTATTACATAATAGCCCAATGTTAAATTAATTTGAAAAAACTTAAAAACACACAAAGGAATGTACAATAGCGGAAAACCTATTAAATAACAAAAAAACACTAAAAGTAAATACTACTCTTATGGCGGTATAAATACTGTCATAAGTAGCTCATTTTATCAGTGCATGATTTAAATCTGCAGTTCTATTAGATAGTATATTTTTAATTGAATTCTGCATTTGTAGATTTTGAACAATACTGTGTAATTGTTGCTTTTATATTTAATAGATATGAAATATTTATTTTTGACAAATAGTAATTTTCTTTTTATTTGATTAATAAATAGGGTTTTGTATTTTTTATCATGTTTATAATTTGTAGTGATTAAGTATACCATTAGGTTTTGAATGGTGCTGCAGATGTGTTGTTTTTATTAAACGATTAAAAAAATTACAACAAATATTTTTTTAACATAATTCATTTGTTCTATTGTGTGCTTGTTTAGTTGAAGGGCCTAGTAAAGGGAACGTTGTTAAAAAGAATGTTGCTAGGATACAAATATACGATCAGCCCTTCAAATGTACAGCCTGATTCTACTGCAGGTCCTAAAATTCAAGAAAATTATTGTGATAATTATTCACCATCATTACCATATTTTCTAAAAGGTAATAATAAGTTTTTTATGATAATTATTAGATAATATAACTACTGTTTCAATAATATCAACAAGATCCTTTTTCTGACAAATAATCTTTTTTTTGTTTTCAGGTACACCTGTTACATATAAAAATGTTTCCTTAGAATTAAATTCATCATATTTCAAAGAGATGTTCGTTGTGACTAATAAATGACGTTACGTTTTAATTCCATAACGGTAGTAAACACTTTTCTCAGTAAGTCAGTTCTATATTCTTTGTTTGGTTTATACATGTTTATTTACAATTATAAGATTTTATTGGAAAACATCCACGTAGTTAATTAATATTCTAATTGATTATTGTTTGAGATTTATTAAATATGTTTATTTGTTTTTCAGGTGGATGAGTGTTCATTTAAGTACTGTACTTATTTTAAAATGATGCAACTTTCAGGACTTCCGAGCTGATTAATATATCATGTTCAATATAATTTAAATAGCGGTAATGTAGAGTTTTGTTAGCATCGTCATATTAACTAACAGGTTTTACTTATTATAGGATTATTAGATTTTATTGGATAATTGCCACAGAGATTAATAATACAATCATACATTTTTGTTTAAGACAAATAAAATACTTTTAAAATTTTTTTTTTGTTTCAGATGTATTTGTTATCATTTAACTCTCATTTAACAACTCCTTTTGAAAAAATGGATGCGTTCAAGACTGCTTGACAGTGAGTAAAATACGAGGGACGATCATAAAGTAAGTTGCACCCGATCTATGAATCAATTATATATTTATAAGACAAACCTACATATGTATATATATTTTTTGACTGCCTGTATTTTTGTGTCTCAATTTATGTGTTGCCCATTCAGTTTAGATAGTGTAATGTAGCACCCAGCACACATCCCATATGCGGATTTCTTCCAATACATGTGGACTAATCTTGGAATAATGGTGATGAAAATAAAAAAGCTGATGCAAAAAGTTGACGTTAGTAATTGTCGGTCAACAGATGTGGCACAATTTGTGCACACACGTTAAGGTAACCAAGCTGATCGTGAATGAAATCGCATACACAATACTTTCACAGACGTTATCTTCACTGGCAATTTCTCCAATTTTAATGCGCCGATTACTCATTATCATTTCATTCACGGTTTCCGATTAACCCATCGTGTATCAGTTAAGTGATCCCAAAAAAAGTGAGCTTGGGATGAAAGTTGGCACCGTGTAAGTCTTGGGGGGTTCACACTATGGCTACTTTGATCTCTCCACCCACACGCATCTGTAGCGAATTCAGGCTTACTGATGGTAGCAATGGTGACCCCCGACATATGATGAACCTGTTAGGAGTGCGGGAAGGACATGTGCTAAGCGAGTCTGGATCTGATAGGCTATCCCCGGGAATGTTAACGCTTCAACAGATTAACACGGCGGAATTGTGGAAAAGTAGGTCGGCGTGTTTCAATGTAGCGGGAGGGATTCGGACGAATAAGCTCCGTAGATAGAAGCAAGAAAAGGTGGGCAAACACTATATTCATAGCACTTCAAGGTGATAGTGTTATCCAAAAACACCAATAACACTCTCCTTGTAGCTGCTAAACATATTCATGGAGTTTTGGGAATGGCTATAAGGGGTGAGAGGAGGCCATCATTAAAAAAAAAAAATTATGTACGCCTATCAACCAGCTCGTCACTCACATTTGTTCTCCCGTTTCCGACCATTCGGCAGGTTTTTATTATCGCGGGGTATATGATATTTATTCTCATCGTATATCTCAACAATTTGCTGAGGAATTTCACAAGTGTAATTATTTGCTTACAAAAATCGGACTACCGAACGCAGTTCTGTAATCGACAAAACCTCTAGAGGACACGGCGTGTTAAACACGATAATGCATATATACTGAATGATGTACAGAACTGCTGCTGGGGGACGGTGAAAACAACAACAAAGCTACTGCTGAATCAGAACACATTAATTTATTTCTTTCAGTATAAAAGACGGTAAGGTGTAACTCAATTTTTGACGGACTTGTTGAATCATTTACAGTAGGTATTACAATGAGGTAACGTACAGTTTTTTCAGCATCATCATATATTCTATCACATTATACTTATTGTATGATTATTACATTTTATTGGATGATACCCATATAATTTAATTAATGTAATTTATTAATTTTTGTTTTAGTCAATTAAATTTTTTTTTTCTGATGGATTAGTTATCATTTATACCATCTACTTTTGTATAATTATCTCACTTTCAAAACGTCTGGACTCTCGGTAATGTATCATGTATATTAGTAATTACATAGTCGTAACGTACAGGTTTTTAGCATCGTCTGGTATTCTAACAGTTTATAGTTGTATGATTCCTAGATAGATTTTATTACATAATAGCCCAATGTTAAATTAATTTGAAAAAACTTAAAAACACACAAAGGAATGTACAATAGCGGAAAACCTATTAAATAACAAAAAAACACTAAAAGTAAATACTACTCTTATGGCGGTATAAATACTGTCATAAGTAGCTCATTTTATTTGATTTAAATCTGCAGTTCTATTAGATAGTATATTTTTAATTGAATTCTGCATTTGTAGATTTTGAACAATACTGTGTAATTGTTGCTTTTATATTTCATAGATATGAAATATTTATTTTTGACAAATAGTAATTTTCTTTTTATTTGATTAATAAATAGGGTTTTGTATTTTTTATCATGTTTATAATTTGTAGTGATTAAGTATACCATTAGGTTTTGAATGGTGCTGCAGATGTGTTGTTTTTATTAAACGATTAAAAAAATTACAACAAATATTTTTTTAACATAATTCTTTTGTTCTATTGTGTGCTTGTTTAGTTGAAGGGCCTAGTAAAGGGAACGTTGTTAAAAAGAATGTTGCTAGGATACAAATATACGATCAGCCTTTCAAATGTACAGCCTGATTCTACTGCAGGTCCTAAAATTCAAGAAAATGATTGTGATAATTATTCACCATCATTACCATATTTTCTAAAAGGTAATAATAATTTTGTTATGATAATTATTAAATAATATAACTACTGTTTCAATAATATCAACAAGATCCTTTTTCTGACAAATAATCTTTTTTTTTGTTTTCAGGTACACCTGTTACATATAAAAATGTTTCCTTAGAATTAAATTCATCATATTTCAAAGAGCTGTTCGTTGTGACTAATAAATGTCGTTACGTTTTAATTCCATAACGGTAGTAAACACTTTTCTCAGTAAGTCAGTTCTATATTCTTTGTTGGTTTATACATGTTTATTTACAATTATAAAATTTTATTGGAAAACATCCACGTAGTTAATTAATATTCTAATTGATTATTGCTTGAGATTTATAAAATATGTTTATTTGTTTTTCAGGTGGATGAGTGTTCATTTTAGTACTGTACTTATTTTAATATGATGCAACTTTCAGGACTTCCGAGCTGATTAATATATCATGTTCAATATAATTTAAATAGCGGTAATGTACAGTTTTGTTAGCATCGTCATATTAACTAACAGTTTTTACTTATTATACGATTATTAGATTTTATTGGATAATTGCCAGAGAGATTAATAATACAATCGTAAATTTTTGTTTAAGACAGTTAAAAGACTTTTAAAATTTTTTTTTTTTTCAGATGTATTTGTTATCATTTAACACTCATTTAACAACTCCTTTAGAAAAAATGGATGCGTTCAAGACTGCTTGACAGTGAGTAAAATACGAGGTACGTTCATAAAGTAAGTTGCACGTGATCTATGAAACAATTATATATTTATAAGACAAACCTACATATGTATATATATTTTTTGACTGCCTGTATTTTTGTGTCTCAATTTATGTGTTGCTCATTCAGTTTAGATAGTGTAATGTAGCACCCAGCTCTCATCCCCTATGCGGATTTCTTTCAATACATGTGGACTAATCTTGGAATAATGTTGATGAAAATAAAAAAGCTGATGCAAAAAGTTGACGTTAGTAATTGTCGGTCAACAGATGTGGCACAATTTGTGCACACACGTTAAGGTAACCAAGCTGATCGTGAATGAAATCGCATACACAATACTTTCACAGACGTTATCTTCACTGGCAATTTCTCCAATTTTAATGCGCCGATTACTCATTATCATTTCATTCACGGTTTCCGATTAACCCATCGTGTATCAGTTAAGTGATCCCAAAAAAAGTGAGCTTGGGATGAAAGTTGGCACCGTGTAAGTCTTGGGGGGTTCACACTATGGCTAGTTTGATCTCTCCACCCACCCGCA
Source organism: Lycorma delicatula (assembly GCF_047948215.1). Taxonomy (NCBI): domain Eukaryota; kingdom Metazoa; phylum Arthropoda; class Insecta; order Hemiptera; family Fulgoridae; genus Lycorma; species Lycorma delicatula. Next base: position 41,138,305 of record NC_134458.1, read on the forward strand.
TCTGTAGCGAATTCAGGCTTGCTGATGGTAGCAATGGTGACCCCCGACATATGATGAACCTGTGAGGAGTGCGGGAAGGACATGTGCTAAGCGAGTCTGGATCTGATAGGCTATCCCCGGGAATGATAACGCTTCAACAGATTAACACGGCGGAATTGTGGAAAAGTAGGTCGGCGTGTTTCAATGTAGCGGGAGGGATCCGGACGAATAAGCTCCGTAGATAGAAGCAAGAAAAGGTGGGCAAACACTATATTCATAGCACTTCAAGGTGATAGTGTTATCCAAAAACACCAATAACACTCTCCTTGTAGCTGCTAAACATATTCTTGGAGGTTTGGGAATGGCTATAAGGGGTGAGAGGAGGCCATCATTAAAAAAAAAATTTATGTACCCCTATCAACCAGCTCGTCACTCACATTTGTTCTCCCGTTTCCGAACATTCGGCAGGTTTTTATTATCGCGGGGTATATGATATTTATTCTCATCGTATATCTCAACAATTTGCTGAGGAATTTCACAAGTGTAATTATTTGCTTACAAAAATCGGACTACCGAACGCAGTTCTGTAATCGACAAAACCTCTAGAGGACACGGCGTGTTAAACACGATAATGCATATATACTGAATGATGTACAGAACTGCTGCTGGGGGACGGTGAAAACAACAACAAAGCTACTGCTGAATCAGAACACATTAATTTATTTCTTTCAGTATAAAAGACGGTAAGGTGTAACTCAATTTTTGACGGACTTGTTGAATCATTTACAGTAGGTATTACAATGAGGTAACGTACAGTTTTTTCAGCATCATCATATATTCTATCACATTATACTTATTGTATGATTATTACATTTTATTGGATGATACCCATATAATTTAATTAATGTAATTTATTAATTTTTGTTTTAGTCAATTAAATTTTTTTTTTTCAGATGGATTAGTTATCATTTATACCATCTACTTTTGTATAATTATCTCACTTTCAAAACGTGTGGACTCTCGGTAATGTATCATGTATATTAGTAATTACATAGTCGTAACGTACAGGTTTTTAGCATCGTCTGGTATTCTAACAGTTTATAGTTGTATGATTCCTAGATAGATTTTATTACATAATAGCCCAATGTTAAATTAATTTGAAAAAACTTAAAAACACACAAAGGAATGTACAATAGCGGAAAACCTATTAAATAACAAAAAAACACTAAAAGTAAATACTACTCTTATGGCGGTATAAATACTGTCATAAGTAGCTCATTTTATTTGATTTAAATCTGCAGTTCTATTAGATAGTATATTTTTAATTGAATTCTGCATTTGTAGATTTTGAACAATACTGTGTAATTGTTGCTTTTATATTTAATAGATATGAAATATTTTTTTTTGACAAATAGTAATTTTCTTTTTATTTGATTAATAAATAGGGTTTTGTATTTTTTATCATGTTTATAATTTGTAGTGATTAAGTATACCATTAGGTTTTGAATGGTGCTGCAGATGTGTTGTTTTTATTAAACGATTAAAAAAATTACAACAAATATTTTTTTAACATAATTCATTTGTTCTATTGTGTGCTTGTTTAGTTGAAGGGCCTAGTAAAGGGAACGTTGTTAAAAAGAATGTTGCTAGGATACAAATATACGATCAGCCCTTCAAATGTACAGCCTGATTCTACTGCAGGTCCTAAAATTCAAGAAAATTATTGTGATAATTATTCACCATCATTACCATATTTTCTAAAAGGTAATAATAAGTTTTTTATGATAATTATTAGATAATATAACTACTGTTTCAATAATATCAACAAGATCCTTTTTCTGACAAATAATCTTTTTTTTGTTTTCAGGTACACCTGTTACATATAAAAATGTTTCCTTAGAATTAAATTCATCATATTTCAAAGAGATGTTCGTTGTGACTAATAAATGACGTTACGTTTTAATTCCATAACGGTAGTAAACACTTTTCTCAGTAAGTCAGTTCTATATTCTTTGTTTGGTTTATACATGTTTATTTACAATTATAAGATTTTATTGGAAAACATCCACGTAGTTAATTAATATTCTAATTGATTATTGTTTGAGATTTATTAAATATGTTTATTTGTTTTTCAGGTGGATGAGTGTTCATTTAAGTACTGTACTTATTTTAAAATGATGCAACTTTCAGGACTTCCGAGCTGATTAATATATCATGTTCAATATAATTTAAATAGCGGTAATGTAGAGTTTTGGTAGCATCGTCATATTAACTAACAGTTTTTACATATTATACGATTATTAGATTTTGTTGGATAATTGCCACAGAGATTAATAATACAATCGTAAATTTTTGTTTAAGACAATTAAAATACTTTTAAAATTATTTTTTTTTGTTTCAGATGTATTTGTTATCATTTAACACTCATTTAACAACTCCTTTTGAAAAAATAGATGCGGTAAAGACTGCTTGACAGTGAGTAAAATACGAGGGACGATCATAAAGTAAGTTGCACCTGATCTATGAAACAATTATATATTTATAAGACAAACCTACATATGTATATATATTTTTTGACTGCCTGTATTTTTGTGTCTCAATGTATGTGTTGCTCATTCAGTTTAGATAGTGTAATGTAGCTCCCAGCTCTCATCCCCTATGCGGATTTCTTTCAATACATGTGGACTAATCTTGGAATAATGTTGATGAAAATAAAAAAGCTGATGCAAAAAGTTGACGTTAGTAATTGTCGGTCAACAGATGTGGCACAATTTGTGCACACACGTTAAGGTAACCAAGCTGATCGTGAATGAAATCGCATACACAATACTTTCACAGACGTTATCTTCACTGGCAATTTCTCCAATTTTAATGCGCCGATTACTCATTATCATTTCATTCACGGTTTCCGATTAACCCATCGTGTATCAGTTAAGTGATCCCAAAAAAAGTGAGCTTGGGATGAAAGTTGGCACCGTGTAAGTCTTGGGGGGTTCACACTATGGCTACTTTGATCTCTCCACCCACCCGCATCTGTAGCGAATTCAGGCTTGCTGATGGTAGCAATGGTGACCCCCGACATATGATGAACCTGTGAGGAGTGCGGGAAGGACATGTGCTAAGCGAGTCTGGATCTGATAGGCTATCCCCGGGAATGATAACGCTTCAACAGATTAACACGGCGGAATTGTGGAAAAGTCGGTCGGCGTGTTTCAATGTAGCGGGAGGGATCCGGACGAATAAGCTCCGTAGATAGAAGCAAGAAAAGGTGGGCAAGCACTATATTCATAGCACTTCAAGGTGATAGTGTTATCCTAAAACACCAAGAACACTCTCCTTGTAGCTGCTAAACATATTCTTGGAGGTTTGGGAATGGCTATAAGGGGTGAGAGGAGGCCATCGTTAAAAAAAAAATTTATGTACGCCTATCAACCAGCTCGTCACTCACATTTGTTCTCCCGTTTCCGAACATTCGGCAGGTTTTTATTATCGCGGGGTATATGATATTTATTCTCATCGTATATCTCAACAATTTGCTGAGGAATTTCACAAGTGTAATTATTTGCTTACAAAAATCGGACTACCGAACGCAGTTCTGTAATCGACAAAACCTCTAGAGGACACGGCGTGTTAAACACGATAATGCATATATACTGAATGATGTACAGAACTGCTGCTGGGGGACGGTGAAAACAACAACAAAGCTAGTGCTGAATCAGAACACATTAATTTATTTCTTTCAGTATAAAAGACGGTAAGGTGTAACTCAATTTTTGACGGACTTGTTGAATCATTTACAGTAGGTATTACAATGAGGTAACGTACAGTTTTTTCAGCATCATCATATATTCTATCACATTATACTTATTGTATGATTATTACATTTTATTGGATGATACCCATATAATTTAATTAATGTAATTTATTAATTTTTGTTTTAGTCAATTAAATTTTTTTTTTCAGATGGATTAGTTATCATTTATACCATCTACTTTTGTATAATTATCTCACTTTCAAAACGTGTGGACTCTCGGTAATGTATCATGTATATTAGTAATTACATAGTCGTAACGTACAGGTTTTTAGCATCGTCTGGTATTCTAACAGTTTATAGTTGTATGATTCCTAGATAGATTTTATTACATAATAGCCCAATGTTAAATTAATTTGAAAAAACTTAAAAACACACAAAGGAATGTACAATAGCGGAAAACCTATTAAATAACAAAAAAACACTAAAAGTAAATACTACTCTTATGGCGGTATAAATACTGTCATAAGTAGCTCATTTTATTTGATTTAAATCTGCAGTTCTATTAGATAGTATATTTTTAATTGAATTCTGCATTTGTAGATTTTGAACAATACTGTGTAATTGTTGCTTTTATATTTAATAGATATGAAATATTTATTTTTGACAAATAGTAATTTTCTTTTTATTTGATTAATAAATAGGGTTTTGTATTTTTTATCATGTTTATAATTTGTAGTGATTAGGTATACCATTAGGTTTTGAATGGTGCTGCAGATGTGTTGTTTTTATTAAACGATTAAAAAAATTACAACAAATATTTTTTTAACATAATTCATTTGTTCTATTGTGTGCTTGTTTAGTTGAAGGGCCTAGTAAAGGGAACGTTGTTAAAAAGAATGTTGCTAGGATACAAATATACGATCAGCCCTTCAAATGTACAGCCTGATTCTACTGCAGGTCCTAAAATTCAAGAAAATTATTGTGATAATTATTCACCATCATTACCATATTTTCTAAAAGGTAATAATAATTTTTTTATGATAATTATTAGATAATATAACTACTGTTTCAATAATATCAACAAGATCCTTTTTCTGACAAATAATCTTTTTTTTGTTTTCAGGTAAACCTGTTACATATAAAAATTTTTCCTTAGAATTAAATTCATCATATTTCAAAGAGATGTTCGTTGTGACTAATAAATGACGTTACGTTTTAATTCCATAACGGTAGTAAACACTTTTCTCAGTAAGTCAGTTCTATATTCTTTGTTTGGTTTATACATGTTTATTTACAATTATAAGATTTTATTGGAAAACATCCACGTAGTTAATTAATATTCTAATTGATTATTGTTTGAGATTTATTAAATATGTTTATTTGTTTTTCAGGTGGATGAGTGTTCATTTAAGTACTGTACTTATTTTAAAATGATGCAACTTTCAGGACTTCCGAGCTGATTAATATATCATGTTCAATATAATTTAAATAGCGGTAATGTAGAGTTTTGGTAGCATCGTCATATTAACTAACAGTTTTTACATATTATACGATTATTAGATTTTGTTGGATAATTGCCACAGAGATTAATAATACAATCGTAAATTTTTGTTTAAGACAATTAAAATACTTTTAAAATTATTTTTTTTTGTTTCAGATGTATTTGTTATCATTTAACACTCATTTAACAACTCCTTTTGAAAAAATAGATGCGGTAAAGACTGCTTGACAGTGAGTAAAATACGAGGGACGATCATAAAGTAAGTTGCACCTGATCTATGAAACAATTATATATTTATAAGACAAACCTACATATGTATATATATTTTTTGACTGCCTGTATTTTTGTGTCTCAATGTATGTGTTGCTCATTCAGTTTAGATAGTGTAATGTAGCTCCCAGCTCTCATCCCCTATGCGGATTTCTTTCAATACATGTGGACTAATCTTGGAATAATGTTGATGAAAATAAAAAAGCTGATGCAAAAAGTTGACGTTAGTAATTGTCGGTCAACAGATGTGGCACAATTTGTGCACACACGTTAAGGTAACCAAGCTGATCGTGAATGAAATCGCATACACAATACTTTCACAGACGTTATCTTCACTGGCAATTTCTCCAATTTTAATGCGCCGATTACTCATTATCATTTCATTCACGGTTTCCGATTAACCCATCGTGTATCAGTTAAGTGATCCCAAAAAAAGTGAGCTTGGGATGAAAGTTGGCACCGTGTAAGTCTTGGGGGGTTCACACTATGGCTACTTTGATCTCTCCACCCACCCGCATCTGTAGCGAATTCAGGCTTGCTGATGGTAGCAATGGTGACCCCCGACATATGATGAACCTGTGAGGAGTGCGGGAAGGACATGTGCTAAGCGAGTCTGGATCTGATAGGCTATCCCCAGGAATGATAACGCTTCAACAGATTAACACGGCGGAATTGTGGAAAAGTCGGTCGGCGTGTTTCAATGTAGCGGGAGGGATCCGGACGAATAAGCTCCGTAGATAGAAGCAAGAAAAGGTGGGCAAGCACTATATTCATAGCACTTCAAGGTGATAGTGTTATCCTAAAACACCAAGAACACTCTCCTTGTAGCTGCTAAACATATTCTTGGAGGTTTGGGAATGGCTATAAGGGGTGAGAGGAGGCCATCGTTAAAAAAAAAATTTATGTACGCCTATCAACCAGCTCGTCACTCACATTTGTTCTCCCGTTTCCGAACATTCGGCAGGTTTTTATTATCGCGGGGTATATGATATTTATTCTCATCGTATATCTCAACAATTTGCTGAGGAATTTCACAAGTGTAATTATTTGCTTACAAAAATCGGACTACCGAACGCAGTTCTGTAATCGACAAAACCTCTAGAGGACACGGCGTGTTAAACACGATAATGCATATATACTGAATGATGTACAGAACTGCTGCTGGGGGACGGTGAAAACAACAACAAAGCTAGTGCTGAATCAGAACACATTAATTTATTTCTTTCAGTATAAAAGACGGTAAGGTGTAACTCAATTTTTGACGGACTTGTTGAATCATTTACAGTAGGTATTACAATGAGGTAACGTACAGTTTTTTCAGCATCATCATATATTCTATCACATTATACTTATTGTATGATTATTACATTTTATTGGATGATACCCATATAATTTAATTAATGTAATTTATTAATTTTTGTTTTAGTCAATTAAATTTTTTTTTTCAGATGGATTAGTTATCATTTATACCATCTACTTTTGTATAATTATCTCACTTTCAAAACGTGTGGACTCTCGGTAATGTATCATGTATATTAGTAATTACATAGTCGTAACGTACAGGTTTTTAGCATCGTCTGGTATTCTAACAGTTTATAGTTGTATGATTCCTAGATAGATTTTATTACATAATAGCCCAATGTTAAATTAATTTGAAAAAACTTAAAAACACACAAAGGAATGTACAATAGCGGAAAACCTATTAAATAACAAAAAAACACTAAAAGTAAATACTACTCTTATGGCGGTATAAATACTGTCATAAGTAGCTCATTTTATTTGATTTAAATCTGCAGTTCTATTAGATAGTATATTTTTAATTGAATTCTGCATTTGTAGATTTTGAACAATACTGTGTAATTGTTGCTTTTATATTTAATAGATATGAAATATTTATTTTTGACAAATAGTAATTTTCTTTTTATTTGATTAATAAATAGGGTTTTGTATTTTTTATCATGTTTATAATTTGTAGTGATTAAGTATACCATTAGGTTTTGAATGGTGCTGCAGATGTGTTGTTTTTATTAAACGATTAAAAAAATTACAACAAATATTTTTTTAACATAATTCATTTGTTCTATTGTGTGCTTGTTTAGTTGAAGGGCCTAGTAAAGGGAACGTTGTTAAAAAGAATGTTGCTAGGATACAAATATACGATCAGCCCTTCAAATGTACAGCCTGATTCTACTGCAGGTCCTAAAATTCAAGAAAATTATTGTGATAATTATTCACCATCATTACCATATTTTCTAAAAGGTAATAATAAGTTTTTTATGATAATTATTAGATAATATAACTACTGTTTCAATAATATCAACAAGATCCTTTTTCTGACAAATAATCTTTTTTTTGTTTTCAGGTAAACCTGTTACATATAAAAATTTTTCCTTAGAATTAAATTCATCATATTTCAAAGAGATGTTCGTTGTGACTAATAAATGACGTTACGTTTTAATTCCATAACGGTAGTAAACACTTTTCTCAGTAAGTCAGTTCTATATTCTTTGTTTGGTTTATACATGTTTATTTACAATTATAAGATTTTATTGGAAAACATCCACGTAGTTAATTAATATTCTAATTGATTATTGTTTGAGATTTATTAAATATGTTTATTTGTTTTTCAGGTGGATGAGTGTTCATTTAAGTACTGTACTTATTTTAAAATGATGCAACTTTCAGGACTTCCGAGCTGATTAATATATCATGTTCAATATAATTTAAATAGCGGTAATGTAGAGTTTTGGTAGCATCGTCATATTAACTAACAGTTTTTACATATTATACGATTATTAGATTTTGTTGGATAATTGCCACAGAGATTAATAATACAATCGTAAATTTTTGTTTAAGACAATTAAAATACTTTTAAAATTATTTTTTTTTGTTTCAGATGTATTTGTTATCATTTAACACTCATTTAACAACTCCTTTTGAAAAAATAGATGCGGTAAAGACTGCTTGACAGTGAGTAAAATACGAGGGACGATCATAAAGTAAGTTGCACCTGATCTATGAAACAATTATATATTTATAAGACAAACCTACATATGTATATATATTTTTTGACTGCCTGTATTTTTGTGTCTCAATGTATGTGTTGCTCATTCAGTTTAGATAGTGTAATGTAGCTCCCAGCTCTCATCCCCTATGCGGATTTCTTTCAATACATGTGGACTAATCTTGGAATAATGTTGATGAAAATAAAAAAGCTGATGCAAAAAGTTGACGTTAGTAATTGTCGGTCAACAGATGTGGCACAATTTGTGCACACACGTTAAGGTAACCAAGCTGATCGTGAATGAAATCGCATACACAATACTTTCACAGACGTTATCTTCACTGGCAATTTCTCCAATTTTAATGCGCCGATTACTCATTATCATTTCATTCACGGTTTCCGATTAACCCATCGTGTATCAGTTAAGTGATCCCAAAAAAAGTGAGCTTGGGATGAAAGTTGGCACCGTGTAAGTCTTGGGGGGTTCACACTATGGCTACTTTGATCTCTCCACCCACCCGCATCTGTAGCGAATTCAGGCTTGCTGATGGTAGCAATGGTGACCCCCGACATATGATGAACCTGTGAGGAGTGCGGGAAGGACATGTGCTAAGCGAGTCTGGATCTGATAGGCTATCCCCGGGAATGATAACGCTTCAACAGATTAACACGGCGGAATTGTGGAAAAGTCGGTCGGCGTGTTTCAATGTAGGGGGAGGGATCCGGACGAATAAGCTCCGTAGATAGAAGCAAGAAAAGGTGGGCAAGCACTATATTCATAGCACTTCAAGGTGATAGTGTTATCCTAAAACACCAATAACACTCTCCTTGTAGCTGCTAAACATATTCTTGGAGGTTTGGGAATGGCTATAAGGGGTGAGAGGAGGCCATCATTAAAAAAAAAATTTATGTACCCCTATCAACCAGCTCGTCACTCACATTTGTTCTCCCGTTTCCGAACATTCGGCAGGTTTTTATTATCGCGGGGTATATGATATTTATTCTCATCGTATATCTCAACAATTTGCTGAGGAATTTCACAAGTGTAATTATTTGCTTACAAAAATCGGACTACCGAACGCAGTTCTGTAATCGACAAAACCTCTAGAGGACACGGCGTGTTAAACACGATAATGCATATATACTGAATGATGTACAGAACTGCTGCTGGGGGACGGTGAAAACAACAACAAAGCTAGTGCTGAATCAGAACACATTAATTTATTTCTTTCAGTATAAAAGACGGTAAGGTGTAACTCAATTTTTGACGGACTTGTTGAATCATTTACAGTAGGTATTACAATGAGGTAACGTACAGTTTTTTCAGCATCATCATATATTCTATCACATTATACTTATTGTATGATTATTACATTTTATTGGATGATACCCATATAATTTAATTAATGTAATTTATTAATTTTTGTTTTAGTCAATTAAATTTTTTTTTTCAGATGGATTAGTTATCATTTATACCATCTACTTTTGTATAATTATCTCACTTTCAAAACGTGTGGACTCTCGGTAATGTATCATGTATATTAGTAATTACATAGTCGTAACGTACAGGTTTTTAGCATCGTCTGGTATTCTAACAGTTTATAGTTGTATGATTCCTAGATAGATTTTATTACATAATAGCCCAATGTTAAATTAATTTGAAAAAACTTAAAAACACACAAAGGAATGTACAATAGCGGAAAACCTATTAAATAACAAAAAAACACTAAAAGTAAATACTACTCTTATGGCGGTATAAATACTGTCATAAGTAGCTCATTTTATTTGATTTAAATCTGCAGTTCTATTAGATAGTATATTTTTAATTGAATTCTGCATTTGTAGATTTTGAACAATACTGTGTAATTGTTGCTTTTATATTTAATAGATATGAAATATTTATTTTTGACAAATAGTAATTTTCTTTTTATTTGATTAATAAATAGGGTTTTGTATTTTTTATCATGTTTATAATTTGTAGTGATTAAGTATACCATTAGGTTTTGAATGGTGCTGCAGATGTGTTGTTTTTATTAAACGATTAAAAAAATTACAACAAATATTTTTTTAACATAATTCATTTGTTCTATTGTGTGCTTGTTTAGTTGAAGGGCCTAGTAAAGGGAACGTTGTTAAAAAGAATGTTGCTAGGATACAAATATACGATCAGCCCTTCAAATGTACAGCCTGATTCTACTGCAGGTCCTAAAATTCAAGAAAATTATTGTGATAATTATTCACCATCATTACCATATTTTCTAAAAGGTAATAATAAGTTTTTTATGATAATTATTAGATAATATAACTACTGTTTCAATAATATCAACAAGATCCTTTTTCTGACAAATAATCTTTTTTTTGTTTTCAGGTAAACCTGTTACATATAAAAATTTTTCCTTAGAATTAAATTCATCATATTTCAAAGAGATGTTCGTTGTGACTAATAAATGACGTTACGTTTTAATTCCATAACGGTAGTAAACACTTTTCTCAGTAAGTCAGTTCTATATTCTTTGTTTGGTTTATACATGTTTATTTACAATTATAAGATTTTATTGGAAAACATCCACGTAGTTAATTAATATTCTAATTGATTATTGTTTGAGATTTATTAAATATGTTTATTTGTTTTTCAGGTGGATGAGTGTTCATTTAAGTACTGTACTTATTTTAAAATGATGCAACTTTCAGGACTTCCGAGCTGATTAATATATCATGTTCAATATAATTTAAATAGCGGTAATGTAGAGTTTTGGTAGCATCGTCATATTAACTAACAGTTTTTACATATTATACGATTATTAGATTTTGTTGGATAATTGCCACAGAGATTAATAATACAATCGTAAATTTTTGTTTAAGACAATTAAAATACTTTTAAAATTATTTTTTTTTGTTTCAGATGTATTTGTTATCATTTAACACTCATTTAACAACTCCTTTTGAAAAAATAGATGCGGTAAAGACTGCTTGACAGTGAGTAAAATACGAGGGACGATCATAAAGTAAGTTGCACCTGATCTATGAAACAATTATATATTTATAAGACAAACCTACATATGTATATATATTTTTTGACTGCCTGTATTTTTGTGTCTCAATGTATGTGTTGCTCATTCAGTTTAGATAGTGTAATGTAGCTCCCAGCTCTCATCCCCTATGCGGATTTCTTTCAATACATGTGGACTAATCTTGGAATAATGTTGATGAAAATAAAAAAGCTGATGCAAAAAGTTGACGTTAGTAATTGTCGGTCAACAGATGTGGCACAATTTGTGCACACACGTTAAGGTAACCAAGCTGATCGTGAATGAAATCGCATACACAATACTTTCACAGACGTTATCTTCACTGGCAATTTCTCCAATTTTAATGCGCCGATTACTCATTATCATTTCATTCACGGTTTCCGATTAACCCATCGTGTATCAGTTAAGTGATCCCAAAAAAAGTGAGCTTGGGATGAAAGTTGGCACCGTGTAAGTCTTGGGGGGTTCACACTATGGCTACTTTGATCTCTCCACCCACCCGCATCTGTAGCGAATTCAGGCTTGCTGATGGTAGCAATGGTGACCCCCGACATATGATGAACCTGTGAGGAGTGCGGGAAGGACATGTGCTAAGCGAGTCTGGATCTGATAGGCTATCCCCGGGAATGATAACGCTTCAACAGATTAACACGGCGGAATTGTGGAAAAGTCGGTCGGCGTGTTTCAATGTAGCGGGAGGGATCCGGACGAATAAGCTCCGTAGATAGAAGCAAGAAAAGGTGGGCAAGCACTATATTCATAGCACTTCAAGGTGATAGTGTTATCCTAAAACACCAAGAACACTCTCCTTGTAGCTGCTAAACATATTCTTGGAGGTTTGGGAATGGCTATAAGGGGTGAGAGGAGGCCATCGTTAAAAAAAAAATTTATGTACGCCTATCAACCAGCTCGTCACTCACATTTGTTCTCCCGTTTCCGAACATTCGGCAGGTTTTTATTATCGCGGGGTATATGATATTTATTCTCATCGTATATCTCAACAATTTGCTGAGGAATTTCACAAGTGTAATTATTTGCTTACAAAAATCGGACTACCGAACGCAGTTCTGTAATCGACAAAACCTCTAGAGGACACGGCGTGTTAAACACGATAATGCATATATACTGAATGATGTACAGAACTGCTGCTGGGGGACGGTGAAAACAACAACAAAGCTAGTGCTGAATCAGAACACATTAATTTATTTCTTTCAGTATAAAAGACGGTAAGGTGTAACTCAATTTTTGACGGACTTGTTGAATCATTTACAGTAGGTATTACAATGAGGTAACGTACAGTTTTTTCAGCATCATCATATATTCTATCACATTATACTTATTGTATGATTATTACATTTTATTGGATGATACCCATATAATTTAATTAATGTAATTTATTAATTTTTGTTTTAGTCAATTAAATTTTTTTTTTCAGATGGATTAGTTATCATTTATACCATCTACTTTTGTATAATTATCTCACTTTCAAAACGTGTGGACTCTCGGTAATGTATCATGTATATTAGTAATTACATAGTCGTAACGTACAGGTTTTTAGCATCGTCTGGTATTCTAACAGTTTATAGTTGTATGATTCCTAGATAGATTTTATTACATAATAGCCCAATGTTAAATTAATTTGAAAAAACTTAAAAACACACAAAGGAATGTACAATAGCGGAAAACCTATTAAATAACAAAAAAACACTAAAAGTAAATACTACTCTTATGGCGGTATAAATACTGTCATAAGTAGCTCATTTTATTTGATTTAAATCTGCAGTTCTATTAGATAGTATATTTTTAATTGAATTCTGCATTTGTAGATTTTGAACAATACTGTGTAATTGTTGCTTTTATATTTAATAGATATGAAATATTTATTTTTGACAAATAGTAATTTTCTTTTTATTTGATTAATAAATAGGGTTTTGTATTTTTTATCATGTTTATAATTTGTAGTGATTAAGTATACCATTAGGTTTTGAATGGTGCTGCAGATGTGTTGTTTTTATTAAACGATTAAAAAAATTACAACAAATATTTTTTTAACATAATTCATTTGTTCTATTGTGTGCTTGTTTAGTTGAAGGGCCTAGTAAAGGGAACGTTGTTAAAAAGAATGTTGCTAGGATACAAATATACGATCAGCCCTTCAAATGTACAGCCTGATTCTACTGCAGGTCCTAAAATTCAAGAAAATTATTGTGATAATTATTCACCATCATTACCATATTTTCTAAAAGGTAATAATAAGTTTTTTATGATAATTATTAGATAATATAACTACTGTTTCAATAATATCAACAAGATCCTTTTTCTGACAAATAATCTTTTTTTTGTTTTCAGGTAAACCTGTTACATATAAAAATTTTTCCTTAGAATTAAATTCATCATATTTCAAAGAGATGTTCGTTGTGACTAATAAATGACGTTACGTTTTAATTCCATAACGGTAGTAAACACTTTTCTCAGTAAGTCAGTTCTATATTCTTTGTTTGGTTTATACATGTTTATTTACAATTATAAGATTTTATTGGAAAACATCCACGTAGTTAATTAATATTCTAATTGATTATTGTTTGAGATTTATTAAATATGTTTATTTGTTTTTCAGGTGGATGAGTGTTCATTTAAGTACTGTACTTATTTTAAAATGATGCAACTTTCAGGACTTCCGAGCTGATTAATATATCATGTTCAATATAATTTAAATAGCGGTAATGTAGAGTTTTGGTAGCATCGTCATATTAACTAACAGTTTTTACATATTATACGATTATTAGATTTTGTTGGATAATTGCCACAGAGATTAATAATACAATCGTAAATTTTTGTTTAAGACAATTAAAATACTTTTAAAATTATTTTTTTTTGTTTCAGATGTATTTGTTATCATTTAACACTCATTTAACAACTCCTTTTGAAAAAATAGATGCGGTAAAGACTGCTTGACAGTGAGTAAAATACGAGGGACGATCATAAAGTAAGTTGCACCTGATCTATGAAACAATTATATATTTATAAGACAAACCTACATATGTATATATATTTTTTGACTGCCTGTATTTTTGTGTCTCAATGTATGTGTTGCTCATTCAGTTTAGATAGTGTAATGTAGCTCCCAGCTCTCATCCCCTATGCGGATTTCTTTCAATACATGTGGACTAATCTTGGAATAATGTTGATGAAAATAAAAAAGCTGATGCAAAAAGTTGACGTTAGTAATTGTCGGTCAACAGATGTGGCACAATTTGTGCACACACGTTAAGGTAACCAAGCTGATCGTGAATGAAATCGCATACACAATACTTTCACAGACGTTATCTTCACTGGCAATTTCTCCAATTTTAATGCGCCGATTACTCATTATCATTTCATTCACGGTTTCCGATTAACCCATCGTGTATCAGTTAAGTGATCCCAAAAAAAGTGAGCTTGGGATGAAAGTTGGCACCGTGTAAGTCTTGGGGGGTTCACACTATGGCTACTTTGATCTCTCCACCCACCCGCATCTGTAGCGAATTCAGGCTTGCTGATGGTAGCAATGGTGACCCCCGACATATGATGAACCTGTGAGGAGTGCGGGAAGGACATGTGCTAAGCGAGTCTGGATCTGATAGGCTATCCCCGGGAATGATAACGCTTCAACAGATTAACACGGCGGAATTGTGGAAAAGTCGGTCGGCGTGTTTCAATGTAGGGGGAGGGATCCGGACGAATAAGCTCCGTAGATAGAAGCAAGAAAAGGTGGGCAAGCACTATATTCATAGCACTTCAAGGTGATAGTGTTATCCTAAAACACCAAGAACACTCTCCTTGTAGCTGCTAAACATATTCTTGGAGGTTTGGGAATGGCTATAAGGGGTGAGAGGAGGCCATCATTAAAAAAAAATTTATGTACGCCTATCAACCAGCTCGTCACTCACATTTGTTCTCCCGTTTCCGAACATTCGGCAGGTTTTTATTATCGCGGGGTATATGATATTTATTCTCATCGTATATCTCAACAATTTGCTGAGGAATTTCACAAGTGTAATTATTTGCTTACAAAAATCGGACTACCGAACGCAGTTCTGTAATCGACAAAACCTCTAGAGGACACGGCGTGTTAAACACGATAATGCATATATACTGAATGATGTACAGAACTGCTGCTGGGGGACGGTGAAAACAACAACAAAGCTAGTGCTGAATCAGAACACATTAATTTATTTCTTTCAGTATAAAAGACGGTAAGGTGTAACTCAATTTTTGACGGACTTGTTGAATCATTTACAGTAGGTATTACAATGAGGTAACGTACAGTTTTTTCAGCATCATCATATATTCTATCACATTATACTAATTGTATGATTATTACATTTTATTGGATGATACCCATATAATTTAATTAATGTAATTTATTAATTTTTGTTTTAGTCAATTAAATTTTTTTTTCAGATAGATTAGTTATCATTTATACCATCTACTTTTGTATAATTATCTCACTTTCAAAACGTCTGGACTCTCGGTAATGTATCATGTATATTAGTAATTACATAGTCGTAACGTACAGGTTTTTAGCATCGTCTGGTATTCTAACAGTTTGTAGTTGTATGATTCCTAGATAGATTTTATTACATAATAGCCCAATGTTAAATTAATTTGAAAAAACTTAAAAACACACAAAGGAATGTACAATAGCGGAAAACCTATTAAATAACAAAAAAACACTAAAAGTAAATACTACTCTTATGACGGTATAAATACTGTCATAAGTAGCTCATTTTATTTGATTTAAATCTGCAGTTCTATTAGATAGTATATTTTTAATTGAATTCTGCATTTGTAGATTTTGAACAATACTGTGTAATTGTTGCTTTTATATTTAATAGATATGAAATATTTATTTTTGACAAATAGTAATTTTCTTTTTATTTGATTAATAAATAGGGTTTTGTATTTTTTATCATGTTTATAATTTGTAGTGATTAAGTATACCATTAGGTTTTGAATGGTGCTGCAGATGTGTTGTTTTTATTAAACGATTAAAAAAATTACAACAAATACTTTTTTAACATAATTCATTTGTTCTATTGTGTGCTTGTTTAGTTGAAGGGCCTAGTAAAGGGAACGTTGTTAAAAAGAATGTTGCTAGGATACAAATATACGATCAGCCCTTCAAATGTACAGCCTGATTCTACTGCAGGTCCTAAAATTCAAGAAAATTATTGTGATAATTATTCACCATCATTACCATATTTTCTAAAAGGTAATAATAAGTTTTTTATGATAATTATTAGATAATATAACTACTGTTTCAATAATATCAACAAGATCCTTTTTCTGACAAATAATCTTTTTTTTGTTTTCAGGTACACCTGTTACATATAAAAATGTTTCCTTAGAATTAAATTCATCATATTTCAAAGAGATGTTCGTTGTGACTAATAAATGACGTTACGTTTTAATTCCATAACGGTAGTAAACACTTTTCTCAGTAAGTCAGTTCTATATTCTTTGTTTGGTTTATACATGTTTATTTACAATTATAAGATTTTATTGGAAAACATCCACGTAGTTAATTAATATTCTAATTGATTATTGTTTGAGATTTATTAAATATGTTTATTTGTTTTTCAGGTGGATGAGTGTTCATTTAAGTACTGTACTTATTTTAAAATGATGCAACTTTCAGGACTTCCGAGCTGATTAATATATCATGTTCAATATAATTTAAATAGCGGTAATGTAGAGTTTTGGTAGCATCGTCATATTAACTAACAGTTTTTACTTATTATACGATTATTAGATTTTGTTGGATAATTGCCACAGAGATTAATAATACAATCGTAAATTTTTGTTTAAGACAATTAAAATACTTTTAAAATTATTTTTTTTTGTTTCAGATGTATTTGTTATCATTTAACACTCATTTAACAACTCCTTTTGAAAAAATAGATGCGGTAAAGACTGCTTGACAGTGAGTAAAATACGAGGGACGATCATAAAGTAAGTTGCACCTGATCTATGAAACAATTATATATTTATAAGACAAACCTACATATGTATATATATTTTTTGACTGCCTGTATTTTTGTGTCTCAATGTATGTGTTGCTCATTCAGTTTAGATAGTGTAATGTAGCTCCCAGCTCTCATCCCCTATGCGGATTTCTTTCAATACATGTGGACTAATCTTGGAATAATGTTGATGAAAATAAAAAAGCTGATGCAAAAAGTTGACGTTAGTAATTGTCGGTCAACAGATGTGGCACAATTTGTGCACACACGTTAAGGTAACCAAGCTGATCGTGAATGAAATCGCATACACAATACTTTCACAGACGTTATCTTCACTGGCAATTTCTCCAATTTTAATGCGCCGATTACTCATTATCATTTCATTCACGGTTTCCGATTAACCCATCGTGTATCAGTTAAGTGATCCCAAAAAAAGTGAGCTTGGGATGAAAGTTGGCACCGTGTAAGTCTTGGGGGGTTCACACTATGGCTACTTTGATCTCTCCACCCACCCGCATCTGTAGCGAATTCAGGCTTGCTGATGGTAGCAATGGTGACCCCCGACATATGATGAACCTGTGAGGAGTGCGGGAAGGACATGTGCTAAGCGAGTCTGGATCTGATAGGCTATCCCCGGGAATGATAACGCTTCAACAGATTAACACGGCGGAATTGTGGAAAAGTCGGTCGGCGTGTTTCAATGTAGCGGGAGGGATCCGGACGAATAAGCTCCGTAGATAGAAGCAAGAAAAGGTGGGCAAGCACTATATTCATAGCACTTCAAGGTGATAGTGTTATCCTAAAACACCAAGAACACTCTCCTTGTAGCTGCTAAACATATTCTTGGAGGTTTGGGAATGGCTATAAGGGGTGAGAGGAGGCCATCATTAAAAAAAAAATTTATGTACGCCTATCAACCAGCTCGTCACTCACATTTGTTCTCCCGTTTCCGAACATTCGGCAGGTTTTTATTATCGCGGGGTATATGATATTTATTCTCATCGTATATCTCAACAATTTGCTGAGGAATTTCACAAGTGTAATTATTTGCTTACAAAAATCGGACTACCGAACGCAGTTCTGTAATCGACAAAACCTCTAGAGGACACGGCGTGTTAAACACGATAATGCATATATACTGAATGATGTACAGAACTGCTGCTGGGGGACGGTGAAAACAACAACAAAGCTAGTGCTGAATCAGAACACATTAATTTATTTCTTTCAGTATAAAAGACGGTAAGGTGTAACTCAATTTTTGACGGACTTGTTGAATCATTTACAGTAGGTATTACAATGAGGTAACGTACAGTTTTTTCAGCATCATCATATATTCTATCACATTATACTAATTGTATGATTATTACATTTTATTGGATGATACCCATATAATTTAATTAATGTAATTTAATAATTTTTGTTTTAGTCAATTAAATTTTTTTTTTTCAGATGGATTAGTTATCATTTATACCATCTACTTTTGTATAATTATCTCACTTTCAAAACGTCTGGACTCTCGGTAATGTATCATGTATATTAGTAATTACATAGTCGTAACGTACAGGTTTTTAGCATCGTCTGGTATTCTAACAGTTTATAGTTGTATGATTGCTAGATAGATTTTATTACATAATAGCCCAATGTTAAATTAATTTGAAAAATCTTAAAAACACACAAAGGAATGTACAATAGCGGAAAACCTATTAAATAACAAAAAAACACTAATAGTAAATACTACTCTTATGGCGGTATAAATACTGTCATAAGTAGCTCATTTTATCAGTGCATGATTTAAATCTGCAGTTCTATTAGATAGTATATTTTTAATTGAATTCTGCATTTGTAGATTTGAACAATACTGTGTAATTGTTGCTTTTATATTTCATAGATATGAAATATTTATTTTTGACAAATAGTAATTTTCTTTTTATTTGATTAATAAATAGGGTTTTGTATTTTTTATCATGTTTATAATTTGTAGTGATTAAGTATACCATTAGGTTTTGAATGGTGCTGCAGATGTGTTGTTTTTATTAAACGATTAAAAAAATTACAACAAATATTTTTTTAACATAATTCTTTTGTTCTATTGTGTGCTTGTTTAGTTGAAGGGCCTAGTAAAGGGAACGTTGTTAAAAAGAATGTTGCTAGGATACAAATATACGATCAGCCTTTCAAATGTACAGCCTGATTCTACTGCAGGTCCTAAAATTCAAGAAAATGATTGTGATAATTATTCACCATCATTACCATATTTTCTAAAAGGTAATAATAATTTTGTTATGATAATTATTAAATAATATAACTACTGTTTCAATAATATCAACAAGATCCTTTTTCTGACAAATAATCTTTTTTTTTGTTTTCAGGTACACCTGTTACATATAAAAATGTTTCCTTAGAATTAAATTCATCATATTTCAAAGAGCTGTTCGTTGTGACTAATAAATGTCGTTACGTTTTAATTCCATAACGGTAGTAAACACTTTTCTCAGTAAGTCAGTTCTATATTCTTTGTTGGTTTATACATGTTTATTTACAATTATAAAATTTTATTGGAAAACATCCACGTAGTTAATTAATATTCTAATTGATTATTGCTTGAGATTTATAAAATATGTTTATTTGTTTTTCAGGTGGATGAGTGTTCATTTTAGTACTGTACTTATTTTAATATGATGCAACTTTCAGGACTTCCGAGCTGATTAATATATCATGTTCAATATAATTTAAATAGCGGTAATGTACAGTTTTGTTAGCATCGTCATATTAACTAACAGTTTTTACTTATTATACGATTATTAGATTTTATTGGATAATTGCCAGAGAGATTAATAATACAATCGTAAATTTTTGTTTAAGACAGTTAAAAGACTTTTAAAATTATTTTTTTTTTTCAGATGTATTTGTTATCATTTAACACTCATTTAACAACTCCTTTAGAAAAAATGGATGCGTTCAAGACTGCTTGACAGTGAGTAAAATACGAGGTACGTTCATAAAGTAAGTTGCACGTGATCTATGAAACAATTATATATTTATAAGACAAACCTACATATGTATATATATTTTTTGACTGCCTGTATTTTTGTGTCTCAATTTATGTGTTGCTCATTCAGTTTAGATAGTGTAATGTAGCACCCAGCTCTCATCCCCTATGCGGATTTCTTTCAATACATGTGGACTAATCTTGGAATAATGTTGATGAAAATAAAAAAGCTGATGCAAAAAGTTGACGTTAGTAAATGTCGGTCAACAGATGTGGCACAATTTGTGCACACACGTTAAGGTAACCAAGCTTATCGTGAATGAAATCGCATACACAATACTTTCACAGACGTTATCTTCACTGGCAATTTCTCCAATTTTAATGCGCCGATTACTCATTATCATTTCATTCACGGTTTCCGATTAACCCATCGTGTATCAGTTAAGTGATCCCAAAAAAAGTGAGCTTGGGATGAAAGTTGGCACCGTGTAAGTCTTGGGGGGTTCACACTATGGCTAGTTTGATCTCTCCACCCACCCGCATCTGTAGCGAATTCAGGCTTGCTGATGGTAGCAATGGTGACCCCCGACATATGATGAACCTGTGAGGAGTGCGGGAAGGACATGTGCTAAGCGAGTCTGGATCTGATAGGCTATCCCCGGGAATGATAACGCTTCAACAGATTAACACGGCGGAATTGTGGAAAAGTAGGTCGGCGTGTTTCAATGTAGCGGGAGGGATCCGGACGAATAAGCTCCGTAGATAGAAGCAAGAAAAGGTGGGCAAACACTATATTCATAGCACTTCAAGGTGATAGTGTTATCCAAAAACACCAATAACACTCTCCTTGTAGCTGCTAAACATATTCTTGGAGGTTTGGGAATGGCTATAAGGGGTGAGAGGAGGCCATCATTAAAAAAAAAATTTATGTACCCCTATCAACCAGCTCGTCACTCACATTTGTTCTCCCGTTTCCGAACATTCGGCAGGTTTTTATTATCGCGGGGTATATGATATTTATTCTCATCGTATATCTCAACAATTTGCTGAGGAATTTCACAAGTGTAATTATTTGCTTACAAAAATCGGACTACCGAACGCAGTTCTGTAATCGACAAAACCTCTAGAGGACACGGCGTGTTAAACACGATAATGCATATATACTGAATGATGTACAGAACTGCTGCTGGGGGACGGTGAAAACAACAACAAAGCTACTGCTGAATCAGAACACATTAATTTATTTCTTTCAGTATAAAAGACGGTAAGGTGTAACTCAATTTTTGACGGACTTGTTGAATCATTTACAGTAGGTATTACAATGAGGTAACGTACAGTTTTTTCAGCATCATCATATATTCTATCACATTATACTTATTGTATGATTATTACATTTTATTGGATGATACCCATATAATTTAATTAATGTAATTTATTAATTTTTGTTTTAGTCAATTAAATTTTTTTTTTTCAGATGGATTAGTTATCATTTATACCATCTACTTTTGTATAATTATCTCACTTTCAAAACGTGTGGACTCTCGGTAATGTATCATGTATATTAGTAATTACATAGTCGTAACGTACAGGTTTTTAGCATCGTCTGGTATTCTAACAGTTTGTAGTTGTATGATTCCTAGATAGATTTTATTACATAATAGCCCAATGTTAAATTAATTTGAAAAAACTTAAAAACACACAAAGGAATGTACAATAGCGGAAAACCTATTAAATAACAAAAAAAACACTAAAAGTAAATACTACTCTTATGACGGTATAAATACTGTCATAAGTAGCTCATTTTATTTGATTTAAATCTGCAGTTCTATTAGATAGTATATTTTTAATTGAATTCTGCATTTGTAGATTTTGAACAATACTGTGTAATTGTTGCTTTTATATTTAATAGATATGAAATATTTATTTTTGACAAATAGTAATTTTCTTTTTATTTGATTAATAAATAGGGTTTTGTATTTTTTATCATGTTTATAATTTGTAGTGATTAAGTATACCATTAGGTTTTGAATGGTGCTGCAGATGTGTTGTTTTTATTAAACGATTAAAAAAATTACAACAAATACTTTTTTAACATAATTCATTTGTTCTATTGTGTGCTTGTTTAGTTGAAGGGCCTAGTAAAGGGAACGTTGTTAAAAAGAATGTTGCTAGGATACAAATATACGATCAGCCCTTCAAATGTACAGCCTGATTCTACTGCAGGTCCTAAAATTCAAGAAAATGTTTGTGATAATTATTCACCATCATTACCATATTTTCTAAAAGGTAATAATAATTTTGTTATGATAATTATTAGATAATATATCTACTGTTTCAATAATATCAACAAGATCCTTTTTCTGACAAATAATCTTTTTTTTGTTTTCAGGTACACCTGTTACATATAAAAATGTTTCCTTAGAATTAAATTCATCATATTTCAAAGAGATGTTCGTTGTGACTAATAAATGACGTTACGTTTTAATTCCATAACGGTAGTAAACACTTTTCTCAGTAAGTCAGTTCTATATTCTTTGTTTGGTTTATACATGTTTATTTACAATTATAAGATTTTATTGGAAAACATCCACGTAGTTAATTAATATTCTAATTGATTATTGTTTGAGATTTATTAAATATGTTTATTTGTTTTTCAGGTGGATGAGTGTTCATTTAAGTACTGTACTTTTTTAAAATGATGCAACTTTCAGGACTTCCGAGCTGATTAATATATCATGTTCAATATAATTTAAATAGCGGTAATGTAGAGTTTTGGTAGCATCGTCATATTAACTAACAGTTTTTACTTATACGATTATTAGATTTTATTGGATAATTGCCACAGAGATTAATAATACAATCGTAAATTTTTGTTTAAGACAATTAAAATACTTTTAAAATTATTTTTTTTTGTTTCAGATGTATTTGTTATCATTTAACACTCATTTAACAACTCCTTTTGAAAAAATAGATGCGGTAAAGACTGCTTGACAGTGAGTAAAATACGAGGGACGATCATAAAGTAAGTTGCACCTGATCTATGAAACAATTATATATTTATAAGACAAACCTACATATGTATATATATTTTTTGACTGCCTGTATTTTTGTGTCTCAATGTATGTGTTGCTCATTCAGTTTAGATAGTGTAATGTAGCTCCCAGCTCTCATCCCCTATGCGGATTTCTTTCAATACATGTGGACTAATCTTGGAATAATGTTGATGAAAATAAAAAAGCTGATGCAAAAAGTTGACGTTAGTAATTGTCGGTCAACAGATGTGGCACAATTTGTGCACACACGTTAAGGTAACCAAGCTGATCGTGAATGAAATCGCATACACAATACTTTCACAGACGTTATCTTCACTGGCAATTTCTCCAATTTTAATGCGCCGATTACTCATTATCATTTCATTCACGGTTTCCGATTAACCCATCGTGTATCAGTTAAGTGATCCCAAAAAAAGTGAGCTTGGGATGAAAGTTGGCACCGTGTAAGTCTTGGGGGGTTCACACTATGGCTACTTTGATCTCTCCACCCACCCGCATCTGTAGCGAATTCAGGCTTGCTGATGGTAGCAATGGTGACCCCCGACATATCATGAACCTGTGAGGAGTGCGGGAAGGACATGTGCTAAGCGAGTCTGGATCTGATAGGCTATCCCCGGGAATGATAACGCTTCAACAGATTAACACGGCGGAATTGTGGAAAAGTAGGTCGGCGTGTTTCAATGTAGCGGGAGGGATCCGGACGAATAAGCTCCGTAGATAGAAGCAAGAAAAGGTGGGCAAGCACTATATTCATAGCACTTCAAGGTGATAGTGTTATCCTAAAACACCAAGAACACTCTCCTTGTAGCTGCTAAACATATTCTTGGAGGTTTGGGAATGGCTATAAGGGGTGAGAGGAGGCCTCATTAAAAAAAAAATTTATGTACGCCTATCAACCAGCTCGTCACTCACATTTGTTCTCCCGTTTCCGAACATTCGGCAGGTTTTTATTATCGCGGGGTATATGATATTTATTCTCATCGTATATCTCAACAATTTGCTGAGGAATTTCACAAGTGTAATTATTTGCTTACAAAAATCGGACTACCGAACGCAGTTCTGTAATCGACAAAACCTCTAGAGGACACGGCGTGTTAAACACGATAATGCATATATACTGAATGATGTACAGAACTGCTGCTGGGGGACGGTGAAAACAACAACAAAGCTACTGCTGAATCAGAACACATTAATTTATTTCTTTCAGTATAAAAGACGGTAAGGTGTAACTCAATTTTTGAGGGACTTGTTGAATCATTTACAGTAGGTATTACAATGAGGTAACGTACAGTTTTTTCAGCATCATCATATATTCTATCACATTATTCTTATTGTATGATTATTACATTTTATTGGATGATACCCATATAATTTAATTAATGTAATTTATTAATTTTTGTTTTAGTCAATTAAATTTTTTTTTTCAGATGGATTAGTTATCATTTATACCATCTACTTTTGTATAATTATCTCACTTTCAAAACGTCTGGACTCTCGGTAATGTATCATGTATATTAGTAATTACATAGTCGTAACGTACAGGTTTTTAGCATCGTCTGGTATTCTAACAGTTTATAGTTGTATGATTGCTAGATAGATTTTATTACATAATAGCCCAATGTTAAATTAATTTGAAAAATCTTAAAAACACACAAAGGAATGTACAATAGCGGAAAACCTATTAAATAACAAAAAAACACTAATAGTAAATACTACTCTTATGGCGGTATAAATACTGTCATAAGTAGCTCATTTTATCAGTGCATGATTTAAATCTGCAGTTCTATTAGATAGTATATTTTTAATTGAATTCTGCATTTGTAGATTTGAACAATACTGTGTAATTGTTGCTTTTATATTTCATAGATATGAAATATTTATTTTTGACAAATAGTAATTTTCTTTTTATTTGATTAATAAATAGGGTTTTGTATTTTTTATCATGTTTATAATTTGTAGTGATTAAGTATACCATTAGGTTTTGAATGGTGCTGCAGATGTGTTGTTTTTATTAAACGATTAAAAAAATTACAACAAATATTTTTTTAACATAATTCTTTTGTTCTATTGTGTGCTTGTTTAGTTGAAGGGCCTAGTAAAGGGAACGTTGTTAAAAAGAATGTTGCTAGGATACAAATATACGATCAGCCTTTCAAATGTACAGCCTGATTCTACTGCAGGTCCTAAAATTCAAGAAAATGATTGTGATAATTATTCACCATCATTACCATATTTTCTAAAAGGTAATAATAATTTTGTTATGATAATTATTAAATAATATAACTACTGTTTCAATAATATCAACAAGATCCTTTTTCTGACAAATAATCTTTTTTTTTGTTTTCAGGTACACCTGTTACATATAAAAATGTTTCCTTAGAATTAAATTCATCATATTTCAAAGAGCTGTTCGTTGTGACTAATAAATGTCGTTACGTTTTAATTCCATAACGGTAGTAAACACTTTTCTCAGTAAGTCAGTTCTATATTCTTTGTTGGTTTATACATGTTTATTTACAATTATAAAATTTTATTGGAAAACATCCACGTAGTTAATTAATATTCTAATTGATTATTGCTTGAGATTTATAAAATATGTTTATTTGTTTTTCAGGTGGATGAGTGTTCATTTTAGTACTGTACTTATTTTAATATGATGCAACTTTCAGGACTTCCGAGCTGATTAATATATCATGTTCAATATAATTTAAATAGCGGTAATGTACAGTTTTGTTAGCATCGTCATATTAACTAACAGTTTTTACTTATTATACGATTATTAGATTTTATTGGATAATTGCCAGAGAGATTAATAATACAATCGTAAATTTTTGTTTAAGACAGTTAAAAGACTTTTAAAATTATTTTTTTTTTTCAGATGTATTTGTTATCATTTAACACTCATTTAACAACTCCTTTAGAAAAAATGGATGCGTTCAAGACTGCTTGACAGTGAGTAAAATACGAGGTACGTTCATAAAGTAAGTTGCACGTGATCTATGAAACAATTATATATTTATAAGACAAACCTACATATGTATATATATTTTTTGACTGCCTGTATTTTTGTGTCTCAATTTATGTGTTGCTCATTCAGTTTAGATAGTGTAATGTAGCACCCAGCTCTCATCCCCTATGCGGATTTCTTTCAATACATGTGGACTAATCTTGGAATAATGTTGATGAAAATAAAAAAGCTGATGCAAAAAGTTGACGTTAGTAATTGTCGGTCAACAGATGTGGCACAATTTGTGCACACACGTTAAGGTAACCAAGCTGATCGTGAATGAAATCGCATACACAATACTTTCACAGACGTTATCTTCACTGGCAATTTCTCCAATTTTAATGCGCCGATTACTCATTATCATTTCATTCACGGTTTCCGATTAACCCATCGTGTATCAGTTAAGTGATCCCAAAAAAAGTGAGCTTGGGATGAAAGTTGGCACCGTGTAAGTCTTGGGGGGTTCACACTATGGCTAGTTTGATCTCTCCACCCACCCGCATCTGTAGCGAATTCAGGCTTGCTGATGGTAGCAATGGTGACCCCCGACATATGATGAACCTGTGAGGAGTGCGGGAAGGACATGTGCTAAGCGAGTCTGGATCTGATAGGCTATCCCCGGGAATGATAACGCTTCAACAGATTAACACGGCGGAATTGTGGAAAAGTAGGTCGGCGTGTTTCAATGTAGCGGGAGGGATCCGGACGAATAAGCTCCGTAGATAGAAGCAAGAAAAGGTGGGCAAACACTATATTCATAGCACTTCAAGGTGATAGTGTTATCCTAAAACACCAAGAACACTCTCCTTGTAGCTGCTAAACATATTCTTGGAGGTTTGGGAATGGCTATAAGGGGTGAGAGGAGGCCATCATTAAAAAAAAAATTTATGTACGCCTATCAACCAGCTCGTCACTCACATTTGTTCTCCCGTTTCCGAACATTCGGCAGGTTTTTATTATCGCGGGGTATATGATATTTATTCTCATCGTATATCTCAACAATTTGCTGAGGAATTTCACAAGTGTAATTATTTGCTTACAAAAATGGGACTACCGAACGCAGTTCTGTAATCGACAAAACCTCTAGAGGACACGGCGTGTTAAACACGATAATGCATATATACTGAATGATGTACAGAACTAATGATGGGGGACGGTGAAAACAACAACAAAGCTACTGCTGAATCAGAACACATTAATTTATTTCTTTCAGTATAAAAGACGGTAAGGTGTAACTCAATTTTTGACGGACTTGTTGAATCATTTACAGTAGGTATTACAATGAGGTAACGTACAGTTTTTTCAGCATCATCATATATTCTATCACATTATACTAATTGTATGATTATTACATTTTATTGGATGATACCCATATAATTTAATTAATGTAATTTATTAATTTTTGTTTTAGTCAATTAAATTTTTTTTTCAGATGGATTAGTTATCATTTATACCATCTACTTTTGTATAATTATCTCACTTTCAAAACGTCTGGACTCTCGGTAATGTATCATGTATATTAGTAATTACATAGTCGTAACGTACAGGTTTTTAGCATCGTCTGGTATTCTAACAGTTTGTAGTTGTATGATTCCTAGATAGATTTTATTACATAATAGCCCAATGTTAAATTAATTTGAAAAAACTTAAAAACACACAAAGGAATGTACAATAGCGGAAAACCTATTAAATAACAAAAAAACACTAAAAGTAAATACTACTCTTATGGCGGTATAAATACTGTCATAAGTAGCTCATTTTATTTGATTTAAATCTGCAGTTCTATTAGATAGTATATTTTTAATTGAATTCTGCATTTGTAGATTTTGAACAATACTGTGTAATTGTTGCTTTTATATTTAATACATATGAAATATTTATTTTTGACAAATAGTAATTTTCTTTTTATTTGATTAATAAATAGGGTTTTGTATTTTTTATCATGTTTATAATTTGTAGTGATTAAGTATACCATTAGGTTTTGAATGGTGCTGCAGATGTGTTGTTTTTATTAAACGATTAAAAAAATTACAACAAATATTTTTTTAACATAATTCATTTGTTCTATTGTGTGCTTGTTTAGTTGAAGGGCCTAGTAAAGGGAACGTTGTTAAAAAGAATGTTGCTAGGATACAAATATACGATCAGCCCTTCAAATGTACAGCCTGATTCTACTGCAGGTCCTAAAATTCAAGAAAATTATTGTGATAATTATTCACCATCATTACCATATTTTCTAAAAGGTAATAATAATTTTTTTATGATAATTATTAGATAATATAACTACTGTTTCAATAATATCAACAAGATCCTTTTTCTGACAAATAATCTTTTTTTTGTTTTCAGGTACACCTGTTACATATAAAAATGTTTCCTTAGAATTAAATTCATCATATTTCAAAGAGATGTTCGTTGTGACTAATAAATGACGTTACGTTTTAATTCCATAACGGTAGTAAACACTTTTCTCAGTAAGTCAGTTCTATATTCTTTGTTTGTTTTATACATGTTTATTTACAATTATAAGATTTTATTGGAAAACATCCACGTAGTTAATTAATATTCTAATTGATTATTGTTTGAGATTTATTAAATATGTTTATTTGTTTTTCAGGTGGATGAGTGTTCATTTAAGTACTGTACTTATTTTAAAATGATGCAACTTTCAGGACTTCCGAGCTGATTAATATATCATGTTCAATATAATTTAAATAGCGGTAATGTAGAGTTTTGGTAGCATCGTCATATTAACTAACAGTTTTTACTTATACGATTATTAGATTTTATTGGATAATTGCCACAGAGATTAATAATACAATCGTAAATTTTTGTTTAAGACAATTAAAATACTTTTAAAATTATTTTTTTTTGTTTCAGATGTATTTGTTATCATTTAACACTCATTTAACAACTCCTTTTGAAAAAATAGATGCGGTAAAGACTGCTTGACAGTGAGTAAAATACGAGGGACGATCATAAAGTAAGTTGCACCCGATCTATGAAACAATTATATATTTATAAGACAAACCTACATATGTATATATATTTTTTGACTGCCTGTATTTTTGTGTCTCAATGTATGTGTTGCTCATTCAGTTTAGATAGTGTAATGTAGCTCCCAGCTCTCATCCCCTATGCGGATTTCTTTCAATACATGTGGACTAATCTTGGAATAATGTTGATGAAAATAAAGAAGCTGATGCAAAAAGTTGACGTTAGTAATTGTCGGTCAACAGATGTGGCACAATTTGTGCGCACACGTTAAGGTAACAAAACTGATCGTGAATGAAATCGCATACACAATACTTTCACAGACGATATCTTCACTGGCAATTTCTCCAATTTTAATGCGCCAATTACTCATTATCATTTCATTCACGGTTTCCGATTAACCCATCTTGTATCAGTTAAGTGATCCCAAAAAAAGTGAGCTTGGGATGAAAGTTGGCACCGTGTAAGTCTTGGGGGGTTCACAGTATGGCTACTTTGATCTCTCCACCCACACGCATCTGTAGCGAATTCAGGCTTGCTGATGGTAGCAATGGTTACCCCCGACATATGATGAACCTGTGAGGAGTGCGGGAAGGACATGTGCTAAGCGAGTCTGGATCTGATAGGCTATCCCCGGGAATGTTAACGCTTCAACAGATTAACACGGCGGAATTGTGGAAAAGTAGGTCGGCGTGTTTCAATGTAGCGGGAGGGATCCGGACGAATAAGCTCCGTAGATAGAAGCAAGAAAAGGTGGGCAAACACTATATTCATAGCACTTCAAGGTGATAGTGTTATCCTAAAACACCAAGAACACTCTCCTTGTAGCTGCTATACATATTCTTGGAGGTTTGGGAATGGCTATAAGGGGTGAGAGGAGGCCATCATTAAAAAAAAAATTTATGTACGCCTATCAACCAGCTCGTCACTCACATTTGTTCTTCCGTTTCCGAACATTCGGCAGGTTTTTATTATCGCGGGGTATATGATATTTATTCTCATCGTATATCTCAACAATTTGCTGAGGAATTTCACAAGTGTAATTATTTGCTTACAAAAATCGGACTACCGAACGCAGTTCTGTAATCGACAAAACCTCTAGAGGACACGGCGTGTTAAACACGATAATGCATATATACTGAAAGATGTACAGAACTGCTGCTGGGGGACGGTGAAAACAACAACAAAGCTAGTGCTGAATCAGAACACATTAATTTATTTCTTTCAGTATAAAAGACGGTAAGGTGTAACTCAATTTTTGACGGACTTGTTGAATCATTTACAGTAGGTATTACAATGAGGTAACGTACAGTTTTTTCAGCATCATCATATATTCTATCACATTATACTTATTGTATGATTATTACATTTTATTAGATGATACCCATATAATTTAATTAATGTTATTTATTAATTTTTGTTTTAGTCAATTAAATTTTTTTTTTCAGATGGATTAGTTATCATTTATACCATCTACTTTTGTATAATTATCTCACTTTCAAAACGTCTGGACTCTCGGTAATGTATCATGTATATTAGTAATTACATAGTCGTAACGTACAGGTTTTTAGCATCGTCTGGTATTCTAACAGTTTATAGTTGTATGATTCCTAGATAGATTTTATTACATAATAGCCCAATGTTAAATTAATTTGAAAAAACTTAAAAACACACAAAGGAATGTACAATAGCGGAAAACCTATTAAATAACAAAAAAACACTAAAAGTAAATACTACTCTTATGGCGGTATAAATACTGTCATAAGTAGCTCATTTTATCAGTGCATGATTTAAATCTGCAGTTCTATTAGATAGTATATTTTTAATTGAATTCTGCATTTGTAGATTTTGCACAATACTGTGTAATTGTTGCTTTTATATTTAATAGATATGAAATATTTATTTTTGACAAATAGTAATTTTCTTTTTATTTGATTAATAAATAGGGTTTTGTATTTTTTATCATGTTTATAATTTGTAGTGATTAAGTATACCATTAGGTTTTGAATGGTGCTGCAGATGTGTTGTTTTTATTAAACGATTAAAAAAATTACAACAAATATTTTTTTAACATAATTCATTTGTTCTATTGTGTGCTTGTTTAGTTGAAGGGCCTAGTAAAGGGAACGTTGTTAAAAAGAATGTTGCTAGGATACAAATATACGATCAGCCCTTCAAATGTACAGCCTGATTCTACTGCAGGTCCTAAAATTCAAGAAAATTATTGTGATAATTATTCACCATCATTACCATATTTTCTAAAAGGTAATAATAATTTTTTTATGATAATTATTAGATAATATAACTACTGTTTCAATAATATCAACAAGATCCTTTTTCTGACAAATAATCTTTTTTTTGTTTTCAGGTACACCTGTTACATATAAAAATGTTTCCTTAGAATTAAATTCATCATATTTCAAAGAGATGTTCGTTGTGACTAATAAATGACGTTACGTTTTAATTCCATAACGGTAGTAAACACTTTTCTCAGTAAGTCAGTTCTATATTCTTTGTTTGGTTTATACATGTTTATTTACAATTATAAGATTTTATTGGAAAACATCCACGTAGTTAATTAATATTCTAATTGATTATTGTTTGAGATTTATTAAATATGTTTATTTGTTTTTCAGGTGGATGAGTGTTCATTTAAGTACTGTACTTATTTTAAAATGATGCAACTTTCAGGACTTCCGAGCTGATTAATATATCATGTTCAATATAATTTAAATAGCGGTAATGTAGAGTTTTGGTAGCATCGTCATATTAACTAACAGTTTTTACTTATACGATTATTAGATTTTATTGGATAATTGCCACAGAGATTAATAATACAATCGTAAATTTTTGTTTAAGACAATTAAAATACTTTTAAAATTATTTTTTTTTGTTTCAGATGTATTTGTTATCATTTAACACTCATTTAACAACTCCTTTTGAAAAAAAAGATGCGGTAAAGACTGCTTGACAGTGAGTAAAATACGAGGTACGATCATAAAGTAAGTTGCACCTGATCTATGAAACAATTATATATTTATAAGACAAACCTACATATGTATATATATTTTTTGACTGCCTGTATTTTTGTGTCTCAATTTATGTGTTGCTCATTCAGTTTAGATAGTGTAATGTAGCACCCAGCTCTCATCCCCTATGCGGATTTCTTTCAATACATGTGGACTAATCTTGGAATAATGTTGATGAAAATAAAGAAGCTGATGCAAAAAGTTGACGTTAGTAATTGTCGGTCAACAGATGTGGCACAATTTGTGCGCACACGTTAAGGTAACAAAACTGATCGTGAATGAAATCGCATACACAATACTTTCACAGACGATATCTTCACTGGCAATTTCTCCAATTTTAATGCGCCAATTACTCATTATCATTTCATTCACGGTTTCCGATTAACCCATCTTGTATCAGTTAAGTGATCCCAAAAAAAGTGAGCTTGGGATGAAAGTTGGCACCGTGTAAGTCTTGGGGGGTTCACACTATGGCTACTTTGATCTCTCCACCCACCCGCATCTGTAGCGAATTCAGACTTGCTGATGGTAGCAATGGTGACCCCCGACATATGATGAACCTGTGAGGAGTGCGGGAAGGACATGTGCTAAGCGAGTCTGGATCTGATAGGCTATCCCCGGGAATGATAACGCTTCAACAGATTAACACGGCGGAATTGTGGAAAAGTAGGTCGGCGTGTTTCAATGTAGCGGGAGGGATCCGGACGAATAAGCTCCGTAGATAGAAGCAAGAAAAGGTGGGCAAGCACTATATTCATAGCACTTCAAGGTGATAGTGTTATCCTAAAACACCAAGAACACTCTCCTTGTAGCTGCTAAACATATTCTTGGAGGTTTGGGAATGGCTATAAGGGGTGAGAGGAGGCCATCATTATAAAAAAAATTTATGTACGCCTATCAACCAGCTCGTCACTCACATTTGTTCTTCCGTTTCCGAACATTCGGCAGGTTTTTATTATCGCGGGGTATATGATATTTATTCTCATCGTATATCTCAACAATTTGCTGAGGAATTTCACAAGTGTAATTATTTGCTTACAAAAATCGGACTACCGAACGCAGTTCTGTAATCGACAAAACCTCTAGAGGACACGGCGTGTTAAACACGATAATGCATATATACTGAATGATGTACAGAACTGTTGCTGGGGGACGGTGAAAACAACAACAAAGCTACTGCTGAATCAGAACACATTAATTTATTTCTTTCAGTATAAAAGACGGTAAGGTGTAACTCAATTTTTGACGGACTTGTTGAATCATTTACAGTAGGTATTACAATGAGGTAACGTACAGTTTTTTCAGCATCATCATATATTCTATCACATTATACTTATTGTATGATTATTACATTTTATTGGATGATACCCATATAATTTAATTAATGTAATTTATTAATTTTTGTTTTAGTCAATTAAATTTTTTTTTCAGATGGATTAGTTATCATTTATACCATCTACTTTTGTATAATTATCTCACTTTCAAAACGTCTGGACTCTCGGTAATGTATCATGTATATTAGTAATTACATAGTCGTAACGTACAGGTTTTTAGCATCGTCTGGTATTCTAACAGTTTGTAGTTGTATGATTCCTAGATAGATTTTATTACATAATAGCCCAATGTTAAATTAATTTGAAAAAACTTAAAAACACACAAAGGAATGTACAATAGCGGAAAACCTATTAAATAACAAAAAAACACTAAAAGTAAATACTACTCTTATGGCGGTATAAATACTGTCATAAGTAGCTCATTTTATCAGTGCATGATTTAAATCTGCAGTTCTATTAGATAGTATATTTTTAATTGAATTCTGCATTTGTAGATTTTGAACAATACTGTGTAATTGTTGCTTTTATATTTAATAGATATGAAATATTTATTTTTGACAAATAGTAATTTTCTTTTTATTTGATTAATAAATAGGGTTTTGTATTTTTTATCATGTTTATAATTTGTAGTGATTAAGTATACCATTAGGTTTTGAATGGTGCTGCAGATGTGTTGTTTTTATTAAACGATTAAAAAAATTACAACAAATATTTTTTTAACATAATTCATTTGTTCTATTGTGTGCTTGTTTAGTTGAAGGGCCTAGTAAAGGGAACGTTGTTAAAAAGAATGTTTCTAGGATACAAATATACGATCAGCCCTTCAAATGTACAGCCTGATTCTACTGCAGGTCCTAAAATTCAAGAAAATTATTGTGATAATTATTCACCATCATTACCATATTTTCTAAAAGGTAATAATAATTTTTTTATGATAATTATTAGATAATATAACTACTGTTTCAATAATATCAACAAGATCCTTTTTCTGACAAATAATCTTTTTTTTGTTTTCAGGTACACCTGTTACATATAAAAATGTTTCCTTAGAATTAAATTCATCATATTTCAAAGAGATGTTCGTTGTGACTAATAAATGACGTTACGTTTTAATTCCATAACGGTAGTAAACACTTTTCTCAGTAAGTCAGTTCTATATTCTTTGTTTGGTTTATACATGTTTATTTACAATTATAAGATTTTATTGGAAAACATCCACGTAGTTAATTAATATTCTAATTGATTATTGTTTGAGATTTATTAAATATGTTTATTTGTTTTTCAGGTGGATGAGTGTTCATTTAAGTACTGTACTTATTTTAAAATGATGCAACTTTCAGGACTTCCGAGCTGATTAATATATCATGTTCAATATAATTTAAATAGCGGTAATGTAGAGTTTTGGTAGCATCGTCATATTAACTAACAGTTTTTACTTATACGATTATTAGATTTTATTGGATAATTGCCACAGAGATTAATAATACAATCGTAAATTTTTGTTTAAGACAATTAAAATACTTTTAAAATTATTTTTTTTTGTTTCAGATGTATTTGTTATCATTTAACACTCATTTAACAACTCCTTTTGAAAAAATAGATGCGGTAAAGACTGCTTGACAGTGAGTAAAATACGAGGGACGATCATAAAGTAAGTTGCACCTGATCTATGAAACAATTATATATTTATAAGACAAACCTACATATGTATATATATTTTTTGACTGCCTGTATTTTTGTGTCTCAATGTATGTGTTGCTCATTCAGTTTAGATAGTGTAATGTAGCTCCCAGCTCTCATCCCCTATGCGGATTTCTTTCAATACATGTGGACTAATCTTGGAATAATATTGATGAAAATAAAAAAGCTGATGCAAAAAGTTGACGTTAGTAATTGTCGGTCAACAGATGTGGCACAATTTGTGCACACACGTTAAGGTAACCAAGCTGATCGTGAATGAAATCGCATACACAATACTTTCACAGACGTTATCTTCACTGGCAATTTCTCCAATTTTAATGCGCCGATTACTCATTATCATTTCATTCACGGTTTCCGATTAACCCATCGTGTATCAGTTAAGTGATCCCAAAAAAAGTGAGCTTGGGATGAAAGTTGGCACCGTGTAAGTCTTGGGGGGTTCACACTATGGCTAGTTTGATCTCTCCACCCACCCGCATCTGTAGCGAATTCAGGCTTGCTGATTGTAGCAATGGTGACCCCCGACATATGATGAACCTGTGAGGAGTGCGGGAAGGACATGTGCTAAGCGAGTCTGGATCTGATAGGCTATCCCCGGGAATGATAACGCTTCAACAGATTAACACGGCGGAATTGTGGAAAAGTAGGTCGGCGTGTTTCAATGTAGCGGGAGGGATCCGGACGAATAAGCTCCGTAGATAGAAGCAAGAAAAGGTGGGCAAACACTATATTCATAGCACTTCAAGGTGATAGTGTTATCCTAAAACACCAAGAACACTCTCCTTGTAGCTGCTAAACATATTCTTGGAGGTTTGGGAATGGCTATAAGGGGTGAGAGGAGGCCATCATTAAAAAAAAAATTTATGTACGCCTATCAACCAGCTCGTCACTCACATTTGTTCTCCCGTTTCCGAACATTCGGCAGGTTTTTATTATCGCGGGGTATATGATATTTATTCTCATCGTATATCTCAACAATTTGCTGAGGAATTTCACAAGTGTAATTATTTGCTTACAAAAATGGGACTACCGAACGCAGTTCTGTAATCGACAAAACCTCTAGAGGACACGGCGTGTTAAACACGATAATGCATATATACTGAATGATGTACAGAACTAATGATGGGGGACGGTGAAAACAACAACAAAGCTACTGCTGAATCAGAACACATTAATTTATTTCTTTCAGTATAAAAGACGGTAAGGTGTAACTCAATTTTTGACGGACTTGTTGAATCATTTACAGTAGGTATTACAATGAGGTAACGTACAGTTTTTTCAGCATCATCATATATTCTATCACATTATACTAATTGTATGATTATTACATTTTATTGGATGATACCCATATAATTTAATTAATGTAATTTATTAATTTTTGTTTTAGTCAATTAAATTTTTTTTTCAGATGGATTAGTTATCATTTATACCATCTACTTTTGTATAATTATCTCACTTTCAAAACGTCTGGACTCTCGGTAATGTATCATGTATATTAGTAATTACATAGTCGTAACGTACAGGTTTTTAGCATCGTCTGGTATTCTAACAGTTTGTAGTTGTATGATTCCTAGATAGATTTTATTACATAATAGCCCAATGTTAAATTAATTTGAAAAAACTTAAAAACACACAAAGGAATGTACAATAGCGGAAAACCTATTAAATAACAAAAAAACACTAAAAGTAAATACTACTCTTATGGCGGTATAAATACTGTCATAAGTAGCTCATTTTATTTGATTTAAATCTGCAGTTCTATTAGATAGTATATTTTTAATTGAATTCTGCATTTGTAGATTTTGAACAATACTGTGTAATTGTTGCTTTTATATTTAATACATATGAAATATTTATTTTTGACAAATAGTAATTTTCTTTTTATTTGATTAATAAATAGGGTTTTGTATTTTTTATCATGTTTATAATTTGTAGTGATTAAGTATACCATTAGGTTTTGAATGGTGCTGCAGATGTGTTGTTTTTATTAAACGATTAAAAAAATTACAACAAATATTTTTTTAACATAATTCATTTGTTCTATTGTGTGCTTGTTTAGTTGAAGGGCCTAGTAAAGGGAACGTTGTTAAAAAGAATGTTGCTAGGATACAAATATACGATCAGCCCTTCAAATGTACAGCCTGATTCTACTGCAGGTCCTAAAATTCAAGAAAATTATTGTGATAATTATTCACCATCATTACCATATTTTCTAAAAGGTAATAATAATTTTTTTATGATAATTATTAGATAATATAACTACTGTTTCAATAATATCAACAAGATCCTTTTTCTGACAAATAATCTTTTTTTTGTTTTCAGGTACACCTGTTACATATAAAAATGTTTCCTTAGAATTAAATTCATCATATTTCAAAGAGATGTTCGTTGTGACTAATAAATGACGTTACGTTTTAATTCCATAACGGTAGTAAACACTTTTCTCAGTAAGTCAGTTCTATATTCTTTGTTTGGTTTATACATGTTTATTTACAATTATAAGATTTTATTGGAAAACATCCACGTAGTTAATTAATATTCTAATTGATTATTGTTTGAGATTTATTAAATATGTTTATTTGTTTTTCAGGTGGATGAGTGTTCATTTAAGTACTGTACTTATTTTAAAATGATGCAACTTTCAGGACTTCCGAGCTGATTAATATATCATGTTCAATATAATTTAAATAGCGGTAATGTAGAGTTTTGGTAGCATCGTCATATTAACTAACAGTTTTTACTTATACGATTATTAGATTTTATTGGATAATTGCCACAGAGATTAATAATACAATCGTAAATTTTTGTTTAAGACAATTAAAATACTTTTAAAATTATTTTTTTTTGTTTCAGATGTATTTGTTATCATTTAACACTCATTTAACAACTCCTTTTGAAAAAATAGATGCGGTAAAGACTGCTTGACAGTGAGTAAAATACGAGGTACGATCATAAAGTAAGTTGCACCTGATCTATGAAACAATTATATATTTATAAGACAAACCTACATATGTATATATATTTTTTGACTGCCTGTATTTTTGTGTCTCAATTTATGTGTTGCTCATTCAGTTTAGATAGTGTAATGTAGCACCCAGCTCTCATCCCCTATGCGGATTTCTTTCAATACATGTGGACTAATCTTGGAATAATGTTGATGAAAATAAAGAAGCTGATGCAAAAAGTTGACGTTAGTAATTGTCGGTCAACAGATGTGGCACAATTTGTGCGCACACGTTAAGGTAACAAAACTGATCGTGAATGAAATCGCATACACAATACTTTCACAGACGATATCTTCACTGGCAATTTCTCCAATTTTAATGCGCCAATTACTCATTATCATTTCATTCACGGTTTCCGATTAACCCATCTTGTATCAGTTAAGTGATCCTAAAAAAAGTGAGCTTGGGATGAAAGTTGGCACCGTGTAAGTCTTGGGGGGTTCACACTATGGCTACTTTGATCTCTCCACCCACCCGCATCTGTAGCGAATTCAGACTTGCTGATGGTAGCAATGGTGACCCCCGACATATGATGAACCTGTGAGGAGTGCGGGAAGGACATGTGCTAAGCGAGTCTGGATCTGATAGGCTATCCCCGGGAATGATAACGCTTCAACAGATTAACACGGCGGAATTGTGGAAAAGTAGGTCGGCGTGTTTCAATGTAGCGGGAGGGATCCGGACGAATAAGCTCCGTAGATAGAAGCAAGAAAAGGTGGGCAAGCACTATATTCATAGCACTTCAAGGTGATAGTGTTATCCTAAAACACCAAGAACACTCTCCTTGTAGCTGCTAAACATATTCTTGGAGGTTTGGGAATGGCTATAAGGGGTGAGAGGAGGCCATCATTAAAAAAAAAATTTATGTACGCCTATCAACCAGCTCGTCACTCACATTTGTTCTCCCGTTTCCGAACATTCGGCAGGTTTTTATTATCGCGGGGTATATGATATTTATTCTCATCGTATATCTCAACAATTTGCTGAGGAATTTCACAAGTGTAATTATTTGCTTACAAAAATCGGACTACCGAACGCAGTTCTGTAATCGACAAAACCTCTAGAGGACACGGCGTGTTAAACACGATAATGCATATATACTGAATGATGTACAGAACTGCTGATGGGGGACGGTGAAAACAACAACAAAGCTACTGCTGAATCAGAACACATTAATTTATTTCTTTCAGTATAAAAGACGGTAAGGTGTAACTCAATTTTTGACGGACTTGTTGAATCATTTACAGTAGGTATTACAATGAGGTAACGTACAGTTTTTTCAGCATCATCATATATTCTATCACATTATACTTATTGTATGATTATTACATTTTATTGGATGATACCCATATAATTTAATTAATGTAATTTATTAATTTTTGTTTTAGTCAATTAAATTTTTTTTTCAGATGGATTAGTTATCATTTATACCATCTACTTTTGTATAATTATCTCACTTTCAAAACGTCTGGACTCTCGGTATTGTATCATGTATATTAGTAATTACATAGTCGTAACGTACAGGTTTTTAGCATCGTCTGGTATTCTAACAGTTTGTAGTTGTATGATTCCTAGATAGATTTTATTACATAATAGCCCAATGTTAAATTAATTTGAAAAAACTTAAAAACACACAAAGGAATGTACAATAGCGGAAAACCTATTAAATAACAAAAAAACACTAAAAGTAAATACTACTCTTATGGCGGTATAAATACTGTCATAAGTAGCTCATTTTATTTGATTTAAATCTGCAGTTCTATTAGATAGTATATTTTTAATTGAATTCTGCATTTGTAGATTTTGAACAATACTGTGTAATTGTTGCTTTTATATTTAATACATATGAAATATTTATTTTTGACAAATAGTAATTTTCTTTTTATTTGATTAATAAATAGGGTTTTGTATTTTTTATCATGTTTATAATTTGTAGTGATTAAGTATACCATTAGGTTTTGAATGGTGCTGCAGATGTGTTGTTTTTATTAAACGATTAAAAAAATTACAACAAATATTTTTTTAACATAATTCATTTGTTCTATTGTGTGCTTGTTTAGTTGAAGGGCCTAGTAAAGGGAACGTTGTTAAAAAGAATGTTGCTAGGATACAAATATACGATCAGCCCTTCAAATGTACAGCCTGATTCTACTGCAGGTCCTAAAATTCAAGAAAATTATTGTGATAATTATTCACCATCATTACCATATTTTCTAAAAGGTAATAATAATTTTTTTATGATAATTATTAGATAATATAACTACTGTTTCAATAATATCAACAAGATCCTTTTTCTGACAAATAATCTTTTTTTTGTTTTCAGGTACACCTGTTACATATAAAAATGTTTCCTTAGAATTAAATTCATCATATTTCAAAGAGATGTTCGTTGTGACTAATAAATGACGTTACGTTTTAATTCCATAACGGTAGAAAACACTTTTCTCAGTAAGTCAGTTCTATATTCTTTGTTTGGTTTATACATGTTTATTTACAATTATAAGATTTTATTGGAAAACATCCACGTAGTTAATTAATATTCTAATTGATTATTGTTTGAGATTTATTAAATATGTTTATTTGTTTTTCAGGTGGATGAGTGTTCATTTAAGTACTGTACTTATTTTAAAATGATGCAACTTTCAGGACTTCCGAGCTGATTAATATATCATGTTCAATATAATTTAAATAGCGGTAATGTAGAGTTTTGGTAGCATCGTCATATTAACTAACAGTTTTTACTTATACGATTATTAGATTTTATTGGATAATTGCCACAGAGATTAATAATACAATCGTAAATTTTTGTTTAAGACAATTAAAATACTTTTAAAATTATTTTTTTTTGTTTCGGATGTATTTGTTATCATTTAACACTCATTTAACAACTCCTTTTGAAAAAATAGATGCGGTAAAGACTGCTTGACAGTGAGTAAAATACGAGGGACGATCATAAAGTAAGTTGCACCTGATCTATGAAACAATTATATATTTATAAGACAAACCTACATATGTATATATATTTTTTGACTGCCTGTATTTTTGTGTCTCAATGTATGTGTTGCTCATTCAGTTTAGATAGTGTAATGTAGCTCCCAGCTCTCATCCCCTATGCGGATTTCTTTCAATACATGTGGACTAATCTTGGAATAATGTTGATGAAAATAAAAAAGCTGATGCAAAAAGTTGACGTTAGTAATTGTCGGTCAACAGATGTGGCACAATTTGTGCACACACGTTAAGGTAACCAAGCTGATCGTGAATGAAATCGCATAACAATACTTTCACAGACGTTATCTTCACTGGCAATTTCTCCAATTTTAATGCGCCGATTACTCATTATCATTTCATTCACGGTTTCCGATTAACCCATCGTGTATCAGTTAAGTGATCCCAAAAAAAGTGAGCTTGGGATGAAAGTTGGCACCGTGTAAGTCTTGGGGGGTTCACACTATGGCTACTTTGATCTCTCCACCCACCCGCATCTGTAGCGAATTCAGGCTTGCTGATGGTAGCAATGGTGACCCCCGACATATGATGAACCTGTGAGGAGTGCGGGAAGGACATGTGCTAAGCGAGTCTGGATCTGATAGGCTATCCCCGGGAATGATAATGCTTCAACAGATTAACACGGCGGAATTGTGGAAAAGTAGGTCGGCGTGTTTCAATGTAGCGGGAGGGATCCGGACGAATAAGCTCCGTAGATAGAAGCAAGAAAAGGTGGGCAAACACTATATTCATAGCACTTCAAGGTGATAGTGTTATCCTAAAACACCAAGAACACTCTCCTTGTAGCTGCTAAACATATTCTTGGAGGTTTGGGAATGGCTATAAGGGGTGAGAGGAGGCCATCATTATAAAAAAAATTTATGTACGCCTATCAACCAGCTCGTCACTCACATTTGTTCTTCCGTTTCCGAACATTCGGCAGGTTTTTATTATCGCGGGGGGTATATGATATTTATTCTCATCGTATATCTCAACAATTTGCTGAGGAATTTCACAAGTGTAATTATTTGCTTACAAAAACCGGACTACCGAACGCAGTTCTGTAATCGACAAAACCTCTAGAGGACACGGCGTGTTAAACACGATAATGCATATATACTGAAAGATGTACAGAACTGCTGCTGGGGGACGGTGAAAACAACAACAATGCTAGTGCTGAATCAGAACACATTAATTTATTTCTTTCAGTATAAAAGACGGTAAGGTGTAACTCAATTTTTGACGGACTTGTTGAATCAATTACAGTAGGTATTACAATGAGGTAACGTACAGTTTTTTCAGCATCATCATATATTCTATCACATTATACTTATTGTATGATTATTACATTTTATTGGATGATACCCATATAATTTAATTAATGTAATTTATTAATTTTTGTTTTTGTCAACTAAATTTTTTTTTTTTTCAGATGGATGAGTTATCATTTATACCATCTACTTTTGTATAATTATCTCACTTTCAAAACGTCTGGACTCTCGGTAATGTATCATGTATATTAGTAATTACATAGTCGTAACGTACAGGTTTTTAGCATCGTCTGGTATTCTAACAGTTTATAGTTGTATGATTGCTAGATAGATTTTATTACATAATAGCCCAATGTTAAATTAATTTGAAAAATTTTAAAAACACACAAAGGAATGTACAATAGCGGAAAACCTATTAAATAACAAAAAAACACTAATAGTAAATACTACTCTTATGGCGGTATAAATACTGTCATAAGTAGCTCATTTTATCAGTGCATGATTTAAATCTGCAGTTCTATTAGA
This sequence comes from Lycorma delicatula, assembly GCF_047948215.1. Taxonomy (NCBI): domain Eukaryota; kingdom Metazoa; phylum Arthropoda; class Insecta; order Hemiptera; family Fulgoridae; genus Lycorma; species Lycorma delicatula. The sequence continues at coordinate 41,181,740 of NC_134458.1, forward strand.
TAGTATATTTTTAATTGAATTCTGCATTTGTAGATTTGAACAATACTGTGTAATTGTTGCTTTTATATTTCATAGATATGAAATATTTATTTTTGACAAATAGTAATTTTCTTTTTATTTGATTAATAAATAGGGTTTTGTATTTTTTATCATGTTTATAATTTGTAGTGATTAAGTATACCATTAGGTTTTGAATGGTGCTGCAGATGTGTTGTTTTTATTAAACGATTAAAAAAATTACAACAAATATTTTTTTAACATAATTCTTTTGTTCTATTGTGTGCTTGTTTAGTTGAAGGGCCTAGTAAAGGGAACGTTGTTAAAAAGAATGTTGCTAGGATACAAATATACGATCAGCCCTTCAAATGTACAGCCTGATTCTACTGCAGGTCCTAAAATTCAAGAAAATTATTGTGATAATTATTCACCATCATTACCAAATTTTCTAAAAGGTAATAATAATTTTTTTATGATAATTATTAGATAATATAACTACTGTTTCAATAATATCAACAAGATCCTTTTTCTGACAAATAATCTTTTTTTTGTTTTCAGGTACACCTGTTACATATAAAAATGTTTCCTTAGAATTAAATTCATCATATTTCAAAGAGATGTTCGTTGTGACTAATAAATGACGTTACGTTTTAATTCCATAACGGTAGTAAACACTTTTCTCAGTAAGTCAGTTCTATATTCTTTGTTTGGTTTATACATGTTTATTTACAATTATAAGATTTTATTGGAAAACATCCACGTAGTTAATTAATATTCTAATTGATTATTGTTTGAGATTTATTAAATATGTTTATTTGTTTTTCAGGTGGATGAGTGTTCATTTAAGTACTGTACTTATTTTAAAATGATGCAACTTTCAGGACTTCCGAGCTGATTAATATATCATGTTCAATATAATTTAAATAGCGGTAATGTAGAGTTTTGGTAGCATCGTCATATTAACTAACAGTTTTTACTTATACGATTATTAGATTTTATTGGATAATTGCCACAGAGATTAATAATACAATCGTAAATTTTTGTTTAAGACAATTAAAATACTTTTAAAATTATTTTTTTTTGTTTCAGATGTATTTGTTATCATTTAACACTCATTTAACAACTCCTTTTGAAAAAATAGATGCGGTAAAGACTGCTTGACAGTGAGTAAAATACGAGGGACGATCATAAAGTAAGTTGCACCTGATCTATGAAACAATTATATATTTATAAGACAAACCTACATATGTATATATATTTTTTGACTGCCTGTATTTTCGTGTCTCAATGTATGTGTTGCTCATTCAGTTTAGATAGTGTAATGTAGCTCCCAGCTCTCATCCCCTATGCGGATTTCTTTCAATACATGTGGACTAATCTTGGAATAATGTTGATGAAAATAAAAAAGCTGATGCAAAAAGTTGACGTTAGTAATTGTCGGTCAACAGATGTGGCACAATTTGTGCACACACGTTAAGGTAACCAAGCTGATCGTGAATGAAATCGCATACACAATACTTTCACAGACGTTATCTTCACTGGCAATTTCTCCAATTTTAATGCGCCGATTACTCATTATCATTTCATTCACGGTTTCCGATTAACCCATCGTGTATCAGTTAAGTGATCCCAAAAAAAGTGAGCTTGGGATGAAAGTTGGCACCGTGTAAGTCTTGGGGGGTTCACACTATGGCTACTTTGATCTCTCCACCCACCCGCATCTGTAGCGAATTCAGGCTTGCTGATGGTAGCAATGGTGACCCCCGACATATGATGAACCTGTGAGGAGTGCGGGAAGGACATGTGCTAAGCGAGTCTGGATCTGATAGGCTATCCCCGGGAATGATAACGCTTCAACAGATTAACACGGCGGAATTGTGGAAAAGTAGGTCGGCGTGTTTCAATGTAGCGGGAGGGATCCGGACGAATAAGCTCCGTAGATAGAAGCAAGAAAAGGTGGGCAAGCACTATATTCATAGCACTTCAAGGTGATAGTGTTATCCTAAAACACCAAGAACACTCTCCTTGTAGCTGCTAAACATATTCTTGGAGGTTTGGGAATGGCTATAAGGGGTGAGAGGAGGCCATCATTAAAAAAAAAATTTATGTACGCCTATCAACCAGCTCGTCACTCACATTTGTTCTCCCGTTTCCGAACATTCGGCAGGTTTTTATTATCGCGGGGTATATGATATTTATTCTCATCGTATATCTCAACAATTTGCTGAGGAATTTCACAAGTGTAATTATTTGCTTACAAAAATCGGACTACCGAACGCAGTTCTGTAATCGACAAAACCTCTAGAGGACACGGCGTGTTAAACACGATAATGCATATATACTGAATGATGTACAGAACTGCTGATGGGGGACGGTGAAAACAACAACAAAGCTACTGCTGAATCAGAACACATTAATTTATTTCTTTCAGTATAAAAGACGGTAAGGTGTAACTCAATTTTTGACGGACTTGTTGAATCATTTACAGTAGGTATTACAATGAGGTAACGTACAGTTTTTTCAGCATCATCATATATTCTATCACATTATACTTATTGTATGATTATTACATTTTATTGGATGATACCCATATAATTTAATTAATGTAATTTATTAATTTTTGTTTTAGTCAATTAAATTTTTTTTTCAGATGGATTAGTTATCATTTATACCATCTACTTTTGTATAATTATCTCACTTTCAAAACGTCTGGACTCTCGGTATTGTATCATGTATATTAGTAATTACATAGTCGTAACGTACAGGTTTTTAGCATCGTCTGGTATTCTAACAGTTTGTAGTTGTATGATTCCTAGATAGATTTTATTACATAATAGCCCAATGTTAAATTAATTTGAAAAAACTTAAAAACACACAAAGGAATGTACAATAGCGGAAAACCTATTAAATAACAAAAAAACACTAAAAGTAAATACTACTCTTATGGCGGTATAAATACTGTCATAAGTAGCTCATTTTATTTGATTTAAATCTGCAGTTCTATTAGATAGTATATTTTTAATTGAATTCTGCATTTGTAGATTTTGAACAATACTGTGTAATTGTTGCTTTTATATTTAATACATATGAAATATTTATTTTTGACAAATAGTAATTTTCTTTTTATTTGATTAATAAATAGGGTTTTGTATTTTTTATCATGTTTATAATTTGTAGTGATTAAGTATACCATTAGGTTTTGAATGGTGCTGCAGATGTGTTGTTTTTATTAAACGATTAAAAAAATTACAACAAATATTTTTTTAACATAATTCATTTGTTCTATTGTGTGCTTGTTTAGTTGAAGGGCCTAGTAAAGGGAACGTTGTTAAAAAGAATGTTGCTAGGATACAAATATACGATCAGCCCTTCAAATGTACAGCCTGATTCTACTGCAGGTCCTAAAATTCAAGAAAATTATTGTGATAATTATTCACCATCATTACCATATTTTCTAAAAGGTAATAATAATTTTTTTATGATAATTATTAGATAATATAACTACTGTTTCAATAATATCAACAAGATCCTTTTTCTGACAAATAATCTTTTTTTTGTTTTCAGGTACACCTGTTACATATAAAAATGTTTCCTTAGAATTAAATTCATCATATTTCAAAGAGATGTTCGTTGTGACTAATAAATGACGTTACGTTTTAATTCCATAACGGTAGTAAACACTTTTCTCAGTAAGTCAGTTCTATATTCTTTGTTTGGTTTATACATGTTTATTTACAATTATAAGATTTTATTGGAAAACATCCACGTAGTTAATTAATATTCTAATTGATTATTGTTTGAGATTTATTAAATATGTTTATTTGTTTTTCAGGTGGATGAGTGTTCATTTAAGTACTGTACTTATTTTAAAATGATGCAACTTTCAGGACTTCCGAGCTGATTAATATATCATGTTCAATATAATTTAAATAGCGGTAATGTAGAGTTTTGGTAGCATCGTCATATTAACTAACAGTTTTTACTTATACGATTATTAGATTTTATTGGATAATTGCCACAGAGATTAATAATACAATCGTAAATTTTTGTTTAAGACAATTAAAATACTTTTGAAATTATTTTTTTTTGTTTTTAGATGTATTTGTTATCATTTAACACTCATTTAACAACTCCTTTTGAAAAAATAGATGCGGTAAAGACTGCTTGACAGTGAGTAAAATACGAGGGACGATCATAAAGTAAGTTGCACCTGATCTATGAAACAATTATATATTTATAAGACAAACCTACATATGTATATATATTTTTTGACTGCCTGTATTTTTGTGTCTCAATGTATGTGTTGCTCATTCAGTTTAGATAGTGTAATGTAGCTCCCAGCTCTCATCCCCTATGCGGATTTCTTTCAATACATGTGGACTAATCTTGGAATAATGTTGATGAAAATGAAAAAGCTGATGCAAAAAGTTGACGTTAGTAATTATCGGTCAACAGATGTGGCACAATTTGTGCACACACGTTAAGGTAACCAAGCTGATCGTGAATGAAATCGCATAACAATACTTTCACAGACGTTATCTTCACTGGCAATTTCTCCAATTTTAATGCGCCGATTACTCATTATCATTTCATTCACGGTTTCCGATTAACCCATCGTGTATCAGTTAAGTGATCCCAAAAAAAGTGAGCTTGGGATGAAAGTTGGCACCGTGTAAGTCTTGGGGGGTTCACACTATGGCTACTTTGATCTCTCCACCCACCCGCATCTGTAGCGAATTCAGGCTTGCTGATGGTAGCAATGGTGACCCCCGACATATGATGAACCTGTGAGGAGTGCGGGAAGGACATGTGCTAAGCGAGTCTGGATCTGATAGGCTATCCCCGGGAATGATAATGCTTCAACAGATTAACACGGCGGAATTGTGGAAAAGTAGGTCGGCGTGTTTCAATGTAGCGGGAGGGATCCGGACGAATAAGCTCCGTAGATAGAAGCAAGAAAAGGTGGGCAAACACTATATTCATAGCACTTCAAGGTGATAGTGTTATCCTAAAACACCAAGAACACTCTCCTTGTAGCTGCTAAACATATTCTTGGAGGTTTGGGAATGGCTATAAGGGGTGAGAGGAGGCCATCATTATAAAAAAAATTTATGTACGCCTATCAACCAGCTCGTCACTCACATTTGTTCTTCCGTTTCCGAACATTCGGCAGGTTTTTATTATCGCGGGGGGTATATGATATTTATTCTCATCGTATATCTCAACAATTTGCTGAGGAATTTCACAAGTGTAATTATTTGCTTACAAAAACCGGACTACCGAACGCAGTTCTGTAATCGACAAAACCTCTAGAGGACACGGCGTGTTAAACACGATAATGCATATATACTGAAAGATGTACAGAACTGCTGCTGGGGGACGGTGAAAACAACAACAATGCTAGTGCTGAATCAGAACACATTAATTTATTTCTTTCAGTATAAAAGACGGTAAGGTGTAACTCAATTTTTGACGGACTTGTTGAATCAATTACAGTAGGTATTACAATGAGGTAACGTACAGTTTTTTCAGCATCATCATATATTCTATCACATTATACTTATTGTATGATTATTACATTTTATTGGATGATACCCATATAATTTAATTAATGTAATTTATTAATTTTTGTTTTTGTCAACTAAATTTTTTTTTTTTTCAGATGGATGAGTTATCATTTATACCATCTACTTTTGTATAATTATCTCACTTTCAAAACGTCTGGACTCTCGGTAATGTATCATGTATATTAGTAATTACATAGTCGTAACGTACAGGTTTTTAGCATCGTCTGGTATTCTAACAGTTTATAGTTGTATGATTGCTAGATAGATTTTATTACATAATAGCCCAATGTTAAATTAATTTGAAAAATTTTAAAAACACACAAAGGAATGTACAATAGCGGAAAACCTATTAAATAACAAAAAAACACTAATAGTAAATACTACTCTTATGGCGGTATAAATACTGTCATAAGTAGCTCATTTTATCAGTGCATGATTTAAATCTGCAGTTCTATTAGATAGTATATTTTTAATTGAATTCTGCATTTGTAGATTTGAACAATACTGTGTAATTGTTGCTTTTATATTTCATAGATATGAAATATTTATTTTTGACAAATAGTAATTTTCTTTTTATTTGATTAATAAATAGGGTTTTGTATTTTTTATCATGTTTATAATTTGTAGTGATTAAGTATACCATTAGGTTTTGAATGGTGCTGCAGATGTGTTGGTTTTATTAAACGATTAAAAAAATTACAACAAATATTTTTTTAACATAATTCTTTTGTTCTATTGTGTGCTTGTTTAGTTGAAGGGCCTAGTAAAGGGAACGTTGTTAAAAAGAATGTTGCTAGGATACAAATATACGATCAGCCTTTCAAATGTACAGCCTGATTCTACTGCAGGTCCTAAAATTCAAGAAAATTATTGTGATAATTATTCACCATCATTACCATATTTTCTAAAAGGTAATAATAATTTTGTTATGATAATTATTAAATAATATAACTACTGTTTCAATAATATCAACAAGATCATTTTTCTGACAAATAATCTTTTTTTTTGTTTTCAGGTACACCTGTTACATATAAAAATGTTTCCTTAGAATTAAATTCATCATATTTCAAAGAGCTGTTCGTTGTGACTAATAAATGTCGTTACGTTTTAATTCCATAACGGTAGTAAACACTTTTCTCAGTAAGTCAGTTCTATATTCTTTGTTGGTTTATACATGTTTATTTACAATTATAAAATTTTATTGGAAAACATCCACGTAGTTAATTAATATTCTAATTGATTATTGCTTGAGATTTATAAAATATGTTTATTTGTTTTTCAGGTGGATGAGTGTTCATTTTAGTACTGTACTTATTTTAATATGATGCAACTTTCAGGACTTCCGAGCTGATTAATATATCATGTTCAATATAATTTAAATAGCGGTAATGTACAGTTTTGTTAGCATCGTCATATTAACTAACAGTTTTTACTTATTATACGATTATTAGATTTTATTGGATAATTGCCAGAGAGATTAATAATACAATCGTAAATTTTTGTTTAAGACAGTTAAAAGACTTTTAAAATTATTTTTTTTTTTCAGATGTATTTGTTATCATTTAACACTCATTTAACAACTCCTTTAGAAAAAATGGATGCGTTCAAGACTGCTTGACAGTGAGTAAAATACGAGGTACGTTCATAAAGTAAGTTGCACGTGATCTATGAAACAATTATATATTTATAAGACAAACCTACATATGTATATATATTTTTTGACTGCCTGTATTTTTGTGTCTCAATTTATGTGTTGCTCATTCAGTTTAGATAGTGTAATGTAGCACCCAGCTCTCATCCCCTATGCGGATTTCTTTCAATACATGTGGACTAATCTTGGAATAATGTTGATGAAAATAAAAAAGCTGATGCAAAAAGTTGACGTTAGTAAATGTCGGTCAACAGATGTGGCACAATTTGTGCACACACGTTAAGGTAACCAAGCTTATCGTGAATGAAATCGCATACACAATACTTTCACAGACGTTATCTTCACTGGCAATTTCTCCAATTTTAATGCGCCGATTACTCATTATCATTTCATTCACGGTTTCCGATTAACCCATCGTGTATCAGTTAAGTGATCCCAAAAAAAGTGAGCTTGGGATGAAAGTTGGCACCGTGTAAGTCTTGGGGGGTTCACACTATGGCTAGTTTGATCTCTCCACCCACCCGCATCTGTAGCGAATTCAGGCTTGCTGATGGTAGCAATGGTGACCCCCGACATATGATGAACCTGTGAGGAGTGCGGGAAGGACATGTGCTAAGCGAGTCTGGATCTGATAGGCTATCCCCGGGAATGATAACGCTTCAACAGATTAACACGGCGGAATTGTGGAAAAGTAGGTCGGCGTGTTTCAATGTAGCGGGAGGGATCCGGACGAATAAGCTCCGTAGATAGAAGCAAGAAAAGGTGGGCAAACACTATATTCATAGCACTTCAAGGTGATAGTGTTATCCAAAAACACCAATAACACTCTCCTTGTAGCTGCTAAACATATTCTTGGAGGTTTGGGAATGGCTATAAGGGGTGAGAGGAGGCCATCATTAAAAAAAAAATTTATGTACCCCTATCAACCAGCTCGTCACTCACATTTGTTCTCCCGTTTCCGAACATTCGGCAGGTTTTTATTATCGCGGGGTATATGATATTTATTCTCATCGTATATCTCAACAATTTGCTGAGGAATTTCACAAGTGTAATTATTTGCTTACAAAAATCGGACTACCGAACGCAGTTCTGTAATCGACAAAACCTCTAGAGGACACGGCGTGTTAAACACGATAATGCATATATACTGAATGATGTACAGAACTGCTGCTGGGGGACGGTGAAAACAACAACAAAGCTACTGCTGAATCAGAACACATTAATTTATTTCTTTCAGTATAAAAGACGGTAAGGTGTAACTCAATTTTTGACGGACTTGTTGAATCATTTACAGTAGGTATTACAATGAGGTAACGTACAGTTTTTTCAGCATCATCATATATTCTATCACATTATACTTATTGTATGATTATTACATTTTATTGGATGATACCCATATAATTTAATTAATGTAATTTATTAATTTTTGTTTTAGTCAATTAAATTTTTTTTTTTCAGATGGATTAGTTATCATTTATACCATCTACTTTTGTATAATTATCTCACTTTCAAAACGTGTGGACTCTCGGTAATGTATCATGTATATTAGTAATTACATAGTCGTAACGTACAGGTTTTTAGCATCGTCTGGTATTCTAACAGTTTGTAGTTGTATGATTCCTAGATAGATTTTATTACATAATAGCCCAATGTTAAATTAATTTGAAAAAACTTAAAAACACACAAAGGAATGTACAATAGCGGAAAACCTATTAAATAACAAAAAAAACACTAAAAGTAAATACTACTCTTATGACGGTATAAATACTGTCATAAGTAGCTCATTTTATTTGATTTAAATCTGCAGTTCTATTAGATAGTATATTTTTAATTGAATTCTGCATTTGTAGATTTTGAACAATACTGTGTAATTGTTGCTTTTATATTTAATAGATATGAAATATTTATTTTTGACAAATAGTAATTTTCTTTTTATTTGATTAATAAATAGGGTTTTGTATTTTTTATCATGTTTATAATTTGTAGTGATTAAGTATACCATTAGGTTTTGAATGGTGCTGCAGATGTGTTGTTTTTATTAAACGATTAAAAAAATTAAAACAAATACTTTTTTAACATAATTCATTTGTTCTATTGTGTGCTTGTTTAGTTGAAGGGCCTAGTAAAGGGAACGTTGTTAAAAAGAATGTTGCTAGGATACAAATATACGATCAGCCCTTCAAATGTACAGCCTGATTCTACTGCAGGTCCTAAAATTCAAGAAAATGTTTGTGATAATTATTCACCATCATTACCATATTTTCTAAAAGGTAATAATAATTTTGTTATGATAATTATTAGATAATATATCTACTGTTTCAATAATATCAACAAGATCCTTTTTCTGACAAATAATCTTTTTTTTGTTTTCAGGTACACCTGTTACATATAAAAATGTTTCCTTAGAATTAAATTCATCATATTTCAAAGAGATGTTCGTTGTGACTAATAAATGACGTTACGTTTTAATTCCATAACGGTAGTAAACACTTTTCTCAGTAAGTCAGTTCTATATTCTTTGTTTGGTTTATACATGTTTATTTACAATTATAAGATTTTATTGGAAAACATCCACGTAGTTAATTAATATTCTAATTGATTATTGTTTGAGATTTATTAAATATGTTTATTTGTTTTTCAGGTGGATGAGTGTTCATTTAAGTACTGTACTTTTTTAAAATGATGCAACTTTCAGGACTTCCGAGCTGATTAATATATCATGTTCAATATAATTTAAATAGCGGTAATGTAGAGTTTTGGTAGCATCGTCATATTAACTAACAGTTTTTACTTATACGATTATTAGATTTTATTGGATAATTGCCACAGAGATTAATAATACAATCGTAAATTTTTGTTTAAGACAATTAAAATACTTTTAAAATTATTTTTTTTTGTTTCAGATGTATTTGTTATCATTTAACACTCATTTAACAACTCCTTTTGAAAAAATAGATGCGGTAAAGAC